>NC_135783.1:125661446-126336446 GCF_051106095.1 Pogona vitticeps
TTTGTTTTTGCATGGATCACCTGAAACATTTTGGTGTCATCAGCAAACTTGGGGAGCTTTCCACTCACCCCCAACACCAAGTCATTTAGAAACAAATGACTGGCTTTTCTTCTCTCTGGTCTGCTACATTTTCTCAGGAGTCTTTGATGAAAGATTGTTGTCAAATGCTGAAGACTTTCTCAAATACTTTTAAGAAGACCATATAAACAGTTTCTACCAGATCGCTTCCATCTGTATTTGTTGACACTCAGTAAGAACTTTAACCATTAAGAAAGAGCTTAACATTACAAAGGTCACGCTGATTATTTCTCAATAAGCTTTGTCTTCTGTACCATTGACAATTTTATGTTTAATAAAATTTTACACCAATTTACCTAGAACCAACATCCAGCTAACTGGTTTATATAATTATGTACCTCCTTCCCCCATATTTATTTCATAATCTGGTGTTGCATTGACTAATCCTCTGTCCTCAGGATAGGTTACATATTTTAGTTGGATGATGAACATTTTTACCAACTAAAATTAATCTTTAAAGAACTCTTCAAGGGATACAACCTCATCCTATTCTTTGTGCTTATTTCTTTTGTGGTGAAAAAAATAAATACATTATTTCTTCAAAGCCTAGAAATTTCTGTCACCACTCATAAAATTGCTTATTTTTTTCTCAGAATGTCAGTTGAGGTATAGGCATTTTGCCCTACTATATCTTCAGCTAGGAAGATAGATTAAATAATTCTTTTAGCTTTCCTGCAATCTTTTTATCTTCTTATGCTTTTCAACCCCATTGTCATCCATCGGTCCAACTGCTTCCCTAGCTATTCACCTGATCCTGATCTATTCAGATAATTATTCTTTATTGATCTTGGTCATTGATCATAGTAATTAATCTGGAAGCTCAAGTACTCATCACGGCAATAAACCAATTAGGTCTTGCTTTAAGAATAGTCCAAAACTCAGGCAACTGGATTAGTCCATATCAAGGAATGAAGAACACATCTTTTGCAAATTTAGTGTATTTTAGTTGCCTGCTCAAGACCAAATAACCCTTAAATCTTTACCTTACATGAAGGATAGCTGACAACACTATATGGTTCCTGGAAACATTTGTTTCTCTCCTAGCTGTGAGAGAATTGCAGCTGAGCTAAAAGAAAACAGGAGAATCCGAAGGGGATGGAGGGCAATGTCATAGTTCTTGCTACCTTGGCTCCATCACACTGCTCATCTCGATGTTCCTAGTGAGATCTTCCTGAAAAATCTTTTGAAAAAACTTTATTTGTCTGCTTGTGTTTCCTTTGTGCAAGTTTTGGTCCTTGGTTTTCTCATAATTTGGGCAAGATTTCCAGTTTCTGAAAGAACTTGTTCTCTTTTTGTTCCTAATAGCTTTCTTTACACTGATCATTAGCTATCCTGGTGATCTCTTGACCTTCTACTCTCTTTCCTGACCTGCAATATACATTCTAGCTGCCTTTCTGTTACTGTTGTTTTCAGTAGGCCTTCACCCCCCCTTTCTTCTCCTTTTCAGCTTTACTTTCTTCCAATTCTTCCAATTTGAGAGGTTTCACTTGTTGCCGCCACACACAACTATATACAGCATAGACTAAATGTGAGGGGAGTTATCTTTTGCATAGTAATAGTCAAAATGGTTGTAGTGCTTTGGGAACTTTTTTTTTTAAGGAACTTTTCTGAATTTTGGTTTATATGATGTTTTCTAGCACTGTTTCCAAGTGACACAGTAACAATCATATCTGGTTTGCTGATTTGTAAGCCATCAGTCCTGGTATGGATTTGTTGGAAGAGCAGTGCAGGAAATCCAGAAAAGGTGCAGATTAACAAAGCAGATAATTCATGTACAGTAGGTTGATTCCAGAAGAACTGCTTGTGTAAACATCAAAGTTATCTGTAAATCAGGATGGGTGAGAGAATTTCAGCCCAGTACTTCTTTGAAAAGAAATGACCAGAAATTACCATTTTCTCTGTATTTGGAAAAAATAAACAATTTGAATTTAAACAAAAAGACTGTAAAAGGAAGCAAAATTGACAGATTTGCTCGTCCAGGGCCAAAGCTTTAACTCTTAAATCAGATATTAAATCTGTGTTAATTCTACTGTGTTGATTCCAAGTTAAATTTGCCAGAGATTTTCTTCTCAAAGGTTACTTATCTTTAACACATACTTGGCAGACAAGTATAATATGGTCTTCTCCATGCTGTAAATAGGTGCATCTCTTGAATTTAGCATACATGGGAACGTTTAGTCTCAGTTGTTTTTTTGTAGAATTTGCTTGACTTTGTTCCTATTTGTGATGGAAAGAACACAGAGTTATAAGAAAAGGAATCCTTGAAAAAACAAAACTGGCAGATTTTCTCAGTTCTAGTTTATTATTAGCTTTGATATTGTACAAATAGTCATTCTGTTTCACAGAAAAGCAGCTCTTTATTTGCTCTGGTTCATGTTCTCTGTCATGCTGTTTACTGGTTGCTAGGCAACAGTAAATCCATAAATAACGTGTATAACACATTAAAGTTATGCTATTTTACATGCTTTACAAAAATGAGCGATCAGTATTGTTATAAGTAGTGCACATCATGTTAATTTTAATGGATACTCTGTGACCCTGACTTATATTTAAAATTCCGCATAGGGTAGCGTACCCTCTCAGATTTTACTGATGGATAGTATTTTTGTGTGTGAAATGCTCATATTATCAAATGAAGGATCCCTGCCTGAAATGCAATAAAGGTGCAATGGTGCATCGCATGACGACTATAATCTGTTCCAGGAAAATCGCTGTTAAGCAAAATTGTCATGCGAAAAACAATTCTCCATTGGAATGCATTGAAACCCATTTAATGCATTCCAATGGGGAAATTACCTCATCATCCAGCAAAGATCGCCCATAGGGAAGCCATTTTCCGAGCGCTGATCAGCTGTTAAAATGGCTGCCCTGCGAAGCATGGGTCCAGAAAACACAAGGCAGCCATTTTAGGAACCCGACGATCAGCTGTAAAAATCGTCGTCTTACGATTAAACAGTCTGCGAAGCACGGACCAAATTGTCGTCAAGCAGAATTCCCCCATAGGAATTACTGTTTTGCGAATCGCTATAGCGATCGCAAAAAGTCATCGTCCTGTGGATTTGTCGTAAAGTGGGGTCGTTGTCTACCGAGGTACCACTGTGCTTCCTCAGTTGCTATGCATTGTTTAAATTTATTGAGCAACATCTTCTTGAACAGAGTTTATCCAACTTGGCTTCCTAGATATTCTGCACATTCTGATAGTCTCAAATCCCAGAATCTCTGAAGGTTGAGAGCCCCTTTCTCTTTTAATTTCTCTCTCTGCCAAAACTGGCCATTTTCCAAGCCACTGATCTGAAATCTGAAGTGAATCTTTTAATTGTTGTGTACGCCTTCTATACAATAATGTGAAAAAGGAAGTACACCCTCTTTGAATTCTATGGTTTTACATATCAGAACATAATAAATAAAAAGATCTGGTCCCTAGCAGTTCTGAACGTTAGGTAAATACTCAGATGGACAACAACACATGACATATTACACCATGCCATGATTTACATTAGGACCCCCTTATCTGTGAGATTAGCATCCACTGATCCACTTATCCACGGTCTGCAAATATTGAATTAAATACTGTATTGCATTAAAAATATTTTTAAATGCAGGAAAAAAACTCACATGTTCAACTAGAACTAGCCACTAGAGGGAGCTAGAAAGACCATGCTATGAAGAATACATAGCATGGTCTCTAGCTGCTTAAGGCCTCTCTTACAAGGTATCTCTATGGAGGTGGTTGTTCTTTCCAACTGGTTTACCAGGAGGTTAAAAAAAATGTCAGTGCCTGATGATTTGGGGAGTGGGACGGGTGCGTCTCCAGCCACCTTGCTTTGCATTGAGGCCTGAGAGCATGCCGGCAAACAGCTCAGCATGCAAGTAAGTGGCTCTGCCAGCATGGCGGCAGCAGGCTTCACACTCTGCCCTCTCTTCGGGTGACTGTCAGGTTTATCTGGATTGGAAGGGGGGCTTTGTCCCTATACCTTCTGGAGAGTTTACAAGGGCAGGGAGGGTGTCTGCTTTGGGGAGGGAGATGTTTGCTATAATCCACGTTTTTTAGCATCCATGGGAGGCGAGAGCTTGGAACCAGTCTCCCACGGATAGGGGATTCTACTGTATTTTATGGAAATAAAGCCAAAATGGAGAAGCCATTCATGAAAAACTAAGTATATCCTTACTGCTTCCATAGGAATTAAGAACCTAAGTAGCAACCTGGTGCTGCTAACCAAATACCCTTGTGTAACTGATAATCAGCAAGTGTAACCACCTGTATAAAAGCTGAAGTTTTAGCAGTTTGCTGGTCTGGAGTATTCATGGGTGTATTAACATAATGTCAAGGAGGAAACACATCAGCAGTGATCATAGAGAAGTAACTGTTGCTGCCCATCAATCTGGTAAGGATTATAAGGCCATTTCCAAACAATTTGAAGTCCATCATTCTACAGAGAGGAAGATTATTTACAAGTGGAAAACATTGAAGACAGTTGCCAATCTTTCCAGGAGTGGATGCCCAAGCAAATTCAACTCAAGGTCAAACAGTTCAATGCTCTGAGAAATTGCCAAAACTCAAAAGTTCCATCTCAGACTCTACAGGTCTCAGTTAACATGTTAAATGTTAAAGTTCATGGCAGTACAATTAGAAATAGACTGAACAAGTATGATTTGTTTGGAAGGGTTGCCAGGGGAAAGCCTCTTTTTCAAAAGAACATGGCAGCACGGCTTCGGTTTGCCAAGTTACATCTGAACAAACCACAGAACTTCTAGAACCATATTTTTTTGGACAGATGAAACCAAAGTTCAGATGTTTGGCCATAATGCACAACACACAATTGGCAAAAAACAAACAAAAAAAAACAAATGCAGCATTTCAACACAAAGGGCTCATACCAACTGTCAAGCACAGAGGGATGATGATTTGGGCTTGTTTAGCAGCTACAGGACTTGGTCACCTTGCAGTCATTGAATCGACCACCAACTCCTCTGTACAATGGTGCCTTGCATAGCGACAATAATCAGTGCAGCAAAAATCGCTGCAAATCGATTTCGTCACTATGCGATATTAAAAAGCCCATAGGAATGCATTGAAACCCCTTCAATGCGTTCCTATGGGCTTCAGACTCACCTTTAAGCGAAAATCCTCCATACGGCAGCCATTTTCACTGCCCGGTAAGCGAGGAATCCGTCCCAGAAAACAGCGGGCGGCCATTTTTTTACCTGGTGGCCATTTTGGAACCGCCGATCAGCTGTTAAAAAATTATCGCTTTGCGATGATCGGTAAGCGAAACAGGGTACCGATCATCACAAAGTGATTTCCCCCCCATAGGGAACATCGCAAAGCGATCGCAAAAGCAATCGCAAAAAGTTAATCGCTATGCGATTTCATCGTTAAACGGGGCACCCGTTAAGCGAGGCACCACTGTATATCAAAGTATTCTAGAGTCAAATGTGAGGCCATCTGTCTGACAGCTAATGCTTGGCCAAAATTGGGTCATGCAACAGGACAATGATCTCAAGCACACCAGCAAATCTACAACAGAATGGCTGAAAAAAAGAAAAGAATCAAGGTGTGGCAATGGCCCAGTCAAAGTCCAGACCTCAACCCAATTGAAATGCAGTGGCGGCATCTTAAAAGAGCTGTGCCTAAACAAACATCTGCAATGAGCTGAAGCAACGTTATAAAGAAGAGTGGGCCAAAATTACACCACAATGATGTGATAAACTGATAAACTACAGAAAACGATGACTTTAAATTATTGCTGCTACAGATGTTTCCACAAGCTATTGAATCATAAGTTGTACTTAATTTTTCACACATGGCTTCTCCATTTTGGCTTTATTTTTTTGTTATATAAATCATGACACAGTATAATATGTCATGTGTTGATGTTCATCAGAGGTTGTATTTACTTAATTTTTAGACCTGCTAAGGACCAGATGATTTTTATTATGTCCCATTATAAAACTATAGAATTCAAAGGGGGTGTCCTTTCTTTTTCCTATGACTGTATTTAGTAGATGAGAAGTGCCATTTGAAGAATGTTTCATTTGTGGCGTACCTGAAAAATGATAACATAATTCACCTTTTGTGCAAATGTAAATAGTACAGACTCTTTAATTTCACAGTACAGTACTTGGAAGTTAGCAAAAGAGGATACCTCTTCTAGCATCCTGGAATGATTCTTCGGGCAGGTTTGAGAACATGTAAGCCTTCATTCCGGTTAGACTAGCCTCCAAGCATATTTAAGTAAAATGGCTATTTTGTGAGTGATAAAATGCCAACACATCCAGTAATGCATCGTTAATCCCAACATATTTACAGCTATATTTTGGGAGGGGGGGAATAATAACACAGTGTTGAAAAGTTTGAAATGTCTAATTAAGTCTTGTTAATTATTTAAGTTCCTTTTCGGCACAGACATTCTAAGTGGGCCTTGAGCTCCGACACCAACACTGATTCCACTGAAGATTTCCTCTTCTGCTGCTGCTGCTCATGCTGCTGTTGCAAATGTATGACCCAGTTTGGAGCATTTGTGATTTTAATTAAGGCTGTAACTACACATTCAGGAAAATCCAAATGGAATTTGTAGCAACATCCGTTGCTGCATATGACACAATCACTGGTGTGGTTTCAACATGGTGCCAATGCACTCTTTTTAAAACCACACCAGCACACGCACTCCAACAAATATACAGCTTTGCTGCCCAATCAGTGCTTTGAGACTTCCTGGCCACCTTGGCACTGGTGGGCTGGTGATGTTGCTCTTACTGGGGAAGGGGGTGGCTCGAGCAGCTTCTTTTTCTTCACATGGCAAGCAGACAAGCATTGTCAGTACCAGCAGGAAGCCTCCCAGCACTGGCCAGCAGCTGATCAGCATCCTGTTAATATGAGGAATTGCATTAAAACAGGAAGTGTAACGCTGGCTCTATGGCTTGAAGAGCGGGATGAGCGCCGCCCCCTAGAGTCGGACACGACTGGACAAAAATTGTCAAGGGGAACCAAAAAAAAAAAAAAACCCTCAGTAAAAATCTTGCTGCTGGCTATCTAAATTGTGTAGTTCCTGCCTAAGTAAATATACAGGTAAAGTACCTGGATACTATGCTACTGGACTTGTGAAACAAAATGCTTCAATATAATGTTTTATGAGGGCTGTGCATGGATCCCCTTCTTCAGTTTTGGGCCAGTTCCCACCATCTAAACTCTATCCATACCCAGATTTACCTTGAACGCCCAGATTTGCTTGAGTTGGAGCACACAAGCAGCTATAACTTTCATGTGGTTGGAAGTGACATGGTAGGCACCAAAGGCAGAATTCAGTGTGCTGAACTGTAGATGTGCATCTTTTGAGATTTGGGGTCCACCTACATTAAAATTTTGTTTGTTTTATCTCCTCCTCGCTTTCCTTTTGCTGCTGCTAATCTTCATTATTCAGGATAGTGAATGTGTACCCTTTCTATTAGAAATTAGATCGTGGAGTGGAGGGAGAAGGTCTTTCTACATGTCAGCAGGATGGAAAGAAATGGACTGAAGTGCAGCAACGCATCAGGTTCTTCGTAATACGAAGTCCATAATTTTACTGTGTAATGTGGAGTCTGTGGGATTTTTAAGTTCTGCTTGCAAACTGCCTGAAGTAGTGCTTGCACTAATGGGACAGTATATAAAACCAATCAAACAAACAAATTATTCATATTTTCATTATTGTACAGGGTTTTTTTAATGTTTAACCTATTTTGTTTTTAATTCTGTTCTTTCAATAGTGGGAGCCACTTTGAATCCCCTTATTGGAAGAAAGGCAGCCTATAAATTAAACAAACAAACAATTTACAAAAGGAACAGGAGAATGGGAGGTAACACCCTGACAATACTGTATGAAGCTGCTCCTTCAGATGAGGTTGTGAGTAAATGCCACATACTCTGTGTGACAGGAAGCTCTCTCTCTCTCTCTCTCTCTCTCTCTCTCTCTCTCTCTCTCTCTCTCTCTCTCTCTCTCTCTCTCTCTCTGTGTGTGTGTGTGTGTGTGTGTGTGTGTGTGTGTGTGTGAGAGAGAGAGAGAGAGAGAGAGATTTTGACCATTTTCAGCACATGGGGCCAGCTCAGTATGTTCCTCATGTAGTTAATTGTGTAACTAAAACTCCCAGAACCTCCCAGTCAGCATGACCAGTAGCCATTCTGAGTGTGGAAATAATAAACAAGTGATTGCAGGATGCCTGCAGTCACCACACGGACCCATCTAAATGCTGATCCAGCTGTCAGGATTGTTATTGAAGTCTCTTTAGCACTTTAAATCCACAAACCTGATGTTTAGCCTCTAGGTATTTTAATTGATTATGTTCATTAATCACAAAAGCCAGCATATTCAAAGGCTCAAATAAAGTACTTTGAAAGTCATGTTTTTGTAAAGTAACCTTGTAATGCTGGAAAGAATATATAACACTAGTCATTCAGGGTCATAGATGTTTGATGTGGTGACACAGAAATGCGTGTGGTTTTTTTGCTTAATCGGCAAATAATAACCCTACGTTCCCCAGAGAAGTTTAAGACAGCATACACAGAGCCATTATGTAAGTAAAATAAGGTCCATTGTGTAAGTCACTGAACAAGTCACTGAACAATGAGCTCCATAGTGCAAGTTCAGTACTCTGACCAATACAGTATACTGTACAACTCTTTCCTACTAACAACTATATTTTCTATACGTACTAACTTGTAAAAGGATTTAGAATGTTGATACATTTAAACCTGATAAGGCTACTGAAGACAAGATGGGCTGAGATAAAACTAGTAATATTTTTCTGAATATATTAGTTAGATGACATTACATTTATTATAAAAATTATATGATAAAATATAAAAATGGTAATATACGTAATATTCCTGCAAGGCAAGAAATAATGCTTTTATTTTGGCTTTGCATTAGGGCAAAAATAAACTTAATTGACAGGTTGTAGGATTCCATCTTTATATTTTAATGGATTTCTCTTTGTTCGCTTGTTTATCCCACCCAACTAGCAGCAAGGCCACTACTCTGAGCTGCAAACCTCCATCTCACCATGTCATAGACTTTTGGATTCTTCTTCATATAAAAAGACATTTCTGATGCCATGCAGAGGCTTGCTAACATCATGAGGGTGCAGAAGGCTTCCTAGGTAGAGCATGAATCCCATGTTTTTTCAGAAGCCACTCCTTCTGTGGCTTTGTGAATCCATGTTGACATACTTTTTTTCCCCTGAGCACTTATTAATAAAACACAGAACATCTTACCCATTTTTCTTCCCTGAGATTAATAAGAACGCAGATCCCAGATAGATTGGTGGGCCACTTTATCTGCCTAATGAATTGGAGGGAAGGTTTAAGGCATTGAACTTGGAATTCTGCTCACATGTTGTGTTACTGTCTTGCATTTTCTGTCATCCAGTTCCCTGAGAGAATCAGCCCTATAAACCATCTCATGTCATACAAGATTAATCTAATAGATCACTGGCAGGACATTAATGTATATAGATTCTTAAAGAAAAGATTAGGGACAGATAAAATGTCTGTCTTTTAAAAAAATCACTCTTCAGGAGGTTAATATTTTGAACAGATTTACTTACGGAAGGAATGCTTTACAGAAACACGCAGACATAAATGAAGGTTGTCTTGCTGTCATTAACCTTATATATTTCTGTAACCAACCTAGTGCCACGTTAATGGCTGAAATTCTGTAATATGATTAGCCTTACATGGCATAAGATGCACAACAGGATTTCAGGTACCATCTAATTAATATAACTTCACTGAGTGATCATAATATTTAGTAAACACTTAATTATCTTGGTAGGTTGTTTTTCCTTGGAAATGTCTCCAGTTTGTTCACAGTATTCCATCGTAATGTTGTTGGTTTCATGTTACTCTGATCTCTGTGTATTCATATGCATATTTTCAAATTTTAATTTGCTGGTGAAGTATTTTCTCTGTATAGAGGGGAATGGTCAGGTAGCTCAGAGGCATGAAAGACATGGCCACTGGGCCAAATGTGACCTGTGGGCAGGGTTTATAGGTCTCAGGGCTCCGGTTGATGTCTCAGGCAATTGCTATGCTTCCTTGTGTTTCCAGTCAGAGAGACCAATCTTAGACAAGTGGCATCAGAGGAGGAGAAAGTTTTATTCTTGTGTGAGAGAGATGTCTGTATAGCGTGGACACACATTGCCATCTATTTCCAGCTGGCATCAGAGCTCCTTGCATCAGCCTAAAGGGGTATATGTTGTGTGTAGGAATTCTTATTGCCCATGGGGCTGGAAGAAACTCTCCATGTGTATTATGCCATACAGCCAGATGCTAAACAATTGGAAAGGGGAAGGCTCTTGTGGTTCTCCATTGCCCTTGTACCCAAGTTTTACCTGGATTCTCGGCCTTTTTACCCAGATACCTTTCATGCCTGTTTTGACAATCAACTGACCTGCAAGCCATTCCAACCCCACTACCAACCCTTGCCACTTTTATTCCTGGCACATCATAAGGATCTGCCCCTACGTCAACACGAGGCTACTTCCTGGTCACAAACATGGATCCTGAAATCTCAGGGAATGGGATGCTACTGACTTGTAACAATGGAATCAGCCTCTACCCATAAGTGGCTTTCAACTTCTTCTAGACTCTTTTCTGTTTTGTATTTCTGCTGCTTCAGGGGCCTCCCAAAGAGTCCCACGGGCAGGAAATAGGTTTTTTGACCTATCAAATTATTCTCCCATTTTTTAAAAAAGCGACCCTACTGACCCTTCAAGAAACAATTGAATCCATTATTCCTTTCCTACCATGGCCTCCTTGCATTCCAAATACATATGACAGTAAGCAAAAACACGTCGTGGTATATAGCATCCACGTTTCATAAACATTTTGCATGAAGGAGAAGTAAGGTCTCCGATCACACAGAAAGCATGTGCAAAAAACAAGTTGTGACGTAGTCAGTTAATTAAGCTGGCAAGTAAGACTTGCCACCGAGATGCTACTCCCCACTCCTCTTTTTACATTTATTGTACATGCAGACATCATGGGAACTTTCCTTTAGTGAGCAGGGGAGGCACTGACTCTGCTGCTACAAAACCCTCTATTTTATTATTCAGCAAGAAGGAAGTGTTCATAAAACGTAGCTGGTGACAGAGCATCCTATTGCCAGCTGAGAGCTCTTCCCCTGCTTCAAGCTATGTTTAACAGAATATAAATACATTTTTAGGCACCACTTAATTAAAAAAGGCATTCCATTTAGGGAAAGATATGTGGCAGAGAATGTATTATAATGGCTTGGTCTGAACAATTGGCAGATATGCTAAGAAATCCTTCTCGTTTTAAAAGGCCTACTGAATTCCCACAGCTTTAATATCTGTTCATTAGAGTTGCTGATTCAAATTTAGTGGAGAATGGTTATTTATTAGTCCTTAGCTTTAACCTCCAAATCTTCTTTTTATTGAATCCTTTCTGTTAAGAATTGGAAACTCCCACAAGCATTTGACAGCATCGGGCAGAAGATTTAGACTCAGAGGCTTGGGGAACTTTAAAAATAACCCAAACGGTGGTGTGAAATAATGTTTGTTTTGGGCAAAACAGCAAATCCTGGGATTGCATTTGTACCGAATCTGTACATGAGACTTCAAATGTTGTGCATAAAATATCTCTCCCCCTCCCCTCCCCTAACTTTTTTTTTCTATGCAGAATTTTTATTCATTACCAAACGGATTGATTTTAAGTCTCAGTGTAATTATAAGCTTTGGTATATATGTGTTAGTGGGATTAATGAGTTCAGCAAGATGGATAGAAAAACTGTTTGCTGTTAAATCAAGGCTACTTACTGAGGGGTTGCCTGTTAATAAGCTGCATGCCCTTGTACTGTTCTGTAGGATATACAGTACCATACAAACTGGGAGCAAAACTGTGAGTTCTGTCGTGACTGGAAATATTAGAAAATGAAGCTTTTATTGACCGCCTCAGTGAGATACTATGTTTCCTTTTAGGCCTAAGGCAATGTTTACTGCTAAAAAATGCAGTGTATTTCTGGGTTGCAGAAAGCAACTTGTGACTAGAGATGGGCATGACTTGAAAGTGGTGCCACATCATATGACTTGCACCAAGTGGCACCACAGCTGTGGCATGTTTCTTCCGACCACCCCCCCCCCCCGTCAGCTGCCCCACTCACAAGCCTCTGCATGCCTCCTGGGCCAATGCCCCATCACCAGCTGCCCAGTCGGAGAAGGAGCTCAATGGCTGCGCAGGGGGGATTCCCTGTCCTGGCTACTCGCCTGAGTGGTCAGCTAGCAGAGGAAGTGGGGAAGGGCAGCCAAAGCTCCTTCCCAGACTGGGCAACCAGCAACGGCGCACAGAGTCTTGTGAGTGGGGCAGCCGGCCCGGGAGGGGGGCGATCCAGAGGGAATGTTTGGCAGTTGTGGAGCCACACAGCACAAGTCGTATGATGTGGCACAATTTAAGTCATGCCTATCTCTACTTGTGATCTGTGCTTGTTATTGTTGTTATATCCAGCACCTCCAAATTATACTACTGACCCTATGAACGAGTGCTCTCTAAAAAGTCCTGTCCTCAGCCACCCTGGTTAGCTCATGCAGACTCAAGCCTGTGGTCTCTACTAGGGAGTCAGTCCATCTCATATTGGGTTTTTCCTCTTTTCCTGCTGCCTTCAGCCCTTCCCAGCATTATTGTCTTTTCCAAAGAATCCTGCCTTCTCATGATGTGCCCAAAGTAGGACGGCCTCGGTTTCAATGTTTTTGCCTTCAGAGAGAGTTCAGGTTGGATTTGATCGAGGACCCACTTGTTTCTCTGGCTAAGAGTCTCCCCCCAGGTCTCCCCAGTCTGCTCTATCCACTAAAAAACACTGACACACTTTAAGGCATTTGAATAAAGAGATGATCAAACATTTTAATACCTAAACCAAAACTTGAAGTTGGATAATTAAGGTTTTTCTGAAGTCCCAGCATGGGGTTTCACTATTCCAGGAACAATGTATTCAGCATTAGCAATATTAATGTGATCCTAGGAAGCCACATTACTTATTCCCGCTGGCTGTTAGTGCTTGAAAATCTGTTGCATTGGAGAGACAGGAGAAGAAAGGAGCCACTGATGCTCAGGATTTAATTTGTGCCAAGGCTTTCCAACTCATAAAGCACAGTTCTGATATTTCTCATGCCAGAACCCAGTCCTACCACAAGTGAATTTTTGTATGCAGGGCCTCCAGAACTGAGAACATAAATTGGTATATTTATATTTCTGTTATGTATTGTTGAGTGCTTTAATCATAAAAACGAATTATCCAGTGTACCACTAACTAGTCTTCATGGATATGCCAATGATATACTGTATTTTTTTGCTCCATAAGACGCACTTTTCCCCCCAAAGAAGGGGGGGAAGTCTGTGCGTCTTATGGAGAGAAGCTTGGCGATTTTGCCCCCACTGGCCCCGTGGGGGGGGAGCCTCGAAAGGGCCCGAGTGAGCTTTCCAGGACCCTTGCAAGGCTCCCCCCACCCCCACGGGGCCAGTGGGGTGAAATCGCCAGCTTCTAGGACCTTTTCTGAGCCTTTCAAGCCTCAGAAAAAGTCCTAGAAGCTGGCGATTTCACCCCCATTGCCCCCGTGGGGAGTGGGGGGAGCCTCGCAAGGGTCCTGGAACACACCCTAGGACCCTTTGGAGGCTCACAATGCCCCCCCACCGGGCCAGAGGGGGCAAAATCACCACCTTCTGGGACTCTTTTGAGGCTTGGGAAGCTTCAGAAGAGTCCCTGAAGGTGGCGATTTCGCCCCCTCTAGCCCCCGGGGGGCAGGGTGAGCCTCCAAAGGGTCCTAAGGTGTGTTCTATAAGACGGACCTCTCCATAAGGCTCACCAAATTTTTAGGAGAAGAAAACAGATTATTATTTTTCTGTTTTCTTCTCCTAAAAATTTGGTGCGTCTTATGGAGAGGTGTGTCTTATGGAGCAAAAAATACGGTATATAGAGAAAACTAATTAACTTGAACTTTATAGATAGTCATACAACTGGGCACATCACTTTGAGTAAAAATTTGGTCATGGTATTCAGAAGGACAAGATATTATGGGTGATACCTTGGTATATGACTTTTGGGGTCCTTTTTTCAATATTTATACATGTATAACAGAATGGAGAAAGAGGTACTAGAGTCAGGAAGCCCTGCTGTACTCAATTTATTTCCCTCTTCTTGTCTTTCAGGTCAGAACTGTGGAGGTTTAGTACAGGGTCCAAATGGTACAATAGAAAGCCCAGGATTTCCTCATGGCTACCCAAATTATGCCAACTGCACGTGGATCATTATTACTGGGGAGCGGAACAGGATACAGTTGTCATTTCATACTTTCGCCCTGGAAGAAGATTTTGATATTTTGTCTGTTTATGATGGGCAGCCACAACAAGGAAACCTAAAAGTGAGGTAAAGTAAATTGCTAGCTATCCTTTTGTTCATAAGACTTACATTTTGTGAAGTAATGGTTATCTGTACACAACAGTTAATATTCCCAGTGCTCTTTTGCTATTTTGTATTTGATGCACATTAAGAAAAAGCAGTTTCTTCTCATAATGGCAAAGATTTCTTTGCTTTAATTAAAATGATTTATTTCTTAAGAATACCAATATTTTCCCCCTTGGGTCATAAAGCAAGGAGTTTCTGTTTATTTATTTTATTCATTCATTTATTTAAAATATTTATTTGTTGTACTCTTTTCTTTTTTCTGTTCTTTAGAGATGATTGTTCAGTGCCAGTGGGGTCAAAAGTGTTACTGAGTTTCTGGCTTCTCATGCTTATGCAATAGAGTTTATTTCAAACTGTTAAACCAATTTTAGCAATCTCAGTAATTTCTGAAAAGGAAATTATTCTTAACTGAAGTATATTTTTGTATATAGAACATCCAACTGTTCAACTCAAGATTGTTTTTGGAAGAGAAATGGATGGCTGGTATGTGACTATTGCCATATGATTTACTTTTAATTTTTCTTCCAAATATGCAAATATTGTATACTGGTGCATGAAGTTGCAATAAATCTAAGGTGTATTGCTTTTGAGCTTTGTTCATGCTGGGAATCCAGGACCTTTCCCACCCTGCTATGCCTCAGGTATGGGGGTATACCTGGGAATAGGTGATTTATAACTGTCTCTCTGGATGACAAAAGTAGCAGCCATCTGCCTGGTGTCTTCTCCACTTGGCAGTCATATCATGTGTACCACTCCCTGCATATTTGTTTTGTATGAATGTCAGAAACAGTTCTGTATGCTAACATAATGCCATTTTGCAGGGAGGCCATCTTTATTCCCTCATTTTTTCCCCCATATTCTGGTTGTTGTCTTCTTCTATAGCTACTATTTCTTGCATAAAATTTAAGAAGCATGGTGGTAAGGATTGATGAATAGTCCAGGAAGCATTCAAGCAATAATCAAGGACATTAGCAGGATAAGAGTAGAAGAAAGTGATGCTGCAATAACCCGTATACAGATGTACAAGTTTATTTAGGTACAGAAGAAGCTGTTTTATATAGCATGAGTTCATCAGTCGTGATTGTCAACAATTGCTGGCAGTGGCTCTTCTGGGTTTGTAGCAGGATTCTTTCTTAGCCTTATCTCCATAGTGGACAGTTTGGGTTCTGAGGGCCAAACGTTTGTCTTCAGCTTCCATGGGGAAAGATATTAAATGTGCTGGGATTGGTCTTTGGATTGCAGGACTGCTCTTCTGAATTGTATATGTAAACTTCTGTTCATGAAGGCCTCCAGGAGTAGTAAAAATTGTTTTTCACCTGGTGGCCGTAGTGGGGGCAAAATTGCTTTAAGGCGACACTTCTCTCACCCCTGCCCTGTCTGGAGGTGCCAGAGATGGAATGAACTGGCTTCTTCATAAAAAGCATAGGCTGTGACACTGATCTATTGCTCTCACAATCGTCTGAAACAGGGTTGAACAAATTGTGAAATATGGATACATAGCAGATTTTTCTGCTGCGTGTTCGTATTGCCTTAGTCATTTAATTCAGTTAACTTGTTAAAGCATGGATTCATACTTTGGTGAATTCATTATTCATAGTTGGATCAGATGAACTGGCCCTTCAAAAGTAAATGTGTGGATTGGAACTTAGTGGTTTGTTAGATTTTTTTTTTAATTCTCTGAACTTGTAGAAATCATAGTTATGTAACTTGTGTAATTATGAAATTCCAAGTCTTATGTTATGTTACGTTATGTTATTTGTGTCTTACTTTTCTCCAAAGAAAGATTCCAGGGGCAAACAATAAAATGAAAGAACCAAATATGATTAAAACACGACACATATTCAAAACCAATGGAAATATTTGCAAAAATGAAATACAAACAGAAAGCCAAACCAGATTCTTACTCGTTGTTTAGTCATTAAGTCGTGCCCGACTCTTCATGACCCCATGGACCAGAGCACTCCAGGCCCTCCTGTCTTCCACTGCCTCCCGGAGTTGGTTCAAATTAATGTTGGTTGCTTCGATGACACTGTCCAACTATCTCATCTTCTGTCGTCCCCTTCTCCTCTTGCCTTCACACTTTCCCAACGTAAGGATCTTTTGCAGGGAGTCTTCTCTTCTCATGAGATGGCCAAAGTATTGAAGCCTCAGCTTCAGGATCTGTCCTTCCAGTGAGCACTCAGGGTTGATTTCCTTCAGAATGAATACATTTGATCTCCTTGCAATCCAGGGGACTCTCAAGAGTCTCCTCCAGCACCACAATTCTTTGGCAGTCAGCCTTCTTTATGGTCCAACTCTCTCTTCCATACATCGCTACTGGGAAAACCATAGCTTTGACTGTGCAGACCTTTGTCGGCAAGGTGATGTCTCTGCTTTTTAAGATGCTGTCTAGGTTTTTCGGCATTTTCCTCCCAAGAAGCAGGTGTCTTTTAACTTTGTGGCTGCTGTCACCATCTGCAGTGATCATGGAGCCCAGAAAGTAAAATCTATCACTGCCTCCATATCTTCCCCTTCTATTTGCCAGGAGGTGATGGGACCAGTGGCCAGGATCTTAGTTTTTTGATGTTGACTTCAGACCATTTTTTGCACTCTCCTCTTTCACCCTCATTAAGAGGTTCTTTAATTCCTCCTCACTTTCTGCCATCAGAGTGGTATCATCTGCATATCGGAGGTTGTTAATATTTCTTCCGGCAATCTTAATCCAGCTTGGGATTCCTCCAGTCCAGCCTTTTGCATGACGAATTCTGCGTATAAGTAAAATAAGCAGGGGGACAATATACAGCCTTGCCGTACTCCTTTCCCAGTTTTGAACCAATCAGTTTTTCCATATCCAGTTCTAACTGTTGCTTCCTGTCCCACATATAGATTTCTCAGGAGATAGGTTCTTACTCTAACCAAATTTATTTCCCTTTGCCTGTATGCTATTTGTATTATTAAAAGTAGCCAATGCTTCAGCACCAGCACCACTTTAATGGCCCTGGTGGCCACTTTAGAGAGGGCAGATACCTGAGAAGACACTGTTACCCAACCTGTTAGGTCATCCTTTAGATTCTGAGACATATTTAAAATACGTGCCAGACATATTTTGGTGACATAATAGGATTGCATAGCATCTCAATATTAAATTCTAGGAACCTTCTTTTATAAGAGTGTTACGTAGCTCATTACTTAAAAGCACCTTGCAAATGTATGATGATCTGTGACTCAGTGGTGTCTACTGTGACATTCATTCTAATGAGGAAAATACTGATAATGAGAGCTATCATTGAAATAGAAAATTTTAATTAGACTAGAACAAGAGGCTCTAAGGATATGCTCTTCATATTTTACACTTCAAATGGTTTATTTTAGATACACAATTAACAACACTTACGGTAGTGTTGAAATATAAATATACTGTTGAAGTCAAGAATGATAATAAGAGTTATGTAATTCCCTGGAACACATTTCATATTGCATAATTTTTGTTATATGAACACACACAGTATATGAAAGAACAAATGAGCTAAAGCAATGCAGTCCTAAGGAGAGCTTTTTGGTTTTCCCTCAGAGGCTAAGATGTTGCCGTGATGTGCTCTCTGTTGCTTTGCTGAAGAATAACTGCAATATGATTTCTGTACAACATGTTATACCCCTGCGGAAAATAACATTGCAAATGTAGCAGCCTGTGGAAAAGTAATCAGACAAACATGGAAATGGACCGATAGAAAAAGTTAAGGTATCAATAAGCCTCATCTACAATAAAAGCCTACGAACAACTATATCAATGACAGGTATCTCCTAAAACAGATGTTTCTAGTGGTTTTACAATTTGCACGGCATTTAAGACCTTTGGCAATGTTAACTTACAGCTGAAAAAAAAAACACCTCAGATGTTCCAACTCAGGGTCACCCTTTCCCCACTCAGTATTTCAAATGCCTGTTGAATAAAACCATGTAAGGTCAACATGCGAATTTGGAGCCAATGGAAACGGGATAATTTAAAGCAGAAATCTAACTAGCATTGCCAAAGCATGCCTTTTAATCCTGTAATGCGAGTCATTCTGTTCTGTTATGGAACATGGCTGTCTCTGTTTTAGCATTCTTGGGGATTTTTTAAAAATTTAATCACCTTCATTTGGTCCGAAATACAAAGAAATTTGAGGGTTTTTTAAAAAAAAATTTCAGAAAGCACTCAGTGTTCTCCCACACTTGAACTGGCCAAGTTCACTACAGGCACACTTGTTCCTCACACACAAAGGACAATGTTGCACTAGTCAAGTTCACTAGGTACATAGCTGTGACTTGCATTGAGAGGACAATGTGGCTTGGCTTGTAAATTTTAAAGATGAAGAGCCCATCAGGAAAAAAAAAAAAACGGTGGCAACTCCAGTTCAGCACAGCTGAATACAAAGGGATTCAAATCCAGAGTGTAAGAATTAAGCACTCAAAGGTCCTATGAGAGTGCTGTCTTCTTCTGATGAGTGTCTGTATTTTAGAAACACCGGTGGGGAGACTTCTGGCACATAATAGATCTGCCATATTGTTTCTTCAGTGCCAGGATTTCTCAACCAGAACTGGTTACAAAAGGAAGAATAGTTAATATTAAAGGACAGAATGCCTCTGATCATATTTCGAGATTATAAAATCAGTTTTCCAGAAATGTACTGAGTTTACAACTACCTTATACGAGAGCCTAGTCATTATGATCCCCGACTTCCCTCACTTCAGCAGGTTCTTCAGTTTCACATGAGCATTTACCTTCTTCAGTTTGCTTTGCTATTTTTAAACGATCGGAAGCCTAAATCCCTTGCTTGTTTCTGCAAATGACCCAGTGATCAACCAGTTGATCTCAATCTACGTTCTTGGACTCTTGAATTAAAATATGCAAATTTTGTGGCTCACTTAATTATCTAGCATTTAATACAGATAGGTTTTGTCTTGGTTGCCAAGTAACCATACCAGAACATGATGTGGCATATGCCGTGTGTTAGCTGTTGTCAGTCATTATTGATTCAAAACCTGTGCAGATGCTTGAGGTGTATAAAGAGGAACACGTACAAACATGACTGGATTTGCAGTGTTTTAATCCACATATTTACTTGACTATACAAAGCCCAATAAGCACAGGCATTGCACAATTGGTAGCCTTCCTGTTAGAATGGCAAAATACCTCTGTACTGCCCCCCCCCCACTTTTCTCAGTGGGAGAAGGAGGGGAGGCAATGAATCAGCTGGCAGTAGCTATCCATCTGGACAACTGCAACTGATAGACAGCTGCCTTCTAGCCATATTGCTCTGGGGTAGTGGTGGCGAATGTTTTTGGGCTCGCGTGCCCAAACTGGGGGGGGATTAGCGGGCAGCGGGCAATGCAAAGGAACTTGAGATGTTGGGGTTCTGAACGCTCCATTCTTGGAAAAGAATTACTAAGCTGAAATTACTTTGAAGTCTTCAAGTCTTCCCTCATTGTTTGCTGTTCTTTTCTTAAGCTAGGGTTTTGAAACACTACTGTAAGTAATCAGTATGCCTTCAAAACAGGCACCTTACAAACAAGGCTGAGAGAAGAACTGGATGGACATTTTATCCCTCTGTGACTGAGTTCTCACTGGTCATTTCAGTGTGTTTATCTTTCTTCAACTACTGTACACAACATAAACCTCATTGCAAATAGACCTGGTCTTTTTCACTGAGTATGCAGTGCCTTTTGTTTAGCTGAGAGACCCTTTATGTTTCTTTATTTAAGCTTATCTTTGCACATTTTTTTCTGGTGATGCACAATTAGTCTTTTGTGGCAGTGTCAGGGCGTATCCTGATCAGATTGAGGGTGATAACTTCAGTGGGGTAAGGTGAGATGGTTTGGCAGTTACTTCTTTCAGGATTATATCCCTAGTGTCAACACTTCTTATGCTTCCTAAGAATTTCAAAATTGTGGTTAAAATGTTAATTTAGAGTTTAGAGGTGCATCTAAGTGATGTACCGGCACACTGAATGGTCATGTTTTGCCACTTTTGCACTATGTTGCTTTGCAAACTGAACCAAAAGAAAAACGAAAAGAAAGGAAAGGAAAGAATTTTAATGCCTGATTGGAAGCTACAGATACAAGAATTGTGGATGCATTGAATTTATGTGCAAATGCATGCATAAATGTAAAACACTGGGATGTCTGCTTTCTGCTGCAGTGGCTGACAGTGGCTATTGCAAAGGGCTGGCGTGGTAGAGGACTGGGAGAATCATAACTAAACAGTTTTAAGACACTAAAATTTTTGCACAAAAATTAATAAGCAGTTTTCAGAGAGGTCCACTATCTTGGACTATTCCAACAAGAATAAAATTAGAAGTAGAAAAAAAGCTTGGTGGCATCTTTAAGACAAACATACTTATTTTAGAAGTTGTTTGAAATCTGTGAAAGCTCACACGTGAAACAAATTTGTCAGCCTGAAGTGCCCGAATAGTTTTTTTTTTTGTTCTCTTTTTACATATATAAAAATCCATAAGCCCTGTGGATGTGTACATTTAAATCCCAACCCTCCTACCAACCCTCAGTACATAGTTCAGGACACTGAGTGGAGTCAGGAAATACTCCAGAGTTCATACAGTGCAAGTTGTTTTGTTTTTTAAATCCAGGCAGATCAGCACTAAAAAGCATAATAGGTAGATTCCTCTTGTTATGTTGGATCTGGGCAGCTAAAATACATTTTTTTCAGTCTTCCCTGTGGCTGCTCATTGGGAGAGCTTTCCTTTGCCTTGGATGGCATGAGGCACATCTTTGAAGGAAAGTCTTCCTAGGTAAAAACTTACCTTTCTTACCTTCAATACTCCTTGAACATTTCTTGATACAAAAGAAATATATTCTGCTTCCCGCTGATCCTCATTCATTTGCTGTTCCTGCATCTACTGGTCTACCATGTACTACTCGTAGCTTTTGAGGGTGAATGTTGTGTTCAAATTTCAACCAATATAGACTTAGATATATTTTAAGTTTTCCTGAAGGGCTTGTATCTCTGCAAGACACATTGTTGTTACATAGATATATGGTTAAACTTGACTTAAGTGAAATGTTCCAAAATGTGAATAGCTACGTATGAAGAATAGTGTTGCAATAAAGGTGAAACAGGAACTAACATTCTGTGTTTGGTGTTACACTGAAATAATCCTTTGACTAAGTGGGTTGCCCAATGTGATTAACCTATTATAGTTGGTGGGGCTATACAGTTACAGTGGTGCCCCGCATAGCGAGGTTAATCCGTTCCGGATTAACCTTCGCTATGCGAAAACATCGCTGTACGGGGCAGGAAAAGCCTATTGGAACGCATTAAACTTAGTTTAATGCGTTCCAATAGGCGCCAAAACTTACCCCTCCAGCGATGTTTTCGCTGGTCCGGCGGCCATTTTGGAGCCGCCGAACAGCTGTTCGGCGGCTCCAAAATGGCCGCCGGATGCCCCAGTCGTCGCAAAGCGAGTGCGGCGATTGGGGCAGCTCTGTATAGCGATCCCCAAAAAGGGATCGCTATACGGATTCTTCGTTATACGGTGCGCTCGTTAAGCGAGGCACCACTGTATAAGAAAATGTGGCTTTGGCAGAACCACTGATGGTCTTTAAATGTGGGATTATGGTTAAAATATACAGTGCCATAAAGGTGAAAACATTTATTTATTTATTTATTTATCTGTCTGTCTGTCTGTCTGTCTGTCTGTCTGTCTGTCTGTCTGTCTGTCTGTCTGTCTATCTATCTATCTATCTATCTATCTATCTATCTATCTATCTATCTATCTATCTATCTATCATCTATCAATCTATTGAAACTTATATGCTGCCCACTCTACCCAAAGGGCTCTGGGCGGCTTACAACAATTAAAAGACAATAGAATAGAATAGGCATCCTTCAGTCTCGAGCGACTATGGTATCGTGCTTTGCATGGAGGACTTGGAACAGCATCAAGTGTGGCTGAGAAGGCCAATTCGAGAGTGACAATCCCTTCCACACTGAAGACAAATACAATCTGTCCCGTGTCCAGCTCCCTGATTTTGCTGTTTTCGTGACTGCCTCTTTGCCTCGGCCTGCTGGACAAGGGTCTCTTCAAATTGGGAGAGGCCGTGATGCACTGCCTGCATCCACGCTGAACACTCAGATGTCAGGGTTTCCCATCTTTTGAGATCCATTTCCAAGGCCTTCAGATCCCGCTTGCAGATATCCTTGTATCGCAGCTGTGGTCTCCCTCTGGGGCGCTATCCCTGCACTGATTCTCCATACAGGAGATCTTTTGGAATCCGACCATCAGCCATTCTTACAACATGCCAAGCCAACATAGATGTCGCTGTTTCAGTAGTGTATACATGCTAAAAATTCCAGCTCAATCTAGGACTACTCTGTTTGGGACTTTGTCCTGCCAGGTGATACCAAAAATGTGTTAGAGACAACACATATGGAATATGTTCAGCTTTCTCTCCTGCCATGCATGAAGGGTCCAGGACTCACTGCAGTACAGGAGTGTGCTCAGGACACAGGCTCTATAGACCTGGATCTTGGTATATGTCACCAGCTTCTTATTGAGCCATACTCTCTTTGTGAGTCTTGAGAACATGGTAGCTGCTTTGCCAATGCGTTTATCCAGCTTGACATCTAGGGAGAGAGTGTCAGAGATTGTTGAGCCAAGGTACACAAATTCATGGACAACCTCCAATTCTTGCATGGAGATGGTAATAGAGGGAGGTGAGTCCACGCCCTGGCCCATGACTTGTGTTTTCTTCAGGCTGATAGCTAGTCCAAAGTCCTGGCAGGCCTTGCTAAAATGATGCATGAGTTGTTGGAGATCTTCAGCAGAGTGGGCAACAATGGCTGCATCATCGGCGAAGAGGAAGTCCCACATGCATTTCAGCTGGATTTTGGTCTTTGCTCTCAATCTAGAGCTTTCCATCTGATCTAGTCTGGAGATAGACACCTTCTGTTGCAGTTCCAAAGGCGTGCTTCAACATGAAAGCAAAAAATACCCCAAACAGGGTCAGTGTGAGGACACAGCCCTGTTTCACTCCGCTTCAGATGTCAAAGGGATCTGATGTTTAGCCATCAACAACTACAGTGCCCTTCATTCCCTCATGAAAGGACCTGATGATGCTAAGCAGTCGAGATGAACATCTAATCTTTCAAAGTATTTTAAAAAGGCCGTCTCTGCTAACCAAATTAAAGGCCTTTGTAAGATCTATGAAAGCCACAAAGAGTGGCTGTTGTTCCCTGCATTTCTCCTGCAATTGTCTGAGGGAGAATACCATGTCAGTGGTGGATCTATTAGCTCGAAATCCACACTGTGATTCTGGATAGACATTGTCTGCAAGCACCTGGAGCCTCTTCAGCACAACACGGGCAAGCATCTTCCCTACAACATTAAGAAGAGAGATGCCACAGTAGTTATTGCAGTCGCCCCTGTCTCCTTTGTTCTTATACAATGTGATGATGTTTGCATCCTTCATGTCCTGTGGTACTCCACCTTCCCTCCAGGAAAGATGAAAGTCTTCATACAGCTCGGTGGTGATGCTCTCTTTACAGCACTTCAGCACTTCAACAGGGAAGTTATTCTTTCCAGGTGCCTTGCTGGAGGCAAGGGAATCCATGGCTGCTTTTATTTTTGCTAAGGTTGGTTCACTGTCCAGCTCTTCTAGGACAGGGAGGCACTCAATGTTTGACAGGTTTAAGTCAAGCCTGAGGGAATTGTTGAATACAATTCTGCAAGTATTGAAAGGATCCAAGCTATGAAAATATGTATAGCTAGAATTAATACAGCTGAGTTGATTGTGACAGCTGAGAGAAGAATCTCAGGATTGGACAATCCTAAGATAACGCTAGCAGAGCTAGCACACACACTCTGTTGGTGGTGTGGGATGGTTGATGTGTCGGATTGCTGTTGTCGAAGTGCTGTATTGGAGAGATCCTGGGAGAAGCCTGTCTCCGTGCTACATATTGGGAGAACTTTGGCTTCAGGACTGCTCATCTGGTAAATGAACTCTGGACTAATTTACAAGGACTTTGACTGTGATTTGCGTATTGAATCCTGTTGAACTGCTGTGTATGACCTCGGACTGGAAAACTAAGACTAAAGCTGTACATGTGTGTATAACTCCTGTAAATAATACAAGTAATTCTTCTATCAACACTACAAGTTGTTTGGCGTCTTCGTCTCAGGGAAGTTTTTCTACTGCTAGCGCCACCTGGTGTATCTTGGTAATACCGCACCTCTGTCAATGTTATTTAGTGCTTCTTCGGTTATTACATTCTCTCTGGAGTATAGTTCAGAGTAGTGCTGCACCCAGTGGTCCATCTGCTGTGCTCGGTCCTGGATGATCACTCCTGTAGCAGACTTCAAGGGAGCAGATTTCTTCTGTATTGGACCTAAATATAGGAACCCTAAGAATAAATGTATAAGGGGAAAATATAATAAATCAATGGCTGAAATCCCATTTCAAGTTCATAATTTCTATGACATCCTCATCTGTGGCCTTGCCACAACCATTTGAGGGACATTAAAAGCTTGTACCTCTTCCAAGGACAAGTAGCAACAATTTCCAGGCACTGAAGAGTTCCCTCTCTCATTTTATGGCTCCTGAACTCCTCCTTAAGTTGATGGGTAGGCAGAACCGGGAGGGAGAGGAGAAAGAAGAAATTTTAAGGCCCTTCAAATGGTTGTGGCACAGCTACAGATGATAACATCATACAAGTTTTGAGTTGTAAGTTACAAAACAGGATTTCAGCCATTATTATCATTCTGAATCCGGGGGGGGGGGGGGGGGAGAGAAGACCAATAAAATGTATATTGCAGAACATGACAGCCAGTCTATTTCAGTGTGTGTGTGTGCGTACGCGCATGTGCGTGCACGTTTGCTTGCACATTTATTTATTTATTTATTTATTTATTTATTCATTCATTCATTCATTCATTCATTCATTCATTCATTCATTCATTCATTCATTCATTCATTCATTCTTTTGTTTGTTTATGGGAGTCCCATCTGAGGCCATAGCTCCTGGTCGTTGAGGGAGCTGGCTGATAAGCGCCATTTGTAAGGGAGAGAGGATGAGGCAGAAGCTGGGATAAAGGAGGAAGTCCAGGAGGACTCAGGGATTGCCTTTAGGGAAATGGAGGCTTTGGAGGAGGAGGAGATATGTGGAGAGACCATCAAGGATTGGGATTCCCCAGTTTTATGGGGAATTATGTTCTCCAGCCCCACTTCTGAGTAGAGGCAATGACCTGACCCTCTGGACACTAACTTCGTCCAACAGGCTCAGGGGTGCCTATTCTGATCTAGCTGCATCACCGCCAATGAGAACACCACCACTAGAGACAGAAGGAATGGACACAAGCTTTCCCTCACCTGGCTCTACTGGCTATCCTTGAGACTCATCCTCCCCTCCTGGTTTCAGAAACTGGGGCTCTCAGGATACCCTGCAAATTTAACTGGGAAATGTCTTTAAAAGACATTTCCCAGAGGGGTTAGTGGAAGAAACACTCTCTCCAAGAAGCTCCAGGAGAAAATTAAGGACAGTGTTCCTGTCAGTTCCTTGGTTGCCATAAAGTCTGTTCTTGGCCATTCCCACATCTTGAAGCCCATGGAATTGTCGCCAGAAGACTCAGCCACTGTTGCCATCACTGGTGGTGGATCCATCAGCACTCACAAACCACAGTATAAAGAAGAAGAATGTGAGGGAGGGGGAAAGCAGGTTGCATCAGGAACCCTTAGAATAGCTATCTAGGTTGAATGAAGATCAGCATAGATCAGACCAGGTAAAGGACACGTATAAAATTTGGGTAAGGTAGTTGTTGTCAAGATTAATGTTGACCTAAAATCTGCATCCCAGTTAATTAATTACACATGCAATACACATGAGTAATCAAGCTTCCTTACATCATTCAGTCCTTGATAATTATCCATCTGTGTACTGTTACACAATTCAGGACAGTCTTTCTTGCTTATTGGAGGCACAGAACGATTGACAGGAATTAATGTCCTACTTATGTCTTCCCTAAACTCTTAACCTTGTGATTTAAATGCATGCTGACTAGTACAAATTTCCAGTGCAATGCATCATTATGAGGATTTTGTTTTTTTCGCAGAGGAAGGTCAGTTGCGTATTTACTCTGAAAGTTCTGAGGGCTTATGCCTTAAAAAAAAGAGAGACTAATACAGATTTCCTTATCTAAAGAAAAATGTAAATGCAACATCATATCTAGAATACATGCTTCTAACCAGGATCGGTTTGTTTGGGGGGAAGCCACATACATTTTTCATATTTAAAGTAGTTTTGTTGTTGTGTTGCCGTTGTGGTTTAAGATGTGTGGTTTAAAGCTTTTTCTGCCATCTCTTGATTCTTTTGGTAAACTATATCCAGTGCATTGATGCTGGCATCCATCCAGTTCTCAGAGAAAAATGCCTCAGCAAGTGTCACTGATTGGCAGAATTATCTGAGGGGTTGAGGACTGCAAAAATACAGATGAATGCCATTTGGGCAAAAAATTACTTCAATCATTTGGCCTATTGTGGAGTAACAGCAAGAACGTGTGTAATGCCCCTTCAGCTGCAAAGTGCTCATGCTCTTGGTTTGAAAAATTAAGAGGTAGCAATGGAAATTTGGAAAGTAAACGTAAGGTCTTTGTGTCCCCCCCCCCCCCAAAATCAGGCTTTCCATCTTACCTTGCAGGTGCCTGCTAGACATTTATAGGGAGCAACATCCACATTATACTACCCCTGATCCTACCTCCGCCCCCTTGACTCAGCCATATGTTAAATAGAGATGTCCACTGATCAGAGGTGAGATTGTAGGACCAAAGTCACTCCAGGTTATTGAGTTATATATGAAATATCTTTCATTGTAAATTCTTACTTTGTCTTTGAGTGACAATCTATTTCTTCAGACAAATACTTGTTGCACTTTTTTCTTATATATCAGCGATCACCCCATAGTGCTAGAACACTATATGCTAAAGCTACAACTATAATTTATTGAAACAAACCTTTGCCCGCACCCCCACCCCCCGTGAGGTAGGTACTCATTTTACCAGCCTCAGAAGGATAGAAGGTTGAGTCAACCTTGAGCCGGCTTCCTGAACTTGTCAAGATTGAACTCAGTTTGTGAGCAGAGGCTTGGCTGCAGTTTAACCGCTGTGCCACAGGTTAATATTCTGAAGAAGTAGACTGTCATCCATTAAAGGTCATGCTGAGATAAACTTCTTAGCCTTAAAGGTGTCACAGTACTGTTGCTATTGTTGTTCCTGAAATGACAGTGATGCAGAATTCCATTTCTTAGTGTGCGTTGCACAAATTATATAACCATTGCTTTGCTTGCGTACTCTGGAGACATCAAACAAAAGTCAGATTGTTGGTTATAAATACTGTTGTGATTGATATTGCAGTAAATTTACTGTCTGATTCTCACATTGTACATCTTCCCCATCTCAGGTGTTAGTTATAGTGGGAAGGCAGGGAGGAGGAGAAGTTGTCATCTGAGATATTGGCCAAAATCCTGTTGTACCTAGTGTCGCAAATTGCACTGTAATAGGTCTGTTTTGAAATAATGGAACTTATAAAGGAGTTGTCTCACTGATTCAGTGGGCCTACTCAAGTGTGACTTACTATGTGGAGCAATGGGATTTTGGCCACTATTTTTTCCTATTGTGCTATCACTCCTATGTATAGATTTCCTTATTAATTAATTACATATAAACACTGCCTTTTTCCCCACATATCCATTAATTTTTCTGTAAGAATATTTATTTGTCAGTAAAACACCATTGCTGGAGATACAGTGGTGCCTCACTTAGCGATGTTATTCCATTCCGGAAAAAACATTGCTAAGTGATTTAATCACTAAGTGATATTAAAAAGCCCATAGGAACGTATTAAAAAGCATTTAATACGTTCCTATGGGCTAAAAACTTGCCTTAAAGTGAAATTCCTCCATAGCAGTGGCCATTTTGGGTGCCTCTAAAGCGAGGCAAAACAGCAGCGGCCATTTTGTTTTTGCAGTGGCCATTTTGGAACCGCCGATCAGCTGTTTTAAAAAGTTCGCTTTGCCATGATCACTTCCCCATGATCATTGCAAAGCAAATTTTAGCCATAGGGGACATCACTAAGCGATCGCTCCAGCGATGGCCAAAAGTCCATCACAAAGCGATTTCATCGCTCAATGGAGCAATCGCTAAGCGAGGCACCACTGTGTTTGGAAAGATGGAGGCTGTGATTAGAAGAAACTTAAAACTATAATTCTATCATAATGTATCTCCCTTGGGTCCTTTTGGGATAGAAAAGCAGGATAGAAATATTTTAAATAAATAAATGAAATAAATATCTGGGAGTACATCGGTTGTTGCAGAACCTACTTTTAAGTAGGTGTGCACAGGTTCGCGCTTTTAGAATTTTTCAACCATAAAAAGAGTCAGTTCCAGAAACTTCTTCATTTATGTACCATCTGATTTCCTCCCACCCTTGTTAAACATTAAATCATAATACATTAAAGCAGCAATGTGCTATCTACTTACTTGGGAGTAAGCTCCATTAAACTTTGTGGAACTTACTTCTGGGTAGAAATGGGGAGGATTTCCCTCTGAATCCCCACTCTCCCATATCTCACTGTTCCCACAAGGCTATGGGATAAAGCCTGCAAGATCAGATTTACTAACTGTAGAAAGAGATTTACACAATCTCTTTGCGGGAACCTTTGCTCAGAAAAGGATGGTTATTGCCCCATGAAGTTTAAAATCCACCACCAGCTAGCTCTGAACAAAGCCTTCCGCTCTCCCAGACCTTAACGAATGAGACAAATTCCAAGTAAACTGTGTCACCCAGAGATTTCTTGGTTGTACCAAAGCCAACCACAAGGCTGGAGCACAAGTTGCTGCCCCCTCCCCACTGGGAAGGGAACTGCTTAGGGAGAGGGCAGGGTCTCTGCCTGCAACCGTTGCTTCTCAGCCTCTGCCACCTTCAGCAGAGGAGTGAGGTTGTCAGGAGTGATAAGCCTGTCAAAAGCAGAGCAAGGAGGATTTTGCATCTAATCATGCTGCCTTTCAGGTCTTTCTCCAGTATGATAAAATAACATAAATAACATCAATTTTAGTTCTAAATGTATTTCTAACCATTAATGCATAGTTCGTATTTAAATAAAATTGAAGCTGAGTCATCTTCTCATTGGCCAAAAAAACCTGATTCAGTTGGCTAACTCAGTTTATTTCTAACTGCAATCTCAACTCATTTAGGAAGTCATAAGAATAGCTATTTAAAAATTCTCTTAGACTTTCACTTCTGTCCTATTTGTAGCAGGGACTGTGAAAAATATCACGGGAGAGGGGGAAAAAAATACCAGATGGCAGCATTAGTCAAAACAGCTGTCAAAAGAGTGGTGTGCTACCTAGGCTCCTGCTGCGAAACCAAAACAAAGAACAAAATTTTAACGCCCAAGAAAACTTTTTGCAGCCATATAACAGTGTAAAGCACAGCTGTTGTGTCTGTAGCATTGGGAGAAGCTGGTGTTGTGCCATGCCTCCTCCCTCTCACCACAACAAGCGAATCTCCTTTGCGGCGGTCAGGGATAGTACGCTGCCACTTCTGCAAGATGAAAAGGAGGATTGCAGTGACAGTGAGAGGAGGACTCTGTCTTAAACCTTGTTATCTTGTTGTTAATGCACTTGAGAGATAGAGAAACAATCCTGATCTTCCATCAGTCCTCTGGATAGGAGATGTCCTTTTGCCCATTGCAACCTCTCTCTTTTTTGAGCAAAATAAAGATGGTTGGGCAGATTTCCTGTGCATGTACCACACAGGCACCTCTGTCTACTGCTTGGCCTTGCCTAGCATCCGGGATGGTGCTGACTTCATTGTACATCCTTTAAAAAACATGAAACAATATATAACAGTACTCTCCAACTTCTGTGTAACTTTCTGGAATGCCCATAGGAGAATGTTGCCTCCTAATGTCCTATCATGTGCATTTTCCAGTGTATGCTCCTGATTACCATTAGAGCTCTTCCTTCCAAGCAAAATGGGAGGTTAGCAGGCAATGATTCCTGCAGCTGAAGAATCAAATATTTCCAAAATCTTCAAATATTTATTTATTTATTTATTTATTTATTTATTTATTTATTTATTTATTTATTTATTTATTTATTTATTTATTTATTTATTCAATTTATACATGCCCATCTATCAAATCACTACTCTGGGTAGTGTACAATAAAGAATATAAAGGAACATAAATTATGAAATACTATAAAACATGAACTATACCACAAATAAACAAACAAAACAAAGCAGGGGCAAAATAACAGTTTTAGAGGATGGAATACAATATTTGTCTTCTCCTTCCTTCTTACTGCGCTGTCCCAGTTAATTTGGGGGAGCTTCCCCAAAAGCACAATTAAGGTGTGTTTGGCTCTAGCACTCAGTGTGACTGCTATTCGTGCATGTGTATATATGCTATTCATATGCATGTGCCAGGTTTATCATGCCGTGTGGTCTAGAGGTTTAAGGAAAAAAGAAAATCTAGTCTATAGATATAATAAAACAGATAAAATTGTTCCAGCTAGAAGGCAGAGAAAATAAAATGAAAATGTAATAGTTTTTCAAAAATCATTAGCCTCATCTTGAAGACAGTTTTATCTATAATATACCAGAAAAAGGTTAGGGTAAGGCCAATATAATCAGTCTATGATTTCCGTGTAAGGAGAGAGAGAGAAGGGGTGGGGAGAGAGAGAGAGGCATATTTTAATTTCTAGGACAGAAGAACAAGGCATAAAAGAAGTGCATAAAATCGGAATGTTCTTTAGAATGTAAACAGCGATCAAAAAGGAAAGAATCAAAGACCATCTAATGTAGCAAATACTGGGAAAATAAAATACATTTTTCATAAAACTTACAAATGGATTGTGAAGCTCTGCTACACGATGGAGATACTGAGGAATGAAGGAGAAAAGTATGATAGTCTAGCTAATAGGATAATGCAAGATCCCATTGTGTAGGGTAGGGCAACACCTATGTGTGCAAAGGGCATTTCTTGGCTTGACTTCAGACCCTAAACCAGCTGTGTTCCACAGCAGCAACAGCAGCTGTCAATCATCTTATGTGCCATTATTGTCCTATTCCTTTCTCATTCCTGCAAATGTGTAAACTCAAACACCCATAGCTAAGTTTTCTTTGTCCTTTGCATCATTTTTGTCGGACATATTTGCAAACAATGTCACATCAGTGGTAACTACTATTTTTTTCTCTTTAAATTGTTTTTGCTTAGCCACTTGCTTATTTGACTTCTTTTTCTGCATTGATAATTCTTCTTAAATATGTCCTGCATTTTGCACCTCAGTTTCTTGGATTTCCTTTGCCGTTTGCCTAGTTCTCCATGGAAATAATCCTGAAAGATGTTCCATGACGGTTGCTGTCCAGCGCACTGTTCTTAACCACTGTGGATTTCATGAGTGCTACATTCATGAAGTTATTCAAAGTACTGGACAATAGTTGGCACTGTTTTTAAATCTAACTCCAGACTTCGTGAATGTTAGATGAGAAAATCTGTTTCTGTTTGTTTTCTGGTCAGTTAAATAGGCAGAAAAGAGAATGGTCTGGATTAGATTCATCTGTTGAACCTGAGAAGCATATTTCTGTATCGGGTGGAGTCCTCAAAGGTCCCCTTTACAGAATAATTTGAGCTTTGTCTGCCCAAAATTTGAGTTATAAAAAAGCTTGGTAGCTCAAGTCTTTTCTCCGCATTCCACTGATTACTGTAGAGAAAGGGGAGAAGTACCATGGAATCAATGAGTGGCTGCAAGGCCATAATCTGCAACATCACCTATGAGTGAGCAAAAGGGGCTGATATGATCTGCCTTGATGGTTTACGTGTTGCAAATTTGCCTGCTATCTCCATACAGTTAAAGATGAACCTATCCTCAATATTTCAAGCAGAAATTTGAAGATGACATCCAACCTGAAAGTCCTCCTTTGGGTACTTCCTGCTTTGAACCAGGAGTTGTGAAGGCCAGGAACTCTGTGGTCATCATGCAGTCTTCTGCTTTTCTTCTTGCTATGTATGGTCAAAAGAAGACATCAAATAATACTATCCTATTCAGCTCTAGAATGAGTTGCAGAAGCTGGAGGCTTTCCAAGGTCACTGTGCAGCTGTGCCAAGACCAAAGAAGCCATTTCTACCATCTCAACCTCAGGATGATAGGCACACAATGGGGGATATACCAAATGTTCTTCATTTATTTTATTTCATTTTAATTTATTAAACTTGTATCCGGCCCATCTAGACGGCATCTACTCTGGGCGGCTCACAACAAAATAGAATAAAAGACAATTAAAAATATCAAAAACAATTTCACAGCAATAAGCATATCATTCAAGACGGGAGATAAGAGATAAATCAGGTGATGCCTGGAGGGAAGTCCTGCCTAAATAACCAGGTTTTGAGTTGGCTTTTGAAAATACCCAGCGACAGGGCCAAGCAGATCTCGAAGTAGAGATTATTCCACAAACTGGGGGGGTGAGTAAATCTAGATGGGATAAGGCGTTACGCCAAGTATCGAGATCCTAAACTGTTTAGGGCTTTATATGTAATCATTAACACTTTGAAATCAATGTGGAAATGAACACAGGAAACGAGCAGAGGAGGCTGTACTAAGAACTCCAAGTGTTCCTGGAGCCAATATTATGGCTGGTGTGGAAATGCCATATATTCTGCCATGAACTGTTATTCTGTCACATGTTCAAATTTGGGCAGAACATTGCCCTTTTGCCACTTCTCGCATCTGTGCCCCAGTTCATATTCCTATCAGTCATTTTTCCTCATGTGCCTTCATCGATAGCTATCATTGTCAAAATCAAGAAAGAATGTGTCAGCCAGACCTGGTAGTCTTGTGAATATTTAATAACCCTTTCCCAGTTTATCACAGGTAAAGGTAACAGTTCCCTTTGACATTTTTAGTCCAGTCGTGTCCAACTCTAGGGGGTGGTGCTCATCCCATTTTTCAAGCCGTAGAGCCAGCGCTTGTCCGAAGACAGTTTCCGTTGTCACATGGCTAGTGTGACTATGAAAAAATAGGTTCAGTTAGTCCCTAGGGTTGCCATATTTCACTTCTCCAAATCCAGATAGCTTGCATGGTACATAAATTTGCATATTGTGCAAATTAAGCAGTTTAAGCGCATTGATTTTTATATTGCTTTATGCTGTTTCATCTTGGGGAACTTTTATGTAGTTAGAACCGATACAAGAGAGGCAGTGTAGTGTAGTAGAGTTATGGACTTGGAGCAGGAACACCCAAGTATGGATTCCTACTCATTAGCATTAGCAATGCTTACCGGGTGCAAGTTACACCTTTTAGCCAAGCCCACCTTACAGGGTTCTTATAGGAGTAAGCAGGAGGAGGAGAACCATGCAAAGTGGATCCATGTACACTTGGCTGGTGTAGTGTATATATTGTATAACTAATACAAATAAATAATTACAAAATATTGTGCTCACATGCAGCCATTTACATGTGAAGTGGCTTCTGGTGGTTTATAGGGATGGGACTTTTGGAGGAAAAATGAACTCTCACTCCAATAATTCGGCTTCATGGTTTCCAATAGAATTGTGGGAATGGGGGCATGGTGTGTTTCCCCTCCCCCCTAAAATTCTATAAGAGGAGAGCAAGAGTGAGACAAGAAGGAAGACTTGACTTCCTCCATGCACTCTGCCTCTGTCCAGCTCCTCAGGACCAACGGGGATAAATCAGTCAATAATCAGTTCTTATCATCCTGGGATGAAACAGTGCAGCATTCCAGTTGCCTCCAGATACTCTGAAAGACCAGGGCCTGTGCTACTTCCTCAGCTTCCTCCTCTCTGCCTAGAACAAACATTATAACCAACTTTCAGCCTTCTGTATGTAACAGCTGTTCTGCTTAAAACTGTACAGTACTGCTTATTTTTAGACCACAGCCTCATTTAGATGTGCCTTTTCTTCAGCAGTTCAATCACGTGGTCTTTTTCCATTTTTTCCATTGAATAACTTTCTCAAGGAGGGAATAAATAAAAAATGTCAACGATACAAGATTTGGGACACACCAAGAGAGAAAGATTTTAAAAAAACACAGAGAGAGAGAGAGAGCTCTCAATTCCTGCTTCCTGATATTTTTCTCCTCTTCACTTTTTCTGTTCGGGTTGAGATCTCGCTAAGGAAGATGAAGTGATTCCTTGTTGGAGGCAATCTGAATAAATCTTCACAAAGATCAAAATCACAAGGAAAAGGTGATGACATTTTCATCTTCAGAGAGGCTTAACACATCCTTGTCTTTAAGGCTTTAGGGTTTCACACTTGCCACTATTGTTGACTCAATTTTCAATGCTGAGAGACATTCTTCATGTGTCAGGAAACAAGACCCCGTAATCCATGCTACATACACTTTGCGTCAGACTGAAACAGGACTGTTCTGTTTGGAGAGAATTGTATCTTAGAAACTATTTTCTGGGAAGCAGTTACTGGTTTTAATACAGGATCCTGTTTTCTCCCTTAAATGTCTTCTCAGAAAGGGCTTGACCTAATAACTTTATGTTTTGTATGTGTTTAGTCGTTTAGTCGTGTCCGACTCTTCGTGACCCCATGGACCAGAGCACGCCAGGCCCTCCTGTCTTCTACTGCCTCCCGGAGTTGTGTCAGGTTCATGTTGGTTGCTTCGCAGACACTGTCCAGCCATCTCATCCTTGGTCGTCCCCTTCTCCTCTTGCCATCACACCTTCCTAACATCAAGGTTTTTTCCAAGGACTCTTTTCTTCTCATGAGATGGCCAAAGTACTGGAGCCTCAGCTTCAGGATCTGTCCTTCAAGTGAGCATTCAGAGTTGATTTCCTTTAGAACTGATAGGTTTGTTCTCCTTGCAGTCCAGGGGATTCTCAAGAGCCTCCTCCAGCACCACAATTCAAAGGCATCAATTCTTCGGCGGTCTGCTTTCTTTATGGTCCAGCTCTCACTTCCATACGTCTTCTCAGAAAGGGCTTGACCTAATAACTTTATGTTTTACCTAATTATAAGTAATAAAGGCAGAATTATACATCATACTGGCAAATCACATGCATTTCCCAAATTCATGCCTGTTGGTTTATAAGACCGCAGGAGGGGAGCACACTTTGTAGGGAAGAACTGGCAAGCACAGGATATTTAAATTTTTATTGCAACTATTAACATTTATCTGACATTTAAATATTTGGAACTTCCACTTTGTTCCACCCTAAATATTTTTAAACTTCATATATTAAACAGCACATTATGAAATTTGCAACTTATAATAATATGTAAAAATGTAATATATTATTATAAATGCATAATAATATGTAAAATAATTATTTTACATTTAAAAAAAATAGAAAAGATAATGCAGTTCTTCTCCATTTCCCTCATTCCAATTCAAAGGTACAATTCCCTGCAAGAAGATCATGTTGTACCTACCTATTGGTCACCTACTAAAGATGAGAAGACGTTCTGACAAAAACAGGTAGCAAGCTTAATTTAGCAGTTACATGGCTGAATACATGCAGCCTGAAACCCAATATGGGTATCCCAAGGCTCTGAGACTGTATGGATTTGTCAGTGGCCATCTCTTCAATGTTTGACTTAAAACAACACCAATAAGTCATGTTCTTTCTCTCCCAACAATTGATTGATTGATTGATTGATTGATTGATTTGCAAATGTTGGTAACTTAATAAAAATGAACCAAAATGAAATTTTCAGTGATTTCTTCACATTCATTCTTTCCTGGAAATTTTCTTCCTTCCGATCCTTGAAAAACATTGGTGGAGACCTGTAGGATTAACCTTTCACTGCTTCCTCCTCCTTTTGCAAATGCCCATCATAATGTGTGCACATTAAAATAAAAACATACGGTGTAGAAAACCCATTATTTCCTTCTGAATGCATAATTCTGTCCTTGCTGTTTATATATTGGCCCTTCCTGTCAGTTGTAAAGCACTTTTTCAATTATACAGAAATTGTACGTAGATGCTATATTTTACATTTGAATAGTGTACACTTTGTTTAATGTAGATAAGTACAACCTACCCTATATGAGACAGCCTTTGTTTTCTTCTGTAAGAGTTCCTTTACTGTTGTGTACATTGGAATATTTGACTGAAATTGTTTAGGTGGCAATGTAGCATGGTTTTTCCATTACACAAGACCAAACGAATCGTATACCCATTCATGATTTTGACTCCTCTGAAATGTAAAATTGAAAATAAGTCTGAAATGCCAGGTTTTCATGTTCCCTGTGCTAAACAGGAAGCTGGCTGGGGCAGCTCAGCAGTTTAGGTATCTGGCGATGGAGCCAGAGGTTGGGAGTTTGATTCCCCTATAGTGCCTCCTGGGAGAAGAGCCAACCTGTATATGCTTGTGCAAGCTGCACAGTCCCAGGGAGCCCCCAGAAGAAGAGAATGGTAAACCACTTCTGTGTATTCTCTATCTGGTAAGCCATGGTGATGATGGTGCTCAATAGGAACTATAGTCAGAACAAGCTTGCGCAAATTGTGGCACCCAAAACAGAGAGAGCCCCATCACTCATGTATTGGCAACCCAATTTCAGATCAGTAAACATCTCAGTGAGTTTTCTTGTCTGTCTGCCTATTTGCCTGTCTGCTTGTTTGTCTAGAACTGCAAAACAGTTTTGTGAGCACCTGCCCAGCAGGCAATGAGATGCTATTTGACTTTATGCCTTACAAAATTACTGGGATGCTGCTTTTTCACCTTAATTTATAGTTTCTTCTTACATTTTTTTTAGCATCAGTATGAGATCTGCATGTAGCTTGTTCTTTTGAAACATAAATGTATTATGTTGGTTGAATTTTATTATCCTCCAAGCTGGTAAAATATGGAAAAGCAAAGTACATTGTTGGACATCATTTCCTTCAAATCAACTCATTTATCTCTATGAGCTTCCAGGTTGATTGCTTTAATGTTTGTTGTGCTATTTCTGCAGGTACCCAGGAAAGGTTAATTGGATGTTAAAAAACATTAAGGGTTTCTCCATTGCCTGCTCCTCACATTACTAAAGTAATTTTGCATGTTTGTGTAGTTGTTGCCTTTAAAAAAATTCTACTTCTATATTTTTATTCAGAGAAAGCAGCATTGAGTTCTTTATATTTTCTGCAATAGTTAGTGTTTTACTCCATTAGTTCAGAAAGTCTGTTTTGTTTTGTTTCTGCAAAATTGTTTGTAGGAAAGTCTCTGATTTGGTCCATTTCTCTACATTTGTCTGAAGGTGGCACATACCTTTGTTCAAAGCCATGCCATCAATGAAGTCTTGCCAACACTTCTCCCTGGTCTCCTCTGGTATCAAGGGCAAGGTTCCAATTCTTGCTACCATCTTAAAGAAGGAATATTAAAATCACGAGGTCTTCTGAGGACAGGATTTGTAATTTGCCTTCCTCTTGTGTTTTCCGGCATTACAGTTTTCAACATTTATAATCAAAGCCAAGTTGAAAACCAGCGATTTCTTTGGTGTGATAACTTTCCGCATGTGGAAAAAAAATGTGAGGAGATGACATACTAGAACTTCACAGAGTAACCCAGGATTAACCCTCATTTGGCTGTGGGACTGGTATGAAATCTGTACAGGGTTTAGTCTTTAAATGCTATGAAGAATATTTTTACTACTATTTTTAAAAAAGCTGCACAATTAGAATGTCAAAGGGGCTTCTTTCTTTCTCTTGAAGGTCAACCCCCATCACTACTTGGCCACCATACTGAATGGCAAATTGTCTTTAGATGGAAGATATTTTGCAACTTAAGTTAATTTTCAAAAGAAACAAAAAGAAATAAAACATGCCTCTGTGCATACCTGAGCCTTTGGGCCTGTGTAAAATACAGCCTTTGGGCCTGTATTAGCCACTAGAGATGGGTGTGAAGCCCTGGTTCAGTGGTTTGTGCTGGTTTGTTTATTAGGCAAACAGGTGTTCTGTGCTTCAAAGCCCCACCTCCTCTGTTGGGTGCCCACTCCAACGCCTAGAGGAGGTGGGGCAGGGAAGCCAGGCCATTGCCTCCAAGTGGGCGCCTGCAAGAAGAGGCGGTGCTTTGAAGAACACCTGTTAGGCTAATAAACTTAACAGCACACACCATCTTTACTAGCCACTGTTATCAGAAGGAGAAATCAGAAGGCCTCTATTAAAGACCGCTCTTTAATGGAGCTAAATGTTCTTCAATGGCACCAAAGGTCTTAAATGGAGTCTTAAATGGAACTAAAAGCTCTGGACACCATACTTTAAAAAGGATGCTGACAAATTGGATCAGGTTCAGAGGAGGGCAACAAGGATGATCAGAGAACTGGAAACCAAGCCCTGTGAGGAAAGATTGAATCTGGCTATGTTTAGCCTTGAGAAAAGAAAACTAAGGGGAGATATGATAGGACTCCTCAAGTACTTGAAAGATAGTCATACAGAGTAGGGGCAGGATTTGTTCATGAACATTCCAGAGTGCATGGATGTCATGTAATAATGGGCTCAAGCTATAGGAAACCAGTTTTGGTTGAATACAGTGGGGTCTCTACTTAAGAACTTAATCCGTATTGGAAGGTGGTTCTCAAGTTGAAAAGTTCTTATGTTGAATCTGCATTTCCCATAGGAATGCATTGAAAACCATTTAATCCGTATCTGCTCTTTTCCGTCCATAGAAACTACAGTGGAACCTCTACTTAAGAACTTAATCCATTTTGGAATGGTGTTCTTAAGTTGAAACGTTCTTAAGTTGAAGCAAAATTTACCATAGGAATGGAGTGAAAACCAATTAATCCGTTCTGGCTGTTTTTTTGTTATGTAGAGGTGCGTTCGTACATTGAAGCATTAGTTCCCATAGGAACTAATGCAAAGCTGGTTAATACGTACTCTACCACTAGGGAGAGAAATTTTTTTTTAACCTAAGATGACCTAAGGTTAAAAAAAGAGCAGGAAAGGTTTTTTTTTCCTGTCCTTATCTTGGATTTCTGTTCTCAAGTAGAAGCAAAATTTAGCAAATGGAGCTGTTCTTAAGTTGGATTGTTCTTAAGTAGAGACGTTCTTAAGTAGAGACCCCACTGTACCAGGAAATGCTTCCTAACTATTAGAGCAGTATGACAATGGAACCAATTACCTTGGGAGGTGGTGAGCATTTCAGTGCTGGAGGCACTCAAGAGAAAATTAGACAATCATCTGCCAGAAGTTACTTTTTTGGACTAGATTTCCAATAATCATGTGGCCAATATGACTGGTGGTCTTATTAGTGGCAGGTCTTGGAACTGCAGTCCAAAGAAAAAAGGAAAAAAAATACTTTTCTAAGTTCAGTTCCTGAACAATTCCTCCTTCTTTGGCCCCAGAGGCCTTATACCTAGTTTATGTCTACAAAATGAACAGTGGTGAAAAAGAAAGGGGGGGGAACCCTCAAAGGAGATGTCTGAACTATCAGTAAACTGACATTTTTATTATGAGCAGTAAAATATAGAGCCTCTATAAACTGAATCTTGGTTCATGTTTATTGCAAATAAATACATGTTCCAAAAGCGCTAAAGATTTTCAGAAACCTCTAGTGCTACTAAAGTTCAGATGTATTATACAATTCAATTGGGTGTACTCGGATTTCACAGCAATGAGATCTTCATGGTTCTTTTAAAACTGAGGTTATTGTAATAGCAATTGATTCCCAAAGGTTGCAAAATCTGTTGATTTGGTCCCTTTCTACATACAAGTAAATATTCTTAACAGAGAGTTATCAGTATTGTTATATGTGGATGTGTTTCCTGCAATACTAAAAGTAGCACTGTAGGTCAATTGTGCCAAAGATTTTGCCATAAATAGTTTGATGGCTGCTGTCACATTTCGCCCCCCACCTTTGGTCCAAAAGAATTTTTTCTATTTCACTATTTCTATTTCACTAGCAGGTTTTTTTGTGCACTAGATACAACATACTTTATATGTGAGTTTTTCTTCCCATTTGCCTGAACAATAATACCCAAATATTTGTATTGTTGTACCTGTTCAATGTGGACTTGATTTAAATACCAGGTACGCCTGTTTGGTCTATTAGCGAAGGATATGACTTTTGTTTTATCATAATTTATCTCCAATTGGTTTTGTTGGCAATAAAAATCTCTATTTTATAAGAGTCTTTTGTATATATTGTATACTATATATTTTAAATTTTAGCTGTTTTGGAACTTGTTATATATGGCTATGAACATGCTGTTTTGTTCACTTGTTATTGGTTTTGTGTATTGACTCAATGTTTCAATGGCCTTTGGCTAAAATTTGAATAAAATTCAATTCTTGTTATATGTGTATTTTCTGGTTTGATCTAATAGCTTTTTATAAGCAGAATGACCTTAATATAAAAAGAGTACAGGAAACTAGAGATGTACATTTGCAGTCTTTGAGTTTAATGGTTAGTTATTAAAGTGCAGCGGAGTCTTGTGGCATTTCAAGGACTGGAAAAAATATTTGTCACAATTTTTTTGAGTTGCTGACTACATTATCAGATACACAGAGTGTTGTCTGAGTTAGTTTATATTTATATACATGTTTGGGAGGTTGGGTAAAATGCAAACGTTGGTCCTCATCTTAACAGAGGACATCAACCAACAGTATTTATGGCAATGTGGACATTTTAGCACAGACAAGCAGAGTATCACCTGCTTTGCAATAAGAAGACTTGGAGTTGTCCAAGTTACAAGAGATAGACCTCTTGATAAATTCTTGTGGGTGTGGAATTTGTAGGGATATAAATCCCTTCTTGCAAAGATTGTAAAAAACATAAAGAAAAAATGTCTCCGTTCTCATGCTGGAGGGAAGATCTGTGGGAGTTGAAGAATTCTGAATAAGCTCTTTTGCTGTCTTGAGATATCCTGCCTTGATGGAAATTGAAATATAGGTGAGATTTTGTTACATCACAATGATACTGTAATTAGTGGTCTAAGGAGAGAACAGACATTTTGAAATTCCTCACTCAGCCACAGTTCCCTTGTTCTCTTAACTCAAAGGGTTCAGAGATGCTAACCTTATATGGGTCAGTGTACTCCACTGCAAAGAAGCCTGTGTAAGGAGCCAGAACACCTGCAGTTCCTCTCTTTTCATTCCACTACTATGGCAAAAAAATCAAAAAAATCACTGATCTTGATGAAAGAAGCATTTTTGCTGATTTGGGGACTCATTACAAAATACAAATATGTTGAAGAAACATCATTTGAAGGTGAACAAAACAACGAAAAATTGTTTTCAATATCTGAATGTTTCTTAGATGCTTGACAGAACTCAGAATTAAAGCAGTACAGATATTATGAGCTCTTCCCCTTTACGTATCTTGTAATTAACCTGAAGAAACATAAGCTTTTTTCTTTGATAATTTCATTTTGTTTCATGTTTGTGAAGCTTTTATTCTTAATTACCTATGCACGATTCTAATCAGCCTGTGCCTTTTCTTCTTGCTATTGTGCACTTACTTACTTAATTATTATTTTTTTTTAAAAAAAGAAAAACGATTTGCACATTTGCAAGGCTTATAGGGTATTTCGGAGAAATAAAGTGCACACAAAAGAATGTGCATCTTCCAAAATGTGAACAGGTAATGCAGGTTTTTTTTTCAATTAATAGTCAAAATGTACAAATTGCGCGAATTCTAAAAAGAAATATGCATGAAGAAAATGCAAATGAATTTCCAGGTTAAAAAAAAAAACATATGTGATCTTGCAATGTGAATTGAAACAAGGATGGGAAGAAAATGCAGTTGGATTGGGAGAAATGGTTTGAAGCCAGAACTGAGAGAGAGTTTCACATCCCTACTAAACGAGTCTGCTTTGAGCAGGCAGTGTAGTGGGAAAAAGAGAAATGAGGCAATTCCAGAGATACAGGCACAGAAAGGAAGAGGACTTTTTCCTAGTGCTGCTGGACTCAGTAATGTCAATAAGGTAGGATTAGGTGCAACCATATGCACCATCTTCAGCTCCTCCCAGAAAGGATGGAATTAATGTGTACGTACTTAAAAATTAAACATCATTTTAGTATGAAGCCCATATAGGAATGAAGGTATTTGATACCTTGGTTCAATCTTGAGTAAATCTACTGGTCTACCTACCACAGGTTGTCTGACGTTTCTGTTGTCTGGAGAGAATCAAATAATAACACAGTTAGTGGCTAAGTTTTTATTTTCAGGTATGAGAATTTGCTATAGCAGGATTTTATACTATACTACGTATTTATTCTATGTATTTACCTTTGTATAATCGGGTCTACGACCACATAATAAAACTTTACTTTACACTTTACTAAAACATTGGTTGGCATGGATTATTCCCATTTCATAGATTAATTTTCTTAGTGAAGTCACTGTTTTGAGTGGCAACTAAGCTAGAAGCAAGATCCACCTGTGCCAAATCCACTGATGATCCATTCAGAATAAAACGGAAAGAGCCAACTCACTCCTCAAGGATTTTGAAACCCAACAATTGTTTCCAGATATAATACCATTTTTAAATGTCATGTATAAAAAAAAGCACTTTCTGTATTTTAAAAGTGGCATAATGTGAGGACACTTATCCAGATATGTAATTTTATGTAAGGATGAAGGTGACTGCAATTTGAGGGTCTGTGTCTCCCCCCAAATGAGCCTTTCTGGCTTTTCAGATCTTTCTTATCTGAAGATAGGTAGGAGAGAATCGGTGCACTACCTAAGTGGTTGCTTGGTAATAGCTGCAAATCTTTGCTACTATGAGAACAGTTGCTTTCATCTTTTACCTGTATGAATCCCCATTTAAACGGAACCCCTTAGCATCATCAGAAAAGACTGCTTTATGTAAGGTTTTACTACTGTCATTTTTCACAGCAGGTAAATGTGTTACTTAAGAGACATTTTTATTTGTTTTCCTTTTCTCTTATGTAATAGACTAATAAGTCAGTCCCTTGAATGGAATTATTCATGGAATTTCCAGGCTCCTATTTCCCACAGGAAATGGGGCAGGTTATTTTAGAAACACTGAACATGCTATAAAAATAGAAAATAGAAATCTATTTACTGAAATGTAGATAGATACGTTGATATTTCTTTTCTTTTTTTGAAAAAAAAATCAGTCACTTCTAATCCCTCAAACACAACTGAAATTCAAAAGAAGTAAGCAGTGTTTTTAGAAAATACTTGGGCAAAGGCCGCATTCTGACAGTACCTGATATATTCTTGGAGCTGGTAATCTCCAGATGTATTGGGTGACAAGTGGCATCATCCCCAGAGAACATGGCCGTTGGGGGAGATGCACATCTTCCCTCTGATGATATATGTAATCTTCTCAGACATGTTCTTCTCATGCACATGTGACTGAATGCAGAACAGCTTGGATTGTACTTCAGACATTACAGGAAGAATACTCTAATGGAGGCAGCCTCTGTCAGAACTTGCCCTCCAAGGCACCTTTGTGAGTCTCAGGGAATCTTGTGATTCTCATATTCTAGTGGGGTGATTTCCCCCCACACACACACACTCATTGGAAGAACACTGTTTGAACCAAATGGAAGTCATTTATTTATTCATAATATATATATTATATTCTGTTTTCCCAAAAATAAGACCTAACCTGAAAATAAGCCCTAGTATGGTTTTTTTTTCAGGATGTTCGTAATATAAGCCCTATCCCCAAAATAAGCCCCAGTTAAGTGAAACACCTCCTTCCACCATTGTGCAGCAAGGACTGTATTTGAATGCAGATTGTTGTACTATAGTTAGGCATCCTTCAGTCTCAAAAGACTATGGTGTCATGCTCTGTATGGAGGACTTGGAACAGCGTCTAGTGTGGCTGAAGAGGCCAATTTGAGAGTGACAATCTCTTCCACACTGAAGACAAATCCAATCTGTCCCCTGTCCAGCTCCCTGGTTTTGCTGCTTTTGTGATTTCCTCTTTGCCTCAGCCTGCTGGACAAGAGTCTCTTCAAATTGGGAGAGGCCGTGATGCACTGCCTGCCTCCAGGCTGAACAGTCAGATGTCAGGGTTTCCCATCTGTTGAGGTCCATTCCTAAGGCCTTCAGATCCCGCTTGCAGATATCCTTGTATCGCAGGTGTGGTCTCCCTCTGGGGCGATTTCCCTGCACTAATTCTCCATACAGGAGATCCTTTGGAATCCGACCATCAGCCATTCTCACGATGTGCCCAAGCCAACGTAGACGTCGCTGTTTCGGTAGATTGTTGTACATGAACAAAATTAATCATTCCCTGAAAATAACCCATAATGCATTTTTGGAGCAAAAACTAATATAAGAACCTATCTTATTTTGGGGGAAACATGGTATTTATTATAAATAAATAAATAAATAAATAAATAAATACCCCCACAATTTTTTACACACACACACACACACACACACACACACACACACACACACACACACACACACACACACACATTTTTAAAAATCTAATTTTCTGTATCCCAAATATAAAGAAATTTTCAAATTTTTGGTAAGTTCTTTGATAATGAGCTGAAACAACACACACACACACACACACACACACACGCACAAGAATTAAGGGGAAAAATTAGGTGCAAGCAAGTAAAAGTGAAATTGACATACATTTTCCTCCCTGTCCAAGGCCATGTTGCAAAGTTTCTGATATAGATGTATAGGAATTGGTGAGGTATGAGAGTTGAAATCCAGTTTAGGGTTTGATTAACATAATGAATTGTAGCTTCACAAAGAAGCCACATTATCAAATTATCCATCTTCAAGAGGGAAATTATGTTATTTATTCTCCACATAAAGAGAAGCAAGTAAGATTGCACTGTCAACCTTCCAGATTTCCTTAAAGCGTGGGCCGAATCCTCTTGGAGTATATTTATTTCGATAGAATCTCATTATACTTAATGAATAATTTAAATTTTAATATAATATTGAATTCCTATGGTTTGTTTGTTTCAATCTGTCTGATGAAGTTTCCCCTTCAGTGGTCTGACTGAAACCCTCCAGTGGTCTGACTCAGATACAGTATCTAGGTGACAATTAGTTTTCCTAAACAAGAGATGAATGCCAGATATATGTTGAAGCAACCAGTCACAGTTTAAATTATGATTTTCTTACATTCTCAATCATTTTTAAGGCCTATAAAGCAATTTTTTTCCCATTCCCCCCCCCCATGGTATTTTGTTTCTTGGAGCTAAAATAAAACATTCTCCTCACTGAAAGAGAAGGCTTTTAATGTAATAATTGCAACTATTATGTGATGAGTTGCCTTTCTGAAATTGTCGATAGATGAGGGACATAGCGATAAGAATATTGCATTACTCAAATGGTATACATGATACAAAGATTATAGGGATGTATACTGGTACACACCTGGGAGTAAAACTCACTGAACCTAATGAGGCTAGGGTTCTGAGTAGACATGCACAGAAATGGGACGTAGATTAAAGCATATGGACTACATTGAAATATTTAACTAATATTTAATATCTTGTATTTAATATCTTAAGAAAGGAGGCATAATAGGAGAGTCTGTGAGGGAAAGTGCAAGGAGATGGCAGCAACTGTCAAAGTGAAGTTAACATGTGTGTAAAGCCTTTTATCTATCTCCCTTTCTTCCCTCCTCCAGTTTGACCCTCATGGATATGAGGAAGAGATGTTTTTAGGGATAAGGAAGCCCCTCCAGCCCTTTAAATGTTGATTAATAACTTCTGTCATCCCTTGCCCAGGCTGCCTATGTCTGATGAAAATTAGAATTAAAATCTGAAGAAACCCAGGCTCATCAGCTCTGTCAGAAGTAAGCTAATCCTCCCCCCAGAAATCTAAAATTCTTCCCTCCTGTCCATGACCAAGAGGTGTTTGTCCTTTTCACCCCTGCTCCCAGTAAATGGCTTGGGTGAAAAGAGCAGTTGAACTCTGTTCAGTATTTCTATTTGTTCAAGTTACTGCTGAGCTCATTGCATCACATTAAAATGTTTGCTTTAGAACTGAGGAGTAAGAACGTGAGCAAGATTGGCAGAAAGAGTCTCTTTCTTGTTTTCATTGCTGCTGGCATGTTCATAGCAATAGCTATGAATGATGCAAGATGATCTGTTCCTAATGGCCACCAACTTCACCTTGAAGCCGAATATGAGTGAAAAAGAAGTCAGGACCTAACATGATTCCTGGAGGACTTCTCATGGGAATTTTTTTTTCCCAGCAGGTGATCCAGGAAGGGACAGATGTGACATTTCCAGTAACTTTCCTAACCATTTAATACAATGCACAACAGCTCTTAACAATAGGCATCTGATGAGAGCTTGAAAAACTTGGCTCTTTTTTTTAATGCAGCTTCCTAAATTCCACTGCTAGCCTGGCTACTGGCCATTGGTTTCTGAATCGAGAAAACAATTTTCATAAGTTCTTGTTGACAATATGGTTTCTACCATTATGACTGATTTCTTACCATTGCAACAGTCATAATCATCAGCTGAGCACCTTGCCACTGCATCTGAAAAAATAAATCTTTGTTCTTCTGTTCTTATAAGTTGATTTGCAATCATCATACTCACATCTGAGTACTCTAGACGCCTGGAAAACTCCTGGCCATCTTTTGACGGATGCTTCTTTTAAACTGATGTCCATGTGAGTTTTAATTATTTATTTCAGCCATGTCTTCCCTGTGCTCTGGCTAGATTTGTTGCAGACAGGGGTGGAGAGGTGTAAGTCCTTCATAGGGAGAGGAATTTCTTGTCAGGGGGGACACTCCTCCCCATTTCACTAATGGGCGTCTTCTGTCAGTAGAGGGAAAACTAGATGAAATTTAGCCTAGAGAGACAGAAAAAGAGACTGATAAATATGCAATTTATATTAAGACAGACAAGAGCAGAACAGAATAGGTCACTATAAATTGCCACGATGCCCCAATGTTTAAAAAGTAATAAAGTAATTAATAATTAGTTTATCATACATAAATGTTGAGATATCAAATAGAAATCTGTTTACATGGCCTATACCAAATTTCTCATCTTTCTTTTCTGACGTTTCTGAGCCAGAAGTGGAGTTTTATATTGCAAAGCCTCATTTGTTCACATTGACTTCACATTGTTCACATACAGTGGGGTCTTGACTTGAGAACTTAATCCGTATTGAAAGGCGGTTCTCAAGTCAAAAAGTTCGCAGGTCAAATCTGCATTTCCCATAGGAATGCATTGAAAACCATTTGATCCGTATCTGCTCTTTTCTGTCCATAGAAACTAATGGGAAGCTGCTATTCTGCCTTCGACCACTAGAGAGGGATATTTTGTTTTTTTCTTAGGTCAAGAAAGGTTCAGGGAAGGCAGGGAAAATACAGTCCAGGCAGTACAGTACCAGGCAGCCTGAAGACTGTCTCCCAATCCACTCTCTAAACGCTGGGAGGAGTGAGGAAGCAGACAGGCACCCTTTTCACTGGCCAACAGTTAACTGAAAGTTCAAATTTTGCACTTTCCCTGCCTCCCACATGGTTTTTTTCAGTTCGTAACTCAAATATAAGTATGTAAGTCAAGTCAATATTTTCCTATGAGAGCGGTTCGTAAGTCAAAATGTTCGTAACTCGGGCCGTTCGTAAGTCAAGACCCCACTGTACCTAGATATCTGAATACTAGTTCTTCTCCTTCTTCTTCTACATCAGCCTCCAGAATTGAGCTTGCATGTCATCGTGGCCACTCTGATAGCTCCAAGCATCAATGCTGTGCTGCATTAAAATCTAGGCTCCGAGGTCTTGCAACCAAAGCACTGTTCTCCTCCTTGTATTGCTCTAGGTTTTTTGGATTTTTTGTGTCTTAGGATTTCTTAGTCTTTTTTACGTTTGCTTTAATATTTCTTCATTGGTCACCATCTTAAGCCAAGAAATGTTTTATCGATTCTACGATTCTGTGTCATTTGGGCAAAATTAACAATATGCCTTCTCAAAGTCAGTTTTAACTTTTTGTTGCATATTGTGTTCCTCATTTTAACAGTGTTGCTCTAGTTCATACACCTGATGAGCACTCAGATAAGGCCTAGACATTTCCCATTGCAAGGCCCTCTCATTCTTAGGTAAGATGAGCAAAAATGTTTTGCTTCTTTTTAAAAAATTCATAGAATATGTGGCAGTATAATTTTGATTAGCTTTATCTCTTGGATTTTAGCTGAGGCGAATCCCCTGTGAGGTGGAGCCAAGACCAAATAGCCCTGCTGGTTATTCTCTAGTCTGATTCTTACTGCATGGATAGGGCCTATTGTTCATTAAACTAAATTCTAAAGCACTTCGAACACTCTCCATATTTTTGCTCTGGAGATTTAAACTATGGTTGCTTTTTGTTAATTACCATGAATGTGGTGTTCTTGACATTCCTTTTCAGATTATATCAATTTCATATTTCATTGTCTTTGCTGGAAAATATTTGCAGACCATCTCAATTCGACAGCTGGTGATACTGTGTCATCTGAAAGCTAGATAGTGTTAACAGCCTCTCTATTACAGTCACACCATCAAGATGCCTGCAGAGTACCAGCTGAAAAGCAGTGACAAATATATGCATCCCAATCATTTTCCTCTTCATATATCTACTGTATATTTTAAACTTCCACTGCAAGGTTTTTTTTCCAGTAGACAATGCAAATTCTGACTGTCTTTCGAATTGAGATCTTTGTTTTCCAAATACTTCAAATTGCTATACTAAGTGTTTTGAAAAGATTTCCCCTGTTCAATACATGCTTCCACAGTCCATGTCACAGAATTTCCTCAACTGCATGTATGCAAAATAGTGTTCCTCTACTCCTAAAATGTCTGCTGAATATAAATTGTGTGTCTTTTAACACAACTCAGAAGTATTTTAGAAATTCTGTCCAAACCTTTCAGGATACCTTTAGAAAGTTTAACTAGTTCTGTGATGGTGGGAAATCCCTACAAACTTGATAAAACGTGGCCATAAATTATACCCCATTGTTCAATCTAGTTTGATATAGACAATGCAGTGGGGAGGGAGGGTCGTAAATTCTTGAAAACAGAAGAAACCCAGATTGTTTGTAAAAAGTTCATAAAAGTAATTTTGTCTGATATGATCTGACTACTAAGAGGAGCAATTTTGACAACCTTTTTCTTTGAAATGAGAAATATCTGCAACAGGAGGATATTTGTTTCAAAGTTGTCACCCCTCCATGAATTGCTGGATAGCTCAGTGACTTAGGTATCTGGCTGGGAGGTTAATGGACACAATGATCCACAGAGGCCCTTCAGGCTCTCCTGTTCTAAGATGATGATGGTGATGGTGGTGGTGGTGATTTCATGAATGTGTAGAATCAGTTACTCCTGCAAGATAGGTGCCCCCCCCACTTTCATGGTTTGTCTGAAGGAGTGCCTTTGTGCAGAGAAAAGAAAAACAGAAAGAGTAGTCAACCTTTAATGTTCAACTGTCATTACTCAGTGTTCTAAATCACACAAAAAGAATCCAAAATATTATCCCCAATGGGAGGGGAAGCACTTACAATAATTAAAAATATGCCTACAAGAAAATTCATTAAGCAATCTTTTATCACAACAGCAAGAGCAGAAAGTCAGTGGTGCACAATGTTTAATTAATCTGTTATATAGTGGTTTAAAGTAAGGATATTAATACACTGATGATTGTAAAAATCATATTAACATTCAGACTCCTGCAGCGATTCCATTAACCTTGCCTTGGAGCAGTATGAGCATATGTCAAGTTGTTCCAACCTCTTTAGTACAAATGTGCTCAATATTTCTCAATCCATAAACTAGCAACACCAGAGTCTGTAACTTAAAACAAGCATCTGCTGCCTGAGATGCCTCTGTGAGGTCACAGACATACTGCATAAAAGATGTGCATTCATAATGTTTCTGCAACATTGATTAAAAGTAATTATTGAAACAGCAGTTTGTTTGTGTCCAGATCAGATGAGTTAATCTATACTGTATTTTTCTCTGTATAAGATGCCCCCCATGTATAAGACACCCCTCACTTTTCTAACCCAAAATTAAGATATCTTAACTTAGTTTTGATTACTCAGCCTCTGGGCTCAGAATGCTCGGACATTATGAGTCCCTGTTGAATCTGAGCACTGCCTACAGGCTCCACCTCCAAGGAGGTGTATTCCAATCACTTTGATCCCTGCTTGCTCTCTTCACGCTAAGCCCTGTGGGGCTTAGCAAAAGGAGGGGGGAAGGGATCAGAGCGCGGAGGCATCCTGACTGTAGGAAGCTAAGCCTCATGACTGAAGGAAGCCTGTTTGCAGAGGCAAGATATGTGCTGTTTTGTTCTCTCCTCAGCTTACTTCCGTGTATAAGACGACCCTCTATTTTAGTCTAAAGATTTTAGTCAAAAGTGTTGTCTTATACACAGAAACATATGGTATATTATTATAATAAACTGCATAGGTCATAATGGAAAGGAGTACTTTTAAACACCCCAGATCAGATCCAGATTTATTTGGACTCAGATTCATTAAAATCAATGGAAATTAAATTCGTTATGACTAAAATCTGCCATAGGTTCTACTCTAAGTATGCGTCTCCTCTAAATATGATATATGACAGAGCTTGGAAAAGTTGCTTTTTATGAACAGTCTTTACAAAAAAACAACTTTCCTGAGCTCTGAAATAGGTCTATAGCTAGTGCCTTTTAAAAAACATTAAAAATCAAACTGCCAAAGGCAAAAACATATATGAAGTGAAATGTCAACCAATTGCACTATCCTTGCGGAGGTTAAAAAACTCAGTCACATGAGTTCTAGCTGTCAGAGTACCTGGCAGAATTTTCTCTGTGTGCATACAAATGCGCAGTGAGATATTATAAACAGCATGCATAGCATTTTATTCTTTTGAAATAGAGATGTGCACTGTCTTTGAAGAAAATATTGCACATTGCATTTAGGCCTGGTGACGAGAGTAGCTTGATTCATTTTTATGCTAATTGGTGCTTTCTGGAATTTTCTTCCTTCCCACCCACCCCACTGTAGTATAAGTTAGTTTATATGTTTGCATTACAATAGGACCATGGTATCCACAAAGTATATGTTCTAAGACTCCCCCCACCCACAGATGCCAAAAACTGCAGATATGTAACCCTAACATAGTCTCTGGTGGCCTCTAATGGCCAGTCATGGTATTATACCTTGGGTACACATATTTCAGGGGGTGGGGAGGGATTATTTAATATTTTCAGGCAGTGGATAACTGAAACTTTGGGTATTGATCCCAGAGATACAGTAGTCCTACTCTACATTGTCAGGAATACACGTATGGGAATGTAATGTCCTTCCTGTGTGAGCTTTGACAGGATATATCACATTAGCATTAGGAAACACCTTCTCTCACCTTTTTTGCTTCCTTCTTTTCTTCCTGTTGCTGCACTGGAAAGAAGTGTCAACACCTTCTGCTCTTGTAGAATGTTGGCAGATGTAAGAAGAATTAAATAGTTCCCAATTCAAATCGCCTTTTTGTTCTTCTTAGATCTTAGATCTTGCTGTCATTGAGAACAAAATGCTTCTGGTGCTTTGCCTGGACAATTTTCTATCTGTTACATTACCTGTTGAGAGAATCACCTATACAGCCTGTCCACCTCTAGATCCTCTACCACATTGGTCCCCAACCTTGGGCCTCCAGATGTTCTTGGACTACACCTCCCAGAAGCTTTCACCACCACCTCTGCTGGCCAGGATTTCTGGGAGTTGAAGTCCAAGAACATCTGAAGGCCCAAGGTTGGGGACCACTGCTCTACCAAACACTGCTGCTGCTTTGCCACTTGAAGTAGTATGGAAGACTGATGCAAAGCATTACTTTGGAGGTGCAAAACATTGCTTTCCATCACACCTGGAATAGTGCATGACTGTCTAAAAAGTAAGCACACCTCCTTTTAATATTCACTACATCTCTAGAATTGCAGATTTTGTAAACAATGATCAAGAAACATATGAATAAGTACCTACATGGACCCAAGAATAAACAGGTATGTAAATATATCTCTGTATATTTGGAGGTACCCCTGTTTGCAAACTTTTGAAAATGGTGTGTGTCTTCAAAAGCAATGGTCCCCAACCTTTTTAGCCTGTCAGATTCAGCACTGGCCGCGGACCGGGGGTTGGGGACCTCTGTTCTAAAGGACTGTATGAATAAAACTATTTTTGATATACACATGATTTCCTTCCTTCCTTCCTTCCTCCCTTCCTTCCTCCCTCCCTCCCTCCCTCCCTCCCTTCCTTCCTTCCTTCCTTCCTTCCTTCCTTCCTTCCTTCCTTCCTTCCTTCCTTCCTTCCTTCCTTCCTTCCTTCCTTCCTTCCTTCCTTCCTTCCTTCCTTCCTTCCTTCCTTCCTTCCTTCCTTCCTTCCTTCCTGTGTCAATGATGCATTTTCATATTGTCATATTGTCTGTCATCTGAATCCAGTCTTGTTCTTTGTCACCATGGGGACATACTATGAATACTCCATGTGTCTTCAAAAGTAACTTTTGATCCATGAAAACTCACACTGATAAAGTCTGTTAGCTTCTAGGTGCCACAGCATTTTGTCTTTTGTCTTTCCCACCTTGTTTTAAATTTCCCCCTTTGATTTTGTCACTAAAAGAAAAAAACTATTACCCAATACTCCTCAGGGCCTGGAAGAAATTGTGTAATTATTTTCAGTTTCCAAGTGTGAATTGGGTTTTATTTATTTTTTTGGATTTAATGCAAAAGATCAATTGGAAGTTTTACATAAACATGTTAATAGACATGCGTATATTTGACATTGAACGAGAGATGTAGGGGAAGTATCTAGAAGATATCATTGTTTGGAAATGTCATGCCAAAAGCTAGAGTACTGTACTATTGAAACATTCCTGTTTATTACAGTGGTGCCTTGACTTACGAACTTAATCCGTTCCAGACGATGGTCGTAACTCGAAATGGTCGTAAGTCGAAGCATCATTTCCCATAGGAATGCATTGAAACGCTATTAATCCGTTCCAGCCGGAAAAAAATCACAAAAAATACCCTGCAAGACCCATCGGAAATGCAAGAAAGAAAGAAAGAAAGAAAGAAAGAAAGAAAGAAAGAAAGAAAGAAAGAAAGAAAGAAAGAAAGAAAGAAAGAAAGAAAGAAAGAAAGAAAGAAAGAAGAAAACAAAAAATCAAACAAACCCTGCAACACCCATCAGAAATGGGGGGGAGCCAAAAAAAGCCATCGGAAACGTGAAAAAAACCTCACAAAACAAAGACTGCAAGACACATCACAGGACAGAAACATAACGCCCCAGCCCAAAACCACACTGCAAAACCGACCCAGAACATGCAGTTTTTAAAAAGCAGAAAACAGCACCTTACCAGGCAATCTGAAGCCTCCTCCAAACACACACTCTCTAACTGCTGGGATGAAAGAGCTACAAAGAAGCAGCCTCTTCACCACCAATGAATAGCAATTTGAATTCCCCACCTTTTTCCCTGCCTTTTTTCCGATCGTAACTCGAAGCTCTGGTCGCAAGTCGAAACAAAATTTTGCGGCCAGAGCTGGTCATAACTCGCATTGGTCATAAGTTGGGACATTCGTAAATCGAGGCACTGCTGTACTTTGAATGTGGACATCTTTCACAAGTTTTCCCCCTATGAAAAACTATCAGAATGCTCCTTTTAAAATTGTTTTTAATTTAAAAAAGATAGAAAATTGTGAGATCAGGGGAGGAACTGTTTGGTAGCCAAATTCCAGCCAACATCTGAATAGAATTTTAAGTCTGCCATTAGGGCTGGGATTATTGGAAAACCCCAAAGGAAGGTTTGACATTCCTGCTGTTTTCTTTGGAATTGTTTGTTTGTCTGTTTGAATCCTTCTTTTTTTCAAGTCACAACATATTGTTTTTGAAAGTTCCCTCATGCTTAAAAGACAGTCTTCTTGTGGCATTGTAATGTACACTACAAGAGAACACAAATGTAATCCAACATTTCCCTATGTGGGGAACCTGTTCCATAGTTCTTTAGGATTCAGGTCTATCTCTACAAGTTGCACTGAGCCATATTGTGGTCCTGTTTGTCTTATTCGGAAGCTTGTTTCCACAAATATCCAGAGCACAGTACAATCAGTGTTCCCAATAATGAAGAGAACACCCTATATACAGTGGTACGAAATCGGTGTAGAACGAAAACATCATAAAGCGAAATTAAAAAGCCCATAGAAATGCATTAAAACCCGACTAATGCATTCCTATGGGCTTGAAACTCACCGTCCAGCAAAGATCCTCCATAGCGCGGCCATTTTCACTGCCCGTGCAGCGAGGAATCCATCCCAGAAAACAGCGGGTGGCCATTTTTTTTACCTGACAGCCATTTTGAAACCACCAATCAGCTGTAGGAAAATCGTCATTTTGCGAGAATTGGTTCCCGAAGCAGGGAACCAGTCATCGCAAAGCGAAATTCCCCCATAGGAAACATCGTTTTGCAATTGCTTTTGCGATCGCAGAAACTTCATTGTTATGCAATTTCATCGTAAAACGGAGCACTCGTCTTGCGAGGCACCACTGTACGTACTGTTGTATTGACATAGACCCCCTGCTGCATCACTCACAATAGACACGGACATTTTGGGGTCCACATTCAGGGCAGGCAAGCCCCTGAATGTGTACCGTCCTACTCCCTTGAGTTGGGAGCACATGTCTGAATTACATCCATAACTTTGTCCCCTATACTTACTGTGAATATACCAAGTCTCATATCATTTGAAGAGCTAAGCAGGGTCAGGGCTAGTTAGTACGTGGATGGGAGACGATTGGTAAATTGGATTTCCAGGTATGTCTATGAAAGAACCTTGCTTGAAACCCCGGACAAGTTCCCGCCAATCAGAGTTAACAGGGATGGCCTAGGTGATCCAGTGGTCTGGCATGGTGTAAGGCAGCTTCGTATGTTCCATTAGAAATCAAAGGCACTTGTTTCATACATTGTCTTGCAATTGAGAAGAATCAATATTTGCAAGATTTCTGTGTGGTTGAGCAGAATAAAACAGACTTTCATAATATGTATTTTTAAAAATGAGTCAGACATCACATGGTAGTATGCTTATTCCAAGCTGCCTCCAATATCTGTCTCTAAAGCAAATAGAATTCTGAGAGTGTGCGCCACTGAAAATAACACAATGGTACATTTGAATGCTGGGAGTTATCACTGTTTGACCTATAGCTAATTATTTCTCCCATGCTTCACGTGGGTCACTAATTTACACCATCAGGCTGGTAATTGTCAAAGCTTGCAAACTGCTTGTGACACTTTATTATCCATGCTTTTTTAAAAAGTCATAAAATATTAATATGTATGTCATGAGGGTTTTATGTAGAGATTATTTGCACTGTATGAGGTTAATATATATTGTAACTGTTTCAGTGTACAATATTCCTAAAAACAAGGTGATTTGAAACTACTGTAGTTTTAATTATTTCTTCTGAGTAACAGTTTTCCCTAAATCTATTTCTCATAGAAGCAGTATAAGGGGTAAAATCACATACTTGTTGGACTTCTTCCCACCTCACATGCTGCCTTTGGTAGGTTTGGCTGGGAGGAACCTTTCTGGGCTGGGCTGACTGTCAGCACTAAACAGTCTTCCTTCCCTGCCTGTGAATTCAAAGCCTCTCTGCTTTTCCCCTCTCTCGCGTCTATTGAAGACTGTAGCTGAAAACAGTTTTGCTTACCAGTTTGCTGTTCATCTGTAAGCAACAAAACTTTCTATTCTTTCTCTTACAAATGTTTCAGAGTGAGTTATTGAGACTGTAAGTGCCAGTTAATGTGAAAAGGAGTGGATTAATCTGGGGAATTCAAAGCTGTTGTGCTCTGTGAATCCCTGCACCTCTGCTGTGTGGCTATAGGAATTTAACCATAAATTCAAAACTCTTCCGCAGTACTTACCCTAACTTCCCACATCTAAATCTGGCTGTTGTCTCAACTAGATTAGAGCCATTGGAACTAAGGAATCTGACATCCATTTCTGTATAACTGCAGGTCTTATCTGTATAAAGCATGGGTGGGCAAAGCAGATCCCATGGGCTGCCTACAGTGCTCAGAGAAACAATAAAAGTCGCTCAGCCTCCTGAAAGCACTACTGCTGCAGACTGGTGGTGAAATTTTTGCTTTAGACTGCGTGTTAGATATGCCATTAACCATTGCTTCATTTCCCCCCTTGTTCATCATGCCATTATCTCTTGTTCACATGATTGTGTTGCACCGTCTGGCTTCCCCCCCCTCATTTTAGAGACCTCAGTCGCCAAGTCAGGCCAGATCGTTTGGCGTCATTTCGCTTGGCTCCAGAACTGGATCTGCACGTTCTGTTTCATTCCAGACCCGGCACCTGCTAGAAAGATTTTAGATACAGAGGATTGACTGAGGAGGGTTGTTGGAGGGCCTGGGCCAGAGTTAAAAGTTATTAGTATCTGTAAGTGTCTATCCCCTGGGCACCAAAACCTGAAGAACCAGTCTTAGGAACTCCCTTTCACCATCAATGTAACCTTGGGTATATGCCAAGAGTAGTCACTAGTGCCCACCACAACCCACTCGTGAAACCATCCACAGTAAATACAGCTCTATCCCTCAGCATCCCCATTGCCCTGCATGGTGCCAAAAATTCCTTTTGTTCACGACACCATTCAAATGTATCAATTTTATCTTAATGTGCGAAGATCAGACATGCACTGAAGTGCCAGGGCAGAAGGGCAGATCAAACAATGAATGAAAAAGCCAGTGCTTGGCAGAGCAGGTTTAGGTTTCTGCTCAGGCCCTGATCCGACATCATGGTGCATTGTGCTGTGTGACATCTTTCCTCACTGTCATGGGAAATTCAAAACACACCTACCCCCCCCCACCCCCGCAGCGGCCTGATTGTATGGTGTGGAAATGGAGAGTGGCAGTGAAATAGGCATACAGTAAATACAGATATTTAAGAGAATATGGGAGTAAATGCAATCAAAAACTTTAAATAACAGATGAATTAAATGTGCAATAGGGACATACATCAGCAAAAGCAGTGCATGAGCAAGTGAAGCCATATTTTTCCTTATATGTTATTAAAATAGAAATAGACAGTGCATAGAAAATAATGTAACAATCTTAATTGGGGGAGGAATATGCTGCACAGAAAAGATAAGAAAAAGAATGATGGAAGATAGTGTCTTGGATATTAGCTTAAGGAAGTTAGTTGCAGAAATGTTTCCCATCCACCCTGACACCTTACGTCCCGCAAATCCCCTTTGGATGTTGATTGGGAGACTTCTTGGACATTCTTGGGCCAATTGATAATGCCCCCAAAGTGGAGTTAGATCCTGGTGTAAACAGAAGTTGAAGAAGGGAGTGCTTATTTTCTGATCCTAGCAGTCCTTTTTACCCATGTTTATTTATGCAGGAGGATCTGCAAATTTGGTGCAAAAGGAGGCAGAACAAACAACTTCTTCCACAAACTGACTTATTTTAGGATCAAGGGGTCTGGTTGGGCCTTCTTAGTCATGGAAAAGCCTATGGAGAGGAATCAATAGAGATTGGACGTCTCATTGTTGTTCACCCTATGAAAAGCCTTGGAGTTAGGGTCATCCTGAAGCAATCTGATCGATTCACCTTGCAAGCATAGGACCTCTTCTCAGAGAAGAGTCTTCTACCGGGATTCAAAACTCCCATTTCTTTCATGTTCAAGGGGAGAGCGAGCTTTTTTTACACAGCTGGCTAGTTCACCCTTTTGAGAGGCTATCTGCAGGGCTGCATAATTGCTGGGTGAAAAAGATAACAGGAGACTCAACTGCTGTTCATCTTCTCCCACAAGCTTTTCTCTGCTTGTAAGTTCTGTGCTGTCACAATATAGAAGATTTGCACTGCCTGGATATTGCATAACAAATGCAATGATAATCTAAAGATCATGCTTCTGTGAACTTAGTCTTAGAACAGTGATATTTTTTTATGACTGCAGCTGTCAAAGTGCAAAAATATGTGAGATAAAATAGCAGCCAGCTTTGAAACATTGCATGAGCATCTATCTCCCCATTAGTATGTGAAAGATGTGTGTTTCTTATAAAGAGAAAAGCAAAAAAAACAGATGTGTAGCAGTATCTCTCATTGCTGCCATCAAAGCTAAGAATAAACAAAATGTTGTTTATGTGCGAATCTGAAGGCCAACACATACCATATTTGATGAGGTTGAAACATACCAGGTATTGGGCTCATAAGAAAGAAAGTAGAGGGTGAACCCATACACTAAGCAGCAACATTGCATCCCAGTCGCTGTATGTGTGTGTGTGTGTGTGTGTGTGTGTGTGTGTGTGTGTGTGTGTGAGAGAGAGAGAGAGAGAGAGAGAGAGAGAGAGAGAGATTGTGTGTAATTAAAGAAACAATAATGCAACACAGTGATAAGAACAATTAAATTATTTTTAAAAACTCTGTACTCTTGAGCTTCTGTACCCCCAGTTCAAAATACTGTACCAGGAAAATGGCCAAATATTGCTGCACAATATCATGTCCATATTGCCAGCAGGAAAAAGGATGTCAAGCTTTCTATAGCAAAGGGCAGCCTGACTGTTGACAACATCAATGGCAGCAGTCAAGATGGTACCCTCTTCTGCTCACTACCTTTCACACTTGTAGAAAAACAGTCCTGACAATTGCTTTGTATTTGGGTGAGAAGTGGTTAACTGATGAAAAAAGGAGTCAGTGTCTGGGATTTTCTCTTGCTTGGTGTCAATTTGTGACAGGGTGAAAAGTTCTGATTGCTCCAGACCTACAACTTTTTTCCTCTTTGATGACTAGCATCAGGAGCCTAGTCTGAGAAATGTTTATTGAAAGTATTCAGGGTCGAACAAACACAACTGCTCTGTGCTTTCGTAATGCAGAAATACTTTGAATATACTTGACAGACTATGCTAATTCCCTGGAGATACATGGCAAAATGTCCCTTTCTGGAGGACTGTCACTCCATCACTTTTTGAAAGCATCCTTTTTATTTATCTTTTGACTGTTTTTGTGATCTCTCATTGCCCTTCAAACATCTTCCTTTGGGGATCATGAAGCTACAACAATGCATTTACTTTGAAGCACTCCTTTTTTTTGGTAACCTGTTCCATGCATGCTCAGTTTTATTTTTCCCTTTTGAAAGGCCTTTTTTAAGGATAAATCTTTCAGCCCCTTAAACTTGGATTATTTCCAAATAAAAATGTGGGTGGGTCAACCTTTCTCTTTCAAGATAAGCAAGATAAGTCTTGTCAATTTGTATGAGACATTTTAAGTCTGGGAACATTTAGGGTCACTTGTTTCTGCACAAGGGCTTTGTGTGTGAAACAGTTTTACTTTTCAAAAATTGTAACTTGAAAACCCTTTGCCCAAACGTCTCCAAGTGTGACACAGAGTAACAGCAGACTGCCAGCTACATGTGTACTAAATTTGATCTGAAGTCCAGTTTCAAAGTTCTAAATTTTAGGAATTGCCTTGTAGAATGTTGATATTGCTCTGCTGCACAATAACCCAGTTGCACTCCCATGTGCCAAGGCCCCACTGTTGTGGAATGGATGAAAAATCCTTTTTTATATATTCAAGGGTAATACACAAAACAATCTATATGTGAGCCCATTTGTGGTATTTGTGTGTGTTTGTGCATGTGGTGTTTCAAAGGTATGTAGATCAATCCTGATGAAAAAGGAAAAAAATCCCTCATATTTTATAACACAATTAGGAACCCTGAGGAGTTGCTATGGAACAGATAATGCCCCCATTCCAGCTACATTAAGCCATGCAATAGGGTTACATATTTGGATGTTTTGTTTTGTTTTGTTTGTGTAAGACTGGTAGATTTCTCCAGTGTTTACCATCTCTAGGAGGCTGATGTCGCAAGACTTTGATAGCTTGCAGGCTGAGAAAAAAACATATGCTTATTTTGTTTATAATACAGTTGCTTGGTGGGTTTCCTAGGAAGTTTTCTTTTTAAAAAATCAACTAAAAACATGGATGTTTCGGCAGGCCTTCCCTCCAGTCAATTCCTGATGTCCCCCATTGTTTGCCCCATCTTGTTGAAATGTGTTCTACAATGTAAAAACTGTTTTATATATATACTTATTGTGTATTTTTATGCTGTAAGCCGCCTAGAGTGGCCTTAACTGACCAGATAGGCGGGATATACTGTAAATAAAATAAATAAATAAAATAAAATAATAATAATAATAAAAAGTCAAATAAATAAAATGGTGACTCCAGAGCTGAGAAGGAAAAGCAGTACTGATGAATCAAAGACTCGGTGAAAGAACTCTGAAAGTCAGAGATCCTCGTCAAGGTAATTGTTTCCCAAAATGGTTTGGGCTGGCACATTTCTATTGGATGAGCTAATACTGGATTTGTAAAACAAAATGTTTTCCATTCAGCATTATGGGGAGCGTTCACCTTAAATGAATCTAAGCTCTTTAAATTGTTATGTCACAGATCAAATCCAGAAACAGACAAACAATCAATACATTGGTACCTTGTGAATTACCCTTCATTCTGATGAGATTACCACACAGTTTCTGTGGCATTTTCTTTTGCCTTGTATAAAACCCACTGGTTTGAACTAACAATGCAATCATCTTACCCAAGCCGTTGCATAGTTACAGCTTCTGTTGTGCTGTTGGAACCTTATGTGCTCCTGTGGGTGAACAAATGTTTCCACATCTCTCCCACTGCTCATTAATATGACTGATTAAAATCTCATGGCGGTGGTATCAACCCGAAAAAATATTCAGCAATATTTTACATTTTATGAAACTAATTGTTGCAGGGAAAAGGGCATTTGGTTGGTGTTCATTGTTGTTATTGTTGCTGCTGCTACTGCTGCTTGCTAAAATGGCTTTCTTGCATTAGCTTGCAGTTTTAGTGGCCAGCTTCTCAGAAGGGGGCTGGGTAGGGCAAGCGAAACAACATGACAAATTGGTACTGAATTGCAAAAAATAAAAAATAAAATAAAAAAAAATACAACCACTCCAACATGCCCAAGCCTGGGCAATTAAGACAGAATCAATCCCATTAATGGATTCATCTTCGCAATGCAAGGTATTTTCAGTGTTATTGAAAGTACAGAGGAATTGACAGCTATAATTACATCTAACCATATGATTCAAAGGAATAAAGCCCCATGACTGCAGTACAAGGTGTCTCATAAAGAGTGTAGTTGTTAAAAACAAATTGGCCTGCCAGCAAGAGTAATTGAATTTAGGGCTTTTTCCCCTTACTAATACAGAATAGCTAATGAGAAAATGAGCATTTCAGAGCCAAGGTGAGGAGCTCCACCCCTTTTGAAAGCTGCAGTGGACTTTGCCTGTGGGGTTTGGATTTTAAAAAATCCGTTTCTGCAAACTGAATGCTCTTTTGTCATGCCTGTGTACGTCTGTGTCAAGGACTTTCCTGATGACGCTGCACCATAAAACAGACCAGAAATAAATTTGGCTCTGTACTCACAGACATCCTGCAAGATATAAAAATCATCTCTGATATCTTACTAAATCACTGGTACATGTTGAAGCTGCACTGGCCATGAAAAAGCAGCTGTTTTGTGCCTGGGAGAACTGGCATGAAACTTGGGTATCACAGGGATGTAAGTAGTTGTACTAGAGGTAGCCATGTTAGTTTGTTCAACCATTATGGGTAAAAACACAGTGAGAAAGGAAAAGAACAGAACAAGTTTAAAAAGTAAAGACATGGTGGCACCTTAAAGGGTTGCTGCTTTATTTTAATGTGGACTCTAGGCCCACTTCCTCAGACATAAGAGAGAGATACAGTGTTGAGAATATTTATACATGGCATCAAAATAAAGATTGTGGTTGGCTGGTTGGTTGGTAGGTGAGGAAGTTAATGGTTATTTAACAATGGGGTGATAGCCTCTTTAATATACAGGTATATTCCATTGAAGCTTGTGCTTCAGTGTAAGAACCTCTGTCATGAATAGCAATGGAAGAATAACATGAATAACATGAAGAATAACAACTGAGGTTGTTGTAGTCGTGTCTGACTCTTCGTAACCCCATGGACCAGAGCATGCCAGGCCCTCCTGTCTTCCACTCCCTCCTGGAGTTGGGTCAAATTCATGTTAGTAGCTTTGATGACAGTGTCCTACCATCTCAACCTCTGTCGTTCCCTTCTCCTCCTGCCTTCACACTTTCCTAACATCAGTGTCTTTTCCAGGGAGCTTTCTCTTCTCACGAGATGGCCAAAGTATTGGAGCCTCAGCTTCAGGATCTATCCTTCCAGTGAGCACTCAGGGTTGATTTCCTTCAGAACGGATAGGTTTGTTCTCCTAGCAGTCCAGGGGACTCCAAGAGTCTCCTCCAGCACCACAATTAAAAAGCATCAATTCTTCGGTGGTCAGTTTTCTTTATGATCCAGCTCTCACTTCCATACATCACTAAAGGAAAAACCATAGCTTTGACTATTTGGACTTTTGTTGGCAAGGTGATGTCTCTGCTTTTTAAAATGCTCTCGAGGTTTGTCATCGCTTTCCTCCCAAGAAGCAGGTGTCTTTTAATTTCGGGGCTGCTGTCTCCATCTGCAGTGATCATGGAGCCCAAGAAAGTGAAATCTGTCACTGCCTCCATATGTTCTCCTATTTGCCAGGAGGTGATGGGACCAGTGGCCATACTCTTAGTTCTTTTGATGTTGAGCTTCAGACCATTTTTGGCACTCTCCTCTTTCACCCTCATTAAGAGATTCCTTAATTCCTCCTCACTTTCTGCTATCAGCGTGGTATCATCTGCATATCGGAGGTTGTTGATATTTCTTCCGGCAATCTTAATTCCAGTTTGGGATTCCTCCAGTCTGGCCTTTCGCATGATGTATTCTGCATATAAGTTAAATAAGCAGGGGGACAATATACAGCCCTTGAGGAGGCTGGCCTTTTACAGTTGCTAATGGCCTATTCTTTTTGTAGGAGGTTGACTGGGGTAATTCACATATCACAGTGATGTGTGAATGAACCCAGGCACTGGATGACCACAAGAACAACATGACAATGTGTTAAGATTCTCTGGTTTACTTTTGAGATATTTTAGGCACACCTGTTAAAGAGGAAAATATATATGGGAGAAACAGTACAGTACAGTTATCGAAGTGTTGATTTTTGGTAGTGACCTAAAAAGCCTTGGCTTATTCTGAGTCCATAAAGGTGGGTGTATGGCATGTGTTTATATGTTATCTCAGCTGTCTCTCTCTATATATATATGTTATTGTCCTGTAGTTTCTTTCTTCCAAAATGGCCACTTTTGGATCGTGTGTAGAATGTCCTGATAAATTACAATTATGTGAAATGGGTTTCTGTGTGATGTCTAATATGTGTCCATATGTTCAGACATATGTATGAACTCTACATAGGACAAATGAGACAAACTCTATTTGCATAGAGATTGTCTTATTTGTCCTATGTATAGTCCAGACTGGCATAGGTAGCAAACGATGGCATAAATAACATTGGTAGAGGGACAGTGTATGTGACAGTATTAGGTCCAGGAATCAGGTTGCCAGAATAAAATGTGGGTGCAGAGCTGGCATCTGGGTTTGTCGCAGGGTTTCATTCCTACTGCTGTGTCAGTGTTGTGTAGTCCAACATATGTCAGTAGTTGTTTGAGATGGGTGTGTCTGCCTGTAAGCAAGTTTAGGTCTGCCATCAAGGGCTTGGGAGAGTGACGTGTTCTTGTCAAGAATAGGTTGGAGATCACTTATAATGTGTTTGCGTGGTCTCAGTTGTGGATTAGAAGTGACCACACAGAGATGTGGCTTTTCTACTTCTAGACTACAACTCACAGAGTTACCAGCCACCATAGCCAGTAGCCATAATGGCTGGGAAATTTTGAGAGCTGACATTTGGGGGGAAGTGGAGAATCCAAGGTCTGCTTCTGCTAGCTAAGCGTGCTTCCAGGTAGCAGTATCCAAGCAATAATAAACAAAGAAAAAAGATAGAGAAACAGTGTGAAAATACAACTTGAAGACTGGATCATGCATAACATTATTTGACTGAAGAAATGATCTTACTCAATAAAAGCCACACCCTGCTATTGTTTTAACAATAAGAGGTCACTTTCTTTTCTCCCTATTTCTGTCTTTGGCCTTTTTATGAGGGGGCATTTCAAGTCCGTTAGCAGGGGTAGCATGAGGCAATTTCCAGGCATTTTAGGAGTGGAGATTATCAGTGAGACTTTATTGTGGACCAAATGGAGCATTATGGGTGGGAGCATAGCTCAGTGATAGCGCATCTAGTTTTGCATGCAGAAAATCCCAGGCTCAACCCTGAATATTTCCAGGTAAGATAAGGAGAGAATCCTATCTAGAGTACTGTTTTTTTTTTGGGGGGGGGTTAATATTTATTTAAGGACAGGGTAGGGAATACAAAAAGTAAGGGGGAAGAGGGAAGAGGGAAGAAAGGGTTTGGGGGGTAGGAGAACACAGAGTATACCATCATCCAATCAATTCATATTACAATAACAAATCAACTTTTTGTTTTTTCACAGTTTGATTACCCTCCTGCTTTCATCTTATCATTTAATTTTAGTTTAATTCTATGTTACTCCAACACTATCTGGTAACTGCAGCCATTTATACAATACATCCCATCATTCAGTTTCCTTTTGAATTGAACAGTCTTTCAGCCCATCTGACAGAATATCCATTTTTGTCACTTCCCATATTTTCACAATAAGATTCTCTTGTTTCCGTATCTCTGCTTTCTTAAGATTTTTAACATAATGCTTTTTAATTTTGGAAGCTGCATAGGTCACTGGATAACTCTCTATCCCATCTCTGTTACCTGGTGTCATGCCCAATAAAGACAGTTCTAAAGTTTGTGCAGCTTCATTTAAGTTTTGTTTGGCATCTAATGTCCCCTCTTTCGTCACTTTCATCAGATCTTCTATTTTGCTAAGACCTTCATGTACTTGCTGAAACCCTGTTATTATTGTCTTTTGCATAGTAATCTGCCATTCCTTTTCTATTTCTTGTACCACTGTTCCAAAACTTTGGGATTGAACAGACCAGGTCTCCATTTGTTGTCTTAAATTTTTGGAGGCCATCTCAGGCTTTCCAATGAATGGGGTTTATACAGATAATACTATGTCCTTAACCACAATGATCGCCCCTTATATATCCTTCAACAGTTTCCACAATTTTATCAACAATCCAAACCCCTAATCATAAACCTCCCCTTAGATCTCCCTCCAATCTTTATCCAAACATTATAATATAAAAATCAACTTTTAACCCAGCAAATTCAAAATCAAATAGAACCATGGCACAATTATTTCTTCTTCTCCCGAGTTTAGCAAGCTTCTATTATCAGTCTCAAATGCAGTCTGGCAAACAAAACGACAATCACAGAGTCTCAAACTGTCCAATAGTTGTCCTTGAAGCCCGTCTTATGATCTTTCCATTAACTCCTTGATGCTCCTCAGTCCAGTCGACCACGTCAGCTCCTTCTTTCTTCTCCAGAAAACAACCAGATTCTGTTATTAACAGTTCAGAGTCCAGGAAAAGGCAAAGAGAAACATGTCCCAGCCAAACTGCATTCACAAAACTCACGTCTCTTAAATCCTGTCCGATGGTATTACCATCTGGGATTCTTTTCCAGAAACATAAGATTTATTTTTCCGTCTCACTCTCTCGGCTTTGAAACCAGCCTGCTATATTAAGAGTTCACTTGGGGAGGAGAGTTAGTTTTGTTTTTGAAGCAGACTGATAAGATAGGTTTGCTGCTGCTTTTCTTCTTTCAGCCAAATATTTTCATTCTTATTTTCAGCTTAATGGGGCTGTTTCATAAATCAAAGGCTTCAGCTTACTTAGTTGTTATATATTTTAAGCTTATATTGGTTGTTCTCCTCTCCCTCGATAAAGGGTTACTCATGGCTCAGTGCCAAATATGGCTCCCACTCCGATCCTTGCTGGGTGATTTCTTCAGAGGGAAGAAGTCTGGGTTTGCCTCCCATTCTTCTCCTTCTGCTGCTCACCATCTGCTTCAGAGAGACTTCTAGACTCTCCTTCAATCCCCATTTCAAAAGGGGAATCCCGGACCAGACGGTTCCAGTTTTTCCAGAGAGAGCTCTTCTCTGGAGCTACTGGCAGCACCGCAACAAAGCCCCGCCTCCCAGGAAGACCCTATCTAGAGTACTATTGACAGTACTCAGCTAGAGGGATGAAGTGCCTGACTCAACATTAGGCATCTTCTGACCTTATGCAACACAAAGAAGGCAGAGAAGTCTTTCCCTCTTTCTCTCTTTAACTTTTACAAGCTACAGGTTCTGCTAGTAGCTTCAACCCCATGCTTCATTCCAAGAGCGCTGCTGGAACAGGGGATGTTGGTGACTCCGATTTTGCAGGGGTGCTGAATCCATGCTAGGTTTTAGTGGGAGCTGCTGGATCAGTTTTGAGGGTAAGGTTCACCTTGGAGAGTGCCTTAAAACCTTCATTTTGGACAGAGCAGACTCAGGGTCCCCTTGAGATTCATTTCACTCCTCTGGAAAACTGCTAAGCTGGAAAAATGCCAGCAGAGCAACTAAGCAACATTTAAGAACAAAGGGATAAAAGGCAAGAAGTTGAGTTATGGTTAAACTGCAGCACCCCAAAAAGCACTGAAATTATTATTTCAAATTTTCTATCTGTGGCTAAAGCAATCAGTTGGGGAGCTGCTCCAAAACATCCCTAGGAATGAGCAACGTTCCCTACTTCCATATATCATTGTTCAGTGTTCTCTTAAAAGTAAGCTTCCCCAAGCCTCCCTTCGTGGCAAAAATCCAGATGCAGCTCAAAATTCCCCCCTGCACCTCTAAGAGTCAAATTACATGTTACTTCAAATTCACCCCTTGAAATTGAAGCATGGAATTTCTCACATCCTTAAAATACATAAATCAAAAGCAATCTGGGGGTCCAAATTGGGATTGCAGGAAGATTAAAGGAAGAAGATTAATGCTTTTTACTGAGTCATTCCCCTTGCTCCTTAAAGCACAGGTTTGCCACTGAAAGTGATTAGCAACTTGGAGGTAAAATATGGTTAAGGACCTATTTTAAGAAGACAATAGCATAGGAAGGAAAAGATTAGTCCCTTCAAGGATGATCTGATCTGGACTGAAGGTGCCATATCTGGTTCCTTTTTTTTTTTTTTTTTTTTTTTTTTTTTTTTTGCTTTCTTTCAAATAAAGACACAGGGAAATCTGAAGAACAAGAATTCAGAGATTGAGATACATTCATATTTTAACCCTTTGTCCAGTGTATATTAGCTACAACAAAGCCCTAGCAGTTTTTGAAGTGTCAGAGCTTTCTTCGCCTTTTTCTTTGTGTTATAATAATAATAATAATAATAATAATAATAATAATAATAATAATAATAATAATAATAATAATAATAATAATAATAATAATAATAATAATAATAATAATAATAATAATAATAGACAGACAGACAGACAGACAGACAGACAGACAGACAGACAGACAGACAGACAGACAGATGATAGATAGATAGATAGATAACCTTTGAACTGTAGAGCTGGAATAGACCCTGTGGATCATCGAGTCCAGCCCTTCTCAAGGAGACACAATGGGGAATCGAACTCCCAATCTCTGGCTCCACCACTGAGCTATCCAAATGGATTATTCTAATAAATAATTGCAGCTATGTTTCAGTCTGGAGATATGTAAATTACTCTTTCAGAGGCCAGAATCTTAGTATATTATAATTTGATCAGCAGAAGTCTCAGTAGTGAACTGCCACAGGTTAAGACAGGTTTGGGTGTTGTCTGTTGTGTGCAAAGATATGCAACAGCAAATTCATACACTGACATCCTGACTTGCAACAATGCACTGCTGAGATTGGTGCTGATTATGTTATGCCTGCTGCAACTAATAGGAATTTTATTATCTTCTGTATAGCCATGGCTATTTGAACTCCTCTTCACTAGTTTAATTCTGCTCTCTTTGTTGTTATCAGAATGTGTTGACTTCCCCCCCCCCTTCTCTATGGCTTTCCTGCCCATCACTGAATGTCCATCACCTTCTGCTTTTCTAAGTTTTCCCCCACTCTGAATCCCTTGCAGGATGGTGAGACCCAAAATAGCATGAGTATCCTGTAACTTTAATAGTAGTTTACACATTTCAATATGGATTTGCAGAATAAGCTACATCTACTGTCTTTGCTGAAACACAGCTATACCATCTATATCTTTTGCATCTGGCCACCCTATATGTATACCATAATACAAAGGTGCCATAATCAGATCAGTTCATCTGTCGGTTCTGTTTTATTCCCTAGCCGATGATTCAGTTGCAATTGCTGGAAAGTCACCTACATCTGCCCTTCCAGGAGATGAAAAGGGATCTTCCCTTCTTATAAAGTATTTCCAAGGAGTCAGCTGCATGTATTATGCTTGGTAAGAGCTCTGGTGTCTTGCACTATTTCTAGAGAGAGAGAGAGAGAGAGAGAGAGTTATTCTTCAATTCTAGCTCCAGCTATATAAACCCTGTGATGATGATTCAGCTTCTTCTGCTGGACTAAAAGGCAGAAATTACCAGATTTCCCCGTTCCTGATCTGCCATTGTTTAATTTTGCTTTAATACAAAAAGAGGCTCTTTCCTATTGGATATCTGTATGAATATTCCTTCCTTTCCTTTCCTTGCTTTTTTCACTTTCACTAACCTTTCTTTATTAACCTTATTTAGTCATCAGCAGTCTGGAAACTACTAGAAGTCATTTCAAGCAAACCCAAACACCTCCAATTTTAATGCAAAGACAAGGGGGAGAAAATCTAATGGTGGTAGCAAGAAGGAGCAGTCTTTTTTCAGAGTGTAGGGAGAAAACAGGGGCATCTCCCTGATATATGAGATCTTCTCTCCAGAATTCCATATCCCTTTCTTTGCAGTCTTTGCAAAACATTGAAATTAGTTCAAATACCTGTCCAGTCTTAGGGTATTTTATAGATTCAGCATTGTGGAGGATCACAGCCTGAAACCTTTTTAAATGGCAGGAAATGCTGAGAAACCAAAATCCTGTTCTGCACATTATGTTTAGGTGAAGGTGATGGCATCACTGGAAGAAGAGATAGTCAGTAGTTGAAACATTCCTGTTTCAGTCCAGGAGATCACCCAACTCATGTGCTATAAGTCTGATCGCACATGAGTTGGCCAAGCTCTGGAATCCCTGGATGGAGCAGAATAACAGGAGGAGAATTTAAAACCTGCCCATACTAGTCATTCATTCACTCTTCTCTCTGAAGCTTTAGAACACATTTCTTTCTTCTTCCTTTTGGGAAATTTTGTGTAGATCTACAGGAAAAACTGTACCAGCAAAAAGTAGAATGACACTTCAGTGATGTTTATCTCTTCATTCAGGCTCACCTCTAAAGCATTAGAACACACAACTGTCTTCTCTTTTGTGCAGATGTTGCATAGGAGTGGTTTCCAGGGAAAAAAAATTATACCATCAAAAGATAAAACAACATTTGCATGTAACGGTTTCATTTCAAGACATTTCCTAGTTTGTTTTTTGTTTGTTTGTTTAAAATAATGACACATGCATTTCATTTGGATTTGTTTTTAGGAGTCTGTTTATTGTAATGATACATACCTTAAAAAAAGAAAGACTTGCCTGGATGCAGGTTACGCAGCAAAAGAATCAGATTTGTGGGTATAGAAGAACTAAGGGAAGAGAAACAGACAGTCTATTTCCCAAGGCATTTTTGCTGGACCTGGCAGTGTTATATTCTGAGGTCTATCATTCTTTTTGTCAGCTGAGCAATCCCAGCATGTTGTTCCTTTGTAACTCAGCTACTCTGTCACAGCATAGGTGCTTTTTAATTCTCCTCTCCCAAAGGTATATTTCCACTCTTGAATACTTCCCCCACTCAAGATAGGAGCTTAGAAATGATTGGAAGCAAGTTCTTCTTCGCGGCCTCTGTGAATACACACATATGGGTTTAGTCTGCACCTGCGCTGACATTCTCGGAGCATTCTAGAGCTAAAAGTAACAATTTTATGGGATGATCCCCCATGAGGCACAAGTTCCTCCCACCCAAGATTCCCCTCAGTTCCTTTTTTCCACCGTGCTGTAAAGTTCTACAGAGCATAGAGCTATTTCCACAGGGGTTTTTCCCCTTAGCTTATTGATCAATTCCCTCTAAATTGGATTCTTTCCCTTCTCAATGATCTAATCTATGATCCCCCGTGAGTTGTTTTCTTTTTTGCTTGCCAGCTACTTGGCTTACCCCCCTCCCCCCACACACACTTCAACTGTTTACTTCTTTCTCCTTTCCCGCCTTTTTCGGCCTACTCATTTTGACTCTCAGGCACATTAATGATTTTCTGCCTGAGTGAGCTACATCTTACCCAGATAGGTGCAGGCCGCAGTAGGGGACTCGACAATGCCAAGGAGTCCTTAAAATCGAAGTAATAAAATTGTTACTTTTAGCTCTAGAATGCTCCGAGAATGTCAGCGCAGGCGCAGACTAAACCCATATGTGTGAATTCACAGAGGTCCACTCGAAGAACCATGGTTACAGGTAAGTAACCTTTCTTTTTGTGCCTTCAACAGACACCATCATTTTGTAAAGGTTATGGATTATCTTAGAGGGTCTGCCCTTTAAAAAAAAAACACAGACCTTTTTGTCTTCCATTATAATCTGCAATAAAGCATTTATAATATACCTTCTTGCTGTTTCTTTTCTTGTAATTTCAAAATGTACTTTCCGATAGAAAGCGTCCCAATCAAATTTATACTTCTCAAATGTCTAACTTCAGTTTTTTCAAGTATTGGAAGAGCTCAGCAAAAGACACATAATTTGTTGTTTCACAGTATATTTTGAAGCTGCCGTCCTAAAAATCATTTGCTGGAGAGAACAGCCCTTGAAGAAAGTTAGTTCTGAATAAGCATGTGTGTAATTATGTAGTAAACCAGAGCTTCGCCATTATAAATTACCCTAAATGTTTTTTTTGCAACTGAAAGGTTGGTGAAACTCAGATGTAGGTTTTTTTTTTAAACTGCATCAGTCATGTAGCAAATGCAGCAATTTCATGGCACAACTCTGTTTAGTATAAAATATGGATTTATTTGTAATTTTGTCACTAAAGCAAGGGCATACAATGAAAACTTGTATAAAGACCTGAACCTTATGCCCTATTTATGAAGACAGTGTAAGACTCAGCGATAGCTCAGATATTCTCGGAGATAATGACAATAAAGACTTTATTGCTTTATACCCAGTCAGGCTGTATATATAAACAGAAATTAAAACCACTCTTAAAAGATAATAGTTGACATCTAACATAAATACATATAAACAGTCAGGAAAGTATAACATAATAAAGTAAGTTGTAAAATTAATTTGTAATTTGTGAAGCAGGCAGTGAGTTCCATCTTTCCATGGCTCGTTTAACAAATTTAGCAGTCCTGTAGGATATACAATAGTCTGTGCCAGTTAGCAGAAATAAAACTGTACATAAAAGGGAGTTGTTCTTGATACCAGTTGTTCCGGGTTTAAGATGTTGATCCCTCTAATTTGCATGATATTGAAAGTAGGCTTGTAGTAAATAATGCAGCATATTACAGAAATTTGTTATTGTTATGCTTATCAAATACAAAAAAGTTAGTATGATGCATATTTAACAACAAATAGACCGCCTAGAGTGGTCTGTTAGGCCAGATAGACGGGGTATAAATCAAATCAAATCAAATCAAATCAAATCAAATCAATCAATCAATCAATCAATCAATCAATAAATCAATCAATAAATAAATAAATAAATAAATAAATAAATAAATAAATGCAAATTGTGAATCAGGTATTTTGAACCATCGCAACTCCTACAGTATATTCCCTTCATATTTTTATTATTTCAGAATTTAATGATTATTATTTCTCATGGATGTTTGTTAGAATTATGTTGTGGAGATGAATGGGAAGATTGCTCAAGCATGGACACTTCAGTGCATCAAATGAATCTCTTGAGACTTGTCAGTAATAGGAATCCAATATACATATACACCAAATATACAAACATGTATTTGTGTGTGTGTATGCACGTACATACACACATACATATGTATACATTCCAGGAATGGATAAAACAAATTTATTGAAGAAGGTATGCTAGACTACAGCTTTTAAAAGTTTTGGAAAACTTCCCTACCCCAAAACATGGAGGCTGGATTGTAAACGACTGCTTTGTGGTTGATTTTACTCTTCTATTGTTTTAATAGTATTTACAGTATTTGGTTGTTATTCACTGACTGACTAGAGGGCCTTATGGCAAAACAGGTGAGATATAAGTTTCAGAACAGTCTAGTGCCCATGAATTTGTTAGGACGTTAAGCTTTTCTGCACTGCAGTTGAATCTTCTCCCAGAGAACTAAGTTGCAATAACCACATTATAAAAGTCATTTTCGTCCTAGTAAGTTTTACCAGTGTCCTGTTCATGTTTCCTCTTGGTGTTGATATCTATTTGAAATTTTATGACTGTCACTGTTTTGGAGGGGAAACCCCATTGCATTGCAGTCTTCTGTTTTGCAGATTGAATGCCAGTTCCACCATTTTTGCAACACTGAATGCTGCTACTTTATGTCTGTGGGAGTGAGAAATGAAAACGGCAGATTTATGACAACATGATGCATCGATTCTACCCACATGAATAACATTAGTGTCATACTCTATCTTCTTGTCTTCTGGCAAGTTATATTTTTTAGCAAGAAACCTAATTCGAGCTTTTCTTTTCTTTTCTTTTTCCTTTTGCTTATATGCTACATGATGTCATTTTGGATATTTAAATCCCAATAAAAAGAATGAAAAATACTGCATTTGCCAATTTATAGGAACAAACAGAAAGCAATTTTAAATTTATGCAGATTATATACCATTATCGATTAGTGCCATTTTTCCTATTGTAATACTGTTGAAAATCAGATATTTTGCATGAGAACCAAACAAACAAAAGTTAATTTTGAACTGAACCCTGCAGCAAGATCTAGAAAGATTCCACATAGTCCTCTCTTTTGGCTGACAGTTTTCCTTGCACGTACTGTCAGCACCACTATGCTACCAGGCAAACATGCTGCAGCAGCAAGTGGACCAGTTGAAAGGAGGCACCCTTGAACTTATAGATTCCATGGCCCATTGCCAAAGAGGGTATATTCCCATTGGTTCCATGGAGAGTCATCTGACTCAGCATGCAACAGATAATTTTCTACAAAAATTTGCCTTGAAATGTTACACCATTTGCATAACTGCACAACAGCATTCCAGCCATTGTGTAGCTGTGGTGGTGGAAGGACAAATTGCCACAAGTGAATGAGTTCACTCTTGAATTGCCAGTCGTATGTGAAGTCCCCAACCTAAGCCACTGGTGAAGACCATGACAATGAATTCTGCGGTGTGATCTATTGTGCATGGATGAACTATAGTGTTACAATCACAGTTCTCACTTCCATACATCAGTACAAGAAAAACCATAGCTTTGACTCTGCGGACTTTTGTTGGCAAGGTGATGTCTCTGCGTTTTAAGATGCTGTCTAGGTTTATCATCACTTTCCTCCCAAGAAGCAGGCATCTTTTAATTTTGTGGCTGCTATCAGCATCTGCAGTGATCATGGAGCCCAAGAAAGTAAAATCTGTTACACAGCTGGCAGGTGTGGGAACTGGATGCACAGTTACACATTGTCGAACCGATGTGGTTAGTGATCTACCATGATCAGGCTAGAAAAATGACGAGGCATTCTTTTGTCTACAAAATTTGTCTACAAAATTTGTAGAATTGTTTATTTATTTATGCAAAAATTATATTGCAGCTTTCCACTGCTTACGGACCAGACTGACTAACTGGTAAACCCCACAATAAATGAAGGAAAATACAAAAAAATCACAGAAGAATGTCATGAAAACAGATCAGTGATAAAGGCCCAGAGATGGATAAGCAAATGAAACAACCATGGCAAACGCAACCAGTCGGTGTTTTCAGTGCTGGTTTGTTTATACATTGAACCAAATTCATTTGTTCGGGACAGCCTCAAAGCTGTTTCACTGCTGAAGCTTAGGAAACCTTTTTCAGAAATTTCCTTTGTCTAAGTTCACATCAAAGCTCACTGCATAATAGAAAAATTCCTGTGAATATTTGGTTCTCATAAAAGCAGTATAACAAAATCCTAGGAATGTTTTTTAACATCTAGGCTTTGGAGTGTTCTCATTAATCAAACAGTGCCATAGAGAGCACTAACACAAGACACCTGGGGTCCTATTTTTAGTAAAATACAATAGTGCTAAGAATAGATATTCATAATAGAAAGCAGTTTAAAATTCAGTGTGGAAAGTTTTCTTCAGCACTTTTAATTCTGTATAGGAAAATGTGACTTCTAGCGTCTTCTTCAGTTCATTGGTGGTGCTGGAGTCCATGTCCCTGTGCATTTTAGAAGTTTCTGAGATAACTGGCTTTGAAAACAAGCAGGATCAAATAATATGCTCTCATTTTAATTTTGAATCACATATATGTTATATAGAAAATACCATATTTTTCACACCATAAGACGCACTTTCCCCCCACAAAACAGGGGGGTGGAAAGTCTATGTGTCTTATGGAGCGAAGAAAACAGATTATATTTTCCTGTTTTCTTCTTCTAAAAAATTGGTGCGTCTTATGGAAAGGTGCGTCTTATGGAGTGAAAAATATGGTACCCTAACAATCAGCCTGCCTACAGGTTGTGGTGTTGGTACACATTACAGCAATGTGTGATGCATTCCTTTAGAGAAGTGGTTTTCACATGGTTGTGTGTATTGGTATAAAGGAGCAGCTGGCCAGTGTGGGAATTGGATGCACAGTTACACATTGTTAAACCAAAGTGATTAGTGATCTACCATGAGCAGGCTAGAAGAATGACGAGGCATATTGCAACTCTACAGAAGCTATGTCCATTTTTAATTACTGCAGTCTGCTGAACTCGTTCAACAGTTTCATCTTTAATAAAGCCCTTTGACAGTTTATCTGAAATCCAGATTTTGATAAATGGTAACAACAGATGTTTCCATCAAGTAAGCTATGCTGAGAGAATCACTGGAGATTGCTCAGTGCCAGAACACTTTCTTTCCTACATTGCATTAAGAAGATGTGCTTTACTGACTCTTAAAATACAGAGGGAAATTAATCTTGTTATTTTGGGGGCTATTCTTGGATAAGTATAGTATGTTTCCCATTGGCAAGCTTTCCATGAGGCTTATAGATGCTTATTTATTGGTGTGTGTGTTTTCCTGCCTGTTTGGTTGGTACAGTTGCAGCCCTCCTTTGTTTCAGGAAGCCCAAGCTGATATAAATGGTTGTTGTGGGTTTTTCAGGCTCTTTGGCTGTGTTCTGAAAGTTCTTCTTCCTGACGTTTCACCAGTCTCTGTGGCCGGCATCTTCAGATCACAGCTTTCCTCCCCTTCTAGTCCACATGTTACCAGCTTGGCCACAAGAATATCATGGGGGATCTTGTCCAAAGCCTTCCTGAAGTCAAGTTACACCGTACCCACAGTATTCTCTTAATCTACCCAGCTGTTTTAAAAAGATAATATTAGTCTCATATGACTTGTTTTTCAGATGTCCATCCTGGCTCTTAATAATGACTACATTCTTTTCTAAGTGCTAACAAATGGACTTTTAAATGGTTGGTTCTAAAGGCCTTCCTGACATCGATGCCAAATTGGCAGGTTGTCTGGATCTTCTTCCTTCTGCTTTTGAAGGTGGAGAAAACATTTGCCTTACCAATACAGGAGCAGGTGATACCTTTATTCAGCCACTAAAATAATCAAGCAAACAACAGACAGCTAGCTTTTGATGGTAATTCATCTTCTTCAGGCTGTGCACCAAGTTCTTGTGGATAGTTTGTTTCTTGAGGTGGATACAGATCAAGCCTGCAAAAGGCTTGTAGGAAGAGGGCATGGTTTCAAAGTTGTCCTCAGCCAGAAGTTTGGAATTTATCACCTCTAACATTTGCCTGCCTCCAGCCTTCAGGAATCCCAGTTTTTCTCTAAGAATTCTCACAGATGGCTTCCTTTATTGAGTCATTCCAGCTCATACTCAGTCTTCCTCTTTATTTTCTGCCTTCCACTTTTCCCTGCATTCTTTTCTTTTCCTGAGAATCTTGCCTTTTCATGACACTGAATTGGCTTAGTGTTTCAATTCCACCTCTATAGCAGTCTTGCCCCTGTTATTCTACTTGTGCTTGGTTAAATGCTGTTTCCCTTTTGCAAGGCGGGGGGGGGGATATATTGGAGGCAAGGTAGTTGTTGAGCAGTTCTGTCTCATTGATTGGATTTCCTTCATTCTCTTCGACTGCTTCCACACAGAACAATACTCCTTCATTCTTCTTCCTGCTCTGAGCTTAACTGCCCTGTCCCATCTTGGCCAGGCACCTCAAGGCTCTTCTGAGATCACCCATGGAGGGCAAAAAGAGGAGTGGGGAGAAGACCCTAGAAGATTGGAGGGAGTGGACTGAGGGAAGGAGCATGCAAGACCTCCCAGCTGTCTGTAGCATCCTTTGGCCAGGCACTCGAAGGCTCCTCTGAGATCTCCTGATCCCTGTTGTCCCTCCCCCTCCAGCTCTAGACATTGCAGCAGCCACTCTTCTTCCTGGCAGGCTTTGCTGCTGCGTGCTGAGAGAAATCACCATTTCGAATGTCCTTTTTTTCAGGACCAGTATTTCAGCCCCTATCTGATAAGGTTTTTTGTTTTGTTTTAATAAAGTGGGTTAGGGAAATAATACTTTTTTTTAAGGTAAGGAAAACCAGGCTCTCTACTTTATGTCAACTTTTTAATATATAGTCACCTTTTTTTCTAAAAAGGAGGCTAAAACTTTACAATTTTTTTAAAAAAAATTTCAAAGTGCCTTCAAATTTTGCTCATAATAAGATCTGTTTCCTCTTACCGTGCCAGATTTGGTGCTGAGCCGACACCCAAATCGTTTGTTTGTTTAGACCAGGGGTCAGGGAACTTTTTTACCTTTTATCCCCCCCCCAAAAAATTTATATACACCGACATTAATCCCCCCCCATGGCTCTCGCTGTCCTCTGCCAACCTCCCCCCGCCTCTGTGCTCGCCTGGGACCTGCGGCCACCACCCAGGCAAGCAGTCTGGAGTCACCACACCGCTGGGAAAGTGCGTCCTTGGCGAGGGGAGGCGGGCACCGCAGGGCCAGCAGGGCCATTGGCCATGAGCTCAGGTGAGGCGGGATGGGAAGGGGGCTTCCTCACCAGTGCACCAGGCAGGTGGGCGTGGGTAGGAAGGAGAGCCCCAGGTAGGGTTCCACCAGGCAAAGAGTCCAGCTGGCCTGGTACGCCGCCCTCCCCCCCCCACTTTGGAGGCGAGGAGGGCAGGCGGGTGCCCTGTGCAGTTCTTCGCCAGGGCTCGCTCTTCCCGCGACGGAACACCCGCCTACACACAGCATCGGTGGAAATAAAATGCCTGGGGGTAAAATGCCTGCTGTGACCATCCTCATTACCCCCAGGATTTTCATTTTTACCCCATTTGGGGTAATTTACCCCTGTTCCCTGACCACTGGTTTAGACTGCCTGTTTTCTATGTTGCCTTGCAGAATGTTGTTCCTCCCAGTCATGACATAATTATGCATTTTAATTTCATTCACTGAACAAATAAAACAATGATGTGTTAAAGATAGAAAAGATGAGATCTGTCTCCATCTAGTATTATTCACCTTTCTAGTGCAGGTTTGACGGTAAAAACGTATCTGTGGCTACTGTTAATCACTTCCTCTGTGAGGTAAAATTCCAAGGTTTTTGCCAGTTTGAAGAAAAATTTTAAAATGTTTGTGAGGAGTGAAAAGGTCCTGATAAGGCAAATGAAATTTCTCTGTGGAGTTTAGGATATCCATATCTCTCAGCAATGAAATAGAGATAATAGCTCTTTTGACTTAATTAATTAGTGAGATTATTGTGAATGTGTTACAAGGTACTGCATCTCTTCATTTTAGACGACAGACTTCACAATACCTTCATAACTTCCTACATTACTTTGTTTTGTATTGCCTCAGTCTTTTAAGGAGATGGAAGAATTAGATAAATCTCATTTTCTTTGGGGGATAGAAAGGATGAAGAAAGCTGTCTTTCTCTAGTCCATATCAGTTTCACAGGTATTAACAAACAAATACATTCTGTTTCATTTCTATAGAGACCTTCAATTTAAAAAAATGTACAAAACCCACAAAAAGTATGCATTTCTAAACATACTCTATACAAAAAGAATGTTTTGAAACAAAATGAACTAAATCCAATTTTTAGGCCTGATTGATGGAGAATTTACTTAAATGTGCCGCAATTGATTTAGTGGATCTACTCTAGCTGAGAGTAGCAATTGGATTTAAGCTATTTTCTTTCAAAATAAACATTTCTGTTAAAACATATTAGTGTGCACATTAAGGAATGCCTTCAAAAAACCCTGTAAATGCCCAACTTATAAACAGTTTTGCTTTTGTGTAGCCTTTCTCTCTTCTTGTTCTCCACTTTAATAGTTACATAAGTTATGTGGTTTGCCCTGCAGACTCCACTAAAGTCATGTAAAGGTCAAGCAGTGGTTTTTTGTTTTTTCTTGTGACAAGTTTTAAGGTTTGACCTAAGATTTGTCCCCATTTCCAGACTAACTTGGACAAGCTCATTGTTCAGAAGGTCTGCTACAAAAACACTTGAATTGCAATGCTTTCAATTTAATAGAGATGAGGAAAAGCAGGGAATGACGTACTTGTGCTTAAAGTAGACCCACTGAAATCAACTGGACCTAAGTGGGTTATCATTGACATCATTAAATCTTATTGACTCCAGCTGGTCTGCTAGATGGTCTGGACGCTGCAGTTGGTCTACAATGTGCAAAATCCTATTGCAGAATTCAGTTGGATCTGGTAAAATTTAATTTGATTAATTTAATCTAAAGCTTCCATTCTCATGTTTTAGGTTCCAAGACTCCCTCCCTTTTGCCTTCCAGAAGCCTTTGGGAGCTAAGGGTTGGAATGGGAAGCCTTTAATCACCAAAAATTGCCACCAGATCATCACAAGAAGTCCCAGCCCTCGCAGTGGCAAACCAGCACACATTTTTGGATATCAAAGCCATCCCTAAACTCCAAAAAGTTTCCCCAGGGCAAAAGGGAGCCTTAGGGAACCCCAGAACCTGAGAAGAAGGATATAAGAATATAAAATTACATGTTACCAATTCCAGCAAATGACATCATGAGCTTCCCCCGGTGTAAATTTACACCGACAGGATTTTGGCCATTGACTTCATGCTAGGCACCTGAACAGGGAAAACAATTAACTTGTACCATTACCAAATTCTACAAATCTGATGGTATATTAGCTAGTCTCCTTTCAAAACAAGCAAAACAAAAAAAACACACACACATTTGTGTTATTCTGGCATGGCTGAATGTTTCTTTACTCCCTTCTGCAATGACAAAGAATTTAATCTCAAACTATATTTTATTTAGACCTATTCAATAAAATGATAATTTGTCATGTTGCGGAGATGTTCTGAAATTGTTATTACCCATTCTGATATTTAGAGACAGAATTGATTAGAACACAAAATATCAATAAATAATTGACTTCTCAAGAGAATAATGCTTTGCCTCTTTATGCATTAAGCTATATTTTCTTATTAAAGAAAAAACGAGGCAGTGCAACAGCGTGAAGCACTGCAAACTGTGAGCCATACATTTTGAAACCTTTTGGCTAATGTCTTCTTTTTCTTAAAATATGTAGTCCATCTTTCCTTCCATTTATGCCTAAGAGTACTGGCCCTAGTTCTCATAAAAAGTGTATGTAACACAGATATTGGGATGATATTTCTGAAAGGAACGTACTGTGTTATCTGTTACTAGGAATATGTTCAGCACTTGCAAAATTTGTCATTCCTAGTTATTTTTAGTGTCTTGCCACAATGAAACCCTCTACCAAGGAGCCCCCCTGCATAAGTGAAATTTCTTGTCTTCTTGTAAAAATGAGACCCTGAACTCCTTTTCCCACTGATTGATTGATTGATGTATGTATTTCTGCTTGCTTTTCAGCTTTCTTTCTGAGCAGGAAATGGTCAGCTTACGTGTAGCCTATGATCTTGTCCCCTGAATCCTGTGCAGGCAAGATGCTGTTCTGTGCAGGAATTATAACAATGGCACAACAGGAAGCCAGATTTTGGTTGACTATCAGAAAAAACCTCCTAACTGTTAGAGCAGTATGGGAATGGAACCAGTCACCTCAAAAGGTAGTGAGTGCTCCAACACTGGAGGCATTCAAGAAAAATTTAGACAACCACTTGACAGATATCCTTTGATTTGTATTCCTGCACAGAGCAGGGGGTTGGACTCAATGGCCTTATTGACCCTTTCCAAGTTAATGGTTCTGTAATTCTAACACATTGGCCATCATCCAATTTGTGGTGGTAAAACATAAATGTATGCCTGTGTATAACTTTGGTGGATATTATGCCCAGGAAAAGCAGCTCATGCAGTTTGATGACTTAATTGGTTGCATATTGAACTAGCAGAAGTGTTCTGTGGATAGCACTTCCACCTTGATCCTATTATAGCTACTATGGGTGTAACGCTGAGTTATGCCCACATAGCTATGCAATAGGATTCTAGCCCCTGAATTGTATAATGCTAGCAACAATAATGATAATGGTGACTTAGCTGCCAAGCGTTAATGAGTAACAGAATGTGTTCATTTTAAAGTGTGATTTTTCTGTGCTCCTTGTTGTTTACTCTTAGCTGTCCTTCTCTTCTCTGTTCCCTCCTGTCTGAGTCCAGTTTCTACACAACACAGTTTTCTGTTTTTTGTTTTTACTTTGTAATGTATGAGAAGACATTAATGGTGTTCTATACTTAAAAACACACAGGAAGACTTTTTTTATTTAGGTAAACTTTGCCAACCAACTGGGTGCTGTGAAATGAGCTTTTAATAGGTTGGTGTATTTTTCTATGGCTCTGGTTCTAATTTTTCAGTTTACTTTAACCTAATTTTGTTTTCAATGTTATGATTGATTGATTTTGTTGTCTTATTATCATAATTCTTGTGTTTGTGTCTGTGTACAGGGTTTTGTTTGTTTTTGTTTTGTTTTTGGACCATGTTTCATCAATATATATTTATATACAGAATGCACAATTCGGCCCTTCATTTCTTCACCTAGAAGTGAAGATGTTTTAGCAAAGGCCTTCCCTTCACTTGAGCTTCAAAGGATGCTGTTAGTTCAACTGGAACAGAATATCAAAGGCATCCAAATAATCATATGGGCTCAACTGGATAGCAGTACTGTGTAGCAGGGCATGCTACAGTGCAAGCAGGATTCCTATGTGAAAACTAGGTTGCAAAGAGATGGTTTCCTTAGCGACAGCACTAAGGATGTTCTAATTCTTTTCTATACATGTGGAAATCTGTCATTGTTCTCTAAATATAAGTTATTTGCTCATTAGTTCAGAATAATATATCTGAAGAACCAAAAAGTTGCATATTTAAATCAAAATAATCTATACACATGGCTAGCTCAGTGAGTTAGGCATATGACTGTGAAGTCAGAGATTGAGAGTTCAGTTCCTCACTGTGTCTCCTGAGAGTAGAGGCAACCTGAGTAGCTTTGTGCAAGCTGCACAGTCCCAGGATGCCCCCAGAACAAGGGAATCATAAACCACTTCTGAATATTCCCTACCTAGAAAATCCTGGAAAGAGTCTCCGTAAGTTAGAATTGACTTGACGGCACATGATTATCATTATATGTAGACATAAAAAGGTAAAGGAAAAGGTTCCCCTTGACAATTTTTGTCCAGTCGTGTTCTATGGGGCAGTACTCATCCCCGTTTCCAAGCCATAGAGCCAGCGTTTGTCCGAAGACAATCTTCCGTGATCATGTGGCCAGTGCAACTAGACACGGAATGCTGTTACCTTCCCACCATGGTGGTACCTATTTATCTACTTGCATTTTGCATTTTGCATGCTTTCGAACCACTAGGTTGGCGGGAGCTGGGACAAGCGATGGGGGCTCACTCCGACGCATGGATTTTGTCTTACGACTGCAGGTCTTCTAACCTTGCAGCACAGAGCCTTCTGTTGTTTAACCTGCAGCGCCACCACATCCCTATATGTAGACATAGTTTCCTCTAAAAATAAATTTCTGGCAGTTTATAATATGTTGTTGTTATTTAGTCATTAAGTTGTGTATGACTGTGACCCCACGGACCAGAGCACGCCAGGCCCTCCTGTCTTCCACTGCCTCCCAGAATTTGATCTAATTCATGTTGGTAGCTTTGATGACACTGTCCAACCATCTCATCCTCTGTCGTCCCCTTCTCCTCTTGCCTTCACACTTTATTAACATCAAGGTCTTTTCCAAGGAGTCTTTTCTTCTCATGAGATGGCCAAAGTATTGGAGCCTCAACTTCAGGATCTATCCTTCTAGTGAGCACTCAGGGTTGATTTCCTTCAGAATGGATAGGTTTGTTCTCTTTGCAGTCCAGGAGACTCTCAAGAGTCTCCTCCAGCACCACAATTCAAAAGCATCAATTATTTGGCAGTCAGTCTTCTTTATGGTCCAGGTCTCACTTCCATACATCAGTACAGGAAAAACCATACCTTTGACTATGCGGACCTTTGTCAGCAAGGTGATGTCTCTGCTTTTTAAGATGCTGTCGAGGTTTGTCATCGCTTTCCTCCCAAGAAGCAGGTATCTTTTAATTTCGTGGCTGCAGTCTCCATCTGCAGTGATCATGGAGCTCAAGAAAGTAAAATCTGCCACTGCCTCCATATTTTCCCCTTCTATTTGCCAGGAGGTGATGGGACCAGTGGCCATGATCTTAGTTTTTTTGATGTTGAGCTTCAGACCATTTTTGGCGCTCTCCTCTTTCACCCTCATTAAGAGGTTCCTTAATTCCTCCTCACTTTCTGCCATCAGAGTGGTATCATCTGCATATCAAGTTGTTGATATTTCTTCCGGCAATCTTAATTCCGGCTTGGGGTTCCTGCAGTCCTGCCTTTCACATGATGTATTCTGGATATAAGTTAAAAAAGCAGGGAGACAATATGCAGTCTTACCGTACTCCTTTCCCATCTTGAACAAATCACTTGTTCCATATCCAGTTCTAACTGTTGCTTCCTGTCCCACATGTAGATTTCTCAGGAGATAGATAAAATGGTCAAGCACTCCCATTTCTTTAAGAACTTGCCATAGTTTGTTGTGGTCCACACAGTCAAAGGCTTTTGCGTAGTCAATCAAGCAAAAGTAGATGTTTTTCTGGAACTCTCTGGCTTACTCCATAATCCAGCACATGTTAACAATTTGGTCTCTAGTTCCTCTGCCCCTTCAGAATCCAGCTTGTACTTCTGGGAGTTCTCGGTCCACATACTGCTGAAGCCTACCTTGGAGGATTTTGAACATAACCTTGCTAGCGTGTGAAATGAGTGCAATTGTACAGTAGTTGGAGCGTTCTTTGGCACTGCCCTTCTTTGGGATTGGGATGTAGACTGATCTTTTCCAGTCCTCTGGCCACTGCTGAGTTTTCCGAACTTGCTGGCATATTTAGTGTAGCACCTTAAGAGCATCATCTTTTAAGATTTTAAATAGTTCGAATGGAATGCCATCACCTCCACTGACCTTGTTGTTAGTCATGCTTTCTAAGGCCCACTTGACTTCACTCTCCAGGATGTCTGGCTCAAGGACACCAACCACACGATCTGCGTTGTCCTGGACATCCAGATCTTTCTGGTATAATTCCTCTGTAAGGCCTCGTTGGACATCCACTTTGCTTTCTTGCATTTCCTTTTCTTTGGGATGGTTTTTGTTGCTGCCTCCTGTACAGTGTTACGAGCCTCTGTCCATAGTTCTTCAGGCAGTCTGTCCACCAAATCTAGTTCCTTAAATGTGTTCTTCACTTCCACTGTGTACTCATAAGGGATTTGGATTAGATTATACTTGACTTAGCCCAGTGGTTTTTCCTACTTTCTTCAGTTTAAGCTTGAATTTTGCTGGAAGAAGCTTATAATGAGAGCCACAATCAGCACCAGGCCTTGTTTTTGCTGACTGTAGCTTCTCCATCTTTGGCTGCAGAGAATATAATCAATCTGATTTCGGTATTGCCTATCTGGTGATGTCTGTGTGTAGAGTACCTCCTGTGTTGTTGGAAAAGAGTGTTTGTGATGACCAGCTTGTTCTCTTGACAAAACTCTATTAGCTTTTGCCCTGCTTCCCTGTTGTTCCTTTTATCTCTTGACTCCCTACTTTAGCATTCCAGTCCCCTATAATGAGAAGAACATCTTTCTTTGGTTTCAGTTCTAGAAGGTGGTGTATGTTTTCACAGAATTGGTCAATTTCAGCCTCTTCAGCATTGGTGGTTGGTGCATAAACTTGGATTATTGTGATGTTGAAATGTCTTCCTTGGAGTCTTATTGAAGTAATTCTGTCATTTTTGAGATTGTATCCCAGTACAGCTTTTCCCACTCTTTTGCTGACTATGAAGGCTACTCCATTTCTTCTACGGGATTCTTGCCCACAATAGTAGATATGATAATCGTCTGAATTGAATTCGCCCATTCCTGTCCTTTTTAGTTCACTGACGCCCAGGATGTCAATGTTTATTCTTGCCATCTCCTGTTTGACCACATCCAGCTTCCCAAGGTTCTTAGATCTTACATTCCAGGTTCCTATGCAGTATTTTTCTTTGCAGCTTTGGACTTTCCTTTCACTTCCAGGAGCGTCTGCAGCTGAGCGTCCTTTCGGCTTTGGCCCAACCACTTCATTAACTCTAGAGCTACTTGTACTTGTCCTTTGCTCTTCCTCAGTAGCATGTTGGACGCCTTCTGACCTGAGGGACTCATCTTCCAGTGTCATATCTTTTAGCCTTTTGTTTCTGTCCATTGAGTTTTCTTGACAAAGATACTGGAGTGGCTTGCCAGTTCCTGCTCCAGGTGGATTGCGTTTAGTCAGAACTCTCCACTATGACCTGTCTGTCTTGGGTGTCCCTGCAAAGCTTAGCCCATAGCTTCTCTGAATTACTGTAGCCTCTTCACCACGACAAGGCAGCAATCTGTGAAGGGGAGTTTATAATATAATGTATCCTACCTAAAGTATGCCTTCTATATAGTCTTCCTTTAGAGTCATTTCCAAGGTTTTTTTTTTTTGACACAAATGCCTGTGAGTTACCTCTCCTTCCTTCCTTCCTTCCTTCCTTCCTTCCTCCCTCCCTCCCTCCCTCCCTCCCTCCCTCTATTAGTTAAAAGCAGGAATCCATGGAAATAAAAAGTTGCAGATAAAAAACAAAGACCAATCAGGCTTTGTCTTTGATAATTAAACAATCCCATAAAATGGGCAACCATCGCTAAATCAGATTTATTTTAGTAAGGCTTAGTAATTCAGTGATTCAACGGCAGCTGGCATGAATAAGTACAGGTATTCACTCCTCCATATGTGTATTTGGAAACTTGACTAATATGGTAATTTCACTTATTGGCTGTATTTTGATGCCTTGAATGGCTTATCATGACAGGAATTGATCTTAGTCGCTCCATGTGTTCACACGCTCCATTGCATTAGTATTTATATAGCATAAGAAGAACAGGGTTGTTGATTGATTTTTTTTCAAAATGATCTACATCTTCTTTCTTTCTTGTTAGCAGTGGTGCATTAATTGGACAAAATACCATACTGACTGCTCAGCTTACCTGCGGATCTTTTTTAGAAGTGAGCTCATCAGAGTGTTTGAATGAATAACATCTGCCCTCATGCCTTACTATTGCGAGTGTGATCAGGGGTGATGAGAATCAGAGTTCTGTAACATCAGATAGCTATGCTTCCCCTGCCTGGGTTCATGTTTCCCATGAAAAGGGAAGTGGTGAAAAGGTTAGTCAACCAAAGAGCAACTAACCTGTGTAACCTTGTTGTGCGTACATCATTGCTTCTGTTTCTCATAAGTGACACAGTTGTACATATTGACTACAGCACAAGACCTGAGGCTACCATAATGTTAAAGCTAAGGGATTGCTGGGGCCAGCAGGATTTTATTGCACAAAGCTGGGAAGTGCTGTGTATGACATTTGAAAGGGACTGTTAAGTGTAGTGCAATTACTTGAGGACAATCCAGTCTGACTGTACAAGCATGCAAGAATCCTCTTTCTCCCTTGCTGAAAGTGTTTGTAGATGAAAGAAAATACATACAATACAAAAACAAATAGGTGAACTTTTAATGTGTTAACAAAAATTGTATAGGGCACTCTTTCACCGAGTAAGCTACCACCCATGCCCAACCACCCACATACACACGTAACTTAGAACTCTCTGTGTGTTCTTTCTGCTTCAAGAATATAATCAAAGATGAGTGACTAAGTCTTTTAGTATGAAATTAATGTTCTGTGTTTAGTACTGTAATAAATGGATAGCTAGATGATCCCTTTTAGCTACACTTACAGACAGGAAGCAAAATATTCATCCAGGCTGCAGCCAGCTACCAGATAACCTTGGAGTAGCAATAACCAAGTAAGTGGGAGACTTGTTACACATTAATAGCGTTGGTTAAATATGTACAAGAAAATATGATCAGGGAGTAAAAGCTTAACTCAGCCCCCTCCCCCAAACCCATCCCTTTCAGAGTTAAGGGTTTTGCATTCTGAAAAGAAGCAAGCCTCAGCAATGTTCGGACAGGAACTACTGGATGCGAAGTGAGATACTGAGGGAGACGAAACTTAGAAGGATCACAAATGCTTTGTTCCTGGGAAACATTCCTTCTTTCTTATCGAAGAGATTCTTTCTTTCTCTCTCTGGAGAGTCTAGAAATGGAATTTCCACTAATTTACGATGTTTCTAAGAAGCCTAGAAAAAAGAAGGTGTCCTAAGTCATGGGAAAATCATGGGAGGCAATGAGGTTTCATAAACAATAATCAGTCCGCACTCTTTGTGTTTGTTCTGAAGTTTCTATACTCGGATGTATCTCGTTCGAGCAACTGAGAATCATAGAATCATCAGCAGAGTCAGTTAGACATATCTCGACTTTGTTCTAAACATACTCAGAGTCTGATGTATTTTAAATGTGAAATAATTTTAGTTGCTCTCTGTGAGGCTTCAGATAGGAATCCTAAAGATGACAAGGCATTTTGCTGCTTTCCAAAATGAAGCATTTGGTGTTAGATTAATCTTCATTACAGTATGTTGCTGGAAGGTACCGGATAGGTTTTGAAGCATGATTACTATGCAGGTCTTTTGGTGAGGATGGAGGGTTTGGATACTGCATTTTTACCATCCATCTTTCTGATTCTTGTGTTTCATGGTGCACAGTGCTCAGTTGCACATAGCTATGGAGTGTTTCTGAATAAAATATCTGTCATCAGATATTGGCATATGATTTACATCCTGAACTCTGGTATTAGATAGTTGTATTTTATTTTGGTAGTTTAAAGGTGTTTTTTTTTTTAAAAATTTTAGAAGTATCAAGGAGAATCATGTTCAGTTATGAAAAGTTCACAATATGCACCGGAAAGTATGCAAAATAACCCAAGAGAATGAGCAAAACATGTAGAAAATTGTTTCACTCATTGACTAATCCCCCTTTGCACTAGAAAGAATAGATATGCCCCAGTGCTCCTTTTGTACTAGTGACAATTATTATCCTAGGTAAAAAGCAGGTCTTGCTTTGCTCCCTTTCTGCTCTTTGGTGAGATGTTAACTATGTATTTTGAAAACCATTGGTAATGTACACACAAAATGCACCAGTTATTCAGGTTCCAGTTCTTTCCCCCCCCCCCAGATCCATAGAGCTAAAATCTTTGAAATGTAAATGCACATATACTAGCGCATAATGCTAATGTACTGTTTCCCCACCACTGCCTCCAGGCATAACTGCTTGTACAGATTGGAAATGCTGCTGAATATATTCTAGTTGCAGGTATTCCATATGAAGTTTATGTAGATTTCTACTGAGATTAAACATTCCGTAAAATACCTTTATATTAATGGCTCTGCTAGGTTTGAGAGGGCTCTGAGCAAAGTGCCCCTCCTGGTCTGTACACCATTCTAGCTGCTCTCTTTCTGCTGCTCTGCCACTACACCACTCTTTCTGATCCTGTGCTCTGCTGCAGCCTTCTTTCCTTTTGGCCAGCTAGTGATCCTGTTCCTACTTACTAGGCAATAAGAGATGATCCCACTCCGTTTCCCTACTTTTTTAAACATTGAGTCACAACTGTGTCATTTGCAGCCAAGTCCCAGATGCCAAGGTTCCAAACAAGGCCATCATCTCCATTTCCCTTAGTGTGCTCTGAGGTTGCATATGGGGCAATGTGGTGCCTATAGGGGAAATCAAGATGACTGGTATGGCTGGAAGTTCACTTTGCTGTAGAATGTGTGTGCCCAATCAAATATTTGAGAGAGAGAGAGAGAGAGAGAGAGAGAACGAGATCTGGGGTGCTAGCTATCAGCCATAGTAGATAGCAGCACACACTGCATACAGTGAATGGGCATGGTACTTGTTTCACACCACCTCTGTCCCTTCTGTAGCTCTACCTCCTCCAAGACAAGGAGCTGCTGCATCACTGTTCTCATCCCAAGGCAGGGTGTAAGATAATTTGTGTCACCCTTCACAGGAGAGGAGAGTAAGAACAATAAATATTTTCGCACAAATAAAGTAAACACATGCAAATAAATCTGAAAGGATATTGTTCAAAATGATAGTGGCTGGTCTTTTCTTTCATGAAGTTTTAAGGACAAGCAATATTGGAGGGTTTGTTTGCATTGATTTTTGGCAATCAGCAAATAATTGTCAGATTTGCTCCTTAAAGGGAAAATACACTGATTTTGTACACACACACACACACACACACACACACACACACACACACACACACACACACACACACACACACACACACACACACACACAATATCAGATTACGTTTTATACATCATATATCACAACAAGTGAAACCAAGGAACAGCCAAGCAGCCAATATGAAAATTGGATCCTAAGAGTGGAAAAACTCAAACTGTTTTCTTACAGTCGCAAAGAAATTTGATACGCACAAAAATCTTCCCTTTTTACCTTTCACTGAAGGCAAACAGATAACAAATTTTGCCAGCATCTCCATGAAAGGGTCCACAAATATTGGATAATATCAACCCAGCATATCATTCCAAACAACACCATGTGTGTCTGGTGCCTGCAAAGCCTCCCCACTCCACCAGGTGAAAACATACAATAAACCACATCCAGACTATGCCAAAATTATTCAAGACTGCTTGATCTTTGGCTCTCCTCGTTTCTTGCATTAACTTTTGTAAGAGAGCCAAGTCCCAAACATATTAGTATCAGCTGTTGAATCTTTGATCTTTACATCTTTCCATCGACTGGCTATTGCCGGTCATGCTGTTACCAACCGGAACACGATGGAATCTTTATGAATCATTTTTACATTATCACTAACAAAGAGGTTCAGGAATGCCAAGGAGAAGAGCAAGACAAATCGTTGTTGTTAGTAACATGTTTAATTACATTGTGTAAGAGACCCCAGAATTTGGCTATTTCCAAGCAGGCTTACCACGTGTGGGAGAAGAAGCCCAGATTTCCTCACCCTCTCCAGCAGAAACGTGAAGATTTTTTAAAAGAGATAAATGCTAGTTTAACTGGGGTTATATTTCAAGAGTAGGCACTTTTGATAGCATTCTCTTATTTTGCATAGAGACAATTTCTCCGCATTAGTGAGACTCTAACCCTCCCAAAAAGGCAGCACATCTTGCTTTGCTCTCTCTTTAATTTTGCTAAGCTTTTGCTAAGCTTCCCAATTTGTTATAGAGGTGTCTTGTCAGCTCTAGACAACCTAAAATCAATGAGGATGTATTCTTTACATCTCTAACTGTAGCAGAGTTTATGTTAACCCTGATGCACTAGGATTCTTGCATGGACTGTGGGGCATTTCTCACTTTAATAAAAAAAAATTATTATAAGATGTAAACATGCACTATGGCCACAGTAGTATCTGTGATGTGTTCTCCTTAAAATCTCCACACCAGGAAACAGCTGAAGAAAAGGAATATAGAAAGTACAGATAAAATACTGTAAAACATGCACTTCTTGTTTTGTGAGGTATTTTTTTAACCATCATGTCCATCATGTCCCCACAAAGGAAGAGGTTTTAGTTTGCCCTGAATCTGATATCTGTTTTTAGCTGATGAATATTGAAAGGTATGCAGGATGGCAATGAGAGACAGGAAAAGAAGATGTACAGTACAGTACAAGAATCCCATCCACAGCAAAGCAAACCTGCTTGATTATTAAGAGCTAGCTTGCATCTGGCTGCCTCCATGAATTTCTGTACCTTGCTGTAAATATTTTAAAAGAAGCTTATGACTCTGTTCTAACTGCTAACCATTTCCCCCAAGAAATTAAATTACACTTTGAAGCAATTTTAAATAATAAATGCACATTATTTTAAGATATATAAAACTACATTCATAGCCCTGGGAGTTGAATTTTAGGAAACCTTAACTTTTCATACCTCTTATCTCACTGAACTCAGTGAGAGTTATAGCTGGCTGAGTAAACATGCTTAGGATTATGCTGCAGGTTCATTTTGCTATACTGAAAGGCCACGTGCATACTTAATGTACAGCTGTCCATTCCTGTTTGTTTTAAAGAGCCTTATCCTCTGTGATTTGTTATGTTTGACCTTTTAGCTACGTTTATGCATCCATTTTATTCTGTCTCACTATTCAACTCACAAGGCTGTCACAGTGTGGGGTAGCTTGAAGAGACAATGAAGTTCAGAAAATCTCAATGCACCTTGACATCACCTCAGAGCACCAAAGCAAGTTCCTCTGATGAAATTCACTGTGACAGTCAGCCCCTGAGTATCATGTCAGTGCCTGGTAGGATGGCATTAGAGAACAGCCTTGACACAGGATACCATGTCACTGACGACTCTGCCACCTTGCATTGCTTAATGCAACCCTGTCACCTACTCAGCCCTGTGGAACTGAGATAACAGTTCTTGAACAACAAACCAGAACTCAATGCAGGTGGATAGATGAAAATAGACCTCTTCTTACTCAGTTTATTTAGTTATCAAGGCCAGAACTGTGCAATATTCAGTTGAAATCTCCAGTGAAAGGGGACTCAACATTGGGATCCTCCTACCTGTGCTTTCCCTCTTTACTGCCAGAACCCATATCCTCAATAGGGTTGGAAACCCATCCTGAACAACACTGAATGAGGTGCGAAAAGAGAAAGCTACTTTCTGTCGCACGTTCATGGATTTCCATCCTAATGAATACATGTTTAGCAACAAGAATAAGCATCTGTGTTCAGACTCCTTTATGGAATCACTCCTGTTTGGAACATCAGAGAGAGAGAATGAGAGCGAGAGAGAGAGAGAGAGTCATGACCATCAACTTTATTATGGTGCAATGATGTACACACTGAGATATGATGTCATAATAAACACTTTTTAGGTGGCACAGAATTCCATGCCAATGATATAATATTTGCATGTTGGACTGGCTGGGCTGTTGGGAAGTTGCATCCTTGTTTTCTCACTTCTTTTTCCCCTCTAAATGGTGAATCTGATAGAGATGGTCATCTTTGAAAATGAAGATTATATATATTATGCATACAATCTTGAATTGTGAGACATGCATGTGTACTCACATGCCTATGCAGACACACACATTAACCTTAGTTTTGTACCAATATCACAGGAGATTAACCTGTTTTTTCTAGACCAAATAGCATTTTGACACAGGCACTGATGTTGTACAAAAATGAAATCAAATAGATCCTGAATTGCCTATTATCTGTTTGTTGCTGCAAATGCATATATACACTACCAATGATATTTAAATTGGAAAATATATTCAAAGAAAATTCTCCCCTTGGGATGTTTGAATGGAGAATTAAGCTTCACTTATTTGGTTCAAATTTCAGAATAAATTTTGTGATTTGTGGATTTCACCCTGTAGGGACCCATAATTATTATGGCACAGCAAATGTTAATCCTGCATTGATAATATTATATCACTAAGGTGACTGCACTGCAGAGCTTTACATGCCTAAGTACTTATTTTTCCTGAGGGTTGTGCAGATAAAAATTCCCTTCAGCACCAAACTATATTTGGTGTGAGATGTTTGAAACACTTCTGTACTGTAGTGTCATGTATATTGCTGGGAGAGGAGTGGATTGAAACAGAAATGAGGATGACATGACTACATAAAATTAGTTTTACAAGGGAAAGACAGCATATGCCAACAGGCTTGAGAGTATTTGAATTTCAATAAAGATACAAGCTGCACTATAAATGAACAGGTACTGCATGTAGATACATATAACAAGAAACAACTGGTATTCTCTGGTTTAAAATGCACGTAAGCTTTACTCTACTTCATATCTGCTCTGCCCATCCTAAGTATTTGTTCACTGGCACATGAATGCTGCCGGTAAAACTGTTTAAAAACACACTGGTGAGAGTTCAGGTATTACCAGCATCAGCATTCATGAATCACGTTGTCTTCTTTTATAAAACACATACAGAATTCAGATTTATCCATATGGTATGGAACACTATCCATCTCGTGATGAAACCCACCCACATGAAAACAGATATCTTTCTACCCAAACAACAAGTCTTGATTCTTAAGCAGGATCTGAAGGTGGGGAAAAATAATTAGTCTGTGTAATGCACTGTCATAGAGTGAGAGACAGTGAGTCTCTCTCTCTCTCTCTCTCTCTCTCTCTCAGTCATTCTATCAGCATCTTATAGGAAGCTACAGAAGAAATCTGGAATCCTGCATGAAGAATTTACACGGTCCAGCACCAGAAAAAAGTTTGAAGACGAGGGAGAAAATCAACAATTCAATATTAGCTGCTTAGGAAAAAGAAGAAATCCCAAACTTTTGAACTACAATACAGAAATGTCTGCTAACAAGAATGATCTGTAACTTCATACCAGAAACTACTGCACATTATTTATATACTTTCCACTTCCACACAAAATGTACCACACAATTCAGGTGTTTCTCAGACTGTAACAGGCACACAGCAAAGTGGGGGGAGGGGAGAGAGAGGAAATCAACCAACAGGTCCAGAAAGCCAGACAGAAACCATTTTCTACAGGACTGACCCAGAATAGGCCACAGTAGAACACCCGTTGTTGTCATCTGTGTAGGACTGGAAAGACTACAGTACTTAAATTCCTTGTCTTTGTCAATTTACGCTTTCTCAGTTTCTACAAGACAGTTCAATGTGAAATTTGAAAGTCCAATGAGATCTCTTGCCTTGAGTCAGGAAAATGAACTCCCCCGCCTCTCTCTCTCTCTCTCTCTCTCTCTCACACACACACACACACACACACACACACACACACACACACACACACACACACACAGAGAGAGAGAGAGAGAGAGAGAGAGAGAGAGAGAGAGGTACTTAAAACACTTAAGAAGCAAAGTATATCCATACACATACAGGCACATCCTGGAGGCACAAACATATAGCAAGTACAGAAGGAATGACTGGTGGGGTGGGGGGGATTAAAAAACACTCCACCAAGAACTCATGTTCCAGGTGACTCTGAAGCAAAGCAATGCTGCTCCAGTTTTATGTAAACTGTAGTTGGTCAAACGTAATCTTTGCCATTACAAGAACAGTGCCAAGAGTACATGCATTTTTTTTAACTGATAGCATACACTTCCTATCTCATTGAAAGACTTGTTAAAATTTTTAACCCATTTCACTTTCAAGTGCTTAAAAGGGAGGAGGGGGATGTATCAGTTAGCCAGGAGTAAACTAAAAGAGCTGTCTACATCCCAGTTCTGTTTTCTTGGCCCCGTCCTGAATATTTTGGGCACTATTTACAATCAAACTGCTGGATAGCTTAGTGGTTTAGGCATCTGACTGTGGAGCCGAAGGTTAGGAGTTAGACTTCCTGTTGTGCCTCCTTGAGAGGAGCTGGACTTGAAGACCCATCGGGTCCTTTCTAGCTCTGCAGTTCCAAGGTTATGTTTATTATTCTTATAAAACTTCCTCTCCATTTGGTATTTTGCTTCTCAGGCAGAATTGTTACATCTTGAGTATAGGCAACTTCAAACAAATGCTTTAAATGGCCTTTGAATATTTAAAGAATTTATATGCCTATGTTCTCTCCCAACCCCTGGTCACAGAGGTAGTCTTTATTATTCTCCTTATGGTAGTCTTTCTGATTTAAAATTCACAATCCTGTAGGTGTGCACACATTTAAAGATTATGAGTGTTATAAAAAGCTTATAATATATTCCTCACTCATTGAAGGCAAGTAGTCAAAATAAAGTACCTTCTGTTCTGTCTTCTTCATTTCCTTGCTCTTCATTATACTATATTTACCTCACTTTTAATCATTGAAATATTGCGGCAATGATTTAGCAACAGAAATTAGACACAGTTTACATCCATGAAAACTGTCTTGTTTACTGTGCACTCATTTGTCTGGACTGATGTCCCATTGAAGAGGATGTACTTACTTTTGAGTAAATATATGTTGGATTCCTCCATTAATGTTTTCAAATCAGAAAAGGGGGGAAATTGATCTCAATTTTTACTTTGAGCCAAAAGAGTTCATCTGACACCAGGAAGATTTTGCAGCCTTCTTGTAAAATCAAGACCCAGATCATGTTTCCCTCTTCTCCTCTTCTTTTTCATCTACTGTCTTATAGGCAGCTTAATGCCCTTTCAAGTACAGGAAATATACCATTCTGTACATGATCTGTAGCAATTTTGCACAGGTGGGTATTACTTCTACTCTTTCTAGGTGAATCTTGCACAGGAAAGGTGCTATTCTCTGGAGGAATCGTAGTAATCCTATGCAGTCTGGCATTTCTGCCAAAGGAGGAGGAGGAGGGCGACGAGGAAGAAAATCAGAAAACTGCAAAGATATCCCACAATATTTCTCATAAGATTTCTTGTGGGGAGGGAAGAATCTCATACAGAGAAATCTCACTGAAAAGAGAATAACGGGATTTCCCCCCTTCATTTTCACTCCAAAAGTGAAAGGCTGCAAGCATCATACACTTAATTTACCTAATTTGATTCTTATTACTTCTACAAGATTCAGAAAACCATGAGACTGAAAACTGTAACATAATAGGTGATGCGTAACATAACATGGGCTAGTATCACTGTAAAGAGAATTTACGACAATTATCTTAGAACGGCAGTGCTGTCCCATAAGTAGTTCCAGTGGTATAACTAACAAAAAAACTTTTTATATACAGTAGTTATATAACATTTGTAGACTGCAAATAATATTCTCTACTTCCATCGATGAAGGGCACCTGCTGCTTTGCCACACCAAGAGTAAATACAAAAGTAGGGCCTAGCAGTGAATGGCACTTCTTTTTATATATATATATAGATCTAGGGAAAGATCCTGAAGCCAACATAAACCCAAAGAGAAGAAAATGCGAATGTGTTTGCATTTTCCCATAAGGGTGAACAGAAATCAAGCAGCCAGGTCTAAGGAGAATGATAGAGCTGAAAGCTAGTAGCTGCAGGAGGGAGGGTAAGGGGAATGAACGCTGTAGGCTGAAGCAGGAGCTTGTTGCTCTTCGGAATATTGAGAGAAGGGAATGAATCCCACTCGAAGTCTTTCAAGGGGGTGGTTTGACTGACCTTGAGGAGAAAAGAGCAATCTTGCAATTTATTCTCATGAATGTCAGTGGGATAAAATGGCTGGATTTACGAGCATACAAGAAGAGGTTAAGCAAGGATGGCTATTAAATCTCCCTCACTAAAGAAGATGTGTGGATGAATTAAGAATTAGATTGATTCAGCATCGGGTGATTCTCTCTAGGGAAATGAGAACGGTGGAATCCCTGAAGCAAAAGTTCTATTTCCTCAGCCTTGTATATTGACAGCACGTGCAAGGGTTGTTGCCGGCTTGTGCTTCATCTATTGCAACCTTTGATCTCTGTATAAAGTGTTCTTACAGACCAGAGGAAAATCTGGTTGGCCCAGGATTGTGCCTTGCATGAAGGAGAGCTAAAAACACATTGGGACCTGTGTTGGACCCTTTTATATGGATTTGCATAAATGGTGGGAGTAGAACTATCCACCATGGCCACACCAAATGTTTCACATATGTTTTCAACAAATTAGGTAGCTCACCTGAACCTCCCCCATGTACTTTTGCATAGGACTACATAGATTGTGTGGCAAAACTGTACAGAGCTGCTTTACAAAACCCGTTCTTTTATCTGCTGCATGGCACCTTTGGTGAACTGGAACTCACCTAAACTGATGCCTCTTATACTAAATCAAAATACACTCAATTCACAAGAGAGATTAAGAGCAAATTACTAAATTTTTCTAACAAACTTGTTTTTTTAAAGAAAGCACAACAAGAAGTAACTGAACATTTCTATGCCTTCTCAGTCACCCCTCCTCTCCCAAAAGTAGATTTATTCATTGCCTTGACTCAGAGAAGGTTAAAATTAAAGTATGTCATTTTGAGAAGCTACTGGCTTAAGGGCTTAAGTCAGAAAAATCAAATGGATTTATTATACATTCAAGACGTGCGTGGATGAACCATAGATTTGAAAGAATCTTGCTGATCTCAAGATTTGTTTTGGGTCTGATATCTAACTGATTACACTGCAAGTATTGTCCCTTATTCAAGAGATTTTGCCTCTAGCATGAGACCAAGATGCCCTTATGCTTTTTAGCAAATTGCAAGTCAAATTTATTTTGGCAAAAGTCTTTAATTGCTGAAATCGAGGATAGCTTTCTTTCTTTCTTTCTTTCTTTCTTTCTTTCTTTCTTTCTTTCTTTCTTTCTTTCTTTCTTTCTTTCTTTCTTTCTTTCTTTCTTTCTTTCTTTCTTTCTTTCTTTCTTTCGGAGTTATCATTGAGATTTTTCCATCCAGTGGCCTCATGAGTCAGTTTACACAAAAATACCTCCAGTGCTTTCTAGTTCACATGGCAAACAAGGCAACTGTTACGACATTTTGCAATGCCACACATTTATTGCGTGCAGGAAAAAGCCCATCCATGGAATGCATAACATTTCTCAAAGATGGGCAAAACATTTTGGCAAACCTTACCCCTTGCAGCAGAAGAAGCTAAACAAGCCACATATGTAACTGCTTTTCTGGACGGCATATTGCAGGACCAGGGCAATTAAACACTTTTTAAAATGCTGATTAAAAGCTTGCTTTGTAACACAAGGTATTATGATTTATCTACGTACTTCAGTTGATTTAGAAATGTATATCCCACCTTTCCTCAGTCAACTTCAAGGTGGCTGGCAAAAAATCCCATGTACTTGAGGATTTAAAAACATCCTTGCAATTTAAAATAAAACACTGCCTAATAAAGAAAAGAAGCAGCAGCAGCCATCTTTAAATATTTGAAATGCTCCCCAAGAGAGATTAGAGCAGCATATTTTGTTTTTTAAAAACTGCAAAATGAGTAGAAAAACACTTTACACTTTTCAGAGCTAGCATGCCAGCTAATTCAGACTTATGGCAACTCTTCCCAGGGCTTTCTAGGTATAGGACAAAATCCAGTTGTGTAACAGCTGCTGTAACTCAGCAGGAACAAGAAACATTAAATTTACCCAATTTAAAAGCTTCCTAACCTCCTACTTCAGGTTCTGTGGCTCCCTAGGGCTCCTTTGCCCTGGGAAAACCTTTGGGAGCCTTTACAAGTTTTGTTGAAAAATCACTTCTGGATTGCAAGTGCTGGGATCAGGACCGCTGCCACTGACCCAGAAGCGATTTTTGACTTCTGTACATTTCGCATGGTAATGAACCCTACAGATTACTACGAGGACTATATGGAATGAGAAAAATCCTTCAGATATCCTGGCCTCAAACTGTTCAGGGGCTTTGTAGGTCAAAACCAGTACTCGCAATTGTATCCACAAACTGGAAAATAGTGGAGTTGATCTAGGATAGATGTAATGTAGTCTATAAAGTGGAGTCCTGGCAACTCCTAGCCCACCACGTTTTGAACTAGGTGTAGTTTCTCAGTACTTTTCAAGGGCAGCCTCACTAAGAGTATGTTATAATCTTCTAAATGAAAATTGATTAAGCCATTCATCACTGTAGCCACATTGTCCTTTCCCATGAAACTTGCTGGACAAAGTCACATCTGACCACTGTTGCTACTAAACCTTTCGGGAAAAGTACTCTACAAAAATGAATCCTGAGGAGAATAAAGTGCTTTCAGAGGGAGTGCTAAATATCTGGAGCAGTGTGAATCCCCAATCCTGAGTTAGGTTGGCTGCTGATCATTAGGACCTTCTTCATGTCCGGACTAAGCCTCAGTTTGATCACCAGCTTCCATTCCCTCAATGCATCCATCGTGTAATGTGAAGGGAGGATTGGGCCACTCTCTCTTGACCTTCCAGTGACAAGTGGAGATTATCGTCTTCAGATAGACTTTTAATTGAGCAAATTTTTATCTCATGTGTTGGGAATATTATTATTTTATATGTCCCTTTAATGTGTTTTTAAGGAGTTTGTAGCAGTATTAAGTAATTGTTTTAATACGGGAATCTGTGTCCCTGTCGATTTTTCAGGACCGCTCAGTAGCTTTCGATACTATCGTATCATAGCATCCTCCTGGCCCATCTCTCTGGATTTGGGGGCACTGTTTTATGATGGCTCCAGTCCTTCCAGGAGGCAAGAGTATAAAGAGGCATCCTACATAATTAAAAGGCAATATTAAACCTAAGTACAATAAGTATACAAATATTAAAAAGAAAAAGACACAAATATCACTCTGAGAAATGGAAAACTCAAAAATAGAAAACACAAGTAGTACTAAAAACCCAGTCAAAGCAGTAATGCATAACAATCCATCTAAAAACCACACATAGGTAACTAGTTACTGAGGGAAAGCCTGCCTGAAGAGAAAGGTCTTCACCTGCTTGTGGAAGGACAATAAAGATGGGGCCAGTCTGTCTTCCTGTGGAAGGGAGTTCCAAAATCTGGAAGCAGCAGGAGATCATGCCCTCTTCTGTGTCCCCACCAAACACATCTGTGAGGATGGTGGGACTGAGAGAAGGGCCTTTCCTGATGATCTTAACACCTGAGGCAGCTTATTATGGGAGATATGGTCTTTGAGATAGCTTGGATCCAAGCCATTTGTGGGTTAAAACCAGCATTTTGAATTGTGCCTGGAAACTGATCAGCAGCCAATGGAGCTGCTGTAAGGAGAGTGGGTGGGTTATGTGATCCCTGTAACCAATCCCAGTCAGCAATCTGGCTGCTGCATTTTGGACCTGCTGACGTTTCCTGACACTTTCCATCAGCAGCCCCACATAGAGTGTGTTACAATAAACCAGCTGAGCAGTAACTAGGGAATGTATCACGGTAGCCAGATGAGATCTCTCAGGAAACAGACGTAGCTGGCACACTAGTTTTAACTGTCCAAATGCACTCCTGGCCGCAGCTGAAAGCTGGGCATCCAGACTCAGGGATGAGGGGAAGACAACTCACTCAAAGAATACCCATACATCTGCTCCACATAAAGAGGAGTATATTTCAGGTACCCTTAGAGATTATGCCTGTATAATGTACAGTGGAACTTCTACTTACGAACGTCCCTAGCTACGAACAATTCAACTTACGAAGAGCTCTGTTCGCAAAATGTTGCCTCTACTTGCGAACGGAACTTCAAGATACGAACGAAAAAAATGTGGGGAAAGCGTGAAATTTGAACTTTCAATTGACTGTTAGCCAGTGAAGAGGCTGTTTGTCTGCAACATCACTCTACTAAGCGGTTAGAGAGTGAATAGGGAAAGAGTCTTCAGACTACCTGGTATTGCCTGGTACTGTACAGTATTGCCTGGCACTGCCTGGTACTGAATTGTACAGACTGTATTTTCTTGGCTTTTTTAATTTTTGATTTTTGAGTTCTTTTTTTAAATAGAAAGACTGCTTGTTCTGGGTGAGTACACTGTATTCACCATACTGTACAGGGTTTTTTGCAGCTTGGGGGGGTAGGACTAAGTGGGGGGTTATGTTTCTGTGCCCTGATGGGTCTTGCAGTGTGGATTTAAAATGTGAAAAGTAGACTGTAATATTAAATTAAAATTAAATGTGAAAATTAGACTGTAATTTTAAAATGTAAAATTTATTTATTTATGCATTCTAAAATGGAGTTTAAAATGGAGTTTTAAAATGGAGTCTATTGTAGACTCAAGGCTCTCCCCTCCCCATTGTCTTATATCTCTCTCCCTCTATGCTCTCTTTTTGTGATGAGTTCTATGCTGGAATACAGTAATGGTTGCTGATTGTCGGTGCAAGCAGGCTTTAAAAAGGAATTTAGACTCAAGTCTCTACCCCCCCATGCTCTCTTTTTGTGATGAAGAGTTCTGTGGTGGAATAATGCTTGCTGGATTCTGTGGCCTTTTTAAAGGTGTTCTGTTTAAAAGGTGTTCTCCTGCCCTTTTTTAAAACTAAAAAGGTGCTTATTTTTAAAGGTGTTCTGTTTAGAAGGTGTTCCCTTCCACTCCTTCCTTTCCTGCCCCTTTTTTCACCCAAGTTCATCTTAGGTCAAAAGAAGAAAAATTCTCCCCCTAGTGGTAGAGGGCGGATTAACTGGCTTTGCATTAGTTCCTATGGGAACTAATGCTTCTACTTGTGAACAGTGCCTCTAGATAAGAACGGAAAACAGCCGGAATTGATTAAATGGTTTTCAGTGCATTCCTATAGGAAATTTTGCTTCTACTTATGAACGTTTCAACTAACGAACATTTTCTGGGAACAGATTAAGTTCGTAAGTAGCGGTTCCACTGTAATTTAATCATGACAATACATTTGGTATACTGGTTGGTATGTCAGAGCAGGAGTAGAGATCTTCACCTATTTTCCTAGTTGCTGTTAAGCTGGAATTGTCTGATTAAGACATAACAGAGAACTCTGGTTTAGGATAAGGCAGGATCTTTATGTCAAAGTGGCACACAATATATAAGAGGGAGACGTATTTGCCTCCAGCATTCAAGTTAGGAATACCCAGTTAAACCAGCCTAGTATCATGATCCTAATTGCTGTAAGCACAATGTAATTAAGCCTCAATATGCCATACTATTTTCAGAACATTTCTAGCAACTTTTTTCTTCTGAAAGAGTACTCACAGACATCAGAGGCATGTGCTTACCATCAGGCAGCCATTACTCATATGTTTCCAATACTATTTAGAAAAACCTTACACTTAAATGCAGAGATTGTGGGAAATGCTTAAGAAGCTTGTTTAGAAATCTGCAGTATGACGAGAATGTAAGTTGTGCATAAAGACTAAGCATCCCCTAATGCAAACTTGCTGAACCAGAGAGATTGCTCTATTAATTCTAATGGGCTAAGAAGTCCTTGGTGCAGCACATTTCCGGAGTGTATTCATTGTAGGCTGCCGACGGTAGGCATCTGAGGTGTCTTAATAGGATTCAAGGCCATGCATTATGAAAACGAATGACAAAGAAACCATTGGCACTGCCACTTTCATTTTCTGCTATCATAAGGACTAAGTGTGTTTACCGACAGACATCACCTCTTGTCGCTAGCAATTTTAATCATGCATATCCTTCTGTAAATAAGCCAAATACTGTTTAGATTAAAGTCATAGACAGGAGACATTTTGATGACATTCTCTGGCATATCTTATACAGGCTTCAACTGTAAAGGCTCTTCTCTATAAATTAATGCTAGTTTACCTGCCATATTGCATTGCATTTATTCTCTGTTGTGATCAATCAGAACCTTACCTTCCGTAAAAAGAACATTTGAACCCCAAGAGTAATCCCTAATTAAAGAAGACTAATATTGTTATTCTCTTCCTGCAGTGCTTCTTGGTTAATTTCCTTTATCTGTTTCTTTCTGCATTCTCAAAGCATTCACATCATTGATTCTGGAGATATAAGATTTTTCTTCATGTGTTTTGATGTGTGTTTACTAAGAAAACTTACCACAGTGCTGTGATGCAAGTACAGTGGTACCTCACTTGACGACAACCTCGCAAAAACGATGAATCCGCATGATGATGAGGTTTTGCAATCACTATAGCGATTCGTAAAACAGTGATTCCGATGGGTGATTTTCACTTGACGATGATTTGGTCCGTGCATCGCGGACCATTTTTTCGTAAGACGATGATTTTTACAGCTTATTGGCGGCTTCATAAAATGGTTTCCCTATGTTTTCAGGACCGATGCTTTGCAGGACAGCCATTTTTACAGCTGATCAGCGTTTCGCAAAATGGCTGGTCTATGGGCGATCTTTGCAAAACGATGACGATTTTTCCCCATTGGAATGCATTAAACGGGTTTCAATGCATTCCAATGGGGAAACAGTTTTCGCAAGACAATGATTTCGCTAAACAGTGATTTTCACGGAATGAATTATCGTCGTCATGCGGGGCACCACTGTAGTTAGAAGTACTCTCAGGTTCCACAAAAGGTTACATTAAAATATAGCACTTAGTTTTTAAGGTACCTCATCTTTTGTTGTTGTTGTTGTTGTTGTTTTGTGGATTTTTTGGTGTTTTTGGTTTGGTTTTGGTTTTGTGTTTCTTGTTGATATGCATGCACAGACTAACAGGGCTACAACCTCGACAGCAGTATTCTGTCATAATTCCTAATATTTACAAGATGCCAGAATTTTCAACATGGAACTACAGTGGGGTCTTGACTTGAGAACTTAATCCGTATTGGAAGGCGGTTCTCAAGTCAAAAAGTTCTCAAGTCAAATCTGCATTTCCCATAGGAATGCATTGAAAACCATTTAATCTGTATCTGCTCTTTTCCGTCCATAGAAACTAATGGGAAGCTGCTATTCCGCCTTCGACCACTAGAGGTGGATATTTTGTTTCTTTTTTTCTTAGGTCAAGAAAGGTTCAGGGAAGGCAGGGAAAATACAGTCCAGGCAGTACAGTCCCAGGCAGTCCGAAGACTGTCTCCCAATCCACTCTCTAAACGCTGGGAGGAGTGAGGAAGCAGACAGGCACCCTTTTCACTGGCCAACAGTTAACTGAAAGTTCACTTTTTGCACTTTCCCTGCCTTCCACGTGGGTTTTTTTCAGTTCTTAACTCAAATCTAAGTACTTAAGTCAAGTCAATATTTTCCTATGAGAGCGGGTCTTAAGTCAAAATGTTCTTAACTCAAGCCGTTCTTAAGTCAAGACCCCACTGTACAGATTACATTGGTAAAGTAGAGGTCATGTTATGTCCATTGGAGTTATTTTTCACACAGTGTGGAGAATATGAATCCTGAGTTGGCTCATTCTTGCATAGTAAATGGGACAGCTCAAAAAAATAAGATGGAAGATGGCAGGAAAACCATTACTAGTTCCACAGTTGTATGATTACGTGCCTTTAATCTTTCACGCCTCTAATTTGTTTATTTATTTAAAGTAATTTATTTAAAGTATTTTTATCCTCCCTTTCTCCTTAAAAAGAACCCAAGATGGCTAAGCTGAGCACATTCAAGCACATGCACATGCGGGTTTGCATACAGAGAATGAATGGACAGGATGATTGGTTAAAAAGATAAGAATAATCTATCCAGTGCTCATTTCTATTTAGAAGCTGTGACCCTAAAGCTGCCATTTTCAGCCATACATGGTTCCCATCTGACTTACCATATTTTGCCCTTCTCTGCAATCAGCCTTGGAGGCTGGAGATATTTTTTTAAAGGTTTAAATCCAAGGAAGCTTTTGCATGGAAATAAATTCTGGTTTGTAGTTTGGGAATATTTTGTATGGAACAGGAGCTCTGATGTTCAGCCTAGGAGGGCTTTGCATAAATCTGAAGCTCTGGTGTGCAGACAAAAACGAGTTTTGGATGGAACCGGAGACCTGGTTGCCAGCCTGGAAAAGATTTACTTGGAATACAAGGTCTGCCTTGCAAACGAGGAATGTTTTATATGGTACATATCTTCTGGCTTGCAGATTGAGGAGGATTTGCATAGGACAAGATCTCTGGTTTGGATAGACAGAAGGCTTTGCATGGAAGCAATCCAGAAAAAAACTATTGCATGACATTAAGTTGCAGGCTACTTGCTTGAAATCTGTTCCATAGACCTGAACTGTGTTTGCAGCCTGAGAGTCTATTGCACTTGGACATGTATTTGAGTAGGAATAACTGAAATGGAGTTGGGCTTTGCAATGAAGGTTGTAAAATGTTCAAAGGTTTGCATTTGGTTCTGCCCGTGGTGCTTTGGCCCTGCCCTATGTCTTTAGGTCCCAGTGCAAACCCACTGAGTTCAATGAGAATTACTCATAACGTGAGTGTAGGACTTGTCTTTAAAAATGGCATGTCCTATTTGTTTTATCATGCCTTCTCAAAGAAAAGTATTTTAGGCAGTAGTTTTATGTTTATCACAACAGATTCTTGATAATGCCCACTTAAGAGGTTACTGTTAGAGCAGAGGGTACATAAAGAAGCAACAGAGCAGTGACAAGAATAGGGGAATTAAATGATGCACGTTCCGTGTTAAAAGTTGCAGTATGATGTGAGTTGAGAAGTTTGTAAAATAGTTGCTGAAGAAGAAAACATTAGGGATCTGAGATAAGATATTTTTAATAAATAGATAGGTAATGCAATAATATGTACACAGCTTGCTTACAACTGTCAAAATATGACTCTTGCTCAATTTATTTGTTTGAAAAATTAACTGCGAGAAACAAAATAATCTTCAATCAGAAGGCATGGTGGGAAGAATCCTACTCCCTTGCTAGACAACTCAGTATAATGTAATTTCCAGAAAAAGAAGAAAAAAACACATCCTAGGACCACAAGTTGACATGTGTGGTCAAACAGGGAAGTCTATGCTTAAGTTCAGGAAGTTGTGATGGCCTTTTAAAAGGCGCTGTATTGCTCTAAATGTCAATGTTTTCAGAAATAGGTGCATGAAGCGACTTTAGTACGTGATCTCTAAAAAGTTCATATAGCTTGTGGAGTCTGGCACATTTCTTTTAAGTTAGCTGCTTGTATAATACTGTATTTGAAAGAAAAGTGACTGACAGAGCAGTGTTATGCATATCTATATCTACTCTGCATATCTATACCTATTCATTTTCTATTGAGCTCAGTGGAATTTGTTTCTAGGTAGGTTTGTATAGGGTTGCAGCTGCAACTAATCTCTGTTGATCAATTTGGGGCTAATAAAGTGAAAATGCATAGGAATGGGATGCGTACTTTTACATTTTTCAGCCCAGCGTGTGCAGAATAATATTATTTTGTAAAATGGATCATGAACTGAGAGTGAAAATTGTGTTATTTTAGTTTTTGCAGGTTATAAGTAGATATTGGCTGAAATCCTGTTTCTCGAAGTTATTTGGCAATATATTTTTTTTTAAAAATTAAGCATGTCTTATTGTTCCCATTGTGGGCCATGGAATGGGAGGGAGAAGTCTTTAATTACTGAAAAGTGCTGCCGCCACAATGACACTACTGACAGTGTTGATTTTTTATAATTAAAAACTTCATTTACTTCTTTGTGGCCTCTGTGAATGCACACAAATGAGTTGTTGTGCGCCTGCACTGAAGGTCTCAGAAGATTCTGATCCTAAAAGTACAAGATTAATGGGACGTTCCCCCGTGGGGCACATGTTCCGCCCACCCAAGATTCCCCTCAGTTCCTTTTTTTCCGCTGAGCTGATTGGATCTACGGAAGAATAGAGCAACTTACTGAGCGATTCACTTACTATTTCCTATTCTATTTAACACTCAAATTGATACCTTTTATTGTCCAATCAACTAATTGACGTTTCCCCTGTGAGTTAATTCCATTTTATCTACCCCCGTTTTCGGCTACTCACCCCACCCATTCTCTGCAAACCTTTTTTCCCCCTCTGGCTTCCTGCTCTTTATGGCCTCGCCAAGCCCGTTCAAACAGTGCACTGTCTGTTCAAAGAAAATACCCCTGACAGACGCGCACAACTGGTGCTTTTTTGCTTGGGTGAAAATCATCCAACCCACTCTTGTGTGGCCTGTAAAAAACTGACCAAACCGGCACTTAAACTTAGGCCCCAGAGGTTCCAGTCTTACCATTGGGAGACAGCTATGAATCCTCCCTCAGCTCCTGTGAAGACAGCGAGATCCCCAGACCCATCGGTTGAATGGCAAACTCAATCCTAGCCTGCTCCCGACCCAGTGACTCCTTCTCTGTGATCTAAAGAGAGCTCTGACAAGGCCAGATCGACATCGAAGCAAAAGTCGACATTGATGTTGAAGGCATCGACCCAAGCCCATGAATCATCTAAGAAAAAGAAAGAGAAACCAATTAAAAAGAAGACCAAGCGAGTTAAATCAGTCCATATCGAGCCTCCTCAAACAACTTTACCCATTCTGGAGGAATCCTCGAGAGAGGCTCATGGCTCAACATCGGAGAGGGAGGAACCACTGCTTCAGGCGCTGGTGTTGGCCGGTAGCCTATCTCCCCACACTGGCCTTTCAACGGCTGACACACCATCCAGCCAGGCCTCGGCCCATTCTAGCCCTTCATCAGGGCAGGCAATTGCGATACAGTTCTCAGAATCAGCGTCTTCACACCACTCTCACCGAAAACACCAGGAAAAGCATAAGCACATTTCACCTCCTCGGCACACTCCTCCATATGGAGAGTAGCATTATTGTTCTCATCTCCCACAGTATCATCACTACGACGTGGAAGAAATATACCACTTTTATGATCCATATCTAATGGAGGCGCAACAAGAACATTTCTATTACCAAGAACCGAAACGTGTCAGATATGCATTACTGTACCAACAGGGATATCTGTTATCGCAATCCCCTTCACCACCACAACGTCGACACTGTTCACAGCAATCGATACTGGTATTTCCTCAACCTCCTGTCCCACCCAAGTCAACTCTGAAGCATTTGATACTGATGTCTCATGCCGATCAGTCTAAAAGGTCCGGACACTCCTCCAAGCACCAACAATCAGTTCACATGACAACCACATACACAGGTCCCCATCCGTCAGCTGAGTCAGAGTCACATCCATCACATTCTTCCCTCCAAGTCCAACCTTCTTCTACACTTCCTCCCTTACTGAGACCTAGAGACCAATCACCATCCTCTTCACCATCCTCTGATCAAGAAGTTGATTCCGAATCATCAGAAGAATCACCTGCTAACCTCCCTACGCCTCCCTCCGATGTCCATGATAATCATCTCCCATCTCCATCCGAAGATTTTACTTCATATGCACAGCTGATATCAAGAATGGCTAAATCTCTCCAACTGCATGTTGAAGAGCCTCCATCACCTGAGGCAGACCTGATCTTTGACTATATAAATCAAGAAAGGACCCCTCCACTCAGTCTTACCTTTATCTCATCTATGTTAAAACTAATGAAGGATACATGGGACAAACCACCGTCCTCTATGCAAATATCGAGATGAACTGAAAACCTTTATAAAACCCACTGACCTGACACTGAATTCTTAGTGAAACACCCTACTCCCAATTGTGGAGTCTAACCAGTCTAGGGCCTGGAATAAATCATCAGTGGCCCCAATAAAGAGGGTCAAAAACTTGATATTCTCAGCAGGAGAATTTATTCCCTTCAATCCTTTCTACTCAGAGTTGCCAACTACCAAGGTGCAATGGGAGATTACCAGCACCAGCTTTGGAATAAAATTAGTCCCATCTTTGAATCAGCACCTGAGCCCATTAAGACTGAGGTTATTAATGCTCATATGGAAGCCACAACATTGGCTAAACAGCAAAGAATTGCTGCTAGACATACAGCGGATGCAGCATCAAAGACTCTGACATCCTCGATAGCATTGCATAGGGATGCATGGCTTAGATCCACCGGTCTGTCGGATTATGCAAAGTCAAGGATAGAAGACCTTCCCTTTGACGGCACAGGACTCTTTAACTAAAAGATGGACGAGACTATGGAAAACCTCCATAAGATACAAAAAAACCGCAAGATCATACACTAACCAACAGCATTTCAGATACCAATGACCTCAATACAGAAAGAATCAATTCTATCAACAATCATTTCAACAGCCATATCAGAGATTTCAGCCATATCGACAATTCAGATCACAACCAACCGACAAGTCTTTTCAAGGTCCTCCACCATTGATGTCATCCTTTCGGAACCAAAACCAATTCCAATGACACCAACCCTTTCGCAGACCCAGAAAAAGGGTAAGCAATATCAACAGTACCCATAAATCTCATATACCCGTACACGATTTTCAATACCAATTTTAAACCAGATTAAACCCATTTTTTTTTGTTCCTGGCAAAATATTACTACTGACTGATGGTTCCTCTTTATTATCAAATATGGCTGCTTCATTGAATTTGAATCTCTCCCACCTATGGGAATAATTAAAACTACCCCACATTCTGTAGCTCTTCATGAAGAAGTTTCAACTCTTCTTCAGAAGAATGCCATAATTAAAGTTCCTTCACTTGATTTGTATAATGGTTTCTATTAAAAAAAATTCATGGTCCCTAAAAAAGATGGAGGACTCCATCCTATCCTTGATCTTAGACATTTTAACGAATTCATTCGACCCAGAAGATTTACAATGTTGACCCTGGACACTATTATCCCTCTCCTTTCACTTTTGTTGTGATCGACCTACAGGACACTTATTTCCATATTTCGATTCATTCATCTCATCAAAAATTTCTCAGATTCCAATTCGATGACATTGCATACCAATTCTGTTCCCTCCCATTTGGTCTATCCATGGCACTGAGGACGTTCACGAAGTGTATGGCACCAGTCACAGCACATCTTCGACTCCAGGGTATAAACATCTACCCATACATAGATGACTGGCTGATAGTTGCGACATCGTACCATGATGCTGTAAGAGCTACAAAAATCACCCTAGACAGACTTCAAAGCCTCAGACTCGAGGTGAACTATACAAAATCTCAACTTGAGCCAGCACAACTTGGAGCCCTCTTCGACTTTTTGCAAGCCAGGGCTTTCATTCCTCAAGAATGAATTACAAATTTAAAGAAGGCCATTCAACCCTTCCAATCTCGAGCTCCAATACCAGCCCATCACATCCAACATCTCCTTGGGCTCATGCCATCCACAGCGTCAATGATTCAACATGCCCGAATCAAAATGAGGTCACTCCAGTCGTGGTCCCTGTCTCTGTTCAACCCGATGAAAGACACCCATCCATGCGGTTAACAATAACACCAGAGATAACCAAACAACTCACGTGGTGGACATCGATGTCGAACCTCCGTGTTGGATGACCCTTCTTGTTCCTACAACCGACGATGCAGGTCACCACCAAGGCCAGCCCATCTGGCTGGGGAGCACACTGCCTTCGCCGTGGCCTATGGAACAAACAAGAACAATCATTTCACATCAATCATCTCGAGCTCTTAGCGATCATCACGGCTTTCCATGCTTTCCTCCCAATCATAGTGGGTCAAGTAATGCAAATCGCCATGGACAATACCACTGCCCTATATTATGTGAACAAGCAAGGAGGCACCCATTCTCTATTCCTCCTGTACCTCACTATCAACCTGTGGGAATGGTGTTACCACAACATCACATCTTCCCAATAGCAGTGCACATTTCCATGGATGAGAACTGCATAGCAGATCACCTGGCCATATGATATCAAATGGCCCTCCTCTAGTGTGATTTATTACAGTAAGAAACAGGATTTTGGTCATTATGCATTTATGTATTTCAGGAAATAAATAAATGATATCAGACATAGCAGGCAGGCCCGGATGGCTGGCCAAATCCAATTAAAGTGAGTCATCATTCTATTGAAATCAAGAGATAGGCACTCAATTGTGCTCTTCAGTTCCACTGTTTTCAATGAAAACTAGGTGTAACTACATCATACCCTGATGGTAGGAAAGTGTGAAGGCAAGAGGAGAAGGGAACAACAGAAGATGAGATGGTTGGACAGTGTCATCGAAGCGACCAACATGAATTTGACCCAACTCAGGGAGGCAGTGGAAGACAGGAGGGCCTGGCGTGCTCTGGTCCATGGGGTCATGAAGAGTCGGAGGCGACTAAACAACTAAATACCAACAACCCACATCACATTGTCTTAAGTGTATTAGCTATGGCTGGCAACATGTACTTTACTTCTACATTCTGTGCTTCTCTTGTCTTAATTTGTTAAATCATTCTGCATCCTGGCAGCCTCATAAGATTGACATCTGGTTACCTAAACACAAATAGCATTTTGTGTAAATTTACAATATAAAAGTGTGCTGAGATTACTGAGATTACTGTAGTCGGTCTGCCAAAATGTATAATACATGATGGTTGCTGGCAATGCTTTTGATGTTGGAATATGTTGTTCTACTAAAAGAACAAGCCACACAGTGTTGATGGTATTGCTCTGACCTTGTCATTGATTCATGTAGCACTTGGCTTCTTTAGGTGTTCCAGGAATAGACTGTTACTGATTTATCTGCAGTTAGCTCTATGTAGGATATAGAATAATTGTGTTGTATCATACACACACACACATACATTTTCATAGCTGAGTAAGCACAGGTTGATAAGGAACTGTATATAGTGCATTCTATTGATTAGGAGGAATTGCAATCCCTCATCCTCAAGCTAGGGGTTTTTAAATCCTTATTGATACATTACTAAGTATGTCAGATGGAATACTTAGTACGCCTTACATACCTTGGCCTTCTCCCTGCTCAATCATCATGAAGGGGAACTCTAGTCTTCTAGGAGTGCCTGTAGGGAGGGATTCTGCCTTCCTGCCATTCTTGCAGCATCCTTTCTATCAGGAGATGCAAATATTGCTGTTCTACTTCTGCAGGTGAATTTGTTTGTCTGCATATGACAATGGGGAAAAGCCACCACTCAGCAGCAGAGATTAAATCTTCTGTAGCCTCCAAATCCCTGCTTCATCTCCAGTTAAAAGCTCCAAGGGGGAACTTTATGCTATTTAAACAACCGGGGGGGGGGGGTAGGGAAGAAAGGATGAAACTCCCTGCACATTGCAGTCCTGATTTGCTATACAGCCCCTTGCACTTTTTGAATAAAACAAAAACACCTTGAAAACTTCGTGTTAAGATTTTAATTTAATATGCAGTGCTGTCCTAGTATCTTGGGCCAAGGCTGCTGGTTCTGTTGGCTGGAATTTTTGACTTCCTGTCACTGCTGGCAAAGCAGAATGCTCATCATGTAATTCGGCCACCCATAGCCTTTCTGCCTACAATGCTATATGTCTCTCCCAAAATCTCTGTTCTAGAGAGTTTCTTGGGAAACAGCTACTTGGATCCTCCTTGTTACAGATCCAAACCATTGTGACTAGATAGTACTGTGTTAGATGGGCCAGTAGTGAATCCTGACGTGATTTTCACTAGGGAATCAAAGAGTATTTAAGTTTCACGTTCTCCCAAAATTTGGTCAAATATTAGGTTCTTTCCAATGTGTTTGTGAGTTCTTTTCTTGTTGCAAATTTCATATCAGAAATAAAAAGATTTGCAGCCATATTCAACAGACACCCTTAGTCCTGACATAGAGAAGATTATGAGCTTGGGGTGGTGGTGGTGGGGAAGAGAAGAGCAGAAATCATAAATCAGGACCAGAAACAGATTTAAACCCAGATTTTGAAAGGCTAAGCACATAAAGCTCTGTGCCAGAAAGGGTGGATTTGTCAGTTTCACTTTTTCCAATTAAATTTATGAATCTTAGACATTCATTTATTGCATTCTGAGACATTTGTTTCAGGGCAGAGAATCTGTATTGAAATGATTTTTTTAACCACATGCAAATGTTCCCATCTTTCACTTAAGACAGCTTCACGTGTTCAGAGAATGTTTTAATTTTCCTCCCTGCCTGTGTTTAACAGGATGAGTCAGAAATGTAGACACATGCTTGCATTTAGCCCATCTTAAGAGCAGTCTACAAAATGATTATGCTGCCATGCATAACAATTAGCCAAAGAACTGGGGTGTGATCTGCAGTAGATTAGACAGAATAAAAAGTGATGGTGAAAACATATGGTTCATAAGATGTTATGAGCAGAGCTTGGATATATTAATTGTTTGGTTTCCAACTTTCAAAAGCCCTCCCCAGTTGCTGTGTTGCCTCAAGGAGATTCTGGGAGTTCCACTCCAGATATATAACATGCAAGTAAGCTTTTCCAAATTCTCAGCCTAATAGCTGTAATTGAATTTACTGGCTACTCTCTCTCTCTCTCTCTCTCTCTCTCTCTCTCTGTGTGTGTATTTTTTTAAAGGATAGATACAAAAAAGATTTTGAAAGCAGAAATAAATTATAATTTTAAACACAACTGGATTAACGAGCAATTTTAAAACACCGGTGGAATCTGCCCAGAGCGGCTTTCTCAGCAGCCAGCCATTTGCTGAATGGCTGCCTGAGTAAGAAGCTCTAAATTACACAGCCAGCCACATGTATGTGTTGTGATGAAAAGAGACATTGTGCAACATTGATCATTGCTGCAGTTCTGCAACTATGGAGATCCTTATTGGGCAACAGCTTTAACAATAAGCAGAAAAGAAGAAGAAGAAGAAGAAGAAGAAGAAGAAGAAGAAGAAGAAGAAGAAGTAGTAGTAGTAGTAGTAGTAGTAGTAGTAGTAGTAGTAGTAGTAGTAGTAGTAGTAGTAGTAGTAGTAGTAGTAGTAGTAGTAGTAGTAGTTAATGTGCTAATGTGCCATCAGGTGAATTCTGACTATTAGCAACCCCTTCCAGAGTTATGTAGGTACAGAATATTCAGAAGTGGGTTAGCATTCCTTTCTTCTGGGGCCACATCTGAGACTATGCAGTCTACCCAAAGCAACACAGGCAAGGAGGCACAGTGAGGACCTGAACCTCCAAATCTTGACTCGGAGGCCAGGTGCTCCAATTCTGAACTATGCAAGTTCTAGAAAAGAATATAAAGACAGTGAAAATATAAGTTGACAGAAAGTTCTCCTGTCTAATGCCCTTGGAACAGGACTGCAATCCAGTGAGATGGAGAGGGGACATGGAGATTTCCATCAGTTCCTCTCCTCCCTTTCACTGCCTGTAGTTCCCCAGACATGTCATGACTTCAGCTGAAAAAGATCTGGAATCTGAGAGGTTAATTACAGCTGAGGAGAATGCTGGGCAATCAGAATCACAGACAGCTGAATCACCACCAGATTCTCCTCCCCCAGTAGCCAGAGTGAGGGATAAGCTTTGTCAAGGACTCATGACACAAATGTCCGAGGCTCACATGAATGCTTCCCATAGGAACATCAGGTTGGCCAGCCCTGAGTTTTAGCAGGATGAAGTGTTTAGATGACTACTGCAGCAGGAACGGCTGAGGGGTCTGACACCGAGAGTGGCTCGGAAGGAAAAAACTAGAAACCGGGCCATCTCGGCGGTGGCCCCTCGGCTGTGGAATGCCCTCCCAACAGAAATTCGTCTGGCACCCTCGCTGGGTGTTTTTAAAAGCCAGTTAAAAACTTGGCTATTTAAGCAGGCCTTCCCTCCAGTCAGCTAAGTCTTTTTTTTTCTCCTCCTCTTTTCTTATTCTATCCCATCTTGGTACTCCTTTTTTAAATTAATTGCCTTAATTAATATTGTAATTGTATTTTTACATTTTTTTATATTGATCTATTTTATGCTGTAGACGTAGTCTAGAGGGGTGGGGTATAAATTAAATAAATAAATAAATAAATAAATAAATAAATAAATAAATAAATAAATAAATAAATAAATAAATAAATAAATAAATAAATAAATAAATAAAATCTGCACCCAGAGGCTTGGAAGCTTGTGGAAGCAACAAGTCAATACCCTGGCTCGCATCCATGCTCCTGCTTATCTTGGACCTTGTTTTCTGGACCCTTGGCTTTGGACTCTTGACTTCTGACTATGGTTTGTGTTTTGGCTTTGGCATTTTGGTATCTGCTTTGCATCTTCTGGACTTCTGATACTGGGCTGGCTTATTAGACTTTTGCCTGTAGAAACCCCTGGGAATGTGACACACCACTGTTCATGCTGTTCCAAAGGGTCTTGCAACCATCCAAAAGAATTTTCAGGGCACTGGTGGAAGGAAGAATTTGCAAAACCGTTGCTCATCCAGTTTCTTTAACTGAAGTCTGCATTGACCCTATGTTATGTTCAAGGAGGCTACGATTTGAAGCATTTAAAAAACACTTTTTTCTTCTTTTCTAGCCTGTCTGTCTAACAGATTATAATGCTTAACATCTACTAGGTATAAAGAGTTGTCCTAACTTTCCCTGGTGCAGCAGGTTGCTATCTTTCTGTGTTCCTGTGATTGCAGCAGTTTGGACTGGTTTTCTACAAGAATTATTTTCAATCACAGGAGTCTGCAGGGAATTCTCAAGTACAGTGGTGCCTCGTATAACGAGTGCACCGTTGAACGATGAATCCGCATTGCGATGCGGATTTCCCCATCGCTAATGCGAGGGCACGCTCGCATTACGATGGGGGAACAGCTGTTCTGCGGCTCCAAAATGTCCGCCGGAACACAAAAAATGGGTGCTGGTACACCCAAGATGGCCGCCGGAACAAAAAAAAGGCCGCTGGTACACCCAGGATGGCCGCCGGAACAAAAAAATGCCCACCGGAACACCCAAGATGGCCGCCGGAACAAAAAAATGGCCACTGGTACACCCAAGATGGCCGCCAGAACACAAAAAATGGGCACCGGTACACCCAAAATGGCCGCCGGGATGCTCAAAATGGCTGCCGGTACACCCAAGATGGCCGCCGGAACAAGGGAAAACATCGGAAAACGGTGAGTTTTGGGCCCACTTGGGGGCCATTGGGGTTTTTGATCCGTTTTACGATGTTTTCCCATAGCGAAGGTTAATCCGGAACGGGGCACCACTGTATATATTTCCCCTATCTTATATTTGATGCTGATATCCTCCTATCCGAGACCAGTTTACAGAGATAAAACACCATAGAAATTCTCTTGTCAACTGGAAGGCTGTGAAGTTACCTGCAATATGCAAAAATAAAATGAAAATGAAATAAAATAAATGGAAGTTAAAATAATGTCTGAAAGGCATGTCAGTTATATGTATTTAAATCCTAGAACCATGCACCATTAACCTCGGGAGACAGAAATGGTGCATGTTTGACAAAACAAATATGAATGAAGTGTGCTTTAAAAATATTTGTATTTAAACAAGAGCTCATTGTTCTCTACAGAAAGCTTTTTCATGTTCAGCAAAAGTGTTGAGCCATTCATGAGTTTAATTTTTTTTTGCAAACATCAAAATTGTAATCTTATTTCGATGTTATTTGATATTTAAATTTTAATCTTATTTTGATTTTGCCCTTGTCCTTACAGTGCTTTCTGCCACACCAGGCAGACTGCTTATGTATATATTATTATTATTATTTATTGTATCCATACCCTGCCTATCTAGTCATTTCGACCACTCTAGGCGGCTGAATAATACAAACTGGAACTGTGAATATTTTGAACTTACTATTGAAACCGTGTATAGCTCAGTGGTTTCGGTATCTGGCCGAGGAGCCAGAAGTTAGGGTTTTGATTCCCTCCTTTGCCTCCTGCAAATAGAGCCAGCCTGTGTGACCTTAGGCAAGCTGCACAGACCCAGGATGCCCTCAAAAGTAGGGAATGGTAAATTAATTCTGAGTATTCTCAGAGAGAATTGACTTGACGGCACGTGATTATTATTATCTAATTTTTTTTGAGGTAGTAAAATTATGCTGGTGGAGAACTGAATTCTTGGCTCTGCAGCCAAGTGCTTCAGCTGTGTCACTCACGAGAAGAGCAAGCCTGTGCAGCCTTAGGCAAAACATACAGTTCAGGAGGAAGGAATGGTAAACTGCTTCTACTACGTGTAGAAATAGTGGCAAACCACCTCCACTGCTTCTGATAGCCTTGGGAAGATTACTGTAGGACAGAAGCAACTTTACAGCATATAATTATTAATTGATATATTGTTTATCAGTTGTCAGTGTGATCCTGTGCATGCCTATTCAAAAGTAAGCTCTATAAAATTCAGTGAGATTTACTTCCAGATAAGTGTGTACATTAGTGTAGCATTACAAACCTGTATGTGGTATACAGGTAATTTCAGTGGTGCACATTCTCAGATAGGTGGGTATAGGAATACAGTGGTGCCTTGCATTACGACGTTAATTCGTTACAGTGAAATCGCTGTAGAACAAAAACGTCGTAATACAAAAATAAAAAGCCAATTGAAACGCATTGAAACCCCTTCAATCCATTCCAATGGGCTGGAAACTCACAGTCCAGCGAAGATCCTCCACAGGGCGGCCATTTTCGGTGCCTGTGCAGTGAGGAATCCATCCCAGAGAACAGCGGGGAGCCATTTTATTTACCCGGTGGCCATTTTGAAACCGCCAATCAGCTGTCCGAAAATCATCGTTTTGCGAAGAATATGTTCCTGAAGCAGGGAACCGATCATCGCAAAGCGAAAAACCCCTATTCAGGTTGCAATTGCGATCGCAAAAAGATCGTCGTAATGCTGTTTCATCGTAATGTGGGGCAATCATAAAGGAGGGCACGACTGTACCTGCTTAGGCCAAAATCCTCTTGCGTGTCTGTGCAAATAGTCTTAACCTTTGCAAGCAAATAGCCGCAATTTAAGAAATGAATGTAAGCAACCATACCATTGTGGGTCATACAACTCAGAATTCAACAAATCATGTGCATGATGATTTCTTAATGTAAGGCAATTCACTTCCAAAAGTTACACTCTTTGTGTTATATCCACATAACTCAATAAGAGGATTTGGGCCTTAACGTCCTAAGTACTGTCAATCAAATATATAAGAAGAAAGAAAGAAAGAAAGAAAGAAAGAAAGAAAGAAAGAAAGAAAGAAAGAAAGAAAGAAAGAAAGAAAGAAAGAAAGAAAGAAAGAAAGAAAGAGAGTCATCACAACATGATTATATTTGTCAGCAAAAGTTAGAGCAGTAGCAGAAAACCTATCATCCTCCTCATTCTGGTACACAGCAACTCTCACCTGTCGCAGTTAGCACAGATGGTGAGGGAATTATGGGTGATATAATGCAAGAACATCTGGAGGACAACACATTTCCCATCCCTAAGCAGGCCCTTGTGGCAAAAAGTTGTGCGCATTAATGAATGAGTTTAGGGTGTCAAACAACCTGCTATTTCTCATCTCCTGTGCCCCCCTATCTACCATTCCTCTTCCCCTCTGCTTGCTGCCCACCACTAGTTTTGCACCACTCCTTTCCCCATCCTTTCCGCTCTGCCTTTTGTCATCTGCAGAGGCAATCCCAGGGTAAAAAAACAGCTTTAGCCTCCCTCTAAAGCCAGGCTTGTAGTAGCCCCAGGGCAGTGGTGGGATTCAACAGGTTCGCACCAGTTCTACAGAACCGGTAGCTAATGTATTATTGGTTCTGCAGAACCGTTTGTTGGCCTGCTGAATCCCACCACTGCCCCAGGGCCTTTGTATATGCCTATGGAATGGGAAGGAGCTATTCCTGGCAACAGACCCTGTGACAAGAGTCCCAAGGAGATCTTCCTGTTATGTCTCCTTGTCATCTCGTGGCTGATAAATAAAACCTTTGTTTTCACAAACTGGATTGCTGTCATTTCGGAGGACTAATCTGCCTCGCTGAGCTGCTGGAATAACTTGCAAAGCGGTATAACATTATTTTCTTAGATATGAGGCATGTAAAAATATGAGACACAATGGTTTAAAAATACAATAGATCTTCTGGTAGTCACCACTGTAAGGCTCAGTGCGGCCGTACGGGACCAGAGCTGTAAACATAGGTGTCGTTGAATGTAATTATACCAACTTTCCTCTTCCCCCCCCTTTCAAGCCAAGGATTACTGTGCAATCCCTAGTGAAACTATTTATTTATTTATTTATTTATTTTATTTATATCCCGCCTATCTGGTCGTGTGAGGACCACTCTAGGCGGCTAACAACATAAGAATAAAACAATAAAATACATACAACCATATTACTTAACAAAAAAGAAAAAAATTATTATTATAAATTTGTCCACTGCTGGAGGTGTCTAGGTGTATTATACTTGAAATGCAGTGTATTATTGAAGAATCCAGTCCCAAAACTCAGCAGGCTGTTTAGTTGTATTCTGCATTTGCCCTGCTATGGTTCCCTTCAGTCGTGTAGAAAGATGGCAAGTCTGTACAGGATAGGTAAGAGATTGGGGTGGCACGGGGTTCTTGCAGGATTAGATCCATTGAATGTATCTAATCTAGTACTGGTGTCCAAGCTCTAGACTAAGAATATTTTGAAATACTGTAGTTCTTACTAGAAACTATGATAAAAAAGGATTAATCATAAACATACGTTTTTTGGAGGAATAGTTTGTTTATTATGATAATTTTTGCTTACCGTATCTAAAATGACATATCAAAGCATTTTTCCTGGAGATGTTTGGACATCTATTTAATTGTTACAAGATAATAATGCCTCTCTCAGCAGTTGCGCAAGATAAAAATAAGCAATACAAATACAACAAAAGCATTGAAAAATGGCAACAGCCACTAAAAGCAGCATCAAATCAGTTTGATCGTGAGTAGAAACTTTATAAGCTGGGCTGGTGGTGTAGAGTTTATTTGTTTGTTTTTGCCTTTTGTCAAAAACGTTAGCACATAAAGTCCCAATATTTCAATGTGAGCCCAGATATTGACTCCTTCTTTGGAGTTTTTAAAGCAGAGGCTGGATGGCCCTGTTGGGAGTACTTTGATGGATGTCCCCACATGGTGGGGGGTTGGACTGGATGGTCTCGGTGGTCTCTTCCAACTCTATGACTCTAGTGAAGGGCATGGGTAAGTTTAATTGGCTGAAATCCTGTTGCCACCCATAAACTAGACTAGGGATTACGTGAGTCATTTCTTGCAAAGCCCCAGTGATTCAAATAGTCTATTCTACTTGCAGCTTAGTACACTAAACAACAGGATTTCAGCATTGTCTTTGAGATGATGACTAATTTAGTAATGACGAGTGGCTGTTTGTGGATGGTCGAGAAACAAATGGGTAGTGATGAGAGAGGAAAATCAGCAGGAAACAGAAAGTAAGTCATCATGCCCTTTGAATGCATGAGTTGCATTGCTCTGCTGTTATCAGACAAAGAGACAAATGTTGTCACAAACATTAAGGGGTCCTGGTCCTGGTTTATGCATTTACCTAAGCATAACATCAAAATGTACCTAGAACCCAGCCGGTCCACGGGGTAAAAAAGGTTGGGGACCCCTGATGTAGAATCACAACAGTAGCATCTCAATTTCAGTATAATAATGCCAAACGTAGAACTGTAAAGCTGGAAGGGACTCTGTGGATCATCATGCCCAGCCCCTGTCAGGGAGCCGCAGTGTGAAATTGAACTATGTCTTTGGGAGCTTTCACAGTTGGGAAGGACTACTGTCTAAAACCCTGGAGTTCTGCTGTTGGACAACATTGACAATACTGAGCAAGAGGGAACAGCTTTGGATAAGGCAAATTCCTTTATGCTTCGGTATGCAGAACCCCACAAATCCAGATGGGATTTTGCTTCAGATGGAGTTTGCAGTAAATGTTGATGTGCGCAGTTTATAAGTCATAAACTTGCTTTTGTGTCCCACATTTTCTTATCTCAGTTTCCTTGAAATTTCTGTGCTGCATCTTTCCACTTTCTCTTTTCCTCTTCTCTTTCGGTAATGCTAAATTCATTATTCAAACACGTCTGAAGGAAAGCAAGATAAAACTCATTTTATAAACCATAAAAGCACATACTCAAATTATGTGTCTGGTCAAAATGTATAAATCATAGTTGCCTATCACTAATGCAGGCAATTTTATATCCGTCCACTCAGAGCAGGATGATATTTTACTTCAGAGGAGCTTATTTTTCTGCTTAGCCAACTGATATGTACTGAGCATATACAGTAGTGATATGTTAACCCATCTCTTCTTTCAGTACATTGTGCTGTCAGTACATTGCCTGGCTGTTTCATTTTGCACACATCAGATGTTTGCTTGGGACATATTAGAGGATGAGCTTGATTGATAGCACTGTACTTGACAGTAATTTACTCTGAAATAGATTCTTCCCCCCCTCCCATGCTTTAGCCTCTTCGGAATTATAAGCTCTCTCTGTGTGTGTGCGTATGCAAAATGTACGCATGTGTATATGTGTGCGCGTGCGTATGCACATGCACACGTCTGCATGTATATGTGTGAATTAGAGAGAAAAAGAGACAGAAAGTGGGTTTGGTGTGGGTGGGTGGTTACTTATGTTTCCTTCCCTTTTCCAGCTTACTTTGTAGGCTACAGATGCTAGTACAAGAACAACTGCAGATGGGAAGTGTGTAGATAAATATGTTTGTAAAGGCATACATAGTAGTCTCTCTCTCTCTTTTAAAGAGGTGCATGGCTTCCTAATAATGAACTATCTTACCTAGTTTCTTGGCAATATTTACATTACATTGCTGAGGCTCCTGGTCATAGTTCAACAGAGGGCTAAGCACAGCCAGAAGCCAATCAAAGATTGTCGTTTGCTGATGGAAAGGACAATGACTTCGATCTCTTCCATTGCTCATTTGAGGTATATGAAATTGAAATGCAGTAAATTCCTCTTTTGCTGGCAGACACATCAATGCACCCTTATTCTCTCCTGCTTTTCCTTAAAAAAGAGTGACACGGGCAAGATCTGTGCCATTGCTTTCCATGATATTCACCAATAACTGTCATATATAAGAAACTTTTCATTAAAGGAATCATCTTTCCCTTAGTGGCACTGTTATTATTTCAGTTCTCCATTTTCCCCAAGACTTTGTTATTAATACAGATTGTATATGCTTGATTTCATATCCAGAAAATCCCTTCCAGCATTGTAATTGTTGTCAGAGTTCTGTAGAATGAAAAAGATAAAATAATGAACACATTTGTGGGAGAGGTATAAACATTCAGCACCTAACCTCTCTCCCAAGTTTGCTTGATCGTGGTGGAACCTGGCTCTTGAGAGAAAGATAAATGAGCAATTTGCATTTGAAGCAAAATAGTTCACTTTTAAAGTGCATTCCGGTTTTGATGACATTGTAAATATTTGCTCAAGAACTGGACCCTCATCTATATAGCTGTCAGCCATGATGTTCCACAACAAGAACAGAGGAGAGGGGGCAAGCAGACAAGTGGCATAAAGGAGGCAAATCAGTTTATGCACTAACAAATCTAAGCTCATCAGTATCAAAGCATGATTTTCAGATCATTACAGTTCTCCTTAGGGAATAGTTCTGTTTTGAATGTCAAAAAAGCAGGGTTGACGGCACCCTCTGATCAAGAGTACAGAGATAGGAAGGGTGTGCCTCTTTGACAGGAGATTTTGAGATTGGGAAGACGGGATTTTGAAGAGGCACATATTGAAAGCCTCTGAATCGTACGGTTGACACTTGCCTAGGATTAGGATGTGGTCTGGCAGGAAAAAAATTCAGACAAAGGCTCTAAGCATTTCCTGAGAGACAGAGCTATGAGAAGTTTCCTACCCTTGTGTGTGGATAATGCATTGTCTAATGGGCAGGGTCATGTGAGATGGCAAACGAAATGTTTGATGTCAGGTGTGCAGGCACATCAAGGAGGGAGGCTGTAAGTATTGTGTACCTGCTATGACAATGAGGACAAACCAAGTACAGTCTGTGATCTGGACGCCGGGTTCTGAAACGCACCCAGAATATACTTAGTGAACAAGGACAGTCAGTATCAGAGCTTTCAGGACCCTGGACAGATCATAGGGTGCAGAGTTTTGTCTTTATGCGAGATAGTGCAGCAAAAATCTTCTGCTGGCAGAGCAAATCAATAATCTGTAAAGCAATTCTAAAAATGGGGACAGCTCCTAACAAAGAAACCAAAATTTTTAACTTTTACACTGAGCTTCAGAGCAGTACCAAGTTTGACACAGTTGTAGCAGATAGTCTGCTCTTGTTCTGTGACAGATTTGGGCAAAAGGTTTTTGAGTTACGATTTTTAAATGTAAAACTGTTTTACCACCTTGCTCAGAAATGGATAACTGTAAATGTACCCATATTTAAAATAGCTTATATAAATTGGAAAGATCAGTCTTACTTATCTTTAAAAAGAATGGTTGGCCCCACCCATGTTTTTTATTTGGAAAGAATCCAGGCTATGGGGCCTGAAATATTGATCTTCAAAAAAAAGCTTTTCAAAATAAAAAAATACACAACTGCTTTATTGTAAGACCAAGCATGCATGGAACAGGCTAGTCAGCAAGAGCTTTGTGAAATGGAACATTATACACATTCATAGGCAGTGGAGAGACACATTTCTGTAAACATTCTCTCAGGATATCTAAAACCAAGCAGTCTCCTCACATAAGTTTTCAAAGAGGACATCAGCTCCAAGACCCTGTCAATCAGAACACAATTAGTGGACTCTTAGCTAATGTTTATACTTTTTAATGACTTCCTAGCCAGTCTGGATTAACAGGAGCATGCTTGCAAGGGAATTCTGTGTCTCGTTGTTAAAATGGAAACACAAAAAGTATTTTAAAATTAAAAGATACAGATATTGAAAATAATGTTTAATATATATAAAAGAATATAGAACAAATATTCAGAAGCTCACTTGTTTAAGCTTGAAATAACTGTTTTTGCTCTGTGGCTGTGGATGATTTTACTTGATGTTAGCAGAGCTTTGGTGCCTATATCCTGTCATAGTCTCCATTCCAACCACCTTGTCAGTGTACAATTGCTTGGTAATTAAAAAAAAAACTCTGAAATTTTATATGCCATCAAGTATTGTTTTGTAAGTTCTGCTCAGGTCTTGCAAACTGATAGCTGTTGATTGTTGAATCAAACCATCTCTTGTTATCTCTTCCTTTTTTTCCTACTGCCCCAACACCATTTTCCCAGGAATATTGTCTTTTCCACATTCTCATTATATGTGTGTGGTAGATAGTCTGAATTTACTCATTTTTGCTCTAGAGAGTTCAGACTTGTTTGATCGAGCATCCATTTATTTCCCTTTCTGGTGGTATCTCTAAGGCTCACCTTCAGCACCACATTTCAAAGGAGTTGATTTCCTCCCCTCCCCTGTCTTTTCACTGTCTGTCTTTTACATAGTATGGATTACTTTGACCTTGATTTCCCAGCCCCACTTTTTTTATTTAAAAAGAAAAGGGGACATATTTGTATAGTAAGGTTTTAGAAATTGGAACATAACTTTCTAGTCTGTGGAATGGATATGGCAACATTCATTTACCTGAGAGGTTGAAGACTGTGTTTCTCTGTTGCATGTGTTGCACTTACAACTTTGCTTTACTATTTCGCTAAGTCCAAAACAGACCTTTAAAATATTTTTTGCACAAAAGAACTGCAGCCACAACCCAGCTGTTTTTACTTCTGTCTTCTCCTAGCCACCATAATACAGATTATGACCTCATCTACTGGGATCCTCTAGCACTGTGGATAATTCTACATGAGTGAGGTTTCTGTTGGAATCTGTGTATAGTTTATGTATCCTTAAAGTTAAATTTTAAAAAGCCAGGAAATTCAATTCTTCAAAAAACCTCTAGTTTATGAATGTGGGGAAAAACAGCTCCCACAATTGCTTTGTGTTTGGGTAAGAAGTGTTTGAAAGAAGTGATGAAAAAAGGAGTCAGGTTCTGGGATTTTCCCTTCATCTCACTTTGTGGATTATAGTGAGCACAAGAGGGTATCATGTAAGCCATCTTGATTGCTGACATAGGTGTTCACCTATCCTTTGCTATAAGTTGGGCATTTTTTTCCCTGCTGGCAACACAGGCATGATATTGTGCAGCAGTATTGGGTCATTTCCTGACTTTTTGAATTGTAATTACAGAAGCACAGTATCTCACATTGAGAAACCAGAGGTGGTTTTTTTAGTTTGGTTGGTTGTTTTTTCTTTTTTCTTTTTTAGAACTGAATACCTTAACAACTGACAAGACAGGAAACTTTTTGATTTTGCTGTAAGAGGCTATTGTGGTTACCTCCAGGTAATCCACATTCTTACATACAGTCTCAGCTCCAACGGATCATCTCTGTACTTAAAGATCCGGACCACCTCTTCTAGACTTTAGACCTCATGGATCAACTGGGGAGGCTTAAGGATACAGTCCTTAGGTTAGTAGTCAGGGACTCTGTTACTTCTTCATTCATCAGCTCCTGTCTTCTGCACTGCCCTTAGTAGTAATCAGGAGCCATAGAGCATGGTGTCCCCACTGGAACCATAGTTGCTTTGAAGAATCCTGCTCAGAGGATGCTTGTGTGTGTTTTTTTTTAAGTTTAGCTTTCTTGAGGTAAGTTAGTTGTTGGAGTTCTTTGTTTGTTTTGTTTTGTTTTTCAGAGGGGATGGGCAGGTTCAGAGATCTTGATTCTGGGCTTTCCAGGTTATAAGGTTCAGAATTTGTGACAATGGGCTTAAATTCTGGACTTCCATCACTGGTTGTCTCACCTAGTTTGGGTGTTTCTGTACCATCTGTATCTGATTCCTACACTTCGTGCAAGAGACATGTTGTGTGTGTCTCTTGTGGCTGAATAGTGGGAAGGAGTATTTTATCCCATACCAAGAGTATCCATGGGTAGTAAGCCAATACAGAACCACTTATTTTATTTTATTTTATTTTTAATATTTTTTTATTTATTTATAACTATAACAAAAAAATCATATACATAAAACATATACACTTACAACACAATAACAGTGTTCCCCACCACCATATACGGGACTTCTTGCCATATTCTTCTTTTTCTTCTTCTTCTCATTCTTCTTCTTCTATTGTCCTCCTCTCCAGAACTGCATAGATTCTTGATTTGGAGCTCTCCCTTTTCCCCTTATTAACACATATTCCAAAAATTTGCCCCATATTACATAAAAATTATTCTTTTTCAACTCTCCTTTCTTCATCTTTAAATTACAAGTTAATTTATCATTTAATGCTATATTCCATATTTCTTTATACCATTCTTCAATTTGTAATTCAGTCTTTAATTTCCACTGTCTAGCAATAATCAATCTAGCTGCTGTTATTAGATTAGTTATCAATTCTTTAATCATTTTGTCATATTCCACGTTCTCATATATTGATAACAAAGCAATCTCAGCCTTACATTCTATATCTTTTCCACAGATACAACTTAATTCTTTAAAAATTTGTTTCCAAAAACTTTGTACCTTTTCACATTCCCACCACATATGAAAGTATGTACCAACTTCTTTCTCACATTTCCAACAGACATTCGGATGACTGGTGTTAATTTTGTTTAATTTTACCGGTGTTAAATACCATCTTAAACTAAGTTTAAAAAATTTTTCCTTTATTCTTACTGACATCAATCTTAAAATCCTCATTTTCCATATCCTCCTCCATTCTTCTTCATTTATTCTTTTCCCAATATCTTGTTCCCACACCAATTTCAATCCTTCTTTCTCACTTTCTTCTTCCTCTAAATTAAGAAGTGAATAAATTTTACTCACTGTACCTTTTACTGAGTCAGTCATCTGAATGTCCTCATATGAGAGTAAAAATTGCTCAAATTTTGTGTGTTCTCTACCTTTATTATATTTATTTGCCCATTCCTTAGTCCATCTTTCCAGTGGTACATAGTTCAACCATGAAATAGTCTTGTTTTGAAATACTTGTTTCATTTGATCTATAGATCTCATTTTATACAGCCAATCTTTCAGTCTAATCACTTTTTCTTCTTTAAATAAATCCATATACACCTTCATATTGGTAGGAAAATCTTCTATTTCTGTCACTAATCCAAATGGAGAGTATGATGAACATAAATTCTTTTTATACTTATACCATATATTTAACAGTGTCTTTAAAAAAGGATTATTAACTTGACTTATTTTGTCTTTCTTACCTTTAGCAAATAAATATTTTTCTATATTTCCTTGTAATTCTGATGATTCCATTTCCCACCAAATTAACCTTTCCGGATTATATATAATTTCACCAATAAACCTCAGTTGGTTAGCTAAATAATAGTTTCTTATATTTGGCAAACCTATACCACCTTTTTTTGTTGTTTTATACCAATACTTTTTATTTATTCTAGATTTCTTCCCTTCATTACAATATTTGTTAACTATTCCTTGCCAATATTTCAACTCATCCTCTGTTAACTGCATTGGTAACATTCTGAATAGAAAATTAATTTTTGGTAAAATTTTCATTTTTACCAATGCAATCTTTCCAAACCAAGATAATTTGAACTTATCATATTCTTGTAGTTTCTTATTAATTACTTCCTTTAGTTTGTTATAATTATAATCCTTTATCTTTTGAATATTTTTCGCTAAATCTATTCCTAAGTATTTAATTGTTTTACATATTTTAAAATCATGTTTTTCAGTAAACTTTTCTTGTTCTATTCTACTATAATTAAACAACATTAAGTCAGATTTTTGCCAGTTTATGTTTAATCCGGTTATTTTTCCAAATTTTTCTAAGTGTGTTTTAATTTTATCTATACATTCTAACGGGTTTTTCACTGTCAATAAGGAATCATCCGCAAATAAATTAATCTTTGTCTTCTTTTCTCCTATACCTTCAATTAAATCATCGTTCCTAATTACATTTGCCAACATTTCAATAACCAGGCAAAACAGAACTGGAGAGAGAGGACAACCTTGCCTATACAGAACCACTTTTGAATATACCAACAGAAACAAATCAGAAGAACATTACTTTTAAAACTAATCTTGAATAATTTGAGTATGGCTGAAAGAGCAAGAATGTGCATTGCAAGCAAAATAAAGACGAACCTGCAAAATCCCTCATCCAGTGCAGCTTTGCTAGCTGTGTAATTTAACTTTTTGAGTTCTGGATGCTAAGTACAGTATATTAATGGGTGATAGGAGCTAGTGGCAGAATAAATGTAGCCACTGTGATTCGAATAGGCTTTGAAAGAACAGGCCATTGGGAGGTGTGGCCCATCCTTCTCCAGGAAACATGTCATATTTTAAAATATCTGTAAAATACATTAAATTAATGTAATGGATCTGAGATACAATTCAAGCAATGTCTGTTTCCCCATATTTTCACTTAATACAGTTAGATGATCTTTAAATATTGGTTTGTTTCTCAGTAACTGCTTTTGAAAGTATGAGAATCGCAGCCTTTCAAGCTCTGCCTGAGGCACTGTAAGTTTATCTAATTACCAGAGATATGAAAAAAAAAACAGAGGTGCACCACTTCTCTGGGGATCTGAAAGATGTTGCCTTCTTGACACTCATTTTAGTCAGCCTCCTTGGTTTAATTGTTAAGGAACTTTTGGGAAAGTAGAATAATCTGCAGGCTAAAAAGACAGGAACACAAACAAAAAACCCAAAGGCACCGATCAGCATGAAGGAAGCAAGCATTCCCTGAGCAATATGGTGGGCGTATGAACAGTTTTAAAGAGGGATGCAGGTTGATATTTCCACTGGAAAATGTGTGGTGATCACTTGGGAACCACTGCTAATAAAGAATAATCTAGTAACGTACTAGCTGGTTTATTTTGTTAAATTGTTTTCAAATATTCAGCACCTGATCCAGGAGCTTTCATGTATCTGCTGGATGAATAGAGACGAGTGTGAGGAAGGGGCTGGGAAAGAGAAATGAAACCAGCAGCATTGCCTTTTTTTGGTAGAATAAGTCTGCATCAGGCCAGATTGGGGGACATGGGGAGGAGAAAACTGAAGTTTTCAAACTGTTTGTATCTCTCCTACATTTGGTAGGCATCACCTTTCAATGTAGCTTTAGTCATGGCTAGGAACTTTGGGTTCAGTTCAGAACTAGATGGTTATTTGCCTCTGACCTTCCGCAGCTAATATAGTCACATTTTTCCTGATTCGGGTATGAATAAGTGCTAATTTAAAGTAATCAGAGCTGCATACAATGCCTTTCTCCCTCTTGAACCTTTTCCTGCCAACTACTGATGTAAGCAATGCATAAAAAGGTAAAGGTTCCCCTTAACATTTTAGTCAGTCGTGTCCGACTCTAGGGGCTGTGCTCATCCCCGTTTCCAAGCTGTAGAGCCAGCGTTTGTCCGAAGACAGTTTCCGTTGTCATGTGGCCAGTGCAGCTATACACGGAACGCTTCCCACTGAGGTGGTACCTATTTATCTACTCACATTTACATACTTTCAAACTGCTAGGTTGGCGAGGAGCTGGGGCAAAGTGACGGGAGCTCACTCCGTCGCGTGGATTCGATCTTACGACTGCTGGTCTTCTGACCCTGCAGCACACAAAGGCTTCTGCGGTTTAGCCCGCAGCGCCATCAAGTCCCATAGGCATCCATCAACTCATAGTATGATTCATTTCTCAATAGCAATACAGGAGCAGCCAGGTGCTTCATAGAGTAACACCAGGAGCAGAATAAGGTGGTATAGCTTTGCTGCTTCCAGGCATTCTATCAGCCACACCTAATTTTAGGCATCTAAACCTCAAACAAAGTGAGAGGGCATAAAAGGTGGATTGTAATTTCCACCATGTGAATTCAATAGGTACAGCTGCTCCCATCTTGGAGAATCATTTTGTAGCACTGCCTGAATTGATTTTTTAACCCACTGCTAAAATAAGGGTCCCCCCCATCAGGATATGAACTTTGCAGCGAAAAATGGTGGTGGAGAGATCCCTCTTCCCCTCCCCCTCAAAGTGATATTTCTTTGCCTTGTTTTTTTTTAGTTCCCAAGACATCTCATCCATAATTTGGAGGAACTTCTCAGAGGTTTCATGCCCCTCCTTTCTTTTTTTCATGGAATAAATACAAAGCTATACAGGATTGTTACATTTCCTGTGGCAAATGGCATTTTTCTTGCACAGGGCTCACCTAGAAATGGTATTGGATGGCATGCTTCCTGCTCAGAATGACAAGCAAAAAACAAAAATGCAGGAGAATGGGAATGAAAATGAAGTCTCATTAACCAGAAGTCAGGAAACCTCACTGGTCAAGAGTAAAGTCTTGGAAAGGAGTCATATATGTTTCATTTTTCTCTCCCCACCCCCGTGTTCTCCCTTCCTCATGTGTGATAGGTAAATGATCCTGAGGATGTTCGTCATAGCCTGTGGATGGATGGATGGATGGATGGATGGATGGATGGATGGATGGATGGATGGATGGATGGATGGATGGATGGATAGGTAGATAGGTAGATAGGTAGATAGTAGACAGACAGACAGACAGACAGACACACACACACACACACACACACACACAAATATATATATGATCCTGTGTGTGTATGTGTATGTGTATGTGTGTGTATCTATATGGAGATCTCTCTCTCTCTCTCTCTCTCTCTCTCTCTCTCTCTCTCTCTCTCTCTCTCTCTCTCTCTCTCTCTCTCTCTCTCTCTCTCTCTCTCTCACTCACTCACTCACTCACTCACTCACTCACTCACTCACTCCAGTATACTCTTGACCTCACTGGTCAAGATATTGCTAAATATATATGAAATATCTAACCATAGGGGTATTCTGTCAGATTGGAGCTGGGAAGCTTTTCCATCAGGCTATGAAGAACATCCTCAGGATCATTTACCTATCACATATGTGGAAGGGGGAACACAGGGTGAGGGGAGAAAAATGGAAAAAGAACACTTCTCTGATGTCTTAGGTAAAGGGCTTGCATGACTATTTTTTAGCAATCCGACACAGTAGCTGAATGCCTCTTCATCTTTTTGAACTTCAGAAATGCTGCTGCAATGGGAAAATATGAGTGAAATTTGTTTTAAGAATAGAAGGGAAAGAGTTTCAAATGGTGATAAAGCTTGTGACGATGCTGCTGTCTCTGACTGCAAAAATATAAGTCTTCCACCTCAGAAAGATACTGTATCTGATTTTCCCAATGTACCCTGGATGTGTGAAAAGTGCCTCTTTACCTTTGTGCTACTTGATTCCTTTCCCCAGTAGTTTAAATAGCAGCCTGGAGTGAAGCCAGTGTAGATTTGGGGCGGGGGGGGTAATGGCAGAGCTGAAGAAGAGAAATCCATTCAGGTATTTCACCTCCAGTCGAAACGCCCTCTTCCAGCCACAGCTACTTTGAACTAGTATTAAAACACTACTTTTAATTAAAACACGGTAGACTGATTACCACTATATCATCTACTTTGGCCAGCAAAACAAGCCCAGCTAAACATAAAAAAATATAGGGGGCTGTGAAAAATAAAGAAAGCAAAACTTCATAGGCAGATAAGAGTTTTTTTAACAGAAAGTTAGAAGGACTTTGGTTTTTAAACTAATGTTTGAAACAGAAGTGTTGATCTAGGGAATAAATTTTAGATTTCCATAGAGAAACCTGCATATATTTGAATGCCTCATTCTACAAAATTACGTCTATTGTACTAGCACGCTACGGGAACAAATGTTACTGGGTTTACTCAATTTAGGGAGATTATGATGGCCTATCCTTAAATATGTAGGCAGCAGCTTAATGTTTTGCTTTTTAAAAACCAAAACAAAACTATCATTCATATCTAAACTGCACCATTCTTGGATGTGTTTGCTGTCTTAATTTTTTTATTATGTTCACTGACATGCACTTTTGTTCAAAAGGTTGGGAATTTTTTTTACATTTAATCTACACAGAAGCAAGTACTTGGAGAAAAAAATACCACATGTCAGAATAACTTTAGACAAAGTGGATCACTCGATAAAACATATCAAGGAAAAACCAGAAGTCATTTGTCAAGAATTCATATCTCAACAGGAGACTTTTGCTGGAACTGGAAATATTTACTAGCACAATATAAGACCATGATACAGTCACCGGAGGACTAAATAAATATTTCCTGGAATTCAACATCTGATGTGTGCATATGAAGTATATCAAACAAATATTAAACTATGATTAAATTATACGAGTTGCAGTATTAGACAGCTGCTATCTCACCATAGAGCATTATCAAATTACAAAGTGAAAGAAACAACAAAGAAAAAAAATAGATGCTGTTTTGAGGATACATTATCATGTTACTGATAATGAATTTTAAGGTCTCTTGGAATGTGCCTTTGATCACACACAAAACACTGTATTGTAAAAAGCTTCATATTAAGAGAAGAAAAGGAAGAAGACAATGGCAAGGATGAATGCCATTGTATTAATTGTATTTAAGATAAGTATCAGCATTAGATAATGTTGGAATCAAGAATATGAACCCATAATTCTTCCTCAGACTTCATCAATGGAGCTATTTTTTTCTGCAAGGTTTCTTGGTATATTGGTTTTGCTGATGGAACCATCATGACAATCAAATCATAATCCTCACTTTTCTTCTTAAGCCTGTTGTATATGATATGCTGATAGCATTGTTGCCAAGATCAATGGTGACACATGGGAGCTTTATGCAGGATTGCCAGTTCATGTGCAGTATTAGATTACTGAGATTACTGAGTTAGATGCAGATTTAGTGTAGACAGACTCATTAAAGTCTATGAAACGTAAATTAATCGTATTTAAGAGTGTGTACACACTAGCATATAGATATGATATATGGATCACTGACGGTAAATTATTATTATTATTTATTTTATTTATATCCCGCCTATCTGGTCGTAAAGTTTGGATTGAAAAAAAAAGAACTTGTCTCCTAATGTTTCTACTTAGAACAATCCATCCTTCTCCTTAAAGAGCTGTCATACACCTTTCTAGCCCAGCGGTAGGGCATGTATTCTTTTTGGCATGCTTTGTTGTTTAGCCTGTTTAGCCAGGAGATAACAGTTTCCAGCAGCCTGGCTTCCAACTGCCATGATGGTTGCAGATTACAAGGTGGAAAGAGAAAGTGGAGAGAGAAGTAGGGAAGGAAAGCAAGGAGATGGGAAAAGAGAAAATGGAATTACAGTTACAAAGGGAGAGGGATTTTATATATACCGTATTTTTCGCACCATAAGACGCACTTTTCCCCACAAAACAGGGGGGTGGAAAGTCTGTGTGTCTTATGGAGCGAAGAAAACAGATTATATTTTCCTGTTTTCTTCTCCTAAAACATTGGTGCGTCTTATGGAAAGGTGCGTCTTATGGAACGAAAAATACGGTATGTATAAAAACAATCATTTCACTTCCTCTGACCCTGCACAGAAGATCAGGGAAGTGCTTAACTGACAGCTGATTGGGCTACAAAGGATCATTTGCTGTTTGGATGGGATGGGAGGAGCCTACCAAATGGCACACCGGTCCTCCTCCTGACCTCAACAGTCCCTTTGTAGCCTGATCCAATACCACATCAGTCTGGACAGGCCCTTAATTCCATTCCATTAACCTCAGAAAGCCTGTTCTAGATAAGACCAACTTACTCCATATGTGACCATATCCAATTCAGTCTGGTTTCCCAATTTATCAACTGTGTTTAATATTATAATAATTACTGACTTTAAAATTAAAATATGTATTTGAAGACATAGATTTTTGAAACTTCGCAAATCTAAATTGTTCTTTATTTTAATATTTTATCCTTGCCCCTGCCCCATCTCCATCCTTTAACTTTGCCAACATGCTGAGAAAGACTCACAATTTTATGATTCTAAGATTCTTTAAAATTTGAATAAAATACTATTGAAATATATTCAATGTATCCGCCTTCGCGAATACATATTCAATAGCCTTCTGATTTACCAGTTTTTTGTTTCATTTACTTTTTACTGTAAAATCTTCCTTGCAGTGTATTTTTTAAAAAGAACTATTTCTTCCTAAATTGTCTCATCTACAATGTACTGTATTGTAGAAATTTCTACAAAATCACAGAGTGCAGAGACTACTTGAAGCTGGCTATATATAGCAGCTGCTATACACCGCCAGTTGTCTGTGTACATTAGCTACCACTTCAAACATGCTTAACTTGGATGTTTACTCCTTGAAATCATTTATCCACATATGTACACCAGTTGAGAAAAAGGACAGAGCAAAGTGCCGCTAAAGTCATATTTCTTAAAATGGATAGGCAGGACAAATATGTATTGCTTGCTCACCATAGTGAGAATTAAAATATATAGAAGTCTAATTGAACTAGTTTTAAATGTTTTTTTAAATCTTCTAATCAAAGGAGAGATATTATACAACATTCCAATATGCATATTTAAATATCGTTGGTTAATTATTGCTGGTTGTTGTGGTATCAATAGCTATAACAATTAATAACAAATACCATAGATTCTTCTTTTAATCTGTATTACTCTTGTCTCTTATAGGCTTTCTGGATTCCAGCTACCATCATCTATAGTGAGCACAGGTTCTATACTCACTCTCTCCTTCACTACTGACTTTGCTGTGAGTGCCCAAGGATTCAAGGCTGTATATGAAGGTAGGCTACCGTATCTACTTTTAATACTGTCAAAATCTGTTGCCATATTTGTTGAGGAGGGGACTGTGACAGAATATCTATATGTGAATAGTGTGGTTTCCCTCTGAGTTGACTCGGACCTTGTAGAAATTTGTAGCAAAATGGTGTGATAACCACTTGTTTTGCAAACATACACTACCCTGCCTGGAATACCATGTTCAAATTCTGCTTGTAGGGACTGGACTGGATTGAACTGTACTGGATTGGTTTTGAAGAATATCTTTAAATTGGTTTACTTTGGCTTTTGATTATTTTCTTGCGGCATTTGTCTTTTTTTTTAATCTAGAGGAGGAGGAGCAGAAGCAGAGAATCCGGCGCACTGCCTCTGAGTGGGTGCCTGCTGGCACTGCTTTGAGAAATTGTAGCTTCATTTATTGTACATATTGGCCAAAATATTGTTACTTGGTTACACTGGTAGAAAGGATAACTTGCAGCAGCAAATTGCCACTTACGGGTCTCGGCTTGCATTTCTTATTGCGCGCCAAGCCACCCAACCAGTGTGCAATGAGGAATCCAAGCAGAAACTCATGGATTATCAGCAATTTGTCACTGCAAGTTACATCATTTCCCTTCTACCAATATAAATTATGCAACAGGATTTGCACCATTTTTTCTCCACATGTTTTATATGTTGTATACATATACGCATATACGCATATACGCATATACGCATATATATATATATATATATATATATATATATATATATATATATATATATATATATATATATATATATATATATATATATATATATATATATATATATATATATATATATATATATATATATATATATATATATATATATATATATGTATATGTATATATGTGTATATGTATATATATGTGTATATGTATATATATATGTATATGTATATATATATATGTATATGTATATGTATATGTATATATATGTATATGTATATATGTATACAACACAGTTTTCAATGCTGCCCATTCATGCACTAGTTTCACTTCTTTGGGAGAGGATTATTTCCACATCTTCAGCTCATTCAACTATCCCTTCTTGCACGCTTGCCCTGAACTACCTTTGTTCCAGGACCTGAAAGAAGAACCTGTCCTCCTTACTAACAAAGTGAATTGAATGCGCCTCTGCTTTAGGATATATGTTGATGTATTCATCCCATTGAAATAACTCTGCAGAGGAATGGTATCACACTGAAATGCAGAGCAGAGGAACAACATCTGTACTGGGAGTGCATTCAGATCCTTGTCTAAGTGTGGAATCAAATGTAGAGTGTGTTGCACTGTTTTGCTTTTGACAAACAATGAATTTGGATGAGATTCCAGTACAAGGCAGTCCCAGTTGCCTTGCCTGTATATGTAAAAACGCAAGGGATGCTGGAAAGCAGCTTTTTTAGAAGTGACTTACCAACAAGTTCCATTCATATATGAAAACAGAACCAAAGAGGTTTGCTGTTATGTTTATCTTACATTTACAGATACCTTATGTTTAACTTAAATTTATATTACCTTTACATTAAAGGAAACCCTCTCTGCACAGAAAAAAAGCAGGATGCTAGGGAAAAGTCAAATCTTTTTTTTAAAAAAAGTCTAGTTTCATTGTGTCATCAGTTTTTTTTTAAACAAGGCTATGTTCAGCCACATCACCTCCATAACGATTCTCTGAAGTTGTATGATACAAAAACCATTATCTATACCGGGTCTCAGTAATTTATGAAGGTTATAAATGTGAGCCATCTGGGTTCATTAAACTGCTACAATTCCCCTTCTGTGAATACAGAACCCGTTTGGTTATTAACGGAAGCAGAATAGCAATTGTAGGCTGCTTGAGTGTTCTGTTCATTTTGCATATATATCGTCATATGGCAAACCTTAGAGGAGGGCAGAGTTTCTGCAATTTTTTATTTTTGTCATGTTTTGTCAAGCAGTTGGGCAAAGTGCATAACAACAGAAGGTGTTTCTTTGTTTTTGTTTTACCTATGTGGTGGACAGACACTAGTGGCAGGATGAGAAGAGCTGTGACACATTTCAAAGACTTAGGACAAACTTGTGTAAATCTTCATTTTGTCTGAGTACACAAAAGTCAGGCGCATCTAAAGCAGTAGTTCCCTACCTTGGGTGTCCAGATGTACTTGGACTAAAGTTGCTAGAAACCTTCATCACTAGCTGTGCTGGCCAGGATTTCTGGGAGCTGTAGTCCAAGAACATCTGGGGAGCCACCATTGGGAAGCCCTGGTCAAATGTTTTCTCTCAGCCCCTGTGGTGACAGGCCAGAACTTGGCAAAATTGTTTCTTCCGACTACAACTCCCAGAATTGGATGTTCTGCCTTGGGAGATTTTAGAATTCACAGAGCAAACAGGATCAACAGCAGGTCTAGATTGGAGAGATTTCAAGCTGCATTGCTAGGGGAAAGGTTAAGGAGATGGACTAGGCACTCAGAGAAAGATGATTTTACAGTACCAGTGTATTTTTGCCATCTATCCATGCCATGGATCCACATGAATTTTAATGTCCGCTCATCTCCAAATCCTTGCCCATCTCCATTTCCTTGGCTGTGGCACTGGGCTGAGAGGTTTGACTGGAAGCTTCTTTGAAGTGGCATATTTGCTCCCCAATTGTACTCTGCAAGGAGCTGTCCATGGAGTGCTCATGGTGTTGATGATGAAGATGAGGCTTGCCAGGTCTGAGAGAATGAGCTGCTGTGCCAGGAAATGGCTGGGCTCCCCTGAATCTCCAGGCCAGGCAAACAAATGTGAGGAGCCGTGGTGGAAGGGAAGGAGCGAGTCTCGTTTATTGTTACGGGGTGGCCATAGTGTTTGGGTACCCAACTCCAACCCTGTCCGAATGGCACCAGGGCTCACTGGCTTCCTGTGTCTGTCCAACACGACACATAATATACTTGCTTACGAGCTCAGATAGGGAACCGGGAACCCACAATGCCTAGCTCACTCCCTCACACATGCATGGAGAAATATTATGTTCCCAATTCCTGTGACATCACAAGGCCCCACACCATGACTTTACAAAGACCCACCCCAGGCATTGGGTCCCAGATATAATGAGGGGATAGGGTAGATAATCCCGTGACAGCCTCTGATAAACAAGACAACACGTCAAAACCATTCAAGAAAAAGTCTTATTGGTTTTGGAAAAGAGGCTAAATGGGTATCCTCAGTGGAGACAATGGCCTGGTTCAGCTCCAGCAGGACACCTGCCTTCTGGTCCCTCACACCCCATGGAGAAGAGGAAGCTTCGGGCCCTGCAAGAGAAAGAGAGAGAAAAACAACTAAGGAGCGAGCTCATCCACTGCCATCAACCAGCTTCAACCCAGGTGTATCACCAACCAATATTCTGGCAACTTCATCCCGAAGTCTCGCCTACCTATATCCACTGGCTTCCACCAGGAATATCCACCCATTCATCTCTTCCTCTCTGCTGCTGAAGCCAGCCTCCACCAGCTCCTGAATGCTTGGGTCACACTCAAGCCCTGGCGACATCCCCACAGAACACCAGCCAGCCCATTCACACACACATTCTCTCTCTCTCTCTCTCTCTCTCTCTCTCACACACACACACACACACACACACACACACACACACACACACCAGTCACCCCAACACACACACACCTTCACTCCACCAGCTGTTCACACAGACGCCCGGGCTTCTGTCCACCGATATCCACCAAGCTTCCGCCAGCTGGTTTCAGGAGGCTAACATCCACTGGCTTCATCCGCCAACCTCTGCCAGCCTCCGCCTTGAGGCCTCAGTCAGCTTTCGCAGGCAGACTCCACCAGCTTCTGCCAACGTCCACCAACTTCCTCCTGGTCCATCACCGACATCAGCCAGCTTCAAGCAACGGATCTCCGCAGCCTCGAGCTGTTAACTCGCCAGCCCACTTAGCAAGTTCATCTGCTTTCGCGAGAGAACTTGCCTTGGACAGAAGGGCCTGGTCCCCTGCAGCTGCTGCCGCTCTCTCTCTCTGCCGGACTGCCTTCTGGCCACTGGCCTCCCTTCTTGTCTCCTGCCCTGGCCAGCAAGCCCCTTTTATCTGCCAGCAGTGGGGCCCCTGTGAGGTCACAAAGACCCAGGAGAAAATGGCAGCAGCACCCTTGGGATTGGCTGAGTCTTGAAGATGATGTCAACAGTCCCTCTGATCATGTGATTCACCCACGAAAGCTTGCATTTTGTATGATTTATTTAAAACAAATTATTAGTGGCCTATAAATGTATCCCCTGTGACCAGTCCTTCTGATTGGTGACAGGGGATACATTCTGGTGGGGCCACTGTGAGATACAGGGCGCTGGACTAGATGGGCCCTTGGTCTGATCCAGCAGGTCTCTTCTTATACGTTCTTATGTTCTTAAGGAGCTGAAATTCCCAAAGCTTCCCAATATAATAGTAATAATATAAGGGTATTCAGTGTTAACATCTGTAGAATAAAGCATTAATAATGCTGCACTTCCTGTCATTGCAAAATGTGATACATGTGATTGTGGAATTCGTAGAATCAGAGTATCATAAAATAAATGAGTTGGGAGGAGCGTAGAAGGCCATGGGGTCCCACTCCCTACTCAATGCTGTCATCCGAGTCAACGCAGATCTGACACAAGGTTGGCCAATTTTCTCTTGAATGCCTCCAACATGGGTGCTCTCACCACCTGCCAAGGTAACTGGTTCCAATGTCATACAGCTCTAACTGTTAAGAAATTTTTCTCTATATTCAGCCTAAATCCGGCTTCCTGTAATTTGGGCCTTTTATCACGTGTCTTGCAGTCTGGGATGAGTGAGAACAGATCCTGCCTCTCCTCAGTCCAGCTGCCTTTCAAGTACAGTATTTGAAAAATGCTTTCATATCTGCCCTCAGTCCCCTTTTCTCAAACATTTTCAGCACTTTCAGCATTTCCTCACAGGGCTTGGTTTCCAGTCCCCTGATCATCCTCAGGTGAGTAGAAACCATCATCCTGGACATGACTACAACAGAACTCTTCCAAATGTTGAAAAAAGAGAAAACACCTTGCGGCCTGGTGGGAGACGAGTGAGCAGAGTGAAAATCTGAATTAGCCCCAGGATACACCTGCAAGGGGGAAAAAGTGAGATGGGAGAGAAAAGGAAGAGAAGAGAGAAAGGGTAATTGTTGGGAATCCAGGAGAAGTAAAAAATAGTCGCAACAGCTGAGTGGAGAGGAAGACTGGGTCACTGGATGGGTCCATGGGAGGACAAGCCAAGATCAGGTATGCCTCAGCAGATTAGAAGGAAGAATCAGAGGGAAGCACGAGAGATTTGAGGGAGGAGCACCGGTGCTAGTTTTGAATTACAATGAAATACACAGGCAACAACAACAACAACGAAAGAGAGCAGAATAGAAAATAACTGATAAAGGAGAAAAGCACACTTAATTCTAAATATTTTAAAGATGACGAAGGTGTGGGGGAGGAGGCATGGAGCCATTGGAAGCGTTGCGGGGGTGCTCCTGTTCTCCCCTCAATTTTAGCCTTCTAGTGGACAAGCTAAATCGCTATATAACACAACCCTTTATGACTCTTAGTAGATCATGATTAAGTTTGGAAAGTAAGGAAAAATCTACCAATGATTAATAAGAGTCTGGACAATAAATAAACCCTCAATACTTGGCGGAACGCTTACTCCCATGTCACCCGCGCGAGCCAGGAGGTGAGGCTGAGGAGCCTGATGCCGAGGGAGGCCCGGAAGGAAAGAACTAGAAGCCGGGCCTTCTCGACGGTGGCTCCTCACCTCTGGAATAACCTACATCCAGAGATTCGCGCTGCACCCTTGCTGGGTACTTTTAAGAACCAACTAAAAACGTGGATGTATAGGCAGGCCTTCCCTTCCAGTTAATTCCTGTCCTCTTTCCTTTTTTTTCTCTTTATTGATTTATTTTGTATTTTTCCCATTGCAAAATCATTTAATTAATTAATTGTTATAAATTTTTCTTGAACTTGTTATGTTTTATGTTGTAAGCCGCCTAGAGTGGTCGAAATGACTAGATAGGTGGGGTATAAATACAATTAATAATAATAATAATAATAATAATAATAATAATAATAATAATAATAATAATAATAATAATAATAATAATAATAATAATAATAATAATAATAATAATAATAATAATAATAATAATAATAATAATAATAATAATACAACCACCACCAGTGGCTGTGCTTTGCCTGCCTGTATTTTCATTATAGGTGATATAACTGTCTTGTTCCTGGGGCCCTGTATTTTAGGTCAATTCCCATTAACCCGTTTGCTAGAAGAACTTGCTTTGTAGCTAGACATTTGCAAACCTAAACATGTCTCCTCAGAGTCCAACTGAGCTGAATGGAACACGCTGCTGGGTAAGCAGGCACAGGACTGCCTCCCCCCCCCCCTCGCCCCTAGAGTGTGCTTCTGGATCAGGCCTTTAGCACCACTGCAAACTAACAGTAATGGAAAGATGTATTCTCAGTATAACAATTAGGAATGGTACACTAGAAAGAGATCTTGTGAATGATAACACCACATGCAAATCTCAGCACAGGTCAGGCTTTTGCCCATCAAAGCAAGAATACAGGAAGCTTCTCTGTGTGTCTCGTACGTTGGCAGCAAATCCAGTGCCTTAGGCCCCAATGAAAACGAAAGAACACAACTACGGCTCTCTCTCAAACTGAGAGAAATCAAGGCTTGCATTCATAGACACCTGAACCACTAGGCTGACTCAGTTCAAACTTTAGTTCTATCAGGTTGAGAGAGTGGTCAGACCAGCTCAGGGACTGCAAAGCTTCCCAAGATCAGAGACCTGTGCAGAGACTATATGGCTTTGTAGTAAGTGTGAAAAACAAACTTGAATGAAGGAATGGATTCCCACACTTCCGTGAGGAGTTGAGATTCTAGTGGAGTCTTATCTGCTTTGAATGGAGTAGATGAAGACCCAAGGAAGTATCAAAATGGCTATTGCAGCAGTAGCTTGTTCCTGGTTTCACATGAGTTATTCTTTGTGTTTGGGATACTGTGGAGGAACAATTCTGCATAGCATTTAACTGAGACTTCTTCAGACATGCACACAGCTACTGGCTAGAAGGAGAAAAGAAACTCAAACTGAGATTTTCTGCAGGCATACTCAGTTCATCTTCTGTGATAAAATTAATGAAAGCACAGATGGTTTCTGAAATCTTCTGCTTTGTTATCATTGGCCAGGAACTGTGAGCATTATATTCCTTTTCTATGACTTCTTATTTGAAATTATACTCATGTAAATGGACAGAACTGTGTCTATTTTTAAAAAAAATAAGCATACAGTATGCATGTTATCAATGGAAAAAAATGAAGATAGATTTAGAAAAGTGTATATAAAAATGTGTTTTCCAAGGTTAGCTATATTTCTAGTACATTTAAGCTATGCTGGGAAAATGGAATTCTTTGGGCCAAGGTGTCCATGAAGGGACACACAAATGGTGAGGGCACTGCTGTGCTCTCCAGTAATCCTTCCTGTGAACTTCATTGGATTATTTCCATTGAAGACGTTGCATAGCGTGAGGGGGGGAGGGGTGGTTGCCTCAAGGTGCAACATTTTTAGGGGGTGCAAGCACCACCCTTTTATGCCCCTGTGCTCTGTCTTGCCACTGGGATGGGCTTGGTGCCCTTGTCCATCAGTCCTCTCTCCCTCCCTCCTGCCACTGCCCCCTGCCTCCCTGCTTCGCAAGGGTGTCTGGCAGGCAGGGCAAGCCACCCCCCCACCTCAGCACAAGTATAGTGTTGGTCAGCAAAGGGGAGTAGACTGCCCTGTTGAGGAGAGTGAGCCAGTAGCCTCCATCTCGCGGCCCTTCCTGGGGTTCGTTGAGGGGTGTGTGGTGGCCGCTGCTGCTGGGCAGCCATAGCCATGTAAGCTGGGCTGGGGGCACCATGGGTCTGGGTCCCACTGGGCCTCTTCTTGGCTGCTGTCAGAATACTGGTGGCAGTGAGCCTAGCCAGCAGCAACTTTCTACTGGGCCAGTGCTGGGAGTAAAGCATGACTGTGCAGGCGGTGCAGGGGGAGCTGCAGATGCAGAGAGTCCCCTTCCACACCCTGGTGGGATCCAGTGTGAGGTAGGAGAGGAGGAACTCTGGGGAATATGGGGGAAGGAGGGATGATGATGGAGCAGATTGCCTGAGGGGCGTTCCTGTTGGCAACAGAGGGAGGAGGAGGGGGTGTTGTGGGAAGTGGCAGCGGCAACAGGTCCATGGGTTAGGAGGCACAATACTTGCCCCAGGCTAAGCTCACAGGTACCTGTTCCATAATATCTTCTAGCACTGAAGATGTAGGAGAGGTTACTCTAATGTGTTGTATATCGGGGGGGGGGGAGGTTTAGTTTTAAAAAATGATGTGGATGTCCACCTTCTAATAAATGATATTTGTCAATCATGGCTCAGTGAGGTATGCTCATTTTGCAAAATACTCAAGACTGCATCAGAACAGAGAATGTTTGTTTTCAAGTACTTCGTTGCACTCATCACTGTGCGATGCAATGCCATTTTATCTTGTTGTTTCGTACTGCTTTGAGCCCTGCAAATGGTAGTCCTTTAAAGACATAGCAAGATTCATAACTTCATTCAGATTCCAGAAGCATTTGTCATGTTGAAGTGGGTATAATGCTTGCACCAACAAGCCTTGAGCACTAGATGGAACATAGGCTTGTCCGTTCTCTTTGTCTCATATCTGTATTTTTGGAAATATTTTCTATAGTGCCAAGGTGGCTTTTTCTAGTTCTTCTTCTTCCTTCCAGAATCCTTACAGGTAAACTTCTCTTAACGTTTCTTTAACCCCTCAAGAGTTAGCTGCTTACGTCTTGTGTTAATATTTATGGACGTGATCACCCCATTCTGTCTTGTGTTATATTCCCCTGGAGGCTCATTTCTGGATCCCCTTTAGCAACCTCATTAGCAATTATGATCCTACATTTTTATGGTAGAGCTGTGGAGCTCTGCTTGTTGAACTTCTGTGTTATGTACGCTCTGTTTCTTTTACTTATTATACACTACAGGTAAAATAAGGACGCTATTTGGTGGCTTTTACTGGTAATTATTTTTAGTGCACACATGAGCATGTATACACCGATAAGTGCTCATTACTACATTGTGTTGTTTGACCTAATGCCTTTCCTTGAAAGAACATGTCTGCTGTACAAAAAAGACATTTTCTGAAGTCAGCTTAAGTCCAAGTTTTTAATGACTGTTAGCCGTCTTGCACGTTGTGTCATGTTCAAAGCATATATACATAAACCAGAACAGCGGCAAGCTATAGAGACTTTTAAAAATAATAAAAATCACTGCCAGTGTTAAAAGTATGCTCAGGTGCACTATCAGTAAAACCTCTCTTTGGTTGCTGTTATTTAGATGGTATTATTTTCTCCTTGTCTTTTTTTCTTTTTCTTTCTCTGATCCTGAGAGAAGTAAACAGCCTGTTGCTTCTACAACATACTCATATGCACATTTATTCATCAGTAAACTCCACTGAATTCAAAATAAATCTCGGTCCAGTGCAGCCTTTCCCCATTTCTGGTCTAGAAGTCCTGTCGGCATTGACAATTGACCATGCTGACTGAGGTGGATGAGAGCTGTAGCCTAACAGTGGCCCCCAACGTTGGGTAACCCAGGTATTTGTTCTTGGACTGCAACTCCCAGAAGCCTTCACCAGCAGCTGTGCTGTCCAGGTTTTCTAGGAGCTGCAGCCCAGGAACATCTAGGTTTACCCAAGTTTGGGATCCCCTGGCCCAAAACATCTGCAGGGACCCAGATTGGATATGGCTGTCCAAGTGTGGAAGCTTGAGTTTGCTGTCTTGCAGATTTGAACAAATTCATATGTATGTCTACTTTCTAATAATAAATTGTTTTATATTTCTTCACCAGACATCTTATCTTTAGGCAATGCTTTCCTGTTTACATTTCGATAATTAAAAGATTGCATTCTTGAAGGCTTTCATGGCCGGCATCCAATGGTTGTTGTAGGTTTTTCAGGCTGTTCGGCCATGTTTTGTAGGTTTTTCTTCCTAATGTTTCGCCAGTCTCTGTGGTTGGCATCTTCAGAGGACAGGAGTCGGAACTCTGTCTGTGCTCTGGTGCAATTTGTGAGATAGTGGAGTATTTATAGCTGTGGGATCAGCTTTTTGTCCTTTTCAGGAGATTGGGTGATTATGGTGATTAGCGTGTTTTTTGTTGTGGGTGTATTGTGATAAGGAGGAGATATGATCTGTAACTGTGACTGATGGGTGTAGTTAGCTGGTCTTTTGTGTGCAGTGATCACCGACCCTTGTGGCTGGGTAGAGTTTGTTGGCAGCTATAAATACTTAACTATCTCACAAACTGCACAAGAGCATAGACAGAGTTCTGATTCCTGTCCTCTGAAGATGCCGGCCACAGAGACTGGTGAAACGTTAGGAAGAAAAACCTTCAGAACATGGCCAAACAGCCTGAAAAACCTACAACAACCAATTAAAAGATTACTGGCCACCAATGGTGGCTACTGAAAAACTCCTGGTTATGTGAGCAGTTTGTGCAGAAAGCAGTAGTCATTTGACCATCTCTTTCATTTGCTTCCATCTTCATCATGTGGAATGTGTGTGTGAAAACATCTTGCAGCTGCCGAGTTATAGAAAACCACGGTCTGAGTGCTCCACATCAGGAATTTTGTTGCTGGGATCAAAGTACTGGAAAGGGCTTTTTGGTAGCAACCACACAGTGGCAAATAACATCTAACCCTCACTCCAGCCCTGTGGTTTTCTAAAGTCATCAAAGAAAATGTCTGTTTGTGTTCTCTTTGATTGCTTGGGAAAGTCTTCATGCTGATTACCTGTCTATTTTCTTTAGACCTTTTTGGTGGTCTCTGCTTTTGAGCCTTGTCTTGGCAGGCTTGTCATATTGTCTCTGTTCATATTATGTCCCAGTATGTGCTCCCTTTCCCTCACAATAGCATCACACTCTTGTGTCACTGCTGATCTGCCGAGAGTAATGTTAGGATTTGTGTTCTGAAAGAATGCTAAGAGAAATTATTGCCCTTGAGCTCTGTTCTTTATTCAATGTCCAGCCTGCTTTATGTTTTCCACAACAGCAATTACCTAATCTGAACCTGAATGAAGTCTTACACAATGAACCATACCTGGATGGAAAAACTTACCTTAAGGCCTGCTTTTTCTTTAAGACGCTTTTTAAGTGAAAGAGAAAAAGGCAAACCTCTGTTCAGACTTTTCTTAATTCTTTCCATTAGCAACTTCAGTCCTTTTGTTATCTCAATTGCTACTGAAGCTTTTAAAGTAGCCCCTCTCTTTTAAACACCTTAGAATTATTTACCAGAATCAGACAAAAGATCAAAGCAAAAACAGCTTTTCCTTAAATCATATTTTCCTCTGGCTATATTGAGTGCTATGCTGCAATCCTAGCTGTCAGGGCCAGAGCTGCTCTGAAATCGCCTAATCTTGTTTTCGAATAGAGTTAAAGAAAAGAGCCCATCATAGGCAATAAAGGTTTCTCCCAGCAGATTAGTGGTAAATTTCAAGTTCAGATGTTCATCTTTACAAGCCTAGTTGCCAGCCTATCTCCATAATGCTGGATCAGTTCATATCTACAAATGAAGAGTGGGTCTTTTGTAAAGCTAATTGCTCTTAATTGCCCATTCAGGAACAAAAGATACCCTGTGTTACAACATGGATCACTTGCAACAATACAGTATACTGTTCCCTGGGAAAGCTATTTCTCTACCAGATACTGTGAAGAGTGCAGCGAAACTTAGAGGGAAGAGTGAGATGCTTGGTGGTGTAATAATTCCTACTACTCAGAAAATCCCAGGGGTTCAAACCTGCAAGCTGATGCTCCATTACACCACCGGTCTGCCCTGTATACCACCTCCCTAGGTTTCAGCATTCCCTGCTGCCCCCCCAAAAAATCCTTCTACAATTCCTTTTTCTCACTTTCTCACTACATATGGTAATACAAAGCCAGCTCTACAATTGTAATTTATCTTGGAAAACTGAAATAATTACCCAGGATATTAAACTGAATTAATACAGATTTCACTGAATCAGCTATTAATCTCCAAGCTTCCTTCCTGACCTCATGACACACACGAAGAAATGGACACACATTCAGGGACTCCATATGATTATGGTCTTTTAAATAGAATTACTATACAATCATATTACAGGGACGCCTCTAATAATAATCCAGACTAAATGCTCTCCAGTCATTCCAGAATGCATGCATTCTTTTTACAGCATGACATGAATATATAATTATCTTTGAGTAGCATCAGAACTATACAGACATGTATGTCTATATAGGTGTGGGTGGGTATGATTTAAGGAAATTTTATTCAGAAAACTGCACAAAAGCTTTCCTCATACACTTGTTTTAAAAGAAACATCTGCATATGAACATGTATAGAGGAAAACAGAATTGGAAAACTATGTAAGCCGTTCAAAATAAACACATTTAAAGGAGATGAATACTAATAAAAAACATTTTGACCACCAAATCTTCACCCGTCTTGAGTGATAAGCATTTGGTCCTTGAAAAAACCAAGTGTTAGCCCAAATGTTCTTGCAGTGTTATGCTGACATTACACAGTGTAGTTTTTTCAGGCAAATTGCCTTAAGTTAAGAAATTACTGTGGCCATTATATATTGCATACTGAGTTCTTTGACTCAGCATGCAACGGATAATGTCTGCAGTGATTTGTTAACTTACGACAGTTTGCCTCCAAAAGTTGTAACCACATATGAGAATTTCAGTTATTACATCATAAGTGCCTGAGTTTTGAATGAATTTATGCAATATGACACTCTGGTTTTTCTGGAGTATAAAAACAAATTGTTTATGTAGCAATTAGAGTGCAACTAAAATGTATGTCAAACTATTTTTTAGTAAGAAACATTCTTACTAAGTAAGCAAGGAGTAGACCTTGACACCACATGCTTTGCTGAAATATGTGAAATCCAAATAAATACTGAAATCTCATATGTATATAGGAAATGATATGAATTACCCATTATAGAACTATACAAAAATAATAATCTAGATAAGTCCAGTGTATGGTAATGTTAATGCAATTGATGTATCTACCATAATACAATAATTATTGTTTTTGAATATGATACTTTGAATTCAGAATAATTGTCCTATACATAACGTGACATGTATAGGTTTGCTGTAGCTGATGTAACAGGATTCCTCACCGCTATGCCATTTACTGGAAAATTAAACCAGGTTTTAAAAAAACAGTTATTCTTAAGGATGATATCAAGAATCTCCAATTAAAAATGTGTTGGCAGACTATTACTCTCTATCTGATTGAAATAGTATTCTGCTACTTGTCTTGTGCTTTTATGATGAGCAGAAGCATATAAATCCCCTTCTGTAGCTTTGATGAATTATTTTGTGCCCTACTTATGCAATGGACTTTGTGACATAAAAAGATTTAAGTTCACAACTAAATGTTCTTTCAAAAAAGAAAGAAAGAAAGAAACTAAGAATGAACATTGTCCAAGCCTGGTGTCTTTCTAACCTAAGGAAAAAGTCTGCTGTTATTATATGTAAATAAATAAATATGTGTAACAGCTGGAATCATTGAGTTGTTTAAATACTTAAGATACACACTCCTTTGTTCAGAATTATTGTCGTGGAATCCAAGTCAGTTGGCTTTAAAACAACATGACAATTGTCAGTCAGTCCCTACACTGTTGTTGTTTGTTTGTTTGTTTGTTTGTTGTTTTTCCTTGCAAGCATTTGCTCTCAGTTGGATTACTGTTTGGGATCTTTCTGCAATTTGATTGTGTGTTAATTTGACCAGTATGTTTGTGACAAATGAAATTATGACGTTTCACCCAGCTCTAAAGTGGGTGTGGAGAATATACACATATGCTCTCGTAACTGCTGGCTGGACATGCACCTGCCTTCCTCTCTATTACTAGAAGATTATCAACAGTAATGGGAAAACATCTTTCTGCTCTGTTTGGAAATAAGCCACCAGTGATGAGTGTCAGGAAGCCACTGAGTAAAGGCATGAAAAAATATCCCCCTTCCCCCCCATTCAAGAGCAACTATTGTAACGTATGTAATGCAGTGCATCGTATTGGTTCAATTGGTTTCTCTGTTATTTTTGGAGAAAATGAAACGGCACTCATTATGTATGTTCAGAACCTGCTTTACAATCAGAGCTATATGGAACTTTGGAGAGAAACGATATTAAGTTTGCATTGCAAATGGTAATATTATTGTGTTGTGTCTAAGCACTGCAAGCAGGTTTTAATAATTCCAACATTCTAGTCAGTAATTTGCATTCCCTGAGAAGTCAGACAAGATAATGATTAATTTTAATAAAAATGCCACACCATTTTACACCCCTCCCCTGTATACGATGCTGGGATACTTTGTTTTAGCGGAGTCCCTTTCTCTGTTCAGAGAGAAGAAATGCAGCAGCTGGTGATGCAGAAGCAGTCATGCTAGACCACCCTCTTGCTGATGGGAATGTGAGCGATCAGAGTGATCCCCGAGACCATCTCTTCCCACACTATCTGTGCGTGTTTGATAGAGAGAGAAAGAGAAAGAGAGAATGAATTGTGTGATAATTGGGGGGCAGGGAAAAGAGAATTCCATATGTATGCCAGTGAGGTGACCATGTTCACTTTGGACTCTGGTTATGCCAACTGGTGGTATTCACGCCTCAGGAAGTTTCCTGGACAATATTCCATTCCTTGTCCCAAAGAAGAACCCCAACTCTGGCTAGTTTGCTTCAGCTGTTATCATGTACGGATTTTCATTATGCAACCGGGGAGGGGGGGGACCGGGAGGGACCCACAACTTTAAGTGGTTGAATGAGACTGATACAGGTTGTATCCAATACAGAGAAGAGAAAAGGTGGCCTTTCCATGGTGACATCTCATGGAGACTTTGTTAGTGCAAGCCATGTGGATTTGTAACGAAAGGGAATAACCTAAGAGCAAGGCTGTGTGCACCGTTCTGTCTTCTGGCACCCAGCTGAGTGTTGTTACAATTGGCCCTCCAAGAAGAGATGACATTTCGAGTGCGCTTTCTTCTTGTTAAAAATATGTCTGACATCCAAGTACAGGCCAGAGCCTTACAGGCAAGCAAGACAAAAGGGAGTGGGTGAATGGACAGCTGCTGTGTGTAGGATGTTCGACTTCTTTTTGAAGTTGGCATGTCAGCTCTGCTGTAGGAGGGTAGCAAATGGCGGTATTGCTGAGTTTAAAAAAAAAAAAGAGTGCCAAGCACAAGTTTCAGCTTTAGACCTATGACCAAGCTTTATGCTGGCAATTAAAGAAGTTCTCCCACAGCTCTTGGGATTTGTTTCGTTTTTTTGACGTCCTCCTGAGGTTCTGATCCTGCCCACGCAGCCTTGCTGCTGCTGACATCCTTAACAAACACAATTGGGTGGTGGCAAGCAGTGACTTGTTTATCAGCATGATCTTTCTTTTCTTCCAGAAAGACTGATTCTGGGAACATAAATGGATCAGAGCTTAGATGTCATGATTTGCAATAGTTTAAGTTAAGTTTGTTAGCTGAATGTTACATTTTAAATTGTATCATTTGTTGTCATTTAAAAAAAATTGCTTCCTACATGTTCAGTGGTGGGAGAATCGGCTGCATTATGCTTTTGTACTGTAGCATGCTATGCAGCATGTACTGCTGAATTAAATGTCATTGTCACCTTTTCAAAGACTACAGTAGAAAGCTTTATATAACACTTTGATTATACTTGAGTCTAACATTTCAAAACAGACTTGTCATTTTCAACTGCTACTCCTTCCTTCCTTTTTCAAAATTTATTCCTCTCTAAAATTATTTGGCCTTGAACAATGGTTAAGATAAGGAAATCATACCTACTTTTAAGAAGTATGAAATAAGCTGTTTGTATGGTAGAAGAGACTTTTATTCTTAGGCTATGTGCTTGGGACACAAATAGAGAGATGAGAATAAACCATTATGTAGCTTGTCCTGGTGTATTCTGCACTGTCAGCCTTGAAGACCGTGATTCTGATTCAGCACATTTGTGTGTACATTGAAGCTTTAATGGGGATTCCATTTGCATTGGAATTTCCCTCTCGCCTTTACGGGAAGAGGCAACTCCTCATGTATACGTCATACCCTGAAACTGAACCAACTGAGGATGACTAAAGAAACTTATATATGCAACTACTCAGGCTTCTGGATGTTTAGATCCCATCCTGTAGGGACAAGGGGCAAATAAATCTTAGGGTGGCAAGTAGGAATGGAGTTTTCTTATTTCTTGGTCTACAAATCCCATAATTCCCCATTCTGGAAATTCTGCTTGACTTTCAGACACCTAAATGTGACTCACCTGGGAGAGTAAGCTTAGCTAGTTCTAGCTCTGCCTAGCTTTGTGTTCAGAAAGGATCAGAGCAGGAACAGAAGGCTTGAGTGTAGATAGACCCAGCTAAGCCTCAAAGCTTCCAGTTTAGACCTTTTTATCTTGGTGTACAAATCACATAGGCCTCCCGGAATGGGCAATTATGGGATTTGTAGTCCAAGAGATTTTTTTTTTTTAATCTCATTTCTAGTGGCAGGTTTTGTAGCATCTTTGCACCTTATACTTCAGTGTGGGTCAACCTAACCCAAGTTGTGATATGGTGGAGGAATTTGTTCGCCGCTCTGTGCTTTCTATGGCGCAATATTCTATGCAACATTGTTGTTGCATGCACATCTATATGAGATTTCTTTTATTGCTATCACAGTACCTAAACAGTACTCTGGCATGTTATTCCATTAGATCAATTTAATAGATCCTGAAGTTCTACAGACCTGCACTAACTTCTGCAAGTCTCACTTAGATCATGTTGCAATTGTTTTTGACCATAAGAGTGGGAGGTCTTAATTTTCAGAGTTTTTAACCACACTGTTGATCTCAAAATGAGACACTGTGACAGGCTGAAAGATCCTGGTGATACGAATGTCATATCTATGGGAAGTGGCATAAGATAGCTGATGTCAAATAATGTTGACGATGGTTTTTGCATTTTTGCATCATGTGCATCACCACTGAATGCAGTGGAATTGGTTTTCAAATAAACTCTCCTACGTATCTGTAACGGGTAGAGCACAATTCATGAATCTCTGCATATCTTAAAGGTTGCAGGAAAAAATATTAATAGGCAAATCAATTACATACAATCAGGAACTATAGGAAATAGCTTATGCATTATGGAGTAACAAACAATAATGTACTATGAAGGTTCAGTGAACAGGCTTTGTCTCATATTTTATTTATTAGCAGCATATTGGCTGGCTTCTGGTAACAACCTCTTACACGTGAGTTGATTAAATCTTGTGTGGTTAAATCTAGTTATTACTTGAGAATTTTTGATGCAGCACAAAAAAAAATCTTTAGGCTAACTTTCAGAGGTGCATTAATCCCCTCTAATGCTTTTTCTGTGATTTTGCTGGCGCTGATGGTTAAAGCTATTGACAGGCTAGAGTAAATGTGCATAACATGGAACTTACTATTTTGGCGGGGTGGGCGTACAAGATTAAAAGAGGGTCGGCCAAGCATAAAAAGGAATGTAATATCACACGTGCATAATGAAAAGGGGAAGAATCAGATTGAAGAGCATTTTTAGCTTTTTTGGGAAGCAAAACAAAGGAGCAAAGGTATTTTTAAAAATTGTATGGATGTTCAGTGCCAGTAAGAAGCCAGGATAATCTGTGTTACATTTGGAAATGACTTGCTATTGTACAGGTGCCCGGAGCATCCACACTGCAGCATAGGATTCTGCATAAGATCCTGAGTAGAAAAGGAGCCTCTTTGAAGATAGAGGAATCAGAAGGTCAAACTAAATGTTTATTTAGTTTTTAGTTTTAGTTTATTTCTTTGTTTTTGCAATTTGCTTTTTCCAGAAAGTGACACAGAACTACCTCATGCTCTTCCTCCTCCTCCTCCTTCGGTAATAGAAGATGTGCAGAGTCCATTCCAGATCTGGCCTGCAGTATATGTGGGAGGAGACTCTGAAACCTCCATAGACCCCCCCCTCCATGCTAGCATCCTAATCCAGAATTCATCTTCCATGCTTCCTTTTGCCCTGCTAGCTGCATCTTTCAAGTAACATGTAGTTTGACTTCATCTCTCTTTCTGTCACCACTACTGCTGCTTTCCAGGGAGACTGATTTCCCTCAAGCCTCTCATGCTGAAGGGTCAACTAAAGCTGCTATTCAGAATTCATGACTGACTACCCTTATCACTTTTGTGAACATCTGTTATTGGCCCTGATTTTGCTTAAACTGCTGTGATATTTGAGGGAAGTATGGAGGTACCTACTGGACAACACAGTTAGAGAAGCTGGAAACTGCTCAGTCTAGCTCATCTGAGTTTGAGAGACCCGGCTGTAATTTGATGTCGTTGGAGATACCTATCTGAAATGGCAAGTTTTTACTTAGGGCTTAGAAAATATGTTTTGGACTACAACTCCCAGAATCCCTACTTTCAATATGCTGGCAGCTGGCTGTGTTGGCTGGGGATTCCATGAATTGGAGCCAAAAAAATAACATCTCCAGACATTGTTCTTTGTGTTATATATGCTTGTATGTATAAAGAAGTATATATAAAGAAATGTATGTATAAATAAGGCTGACCGCCAAAGAATTGATCCTTTTGAATTGTGATGGTGGAGGAGACCCTGGACTGCAAGGAGAACAAACCTATCCATTCAGAAGGAAATCAACCCTGAGTGCTCACTGGAAGGACAGATCCTGAAGCTGAGGCTCCAATACTTTGGCCATCTCATGAGAAGAGAAAACTCCCTGGAAAAGACCCTGATGTTGGGAAAGTGTGAAAAGGAGAAGCGGACAACAGAGGACGAGATGGTTGGACAGTGTCATCGAAGCAACCAACATGAATTTGACCCAACTCTGGGAGGCAGTGGAAGACAGAAGGGCCTGGCGTGCTCTAGTCCATGGGGTCACGAAGAGTCGGAAACAACTTAATGACTAAACAACAACATGCTTGCAAACATAGCCTTCTGCTGAAGGCTCCCTCTTAAGTGATATATTATAGTTACAGATAACCTATGTACAAATGACATGACTCAAAATGACCCCACCAAAAAAGTATATTGCACAACATACAATGTTTTTTGGGGGGGGCGGGTGACCTGAGAGAACAGTGGCTGAAAGACAGTAGTACAGTGGTGCCTCACTTTACGATTGCCCCGCATTACGACAAATCCACTGTACAACGATCTTTTGCGATCGAAATTGCGATCGCAAAACGATGGTCTAAATGGGGGAATTTTGCTTTGCGATGATCGGTTCCCTGCTTCGGGAACTGATTCTTCGGAAAACGATGTATTTCTAACAGCTGATCGGCGCTTTCAAAATGGTCACCGGGTAATTAAAATGGCTCCCCGCTGTGTTTAGGGATGGATTCCTCGCTATACAGGCAACGAAAATGGCCGCCGTATGGAGGATCTTCGCTGGACGGTGAGTTTTTACCCCATTGGAATGCATTGAACAGGTTTCAGTGTGTTTCAATGGGGTTTTAACTTTCGCTTTACGATGTTTTTGCTTAACGGCGATTTTCCTGGAATGGATTATCGCTGTTAAGCGAGGCACCACTATGACAACTACAGTAACTCCACTCACACTTGCATAGGAGTTGGCTCACCAAATCTTCACTGACTGCAATTAGGCCTACCCTAATTGCAACTGTCTGCTGCATTTCAGACAGCCACTGTTTGTGTGGAGAAAAAACATTACCACAATTATTTTATTTGAAAAGTTTAAAAATGAGAAAAATATATAGAAACTCCTGTAACCTCACTCCAGCAGGCAAAAAGCTTTTCTGAGTTTTCATTCTCATAGATGAGAAGGGAGGGAAAAAAGCAAAGATTTGCGTCCCTCTACTTCATGTACATGAGATAACAATCAGTTTAATAAAAGCCAGAACCCTAATGATCATTTCCCTCACACCGCATCAGTATCAGTAGCAACCTCAGTTGGAAGTATTCGGGATAGCACCTGCTAGCCTTTAGAAGACATTAAAAATACATTACTAAATGCTTTCTCATAGGGATTAGATTGCAAAGAAAAGGAGATATACGGTGTTTTCTCTCACAAGAGATGAGAAACAAAATTCTCACAGCACTGTGAGGCATTGATTTATGAGATTTCAGTGTACGTATTCCCGGACCAGGAATATAAAGTTCTCCAGCTTAGTGATCAGCAATTATAGTTATGTGCCATTAGAACTAAAAAATAAGAACAAATAAATGTTTTGAGAAAAGAGATTAAAACTGAAGTGCATGAAATACTGCATGAGGCTTTGTCCAAAAGAGAAATAATTACATTCTTGTGATATATAAAGTGGGCAATTGATGGGTTTCCTTGGTGGGGTAGACGGTATTATTGAAACATGAATCTGTTCAGAAAATCCCCTTCCTTGCATACATGCAGTGTGTTGAGGTGGGAAGAAAAACAATGCTTTCTTGCTCCATTCTCAATATCCACATCACTAGTGCCACATTAGAAATTCCCAGTCTATTCACAAACAGCTGTATTCTCTTAAAATGCATAAAAAGAGGGATGGGGTCCGTGATTTCTGGCATTGAGAATTCTGCCGATATAATTATGTTTTGGATTTATCTTCTTTAGCCCTTTGCCTGTGTTGCTGCTCTAAGTGTAAACTGTGTTTTTATTAGTTGGTGTCATTGCACTCTCATACTGTACGTTGTATTGTATGATTCTTTGGAGGCCTTGGATTGATTGCGTATACACTCTGAGATTAATTAAAATTTCATCCAGCCAGCTCTGAGAAACCTTACTTCTGCTCCACTCCCATTATGAGCTCAGGATCTGAGGTGTGAACTCCTGGCTATAAACTACAAAGGAAAAAAAGGAAAAGTACTCCATTGTGTGTCTGTGTTTTGTTTTGTTTAAATAATTAGGTTTGACTGAGGTACAACATATGCTTAGTTTTAGTAGATGGATTCCGTTATCTTCTATGTGCCTTTTTTTATGACTTGGGCAGCATCCACAGAAAGTGTGTGCAAAGGGCCTTACATGATGGATACCATCCTACAGTTGATAAAAGGTATGCATTTCATGCAAAACAACGTTTAATTTTTCAGTCAAACCTTTTGACAGCATGCTTTAGACACAGAGACATAAAATAATTAAGCATTTAGGCCAGCACAGAAAGCAGTTATATTACATACTGCCGTCTATGACAAATACACTGAATGGCAACGTTTATTTCCTCTCCATGATGAGGTGATGGGGAAGGGGGAGCCAATTACCTCTATTTTTCCTTCCTCAAACTGAATGAGACGGCTCACCTCATTCATTTACTTTCCTGACTGATCAGGTCAACGTCTTTGTCAATTCATGCCACATGAATAGAAATGTTCTGTGTGGCATTTGGTTTACATCAAAGGACTCCTTGAGCTTCAGGGAGAGAATAAAACAAATATTTGCATATATTCACAATTTTCAAATGTTGCCATTCATCTTCTTTGAATAAATAATTTCAAAGCAAAATTCAAAGTTTTACTGTGCCCTTTTTACCTCACTATCAAATTCACAGGCTTTAGGCTGCTAATATATTCAATGTGTAGTGTATATCTAGGAACAAATTGCGTTGAAGTCAGTGTGTAGACATTTGCATTGGAGGCCAGCTAGAAATGTACAATAGGAACAGGGTACTAGTTTCATTTTCTGGACTAGATTCTCACTCTCTGACTTCATGTAGGCATGAGGATATAACAGCTAGATGACCACTTACCTAATATCACAAGCTTCCATATGAAGAAGGATTGTGCTAGATCCGAGCCCTCCTGAAGCTAGCATAAGCTTTCTAACTCAGCAACTTCAGATGCCCTGCACTTTATTTTACTGAGGAGAATGCAGGATTAACAAAGCATCTGGCTGTTATCTGTAGTCAGAGACTGGAGATAATGGAGGTTCTTACTTCCCTGCCTCGGCCCATTTAGGGAAATGAACAGAGTAGGGAAAAGCCTGGGAGATGTTAGGAAGGGGATTCAGGAAGTGGGACCTCTGCAGACCCTACATGAACTGTTTTGGGATCACTTAAGGGGCTAAATTTGGCCCACAACTTACAGGTTCTTATCCTCTGATACATACCACATGTTGTTAGCATCTGTTATTTTGATTTGGTTAAATTTTGGAGATGGGCAGTTCATGCCAGTTCATTTATCAGCTGAACAGGTGTTTGGTGCTTCAAAGCCCCACCTCCTCTGGTGGGTGCCTACAGAGGCAGCACCTAGAGAAGGCGGGGCAGGAAAGCGAGGCCGCTTCCCCTGAGTGGGTGCCCACTGGAGGAGGCGAGACTTCAAAGCACCAAACACCTGTTTAGCCAGTAAATGAACTAGTACAAGCCGCTCAACTGACAGTTTGTCCATCTCTGGTAGATTTCAAAGATGTCAACTAGCAGATGCTAATTACAGGTATTAAATATGGCATGATTATAAAATACTATTCCATCATTTGGACTTTAAAATGTTATACAATACGATACAGTAGTACAGTAGTTCTCAACATAACTTTGAGGGAACTCTGTTTTCTGTAAAGCTTATCATTGGTTGTCAAGAAGCAAACTAGTTGAATAAGGATTTTCTGCCACAGCTATTCTTGCTTCTGATTGTTCAGCCACAGAAGAATATTGGATTGTATACTAGGACATTTTCACTTGACAGTGGTGATGAGTCAACTGAGTGTGCAATGTGGATCAGATTCAGGAGACTCTGCAATGCATTCCAGCTTCTGCAGAGGCCACATGGAAGATCTGTGACAGGCACTGATATGGAATTCTGGGAAGCTGGTAGAGCCAATTCATATCACCTCTCACAGGTAACATTCCTGCTGAGTTTTTTTTTTAATGCAAACAAAAAAACCTTCTGGTTTTCATTCTTGAGAGGAACTTGCTAACTTCAAAGTAGTGTATATCAAGTAAACAATTTATGCTTGATTGGTCTGCTAACCATCACATAATTAACTACAGGATTGATAATACAGATCGGGCCACATTCTTTCACTCAAGCTCACTTACTGTATATGCACATAAGCCCATGAGTGAACACATAGGTAGAGCTAAACATGGGTTCTTTTCCACTTGACTGTCAACCTCTCTATTGGACTCATGGAACTGAGCACACTTACATGATTCTTATTTTTTTTCCCTTCAGTATCCATTGATGCACACTGCATCACTAGAACTTGCACAATAAAGAATTGATTATGCCATTGCTTTCATGGTGTTAATATAACCTTTTTGTTAAACACTAGAAAGAAAACAGCTATGTGAGCAGTGGGCATACCTCCGTTTTCAGTGTTATATTTGCTGAGAGAAGATATCCGGCTTTGGGGGGGGGACTGAATTCTCACTAAAATAACTGGGAAATTCCTTCACTACCAATAATGATGAACATATTGTCTCCTTTATCAGTATCAGAATTTACCACTTCCTCATATTTTGGCCACAGCATTTCAGAAAGAGACAATGCTTTTGCTTCAGATTCTGCATTCACTTGTCACTTAAATTGGTTTTGTGAAGAAACTGTGACACGGTAACGTAGAGCAATGTTATCTTTTGTATGTTGCTATTATTCTTTATTATTCCTAAAAATTGTACTTTGTCTCACGTTTGGCATCCAAATCCCTATTCTCATCTTTGTTAAATGAAAATTCTTCAAAAGTGTGATGACATTCTGTTCAAAAAGAAATGTGAACTTTTTCTCCCATGATTCACCTCTCCTTGCTTTCTCGGCTGTCCTGGAAATCCAGGATATACTTAAAAGTAGCAAAGATGCTGACTGCACATCTTTGTGAAAAGGAAGTGAAAGTTGGTATTCAAATGCTTTTCCAGTTCTCCTTAGGAATATTACTATATAGGAGAGGATTGCATTTATGGCAAAGAATGTTTACCACAAAACTGTCAGTCCGATCATCGAAGTGTTATATATTTTGCAGTTGTCATCACAGTTAACATTTCTGATGGATGCAATATTTGGTATACCTGATGCCAATTTGGGAGAAGAACATTAGTAGCAAAAAAGATTCTGGCCTGTAATTTTGAAAGCACGCTGAGCCCTGTGTCACTTTCAGCCCTAAATGAAAACTGGCAGCAGGGAGAAAAGATTAATTCAAATGACTTGAGCAGAAAGCATTCCTTGCCGTTCCATTTTGCATATTTCACGACATGCAGGTATTCATTTATGTATTATTTTACAGTTCTATCCTGTCTTTCCTCCACTGAGCCGAATGAAGCGTATCTGGCTTTCCCATTACAACTGTGGGTGGAAGGTTGGGCTGGAAGAGATTGACTGGCCCAAGATCACCCAGTGAGTTTTTTCCACTGAAACTCAGTCCCATATTTTTACCACTGTGCTTAGAAATCTGTTTTTAAAAAAATGTCTGATTCCATGTTTCCATGTTTGTATCAGCATGGGGGGAGTGCTGGAATACTGAATTCCTGTTCTTACCTATTTAGGCTGTTTCAGGATGAATACCTCACCGAGGATTTTAAAAAGCATGGAAAATTCCTGACTCCAAAAGAGAATGAGACAAAAAGCTATTTCTTCCTCCATGAAGTGTCTTTCATTTGCTGTCTTTTTCCTTTGAGAAGTACAGTAGGACCCCTCCATCTGTGGAGTCAGTATCCATTGATTCCCTTATCTGCTGGCTGAAAAACAACAACAGAAATACCTATTTATATGTATTTCCAGGCTTCATTTGGCAGAACTCACCACTAGAGGGAGCTGGAGAGCGTGTGACATAATAGCATTTGATACTTCCACATTTTTCAACATTTGTGGAGGGGGGACATCCCCCATGAATACTGTGGTCCTCCTGTACTGTATTTCATTGATGCCAAACAGCAGAGACAGAAAGACTGGCTGAATTTTAAGAAAGATATGTGACAATGAGATAAGCAAGCATTTACAGTGGTGCCCCGCATAGCGACGATAATCCGTGCAGCAAAAATAGCTGCAAAGCGATTTCGTCACTATGTGAAATTAAAAAGCCCATAGGAATGCATTGAAACCCCTTCGATCCGTTCCTGTGGGCTTAAAACTTACCTTTTAAGTGAAAATCCTCCATAAGGCGGCCATTTTAGCGGCCCGGTAAGCGAGGAATCCGTCCCTGTTTTACCCGGCGGCCATTTTGGAACCGCCAATCAGCTGGGGAAAAATCATCACTATGTGACAATCAGTAAGCGAAACAGCTTACCAATCGTCGCAAAGCGATTTCCCCCCATAGGAAACATCGTTATGCAATCGCAAAAGCGATCGTAAAAACATCGTCACTATGCGGATTCGTCGTTAAACGGAGTGCCCGTTATGCGAGGCACCACTGTATATGCCTAATTCAAATCATAGTTCAATTATTGCTGAATGTTTCCCCCTCTCTGGACATTGACAGGTGGCCTTGAAATATTTAGGCAGAATACATTACACATTCCTAGAAAGTAACTTCCCTTTGCCTATATGAACTGCAGTATTCCTGTCGCACTCTGGAACTGCAACCCTAAACAGCCTACAGATGAGGCAACCCCATAAGCGCAGTGAATGTCATGGTCGGATTGGGGGCAGATGAATGGTAGTTCTCATGGAAAAATCTGTTTGATAGGGTCAGCCAGGAACCAATGAAGCTAGGTATCTGATGGCTACCATAGATTGGTTGCATTAAAATCAATCTTTACCTTGCTGTTATTGTGTGGATGAACATAATGCATTGAAATATTCACATAATTCTTTTTGAGATACAGTTTAAAAGAAATGTTTGCTTTGTTGCATGTGTTAAGCATTAAAAAAGCCAGTTTATTTGTGATCCAAAAAGAAATTTGTCATCTGATGATAAAACATTGGTGCTCCGTACTCCCTTTACACCTTCTCTTCCTTCAGTGACAGGATACAGATCTTCTCTGGTGGCAGCACCATATCTAGTCTGTGCTGGCTTTTTTTCCAGTTCACTCCATGTTGCTTAGGAATTTATATGCAACATCTCAAATAGATATGACATGATCAAAACAACCAACAAAAAGCACCTGACTCTGGCCTTTAAAAACTGTTTCAGAGAGGTAGCCATTATTTAGTATAGTTATCTTGGCAGAATTACAACAGCAGCAGAAACAAGTGGGATTTAAGAACATAAACATAGTGCACGACAACTTCATTGCTATGTAGCATATTTCTACAATGAGTTGTGATACCCACGTTTAAATATTATAGTATCTTCATTAAAAAGGATGAACAAACAAATAAAAAATATTTTAATACCATGTTGTAAAAATATTTCTGGTATCTTTGCCCAGTCCTGTTTTATTTTGGCTATATTTTATTTATTTAATTATTTCTTTAAAATAGTTTAACCCTGTCTTTCTCCTTTAAAAAAAAGACTAAAGGTCTACATCATTAAAACACAATACATTAAAGCTAAAAATAGTGAATTATTCAAATATTAGATGAATTAATGACATTATGTTAAAAATGTTAGTAAAGCTTTACCAAAACAGATTTAGAAGCAACCAAATACAAACCATTTCTTTTTAAAGCCTCTCCTAGACAGTTTGTCACTAAGGAAAAGCTTTCCTGAAGAGGAAGATCTTTACCTCCTTGCGTAAGGACAGCAAAGATGGGGCCAGCTTGGTCTCCTGTGGGAGGGAGTTCCAGAATCTGTGTGCAGTGACAGAGAAGGCCCTCTCCCATGTGAGAGTGATGGGGCCAAGAGATAGGTCTCCCCAATGAACTTGACACATGGGCAGGATCATAATGAGATATAGTCCTTGAGATAGTTTGGACCCAGAATATTTTGGGCTTTTTGGGTTAAAACCAGTAGTTTGAATTGACCCTAGAAATGGATCAGCAGTCAATAGAGCTGTTGTAACAAGGGGGATCCAGTGGTCCCTGTAACCAACCCCAGTTAGCAATCTGGCTGCTGCATTTTGGAACCTCTGGATTTTCTGAACATTTTCCAAAGGCAGCCCCATGTAGAGCGTATTATAGCAGTCCAGTTGGGATGTAGCTAAGGCATGTGCCACTGTGGCCAGGTCAGACGTCTCCAGTAACAGGTGCAGCTGGTGCACTAGTTTTAATTAGTCATAACCACACATTTTATTTCACAGTGGAAAAACTCCAAAAACTGCCATATCATTCCCACTCATCCATGAAGGCTCTTACTTTGGCTGTGTATAACTCATATATGGGGGGTGTTAGTTTAATAAATGCTCAGGTTATTGGAATCCAGCCATAGGCATAAGAGCAGTCCTTCATGTTCCCAAGATTAACGGGCAAAGATGTAGCTAAAAATGTTGGCAACTGGGCCTCCACTGCTTTCTGTCAGGAGGGGGGAATTCCTCCTCCATGTTAAGACCAGCGAGATGATGGGAGGGACAGAGAGCCCAGTTTGGCAGGTGGCTGAGATTCATCCACTGCAAATTACAATCTGAGGAAAAGTTAATCAATTATTCCTCAGTGTGTAATGACCTTTCTACAGACATTTGCCTCAAAGTTGTCAGGACTACAAATGGATAGAGTGACTTGGCCCCTCTTGCTGGCCCAGGACAATGGAATCCTCCTCCCATTAGAACAATGGTTCTCAGTCTTGGGTAACCCAGGTATCCTTGGACTGCAGGCCCCAGAAACCCCAGCCAGCACAGCTCATGGTGAAGGCTTCTGGGAGTTGCAGTCCAGGAACACCTGGGTTACCCAAGGTTGGGAACCCACTACATTAGAGGACAGTGAGAATGTCCTCGCTGAACGGAGCATTTTTAATTACATACCTCCAGAGTTTCCTGCTTAATGCAGAGAGGCCTGGGACTAAATGGGCATTGGTCAGTGGGCCCAGAACCCTAAGATGTCTAAGGTTGGCTACAGAGCCCCTCTACCCACTTATAGATGCCACACAGGCAACGCAGAAAGTTAAATGATCTACTGAAGTTTGACATTATAGCAATTTGCTCCTTTTCTCTTCTACATGTTATTTCTCCTTTAAATCCTGCAGAGGCATGTTGTGTATGCTGATCATTGCATTTCCCACCCATCCCCCCCCTACGTTTTATCAGTGAGCAAGTAAAAGTCTCATTTTGAATATACACTGAAACCTGTGATACAGGTTTGGGGATTCATTCCTCACAGACCTCTCCTATGCTGCCTCATTTCTGGCACTGCTTAATATAATTGAATTGCACCAATCAAGCGTACTCTTGGCTCAGCCATGGACATAGCACAGGTGGTGTCGCTGAATTATCCAAGTAGATACTTACCATACTGAAAAGCCTTCTAAATCACAAAAGAGAGTTAAATGGTACAAGGAGTCACTTTGATGTTAGAACCAAAATTAAATGGTGGTGGCTTCTCCTCCTCCTCCATTATTATTAAGAAACAATAACACAGGATCCACCTATTTTAAATTGTTATCTTTCGAGGTCATTGCTTCCGTTCCATCTCTCGTTTTACACAAATATTGCCCCAAACCTCTTTGCCTTTCTGAATCTCCAAAGTGTTACAATGAAATATCTGCCCAGGTTGAAAAAAAAGGTATCCGTGCTGTCCCTCTTTCTTGGCAGGTTCCTGAGAAGAGCTGGCTGGAAGGGTTGCCAACTGGTCAGTTTTAATATTAGCACAGAAAGCAGAAAAATATACTCTTCTTTTTCTGATTCTGTGCTGAAATTTGCTTGGGAGAAAACTGTTCCTCTCTAATGTCTGTTAGGGATCATAGCCTCCGGAGCTAAAACAATTTCATGTCTGAAAAGATTCAGAACGGAAATATGAATCATCGTCTGGGGCAGTCACTGAGAAAGAAGGGCTTGATGCATTTTATAAAAAATCCATTTCATTCACAAGAGGAAGACTTAGGCAAAGCCTCTTGTATTTAACTATTTGAGCTGGCGGGGGGGGGGAATAGTTTAGCCTAGCAAATTGTGACACGTAATTACTTGCTTCACTACCCTACTTTGATTTGGTAAGCAATTATCTCAATTAGGGCTACTTGCACCATTAGGGCCAAGTATCACTCAAGACAAGTTGAGTATGACATTGCTTTATCACCTTTTGTCTCAGCACAATAAGGGAGGGAGGGAAAGTCAATTTATGTTTTGGTGCAAATCCTGTTTAGGAAGAAAACATCAGGAACATAAATGTCTGTACATTTCTGAATGGCAGTCGTCCTCTTTTGAGTAATTTATAAGTGGTATGTGATTGGACTTGTATGCATTAAAATAATAATTTCCTACTATAAGCCCACAAACTATGAACATTTATTATTTCCTTCTTTCGTACACAAGGACTGATGTTACCGTAGCTATGTTTCATACATGATTAGATCTGGACTTGTCTTTTTCCATTAGTGGAAGGCATTGGTATCCAGTGGTAGCTTTTACTGGAGAAAAATACAGGAAGAGTTCTGACATACTTACAGTATCTGTCATTCCAATTTGAAGAAGCTTGAGCCAACCCATAGGGCTGCTTACTTCCCATCCCTGTGGGTATGTGAAGTTGAGCAAGGTCATGCGGTGCAATGCTCCCTTGAAGTAACGGAGTAAACTGTGGCTGCTGAAAGTCTGGAACCCGTATCTCCCTCTCTAAGTTTAATGCTTTTTACCTGTGTCTCTCATTACATAGTGAACGTATTGCTTCATTATCAGATGTGCACATCTAGATTATTTAGGTGAGTCCAACAACTCTGACTTTGCATCTCCTCTCTACCCTGTTTTGTCGTGTGTGCTGGTGTGGCTGTTTGATTATTTCTGGCTGGACTGGAAGCAGCAAAATCAGGTTCATTGTGTCATGTAAATGTTACCTTTCTCATGCCCGTTTCTGGCTAGAAAAGAGTCCTATTCAGCTGTTCTAAAATCTAGAATCATCAGCATGGTTATAGGGGAGAGTACCCTCCCTTGTCATTTTGATCATCCAAAAAGCCATGAAGATCTGAAGGAAGTGTCTTCTTTTCTTCAGACATTAATTGCCCTAGATCTGAGCGAGAACCCAAGTTATGGCAAGTTCTTGTTCATGTGTATAGCCTACATGTGAGCAGGAATCTGTCCCACTACAAGCAGGGGTGATCAGGCAGCATGTAGTAGCACACTATTTGTGTGCGAGAAGCTAAGGGTCTCACATGTTGCCTCATGATAATTCATCAGTAGAGTAACTTGGGATCAATTGTTTTTGCTATTTTTGATGGCCTCTATTTTTTTACTGTGGTTGGATAGCTCAGTGGGCTGGATAGCTGATGGTTTAGCTATCTGGCTGCAGAGCCAGAGGTTGGAAGTTTGATTGCCCACTATGTCTCCTGTACAGAGAGCCAGCCTGTATATCAGGCAAAAACAAAATAAAACAATAAAGAAGACAACAGTGTTGGGGCACCTTAAAGACGAACTGCTGCATTTTAATGTGAGCTTTCACGGACAAGTCCACTTCCTCAGACATGTCCACGAAAGCTCAGAATAAAACATAGCAGTTAGTCTTTAATGTGCCACAACATTGTTGTCTTCTTTATTGTTTTATTTTGTTTTTGCCTGAGATGCTAGCACAGACTAACACAGCTACCTGTTATAGAGCTAACCTGTGTAACCTTGGGCCAGATGTAAAGTCACAAGGTAACCCCAGAAAAAAGGAATGGTAAACCACATCTCAGTATTCTCTATCTAGAAATCCTGGAAACGGTCACTGTATGTTGGAGTAGACTTGACAGCACACAATCATTATTATATTTTACTGTAATCCAGAAGTGTGTCACAAAGTGATTCAGAATCTGTGAGGAAGGATGAGATGGCTAAATATGTATGTGGTTTTGAAGATTACACTTTTTTTTCAGTAGCTAACTTTTACATATGCAAAGGGGTATCTTTGAAAGTCCCAAGTATGTATTTTTATGCATCTTTCAACTATAAACAACAAGTTTTGCTTTGCTGCAGTGTATATTGTGGTACACCTACTGTGAGGAATGCTAAATAAAAAATAATTATTTGTCTGCTGGAGCTCTGAGAATACTTAGGTTCATGGGAGTTATGTGGGCTGAGTTTATTTTATTAAGCTTTATTAGTTTTGTTTCTGTTTGTGTGGGTTGAATCAACTGAGATTTCACCATCCATTATCATTTCTTCATGCTGCACTAACTTTCAGAAATAATAAAAAAAATGGTTGCAGTGTTCATTCCAAGTAATGTGTGATATGAAGAAGTCATATAATGTTATCTTTCTGTTGGACCAACTTAAGTTTGAATAATATTGTGTAAGCTTTCCCAGATGGAGAAGGATTTTTCCAAGATGTGCAGTGAGTTGCAGTAGCAACCAGAAGGAAAATAATAGGCAGTTGTGCTGGGATAGAAAAATTACTATTTCTTTTCATAGACTTGCAAGAGTACAACAGTCACATGGACGTAAGCCACTGTGTGGCCCTGCTTGTCCCCCAGAGACCAGGAGTGCAATAGCACCTGAGTTAGGCATGCATATGTCCTCCTGGTTCCCAGTCCATAATGGGAGTCAACCAAGGAGAGCATCCTGAACCTGTGGTGCCCTACCATCACCAACTGGCTCTGTCCCCATGCTTCCAAAACACCCCCAACAAAGCTGTGACATGAACCCAGGAGCATATACTCCAACTCTTTGTTGACTAAACACATAAGTCCAATTAGAACAACTGAAAGTTCCAAATAACACAGGTGATTATGAGACAAAAACTCTTGTAGACAAAGAGAACTCCATTTGGCTGGCAATGATTTTTAAATTCCCTGTGTTGGCCGGACATGAGATCTGGAAGTATCCTATCCACCAAGAAAAATGTTCCTACCTCATCAACCATTCTAATTGGTCACCTTTAAACCAAGGGTGGGAGCAGCTCCACAGCGCAGGGAGCCGTGTGAGGAAGGAGTGCCCCCAAGATGGTGGACGCTACGCTATCCAGGCTCTAAAACCACCACAGCTGACTAAACATGGCTCCCAGGTGATTTTGAATCCACTTTATGCTTTTTTAGACTGTAATTCAGAAAACACACTTGAATGTTCTCTTGGTTTCCTTCTCACAGAACGCTCAAACTGTCCCTCACAAAATGCACAGATTTCTTAAGTTTCCCAAATTCAAAGTAACAGGAGTTATTAGACATTTTTCTGTTGCTGTTGTTGTCATTTGTTTTCTGTTTGAACAGTGAGAGGCCTAGTCCCATGTCCATGGGGTTAATTTTGTAATTGGAGAATACAAATAATGCCTCTATGAAGGACACAAAAGAAAGGACGTTGCTACAGGGGCCACAAAGTGTTTTTTTTTTTTAACCCATGGTTCATGCCAGCATGAGCTTCGACCCAGAAGTCTCAGGAGAGATTACTACTCATGGAATGCTGTCTTCCATTCCTTTCTTCTTTTTGTTATTCCAGAAGATTGGAAGTGTCTTCAGAATACCACAGGTTTTGACACAGGAGGCTGGAAGACACAGGGGGCGTGTAGAAATCATATTCTCTCTTGAGTGTGTTGGATCATAGACCTTTCTATAAGTAGGAGGAACGTGTTCATTCATGGAAGAAGTCTTCCAAATCAGCAGGAAAGTCTACAAAGATTCCCCATGTTCCCCTTGTTCTCCCCCCCTACTTTTGGCCCAATTTCACTACCATCAGCGTGTGGTGTCTGCCTGTAGCATTTTACCACAGTAAGGCAATCACCTGTAGAGCAAACTGGCGTATAAAATGGGAATGGGATCAGTAACCTCATTTAAAAAAAAAAAACAGTCCTGAGCAGATTCTTTCAGTTCTGATTTGCGTACATAAATTTTCAATTGGAGTGGCATAAATGTGCAGAAAGGCACACATTATTCAAATTATTCAAAAGACACCATCACCCTAAGTACGCATTTCATTTCCTATATAAATTCAAGAACTGGTCTCAATTGTGAAGTTGGAGTCCTTTGAATATTTACATTCCTTCCACATCCATTTGAAATTTTTCCACTGGCTTCAGAGAGTGGGTGTGATTCACATCCCGCTGTGGATGGATAGGTAGGGAGGAGATGCAAAGTGAGAAGCGTCTATGAGAGCGATTTAAAGCATCTTTAGGGATAGGACTTTGGAAAATATTACATCGTATAGCCAAAGTGACATGGAGGGGAAATAGAAAGCTCTAATCAAGGCCATTACAAAAATATCACTGCTGGATGCCAATTAGCATCACAAAATAATCACAAAATAATTGAAACAGAAATTAATTCTAGTGAAAATGTATTCAGATATACTTTTAGCTACCACTGAAGGAGAGCCTGAGGTTCACTATCCCATCTGCTCCACATGCAGCAACAGTAAATGGTTACATGCAGAGATCATGGCCATCAATCAGCGATGGGCAGGTTGAGGATTCTGGCCCAAAAAAAAAAAAATGGCAGCAGGGGAATCAAAGTGTATCAGGCATAAACAGCATTTTGTTTCCAGTGGTTTAGAGCTGAGCAGACCTGGGTGAAAAATCAGTCATCAACTCTTTATGCATCTAGAGAAAGAAAATACACACATACAAACACAAAATCCCTTTTAATATGCCTAGCTCTCAGGTATAAGAGTAATTGGAATGAGATTCATGTCGTTCCTTTGGAAAGACGGGCACTGCTGATGAAGGAGAGTTCTGTTGATCTTGGCTAAGGAACAAGAAAGGGAAGGGTGACAATTAGCAATTAGAAAAATGTAGGTTTTTGGATTACAGAACTCCGAAGTCAGCATGGACACTGGGAGAGTTAGATATACACATGTGGCCACAGGGATATGTAGATATAAAGGTAAAGGTTCCCCTTGACAATTTTTTTGTCCAGTCGTGTTCGATTCTAGGGGGCGGTGCTCATCCCCGTTTCCAAGCCATAGAGCCAACGTTTTTGTTCGAAGACAATCTTCCGTGGTCACATGGCCAGTGCGACTTAGACATGGAACGCCGTTACCTTCCCACCAAGGTGGTCCCTATTGATCTACTCGCATTTGCATGCTTTCGAACCGCTAGGTTGGCGGGAGCTGGGACAAGTGACGGGTGCTCACTCCATCGCGTGGATTCGATCTTACGACTGCTGGTCTTCTGACCCTGCAGCACAGGCTTCTGCAGTTTAGTGCACAGCGCCACCACGTCCTTCTATATACCCACGTACAAAAGGCTTCTATGCATAGCACTTTCATGTACATATTCAGGACATGAATGACCGTGAAGGCATGAAGGCTCAACCTGGGATGATCTCACTGTGTTGCTGCTTAGAAAAATGGCTGATGTGATCGATCGTTGCAATGCTGTCTCTTAGCAAGCAGAAGGAAAATTGGAGGATATTATAGACTTTTTCTTAGTACACAACTGGAGTTGAAACAGAGGGGGGGGGGAAACTGTTCTGTCTGACTGAATGAGGAAGGATCAAGGCTGTTGGCAGAAATGGATCTTATAATAAGTTCTGAAGTTTGTTTGTTTTATTTTGTGCCCTTGAGCAAGTATCATTGTTATATGTCTATAACAATGATGATATTTGTAAAAGAGTCATGAAGCAGTGCTTGGTTTGTTACTATGTTTGGTTTTGGTGATAATTCATTTCAGTGTTAAAAAGTGGATTTAAAACAGTCATCATGGGCCTTATGGTCCACTGAAGCTCTATGTGACAAGGCACAGATGGCATTACTATATGAGTCTTACATGTGAAATTCCAAACAGGCCTCTAGTCTGAAACAACAGGCTTGTTAAAATTTGTTTTTTCATGAGTTTTCAATCATTTTCTATTTTTTTAAGAAGAGGAAATAGTTTACTCTTTCATAACCTCCCTTGTAGGTATGCACCACCACTGTATTTATTACAGTGACAAATTCAATCTGCTTTATACAAATTAAAATGTATGGTTTGCTTTCAAACACCCTGTCCATCTAATTATGCTTCTCAGACACAATGCAAGCACCAGGTGAGGAAGCATTTTTTATTATTATCATTTTAGATTCAAACAACTACTGTGAAACTGAGTGATGAGATTCTTAGGACAGCAAAAACAAAACAAAACAACCCCTCCACCCTTTTTGCTCCAAGCGCATATTACTTTCAATTTTTTTTAGCAAATTAATGATCAAATTGTTGCATATGCTGGTGCAGTTTATCAGCATGGTTTTCTTTGCTGAAAATCCACTGTGTCTGAATTGTGTTGAACTTCTGTATTTCCAAATTGTAGTTTATGATTTTGCATTTTCTTGGAGACTGAACAGGATCTAATGGTTTTATTACTCAGATTAAAAGGAGCACAATTCAGAGGCTTTAAAAAATAAAATAACTTTTTTAAAAATAACCTTTTTTAACCTATTATCTACAACTCACAAATGCTTACAGGGAAGTGTATTTAAAGCTGTGCCAAATTTCAAAAGGCCAGAAGACCTTTGTGGGGAGCCCAACCTTAAGGCGAATTCATGCAGCTGGACAGATTATTATCCAGAAGGGACAGAACCTGTTTACAGAATAGGTTTCATGTACCTTTTCTCTGCTAAACCTAAAGCTGCAATCCTAAACACATTCATTTGGGAGCAAGCCCCAGATTGCCCACTGGAGTTTACATGAATGTAGAGATGTGTAGCATTCTGCAATACACTGCAGAAAGAAAGCAAACTCTGAACAGTTTTGTATGAGTTTCTAGAATTATGCACAGATAGGAATGAATCAGGATAGACAGGAATGAGGACGCTTTATGTGTAATATGGCCGCACAAATATTTTTCTGAATAATACTTAATGCTGTACAGTTAGAACAATAGCCCTGTTTGATACTGTATTGCATCAGAGTTTATAATGGATTCTTCCAGATGAAGTATTTGTTCCCCTATATTTCTCTGAGTGGGGTTGATGTTAATGTGGAAATTATTTGCATCTGTCGTATGATACCTTTAAGATGTTTGGGCTGGGAGGGACCTTTCTGGACTGGAGTGAATGTCGATCAATCCAGCAGCAACCAATTGTTGCCTTTCTGCCTCAGGTTTTGAAGAAAGGCACAGTTCTCCACTCCAGAGTTCTTTTCTCGCCCTTTTCTGTCAGTGTTCAGTCAGGGGCCAGTTATAGTTAGGTAGTCAGTTCTGTCAGTCAGTTATGAAACTAGTTAATCAGTTAAGCTTTGTTCATGTAACCAGTCAATATTTTTCTACAGAATGCCATTTGTTTTTATCTATGAAGAACTGTGAGCGAAATGGAACTTGTTATTCTTTCCCTTACCAGTATCTGAGTGAGTTATTGAAACAGTAGATGCCAGTTGAGAATAATTACCCAAGTAAGGGGTGGTCTACTGCAGGAAGAATTGAAACCAATTCTGCTCTATATGTCCATGAACTTTTTCCCGCTATGTAGTTGGAGGTTTTTACAACACAAAATTTCCATACTCTGCCAGTAGATACTACTATTTTCTCCAATGTCTAGATGACACAAGGCTTAAATTGGTGTTAACAATGATGAAGAGTGACAAAAAAAAAAACCCTGGCTTTCTGTGGTGGTTTTGTTTGTTTCTTGGATATTTCATTTGGTACTAGGGTAGAATTCAGATAGAAGAATCTCTTTGATTGGAAGTTCTTAATGTTAGCCCTAATCCACAAATACAGTATATAAAGAAACACACAAACACAAATGCAGTGCAGAAGATAATCCTTTAAATTCACAATTTACACGTAGAAAATACGAAGCTGTGCTTTTAATGTATTAACTTAGTGATCAGGGACAGCAGACATGACTGCCAATCCATTCACACATTTTCAAATGAGATATAAACCAGGATTATTTTGTTCTATCTGAAGAAACAACCTTCATGAGCGATTTTGGGACTACTTTTGAAATCAGTAGCACCTTGAAACATCTTTCCAGTTCCTTGCACTTGAGATGGGATCTCCAAATTCACATGGAATTTCCTTTTGAAGTGAAATCTCAGTTGCCGCTAGAGATGGGCAGGAATATAAAAATGAAACAGGAAGTTTGTAAAAAGTTGCTGGTTTCTGGATTCGAGTCAGTTTGTGTTTGTCCAAACTGGAGAACCCGAACCTTCCCAAACCAATGAAATTCTCCTCCATTTAATAAACATCCTAGTTCATTTCCGGACCTTCCATCCCCTTCCCCACCATACCCGTTTCCTCCCTACCTTGTTCTGCCACTGCTGCTGCCCCCCACCATCTAGAGAGACAGCAGCCTGGCATCTCTTCAGGGAGCCTGGCCAGCTATCTCGGCAATTGTGCATGCCCCCACCTCTCACCTGGGAATCAGGCACATGCACATAGTAAGCAGATAACCTCACTGGCTGGCTGCTATGAAAAAAAGTGGAGGGCCTGAGGAGGACGTCACAATAAAAGTTTTATTGTGACATCCTCCTTTCACGTCACAATGGTCACGACACTCTCTCATTCACACTTTACTTGCTGCCACCAACCACACTTATTGATCTGACTCATCAGACAATGGTATGGATTTCAAAATAAAAAGGATTGCTTATTGAGAAAACATAAATGATAGTAAATCACTGTGGAAACTAAATAAGGCAATCAATGTAATAAAGTATCCCCCTCAATCACTCTCTCATTCAGACCTACTCTAGCACAGTACCTCATAACTTGAATAAACAGGCCCTAACACTCTATCTCATCCCAGCCTCCCAAATCTCCCCAATCTCTCCAATCTTTCCTCTTTTTCTAATTTTCTTTCCTCTTGTTCTAATTGTCTCATCCTATATTCATGTTCCTGGGCTAATTGAATTTTCCTCAGTTCTGATAACTGTTCCCCATTAATTCCTTCCTCCTGCTCTGAGGTAAACCTGTCCCCGTCTTCATAAAACACCTCTCCAGCTCTTTCAGACATCTCTGGAGATTTTGGCTCACTTTCAGCCATTTTACTGCGTGTTAAAGGAGCCACCACCACCACCACCACCACCACCACCACCACTACTACTACTACTACTACTACTACTACTACTACTACTACTACTACTACTATGCTGGGACCTGGCCAACTGCTCCCCCTCAAAATATATATTTTTAGCAGCCAGTCACTGGGCTGTCTAAAAAATAAATAAATTCCTAAACGAAAAAATGACTGAATTCATGCTCTATTCAAGTACCTTCATAAATCTGTGGTTCATGGTTCACGGACTTCCAGAAACCAAGACTTACCGGGATTTTGGTGATTCATGGCCATCTCTCGTTGCAACCTTAAAGGTAAAGTTAAAGGTTCCCCTTGACAATTTTTGTCCAGTCGTGTTCAACTCTAGGGGGTGATGCTCATCCCCGTGTCCAAGCCATAGAGCCAGCGTTTGTCCGAAGACAATCTTCCGTGGTCACATGGCCAGTGCGACTTAAACACGGAATGCTGTTACCTTCCCACCGAGGTGGTCCCTATTTATCTACTCGCATTTGCATGCTTTCGAACCGCTAGGTTGGCGGGAGCTGGGACAAGCAACGAGAGCTCACTCCGTCGCGTGGATTCGATCTTACGACTGCTTGGTCTTCTGACCCTGCAGCACAGGCTTCTGCGGTTTAGCCCGCAGCACCACCACGTCCCTTTGCAACCTTAGTTTTCATTAATGTTTGCCAGTGCTGTGAAAGAAAATTTCATTCTTGAAATGCCTGAAATGATGAGAGGATGCAGGTGCTCCCGTAATTATTTAAAGTCTTGCAGATTATGCTGAGAAGCTGATTCAATGTAATTGTTTTAAATTCTGAATAACTAAAAACATTATAGATGCAGGGTTATTAAATAATGCTCATTTAAAGTGTAAAATAGGTTTAATCACACGGTTAATTACTGACATGAAAAAGATCCAAAGAGAAAAACAGTAGCTGGCTAACGTTTTGCTCCTAAATTTACTCACTATAGCAAAGCTCCAATGATTTTCATAATATATCATGATAGCACTTCGTTTTTTTCATAATTTTTATATCCTGACTTTCCACTACAGAGTACCACTCCAGGTGGCTTACTTTCATCATCAATTGTAGTTTTAGAAGAGGTAGCTGTGTTTGTCTGTGCTAGCCTGTCAGGCAAAAAGAAAACAGTAATGAAAAAATAAAGAAGACAAAAATGTTGTGGTGCTTTAAAGACTAACAGCTATATTTTAAAGTGAGCTTTCATGGATAGGTCCACTTCTTCCGGCCTGAAGAAATGGACTTGTCCATGAAAGCTTGCATGAAAATATCAGTCTTTAAGGCACCACATTTTTGTCTACTTTATTTTTTCATTTTTGTTTTTGCCTGACATATCTCCATGAAGGAATTAAAAAAATCAAATGTAATAATAAAATTGCTAAAATAAATAAAATCAACCAAATCGTAAAAACCATTAAAATCATCTTAAATTGGAATGGCATAGCAGAGCATTTTAGTACAACAATTTAATTTTAATAGATACTGTTCTTATTCTAGAGAAAGAAACACATTTTATTGGAATTAAAACACAAGTTTTGATGATAGTCAGCATCTGTAGATTTTATACCTGTGCTATTATTATTCTTACGACCACATCCTCAGTGTACAAAGATCTTATCCACGGTAATAGATCTGGTGGAAAATTATATAGAAGGAGCCACTATGCCAATCTGTGTAAGCATTAGAGGTAAAAGCAAAATAGAAATAAAAATGTTTTAAAAAGAAACAATGTGGTGGCACCTTAAAAATTAACTTTTATGTTTTTTATGTGATATTTCATACATGTCTACTTCATCAGATATAAGAGAAAAAAATTAATATGGACATATTTATACATGTCATCAAAATATAAATATCAAATGCAAAGTGGGTGTATTGTGGGTGGGTGGTAAGAAAGTCAGTGGGTGTTTAACATTGCAGTGATAGCATCTTTGATATGCAGGCCTTTCATTGAAGCCTGTGTTGTAATGTAAAGAATGTGAAAACCTCTGTTATAAAATAACAGTGGCAGAGTACCATGAATGATAATTAGATTGGCTAGTGGAAAATGAGATATACAAGCTGGGATCCTGATGGAGGAAGTTCATATCAGTGCATACAAGAGCCTATATTCGAAAAGACTACATGTAGCTTCTTCACATGTTCTGAGGTCCTTGATCTCACATTTTCTTGGATTGTCTTACACACCCAAAAATTTCTTCGTAAAGGTCAGGACAGCCCCTGGATGTAGCATTAGGGGCTGTGGTTGGCAAGGGATAATGGGTAAATGGGCCTTGAATGCATGTTTAGAAACAAGTTCATAAGAGAGTTTTGTTTTGTTTTTGTTTGTTTGTTTGTTTTTGTTTTTTTGGATCCTGGCTTATTTACTTCTGAGATACGAGTCCTTAATGAGATCTGCCCCACTTACATCCAGCACAATGGCACAAATTTCACACACAGAGGCACTCAGTTAATCTGGCTGAACCTATTTCAGTCAGACTGGATTCAAGCCCACCCCTCGTGACTCTTAGTCCAACAGTCTGTTCACTGCACCACCCTGGGCACACTCACAGTGGCTTATAAACTTCTTAAAACAATGATTAGGCATCCTTCAGTCTCGAGAGACTATGGGAACGTGCTCTGTATGGAGGACTTGGAACAGCGTCTAGTGTGGCTGAAGAGGCCAATTCGAGAGTGACAATCCCTTCCACATTGAAGACAAATACAATCTGTCCCCTGTCCAGCTCCCTGATTTTGCTGGTTTCGGGACTGCCTCTTTGCCTCGGCCTGCTGGACAAGTGTCTCTTCAAATTGGGAGAGGCCATGATGCACCGCTTGCCTCCAGGCCGAACGCTCAGATGTCAAGGTTTCCCATCTGTGGAGGTCCATTCCTAAGGCCTTCAGATCCCACTTGCAGATATCCTTGTATCACAGCTGTGGTCTCCCTCGGGGGCGATTTTCCTGCACTAATTCTCCATACAGGAGATCCTTTGGAATCTGACCATCAGCCATTCTCACGACATGCCCAAGCCAATGTTGATGTCGCTGTTTCAGTAATGTATACATGCTAAAAATTCCAACTCGTTCTAGGATTACTCTGTTTGGAACTTTTTCCTGCCAGATGATACCAAAAATGTGTCAGAGAAAACTCATGGGGAACGTGTTCAGCTTCCTCTCCTGCTGTGCACAAAGGGTCCAGGACTCACTGCAGTACAGGAGTGTGCTCAGGACACAGGCTCTATAGACCTGGATCTTGGTATATGCTGTCAATTTCTTCAGCTTCATGAGCTTAAAACAATAAAAACAGATAAAACCACAGTTAGCTAAAATCCATGTAATAAACCCCACTGTAAAACCATTAAAATCAACTTAAGATACTAAAGACAGTTACAATTAACAAAAAATACACTTAAAAACAACACCATGGGTACTGTAGGTTCAACATCAGATTCCAGCCTAAAATGATAGATTTCTATAAATGTGTGAGAGTAGAAACCAATCACAACTCGGAAGAGAGTGCATTCCATAGTCTGGAGCCGCTCAGGACAAGGCCCTCTCCCACGTGCTTGTTAAAGAGGCCTCTGAAACTATTGGTGTTTTTTAAAGAGGGTATTTCTTGAAGATCCTATTCTGAAGAACAAGTCCCTTAGATTGTCAGCCCCTTAATTGTTTGGGCTTTAATGATCAAGACACCTTGAATTGAGCCCGATAAACAATTAGCAAGCGATTCAAGCCCTTGAGAATCAGAGTCATCCAATCATTATACCATGTACCAGTTAGCTACCTTGCTGCCACATGTTGTACCAAATCAAGATCCCAGACCCTCTTCAAGACTCACCTGCCTAGAATGTATTGCAGTAATCAAGATGTGATGTAGACTACAAGTATGACCTGTCAGGGAGAGTGCAACCCCTTCTAGAGCAGGTTGAATCCCAGTTCCCGAATCTGACTTTCTACTGACCAGCAGCATTTCTGCCTTATCAGGAATCAGTTCCAGCTTGTCCACACACACCCAAGCTCATTATCAAGCTTAAGGTAATGTTCAAGGGTCCTGAATGCTTACTCGGTGTTGGGAGACAAAGAGCAGCACAGTTGTGCATCTTCAGTGGTACGCACTGAACATGCAGCAAAGATTACATGATTTTCACACAAAGGCATTTCTCCAAGTCTGGAGCATTGATGCTGCTTCTGTTAATACAGACATACAATCCCTGTTCAGTCTTTATCAAACCTAGCATTAGCAACATGGTTAGAGGGGAGGTCCTACACCCAACCCCTGGTGGTTTGTCTAGTAGAGGAAACAAATACAAGGATGAGACCGTGAGTTACGTTGATGGCTTTTGATTTGAAAATGACTGGACAGAATGGAAATAAAATTTCTTAAGATAGCTGAAAAGAAAACTTCTCAGAAAAAAAAGAAACCACTGGATCTATTTCAGAATGACTCTTGCTACAGAAAAGGCTAGAATATCTTATTGGCTTATACAATAGAATTGCAATGCTTTAAATATTTGTGAAGATAAAATTGTCAAATTACCTTCATGGAATGCATGAATTGCTTGGCTGCTACTCTGCTGAATGAAAAGCTGTTTTCTGCTGCGTGAGAAGCTCAGAAAACTCACAGCCACTTGTAACGTGGAAGAAATGGACATGCATTGCCAAAAGACTGAGAGAATGTGATCCATGTGGTCATAAATTATCCCTCCAAGGTAAAAAGAAAGAAAGAAATGAACTAGGGGCATCACATAATCTAGGAGTTCTTGTCTTGAAATCTTCAGTGATTGCCAATTGAGTTCAAGCAAATTTAGCCTCTGTTGCCTGAGTATTTTGGGATAGAATCCCATTAAAGGTACTTCCTTTAAAAGGGAGGGGGGAAGAGAAACATTAATAAACCCATTTATTGCTGTTCTCTGCTCTGTACTAATTAAAGAGTACAGCAATGAAGTCATTCATTCCTACACCCTCTGTTTCATGGCTGTAAGTTATAAAAGACAAGGAAGAACAGAGAACTTTTTAAAGGCATTCATGTTGTCTCCCAGGTAACAGCAGATTCCGAATGTCTGTCTAGTACATTTTTAGTGCTATGACGTCTCCAACGTGAGTTCAACACAGCACTGAGTATTTGCATATGGTTCTATATGAGCAGTATCCCTGGTCATTCTTAAGCTTTATTTGCCTGAAATTATTTTTCTTCTCATGTTTGGGAACTCTAACAACCATATTATAATTGCTAAATGACTTAGGGCATGCCACATAAGGCATTACTTACCCGCCCACTGTTTTGCAGATGCTCAAGCACCTGTTTCTCGCTAAGACTTCAAGATCCATATATCCATACATTATTTGTTATCAGTACAAGTGTTGCATTTGGGTTTTTTGTCTTTGACTTACCGGATGTGGCTGCTGGTATCTACACAGTAGGGATTTGATTACAGAACACTGAAATTAGAAACCAGGCTAACCGCACTAGCAACGAATACATTATGACAATTTATTTCAGCTGTCCGTATCATGTTATTCTAGAATGCCATCATGGAATATAAGAATGTTTGGGCCAAGATGGAATGAACAGATTTTAGAGTCCTCCATGCTGCAGGAAGGCAGCATGTCTTCTAGACCCACCAACCACTCGGGATTGGGTTCTCATCAAGTATTTGCATAGGATGGAGGAGGCGGGAGAAAGTGCAAATTTTGGACCTCTCACTAGTAGATACAAGCATATCCAGATACTAGCAATACTAGATAATACTAGGTACAGTATTTCAGATGTTTTTAGGCATTCATTTTTGGTAGCACTAGTTTTTAACACCTGCTGCTACCTATATTTTAGTTGCTCTTTTTCTGGTTTCAGCAGATTGCTAAAGATATGTGACACTAGTGGCCCTTCTCGGTCAGTATGTTACATGGTCAGAGTTAGGTTCAAGACAAGTATACGAAATTACTGGTCGCTCCCTCCTAGAAAGAAATGTCTGGGGGGATGTCACTCTTTTTTCCCTTTGCAGTGAGATTGCTTTGAGCAACATTTTTTCCCCTTGAGAAATCTTACAGGACCCTAGTTAGTTTTCACAGAAGTTTTGTGATCATGTTTTCCTAAATTATTACAGTTGCTACATGGAATGACACCTTTTCTTGTGCACGATTGACCTGGAAGGAGCAGAAGAACTGGATTGTTACAGCTTCTGCACAGAATGGCTTCTTTCCTGGACAGGGCAGAAGAAAGACCAAACTGCACAGGATTGTTATAGTTCCTCTGCAGGATGGAATAGTTACTTCACAGGATTCACCAGAAAGGGCATTTTGCAAATATTCCTCACATCTTACGTTTAAAACACTCAGCAGGTTGAATGTTGAAAAGCGCTGTTCTTTTCTTGGACCACCTGCCTGGTCTGTTTTGGCTTCTTTGTCATAATCTTAATAGTGGTCTTTGCTTCACTTTCCCCGGTACTGATATTTGTTTCTCCTTCGGGAGGAGAGGCCATGGGTTACTTACAAGCCCATGCTTTGCATGTTGTAGAAAGTCCTGGGTTCAACCCCTGGCAGCTCCAAGTAGGGCAAGAAAAGAGTTTTGCCTCTATCCTAGACTAGAGAATCAGCTAAATTGACTAATGGTCTCATAAAGAATCACCAAAGCAGGAAACAGGGTCTGAGATTCAGACTCACTGGCCCTGCCATGGAAACCCACTGGGTGTTTGTGTGTGAAACTAATAAAGCCACTCTTTACATACCTCACTTACCTCAAAACCCCTATTAAATTGTTATTTGTGACTTGATGACACATAACATCTATCTTTTGATCGATCGTGGTCATTGTATCCTCACAACTTACAAAAACTACTAATGGTGAAACTAAAAATGTGTCTATTGGGACAGAATTTGAAGTGAATTCCATATCATGTTGGGCTTTTTCACACACTAGTCCTGTGTAAAGTTTTAAAACATATGTCTATAACATGTAATATATGAGCACGAAGGATCTGTTTTCATAAACATGTGGTCGATAGAGCAAATGTGGGTTGGCCTCCATTTAAAGTGTGACTTGGTCCTTAGGATTTTAAGCAATCGGATTCATAAAAAAATCATTCTTAGAATAAATACTTAATTAACACAATAACGATTCAGAAGTTGCATTCCAGATGGGAAGGGGGAAGTTTTGTCTTTTCATTTTCCAACCGTTGTCTTGTTAATGAATGTGGAAAAAAAACCTGCTTTAATATACAATCACTTTTTCTGAATAGCTTACTGGTGGAACATTACATATGTCTAATCTGTTGATATTCAAAGTGACATTACAAAGCTATTGCAAAAAAATTCTCCAGTCTAAGATACCACACTCAAAAGCTTTTTGTCTACAGTCAGATTATGTGAAGCTTACTAGACAGCACAGATTTGTCAGATAAGCAAATAAGGCAAACTATGGGAATACATGATCTTCATGGTATTTAACAGCAGCAGACAGTTTTTAATGTTCAGAAATAGGATCATTATATTAGATTAATAGTATACAGAAACATCTGTATCATCCCAGCTGAGAATGTGAAAACTACAGACATAGACTTATCTTGCTGTCATTCTGCCCTTGATGATTAATCCACACAGTTTACATATGTATCATTTTTCTTCTGAAAGGTTTAGCTATTTACATAGTACAGTGCAGTGTACCATCCATGTGCTTAACTGAATAACATTCCAAAAAGGTTGTGGGGAAGACAGGTCTTTGTCATGGAGAACACGAAATCTGAATTTTAGTGGGAATTCAGATTATGTAGAAAAATTATGTAAACCAATTTAACAGTGCACAGGTTCAGCCAGGAATTATTTCCAGTCTTTTCTACACAGAGTTAAGTCTCCAGTAGCTTAGAAGTGAGCCGCATTGCTCCCAATTAAATAGGAAAGATTGAAGGCAGCAGGAAAAGAGGAAGATCAAATATGAGATGGATTGTCTTCAAAATGGAACCACAAGCTTGAGTTTACAAGAGCTGAGCAGCCCTGTTGAGGACAGGACATTGTGTAGATTGCCCATTCACCATATGTTGGAGGTGACTTGATGGCATGTACGATCAATAAGATTGCAGTCCTGTACAGAGGTATTGGGGAGTAGGACACATTGAACACAATGGGCTTGCTGTTGAGTAGATGTGTACAGTTTTAGCATGCAGCTTTCTAGAGGCAGCAGAAGAAATGACAATGCGTAGGAGAAAGGGCCTTCAGTAGAGGTGACTTGTATTGGTAATTAGCTTTGCTTGATGTTACAGATAACTGCTAATAAGCCAAAAGATACTAATGAATGTTCGCAGTGGTAGTCCAGGTGGTAGTAAAGAAGGGCCATATATCATCCGATCAAGCTGCTGAAATTCCCTAATATGTCCAATAGAAGCACTGCCTAGAAACAGCTTGCCGAACATGCCCCTTTCCCCCCGAACAGTGTTGCTGTAAGGCAGATGAGCCATAATTAAACGAGGCTCACAAAGGAGAAAAACAGTGGATTTAATCATCAAGCCATTTATATTACTTTAAATAAGTAAATTGTCTGCTGTGCAAAGGGCAAGCCTTCCAGCCACTTCAGACCTGTACAGAATGATTGCCGTGGATGAATGTCTGCCAGTTCTTTGGGATTTAAAGTATAATTTGCAGGGGTTCAAATTAAATGGGGAAAAAAAGAAAAGAAAACGAAATGAAACAACTGTCAGGACTATTTGTATTTGTTTCCCTTCTTCCTCCATTGGAATGATTCATCTCAGATTACTGTCTTCACAGGAGGAGAGTTAGGCTCGCTCCCTGCTGATGCCATCTCCTGATGCCTTACCTGTAGTGTTTATTGGCACGGATAGAGCAGCCCTGGCAGAGACAGGGAGGAAGCTGTCTTAATGGTTTCCTCTGAAAGAAAGGCCAGATGGCAGCCAAGCTTCCATTTTAGAATTTCTGTCTGGAACCTTACCTCCTTTATCATATATTCCTTTGCTACATGGGAGTACTGTAGTCTAATTACTGCACGTTTAGTGTTTCTGAATGTTTGGGGGGGTTTTTTGGGAGGGGTTGGTGGTGAATGGGAGCCATGCATTAACTGATTCAGGGGCTGGCTTAATAAATAAATAAATCTTAGAACTGCAGAGCTGGAAGGGACCCTATGGATCATCAAGTCCAACCCCCTGTCAAGGACGCATAGCGGGGAATCAAACTCCCAATCTCTGGCTCTGCAGCCAGAGACCAAAACGACTGAGATATCCAACAGTTCTTATGACCATTAGAAACTAGGAAGGGTGTAATGCTCCCAGCAAGTGTTATTTAATAGCTGCACTTGGGGGGGGGGGCACTTTGGAAATGGTTTGTATCAGACAAAAAGGCCTGCCATGGCCCACCACGAAGTCTGATTCTACAGTATAAAAAGCAACTAGAGCATAGATTTCTCCTTTTTCGTAAAGTGGGAGGTTCAGAAATGCCTGTTACTCCTTCATGTTCGTTTATTGGATGAACACGGATGAAACTGTAGAATAGGGCATGTTTCTGTCCTGCCAATAGCCTAACTTGATCTTGGGAGAAAATTATGTTCAAGGAACTGAACTGCTCACACTGCCTGGTTGATTCTGGGCATTCTAGTTTGAAAAAAGTAACATTTCCAAGCTCTGAACCTACAAGATACTGATTTGACCCTCCCGTGAGTCTTCCAACAAGCATCAAAGTTGATACACTGGAACCATGCTTGTGCACATTTTGGAGCATGGGAGAGTCTGGATCAGGCTGAATATATTATTTTTGTTGAATTTCTTTAAATGAGGGTTTGGCCCGGGCTTGTTAAGTCCTGATCATTTTTACTTTTCTTGCTCTGGAATATTTGATGCTTAGGACTGTAAGCAGACAGGGAATTAATCACCAGCTCCTATGTTTTACACAACCCACCTCTAAATGGAGTTCTTCTTTTTATTAAAACCTGCAGCCTGGTTTCATTTTTATTTGAATTAAACATATTGCACAATTCAAAATATGTAGCTTAAACAAACAAAGTAGTTTTTTTTTTATTTAGTGTTTGCATGTGAAGATTAATTTTATCCTCACCGGTGCTGAACGAGAGGATAAATCCTGGATGAGCATTTCTGCTCATGTTCCAGACAGGCTAATCTTCAAAGAACTAAACTTCACTACGTGAAGCAGAGCATCAGACACTCTCCTTCACCTTTTCCTCCTATTCTTGTTCTGCATTCACGACTATAAGTCCTACTTGCCATTTTGATACCAGGGGAAAGGCAGCGATGCCATGCAAACCCTGTATTCCTTTATTATACAAGGAACGTGAAGAGTAAGATGAAAGAAATATAAAGCCTTTTCCTTCAGCTGGATCCAGACGTGGCTTCCTGCATATTTACATAGGAGCCTTGATTCAGTGGAGGGATGGGATAGGAGGCTTCCTGATGATTTTCCCAACGCAACCCACTATGTTTCCCTTCTGAAAATCTCCTTTGGAGAGGCAGAGGACTATGTGAAGAGGTGCTGGGAACTACAGAGTGGGCAGGGCAAAGAGAGAACAACAAACACTTTCTGAGAAGGCAACCACCAGAATTTAATTGGGACATTAGGACCCAGTGGTCCTTCATCAAGGGAAGCCTCCAGGCAGAGCAGGGATGGCGAATGATGGAGAAGGCAATTACCTTGTTTCAGTTGAATAGTCTTCTTTTCCCACAAGCTTAATTATATCTTGCACAGAGAAAAAAAAATTTAAAGGCATATATCTTCACATTTATTTTTTTTTGCACAAAAGATCAAGCAAGAGACAAGAGAAGACCAGATGTCTTTCTGTCACACAAGGGTCAGGGAATGAAGGGACGGAAAGTTTCTTATCAGGGATTCTTGACATGGTGAAAAGTCTCAAAGCATCCAGACAGAAGGATTTTGTGGGCTTTTTTCCCATTTCTCATTAGCATGGACAGAATCATTCAGATAGAAGGAGGCATAGCATCCTTTATCGATGGCCACTCGACTTCTGCTTAAAAACCTCTATCAAAGAAAAGTCCACCACTTTCCAAAGCAGGCTCTTCTGACCATCAGACAGCTTTTAATAACAATGAGCTCTTTCTAACTTCTAGCTGAAATCCTCTTGCTTGTAGTTTGAGCAACATAGAAATGATATCAGTAGAACTGGCCCCAGTCTCTCCCCAAATTGAACGCGTTCCTTACGGTCAGGAGTAGTTTGGGAAGCACAGGAGTAATACTTCATATTCATTGGCCAGTTCCTCCAGGACTGAGTGACACTGAAAGGCCTATACAAGTGGTGCCTCACACAACGATTGCTTCATACAACGATGAATTCACACAGCGATGTTTTTTTTTGAGGAATTTCCCCCATCGTTTAACGATGTTCTCTATGGGGGAATTTCACTTAACGATGTCCCTTTTTGCTCATTTAAAAGTGTCTTAAAATGTTTGAAACCTGTTTTAAATGCTTGGATTCCATAGTGCACCTTGTGAAACATGTGCAAACTTAATTTGGTTTTGTTCTGAGTCTTCATTAATTTTTGATGATTTTTTTATTTTCCCCATTTAAATCAATTGAATGGACAGTTCAATTCATTTAAATAGGGAAAACAAAAAATCACCAGAAATTAAGGACGACTCAGAACAACACCAAATTAAGTTTGCATAGGGTTCAGGAGGTGGGCTAACAATTGCAAGCATTTAAAACCTGTTCCAAACATTGTAAGACACTTAAAAATGAGCGAAAAGGGACATCGGAAAAGACTTCAAAAGCACTGAAGCCGGCTTCAGTGCTTTTGAAGCTCTTCCGTTTTCGCTCATTTTTAAGGGTCTTACAATGTTTGGAACAGGTTTTAAATGCTTGCAATCGTTAGCCCACCTCCTGAACCCTATGCAAACTTAATTTGGTGTTGTTCTGAGTCGTCCTTAATTTTTGGTGATTTTTTGAATTTTCTCTCAATGGAATGCATTGGACGGAAAGTTCAATACATTCCAATGAGAGAAAATTCAAAAAATCACTAAAAATTAAGGACGACTCTGAACAACATCAAATTAAGTTTGCATAGGTTTCAGGAGGTGGACTAACCATTGCAATCATTTAAAACAGTGTCCAAACATTGTAAGACACTTTTACAGGAGCAAAAAAGGACTTCGCAAAGGCATTGAAATGTATTGAGTCGGCTTCAATACATTCCAATATAGGAAACATTGTTTCACTCAATGATGTTTCCTATGGGGATTTTCACTGAACGATGGCAATCTGTTCCAATTGGAACGGATTAACCAGTTTTCAATTCATTCCTATGGGAAATGGTGTTTCACAGAACGATGTTTCACACAACGTTGATTTTTTTGGAACCAATTAACATCGTTGTGTGAGGCACCAGTGTACTTGTGGGATATCTCCTGTCTAGCCTTCTTGCTTTAAATTATCATAAATCGTAAATCTCTCCCTTATCACAACAATACATCCGCAACAAAAACACGCTGATCACCATTATCACCCTATCTCCTGAAAAGGACAAAAGCTGTTCGCACAGCTATAAATACTCAACTATCCAACAAACAGCAATAGAGCATGGACAGAGTTCCTACTCCAGTCCTCTGAAGATGCCGGCCACAGAGACTGGCAAAACGTCAGGAAGAACAACCTTCAGAACACGGCCAAAGAGTCCAAAAAACCCACAACAACCAACAATCATAAATCAATGGATGTGTTGTTGAATTGGAACTGACTGATAGCAACCCTAAAAGGGTTTTTAAGGTATGTGAGATATTTAAAGAGTGGGTGTACTGATTCCATACCCCCATGACTGAGCAGGGATTTCAACCCAGGCCTGAGTCCTTGTCTGACACTCTATCCACTACATCACACTGGCTATTTCTTAAATACACTTCCAATAGGCAATTTAATTCTGGCCCTTGCCTACAACTGAAAAAAAAACACACACACACTTAATTACATTTGCATTAATCAATTCATCATCCATGTGAAGGCCATGCCCACAAGGGCTTTGCATTGGCAATGAGCTTAAATTTTCTCATATGGATGCTGAACAGAACAAACCAGTTATATCACAATAGGCCAATGAGCTTTTAACATTTTGGGTCAGCTGTAACATTTCCCTCCTACAGTCTAGTTCAGACCTGTTGAGATCTATGCATGGATGAATGTCTGCTTTATTGAAGGCGTGACGATGTGTGAATATAGTTTGATCAATGCAATATTGCTAAAAAGCCTAATGCAGGGATGGGAAACTTTGATGGGACCAGGGCTAGTATTCAAATTGGCTTTGCTTGGGGACTATAGTTTGCAGTATGGACAAAGGGCATGACTAAATGGCTAATTAGTAGTACTAATTTTAATTTTAATTGGTTGTGTAAACGATTTCAGCATATCCTCATCAGCCGCCCAGAGACCTCTGGGTAGTGTGGGCGGCATATAACTTAAATAAATAAATAAATAAATAAATAAATAAATAAATAAATAAATAAATAAATAAATAAATAAATAAATATTTGAAAACATTATTTTATTTAACATTATTCTTCCTGTATATATCAAATTCATTCTTCAAATATAATTCACAACATAAAATTTATTCAATAATTTAATTGACTATTTTATCTACTCATGTTATTCAGATCAATTGTATTTTTAAACAAGACTGGACTGACCACCAAGAGGAACAGCATGGAGTCATGGCTTTGTGGTTCTCTGATGGCTGTTAACAGTCCTGCACCACAGAGACAAACAAAAATAAATCATTTCTATTAAGGTTGCTTAATAATGAGACAGCCAGTGTTTCACCAGAAGTGGAAGGATAATTAGAGTAAAAACAGTGAAAGATGTCTTAACTTAATGAATGTCATTCAACAAAGGTAAAGGTACTTTTTCTGTACAATTAAGAGCTCCAAACAATTACAGACAGCTTCACACTTCTGGTTTGCTGTCTAATGATGGCAACCTATGCCACCAATTTTCAGTGGTGGATTGTGCGTTCGGTTTTTTAAATGATTGGGGTGGGGGCTGAGTTCAGCAAAAACAACAACAAAGCAAATACTGTAGACAAACTTTGGATTGGTATGCAGCCCCGTGGACCTGTCATTGCCAATTCTATGTCTAATGCCTTGACTTCAACAGTAGGGGGCACTGTCATCTATTTTTACTTGCTTGGAGCTGATCCAAGCATGTCCCTCTCTAGGGTCTAGTTCCTATTTCCTTGCGAAGCCGTGCTGTGCAATGTCTGTTGTCTGGTCTTGCTGTAAAGGATTTATTTCACGCCCTTTTGCTGTGGCTGAGACTGATTTTCTGAGCTGTACAAGCAATCCTTCTGATACGCTCCACATATTGGATATACAAGGACATAAGAAAGAAATAAAAGTCACACATTTTCTCCCTTTTAATATAAAAATGATCTACCTGATCTTTTGGTTAGGATCATAATTACATTTTCTTGTCATCCATGGAATGTACTTCCAGGAAGATTTTTGCAAAAGCCAGGCATAAAGACTGGGAAGTGAGAATGGTTTCAGATGTTCCAGAACAATTTAAGAGACAGAAGGAGAGGAATTGTGCGTCAGGTGAAATAAACTAACACTCGACTTTTGCATAAGAGTCCTACAGAATTTCATAGACGTCCAGGGAAAAACCAGAAGCCTGGGTCTTCACAGCTGGAATACATTTTAAAAAGGGGGTAAATCCAGTGTGATCCAGAGGAATATCCTGCACCTTGTATATTATCTCCTTCTGAATATCCTTTTAATGTATTTGCCCTATGCAAGACAGATAAACTGCTTTGGCAGTTCGTGGCTGTTCATTTTTTCAGATGAGCAGTGTTTGGTGCTTCAAAGCCCTGCCTCCTCCAGCAGGTGCCCATTCAGGGGCAGCCCCCCCCCAGCTTCCCTGCTCCGACTCCTCTGAAGCGCCAATAAACGAACCGGCACGAACTGCCAAAGCGACAGTTCATGCCCATCTCTAGTTGTATGTCTAAGGGGTACTGAAAAAATTGTATCCACAATCTAATATAATGATACAAGCATATGAAAACTTAATGGACTAAATCATGATATAAGTAACTGTTCTAATTAAAACTTAAAATACTCTTAACAAAAATTAAAAGGGTGCTTCAAAATGGAGTGATAAAATTGTAGCTTCACTTAAACAAGAAAAACCTTTTTTAAACAAAGGACATATTTTCTTAGTTGTAAAAATGTAACTCTTTTAAGTCACATCTGTGGAAAACATTTTGCCAACCTTATATCAGTGAAAAAACTATAAAATATAAGCAATTATGAAATCACATCAGCATTAAAAAAAATCCTCCCCTCCAGCAGAATTTTTTTCCCTTTAATGGGGTTTTCTGAAATCTGATTTTACTTGCCATGGCTATATTTTCTGGCAATTATATATATCCTTAACATCTCTTGTATACGTTTAAACAATCTTATTTACAAGGCTTGGAAATCCAAAACCTTAGAAGTCCAGGAATTTTTTAAAAAATAGAAATCTCCATTATTTCAGCAGAGTTTGTCGCTTTAGAGGTTTGCAACTTAACATCCAGCTGGTTGCCATTCTACCAATAGTGTTGTTTTGACTATGCTTTTTTTTGCAAGGCTTGGAATTATAGGGGACTGCAGCATTACAGATTTAAAACCCTAGATTCTTAGAAGTCCCACTGATGGAAAAGCACTGAAACTACAAAGAGTGCAAACTGTCAGACCAAAATATGTCACCTTGCAGTTGTAACCAAAATATTGTTCAGCTGCCAGAACATTATGCTAGACTTCTACTAGTGTATCCTAGGTGCTTGCAAACACCAGGCCAGGGGGTGGGGCACTACATCCATGCCTTTCGACTGTGTACAAGCACCAGATGATGGTTTAAAAAAAAAAAAGGATAATCCACTCTAGCCTGTGGAATTGGATTGGCATGACCTAGACAAGCTGGGTGGCTGATTCGGTGTGCCCCTGTGAGTCTGAAGAAGTCTGAAGCCACTAAAGCTGCAACTGTGGGACTTCAAAAGAAATTGCAATGTGCATGCCGTGGACACTTTAATCCTGTCTCACACAATTCATCAGCATGTATCTGATAGTGTAAATTAATTTTTAAAATGAATTTTTCATTAACCCTGCTGATGTCAAATTGTGTCTTATATTGCACATTTGCTGTGACATAGTCCAACACAAGGACATTGTAGGAACTACACAGAGTTCTTGGTGGTGATTCCCCTGATTCTTGATTCCAACAAAATGGATACCTGTTTCAGATGTAAACTTCTACCCAACTTCTTCACATTGGCTAGCCAAAATTATAGTCATACAACATCTCCCGGAAATCAGCCAAACAATATTATGCTGAGCCAATAAGATATTACTCTTAGTGCATTCATTCATTCATCAATCACAAAATTACCAACATTGTTTTCTGTTTACAGGAATACATGGATTAAAATGACCTACAGACTATAGATGATTTGAGTATATTACTTACCACCACTGTGTCTTTGGATTTTCTTCATCTCATGCATATATATTTGCACACATATTACTTTTTCTTCATTGCATGTTTCTTGGTATTTCCAGTAGCTAGCTCCAAAGTAAAAAAATGTTGCAGAAAAAGCAACAAATGTACATTGAGACATTTAATTCCTGAATTGTTGTTTGGAATTTCACATGCATCCAAAAGTACATTTATTTTCCCCAGTAATGGCATTGCTTCTGTGATAAAATCAAAACACAGGCAAAGTCGTAGCTTTCTAAATGTGGCATTAATTTGTTTTAAAATCATTATTACCGTTAACCAAATGCCAGGAAAAACTTTGTATCAATCTTTTTTGGGGGGAAGGATTGGTTTCAAGGCTGAAAATGAGCAATTCGATCATATGCGGATAAAAAAAACAGATTTAAATTCCTAAGCAGATCTGTCAATATCAGCTATTGTTAAACCTATGCAATGCCTCATTGATTCCCATCAGAATAACTGATGTAACACCAGTGGCACACTGCTATGCAGAGTAACTTATAAAAGTTCTCGTATTTAAAAAAATCAAGCTTTAAAATTAACTCTCAGCATAGATTTTGAGTAAGACTACTTAGTGGGGAGAATAATTCCACAATTAATACTACACACCCTTTTTGGTTACTTTGGAATTCTAGAGCCAATGTGAAATAGGGGTTCAGTGTAAATTGGTCCTATTAATTTACATATTCTGGGTCTATTCTGGAATTGTGTCCAATTCAACAGAAACCTCCGTTTCTTTTCAGGTACAACTCTATAGAGTATTTTTATTACACAGGTGCCTGCCCCTTTTCCTGAATCTAGAAGTACCCATTTCACCACTATGTATTTTAGGGCTAAAATAGATGCAGGAGGGGTCTGAAATGTCCACAGAATGGTGGACTGCACCCTCTAGAGGCGTCTGAAAACACTGCTGGCCATTTTTAGGATGAGCACCTCTTGAGGCTGCACCTTAGTGGGCCAGATGCAGCTTGTGGGCCACTTAAGTCCTCCTTCTGCTCTCCCTTTACTACAAGAGTTTGAGCATATTGGATGTGAAGGCTTTTCAGATGTTCCCGGTGTGGGGAAGAATGTGAGGAGTGTGAAGACATTTGGGCATCCCCAGAGCAATGACAGCACCTCATCGGCTAATCCTTCCACTCCAGAAGCCTTGTTGGTTTGTTTATGACATAAATGAAGAAGAAACCTTGAATGCATCTGTGGAAGCCTACTTACAGACACACACACAGGAGCACACACAGGCAAACACACACACACTTAGTTGGGCTGTGCTGTGCCAACTGGATGTTACTTATCAAAGCATGTTGCACAGATACTTCTGCAAAGTATGACTGGTTAAACCACTCTCTAGGAATTTTTTTCCATTTAAAAAAAATTACAAATCTCATAATTCTGGGAGACCTGCTTGACAGGCAGATTCACTAATACGGCTCACCTAGGTGAAAGGCCTAATTGAAAGGATTTGAGACCTAGCTAGGCCTAGCTCCACTTAGTTTCCTGTTCAGAAAGAAAACTCCCTACTAGCCCCAGGGCAGGAACAATAAATTTAGGTGGAACCACATGTAGCTAAGCCTAAAACATTCCTGTTTAGGCCTTTCTCCAGGTGAGCCACATCTAGGTGTCTGCCATGTGTTTATCAGGCAGAAGTTCCAGAATGGAGAATTATGGGATTTGTAGTCCAAGAAATCTGATATGGTATATCTACAGTGCTCCTCAGTTCTGGACTAGTGCATAAGAATCAGTTGATGCTGATCCCTGGTGTTGCTGCTTTTGCCTCTTATTTTATGTATACTGTGCTTTTATTAGAGCTCAAGAATACTTTTGCAAGGAGCATGTTGTTATGAGTTTCCTCTTCATGGGATTTGTAAATCAGCGTTTCAGTATGTGTTTTTGTGTACCATCAGTTCTTCTAGTGGCACTTCAGTCATCTCTGGTTTTGTATCAATTAAGTGTAATTATATTTTGATGCAATTTAGATGCTAAATCCTCTTGAAAGTACATTTCAGATAATTGCACTTCAATAAAAAAGATACTAGGTCTGTGAGTTTTCAGGAAATAGCTTGGGATTCCCCCCCCCAACTATCCACTTTTTATAGAAGAAAGAACATAGAAGGCAAGTTAGAAACTCCCATCTCTCCTTAGCTGATTAATTTTTCTTTATAGGACCCACATATACACCTTAGCCCCGTTCAGGCACTACAGAGTACGATTTCTACAAGATGCTTAGAGAATGTGGTTAGACATGCCACCCTCCGCCATTGCTTTTTCTGTGTGAACAGCACCAAGTCTCAAGAGAAAACATTCCTACTCGTGACTAGGCTCGCCACGTGAGCAAAAACTCTGGAGTTGTGGGGTTCTTGTTCACATGTGAAGCCTACATGGAAGTAGGGACCTCTCTCCACTGCTCACATGAAGGAAGCAGTGGTGTCGGGCGAATTTAATCTCTCCCCTCTTGGTGTGCCTGTTGTATCTGCACATTTTAGTCAGACGTGAGTGATGGGAAAACTTGACTTTGAGATAGGTAACCCATATTTTATTTCCCCTTTCCTTTCATGCAGGCAGTGTTTGATGATACAAAAAAGAGAACAGTGGCCTATAACGGTTTGGTTAGAAGGAGGCAATCAATAATTATCTTTCAAATAGTATATTTAAGACTCCTCAAGGTAGGTTTGGGAAGCAGTAGCAATCTTTAAGATAGCTTTATTGTTATGCATTGTTATTGTTTTGTTGTTGTTTTTATAATGCTCTGCTACTTAAAATTTAAGGGACGTGGTGGCGCTGTGGGCTAAACCGCAGAAGCCTGTGCTGCAGGGTCAGAAGACCAAGCAGTCGTAAGATCGAATCCACGCGACGGAGTGAGCGCCCGTCGCCTGTCCCAGCTCCCGCCAACCTAGCGGTTCGAAAGCATGCAAATGCGAGTAGATAAATAGGGACCACCTTGGTGGGAAGGTAACGGCGTTCCGTGTCTAAGTCGCACTGGCCATGTGACCACGGAAGATTGTCTTCGGACAAATGCTGGCTCTATGGCTTGGAAACGGGGATGAGCACCGCCTCCTAGAGTCGAGGACGACTGGACAAAAATTGTCAAGGGGAACCTTTACCTTTACCTTACTACTACTTAAAATTTATGTAATGTATATCAATAACCAGTGTGGTGTAGTGGGTAGAGTGACTAGGACTCAGGAGGCTTGGGTTCGAATCCCCACTCAGCCATGGAAGCTCACTGGGGGTGTGGAACTGGTAAAGCCACTCACTTACCTTAGAAATCCTATAAAGTTCACTGTATGTCAGTTACAGCTTGATGGCACATAACAACAACAACATCTATGAGTACTTGTAAAAGTGTATAATATTATTTTATTTGCATCACACTTAAAATCTGTCTCTGTGATAGAATTGGGAGATGCCAAACTGAAGTAGGAAGCAGGAGAGAAAGGAACTGTCTGCTTAAAATAATTTTTGAAGGTGATGCACTTTAAACAGAAGACAGGGCTCACCGCAGAAGACAATAATACTAGGAAACGTTGAATGCAGTAGGAAAAGAGGAAAACGTAGCATGAGATGGATTGACTCACTAAAGAAAGTCACACCCTTGCAAGATCTGAGCAAAGTTGTTAATGATAGGATTTTGTGGAAGTTATTAATCCATAAGGCCATCTTTATCAGAAACAAATTGTCCACATATAACTCATACAACTATGTAAGATTGTAATCAAAGAATAGGTTCATATGGAAATAATTCCAGTTTAAGTTCATAAGGTTTGATCTGTTGAAGACCTAATAGTCACACCCAGGTATCCCCATTCAGAAGCACCTGAGGTGACTTTTGCTCCCTCTGTATCCCACCTTTTTCCAGTGAGAAGTATTTCTGCTTCCGCTAAGTGAAAATGTTTTCATTTAAAAGAGGGATGGGCATTTTAGTAGGACAAGGGCCATTTTTCCGACTGGCCAGCAGCTCCAGGAAGGCACACTCCCCAAAGGGTTTGACCAGTGTGGGAGCTGATCTGGCCAAGGCAGGTAATTAGCTCTTCTTCATTTCCCCCCACTAATTAAAAAAAAAATTACATGAGGACTTCAATGAAATGTAAAGGCTGCTGTATTTATTTACAGTATTTGTAAAAACACAATCATTACTACAATATATACAGATAAGGGATACATACAGGAATATATTGTTAAAACTTTTATTTTTATTTTTAACAGCTAAAATATTCATTCTCTAAAATTCAAGTTCAGCCAACCTCTTTCAACGAAGTTGACTCAATTTAAAACAAAGTAAATGGGTGTTTATATAGGTTTTATGATTGCGACTTAGTTAAATAAGGCAGTCCTTATTAAATAAGGCAGGGGAAACAGTCACAGCAATACCATCTGATGCCTAAATGGCTTCTCATGACTGAGACATGGACGGTAAACAGAAGAACAGACTCCAAGTGAACCCGGAGAGAAATCAGATCCCCCAAAGTAGTATTAAATTGTACAAACACTTCCACAGTTGATTGAGATGGTCAAGGTTCTGAATGCTGCCTTAGGAAGGAAGGAAGGAAGGAAGGAAGGAAGGAAGGAAGGAAGGAAGGAAGGAAGAACTGCAATAAGTGGCATTATAAGTTTTAATTCGATGTTGGGAAACTGTAGACTTGCAGGAGCCAGAGACCATTTGGAGGTCCATTCAGCATTTAATACCGGACGGGGGTTGGAAATGATCCCCCGTGGATACTGTGGTCCTACTATAATAGGTGTGTACTACGAAAACTGGTGCAGCTTGATGAAACCTCAAACCATTCCATTAAGGATGGAAAACAGCAGGTGGGAGGAAATGATGATAGGCTTGCTTTCCGTAACAGTCGTGTTTGTTATGCAAGGGTAGCTTCTTTATTTAGCATGTGTCTCTGCACACTCATGGATACAGATAGATTCATTTATTCATGCAACAGTGTGCCTTTAGTCATGGCACCAGTAACTGGATTATGCCTTATGGGTTGCTTCTGCATGGGGCATCTCCTCGTGGTTCTTGTGTGCTTTGTGCCACCAAGTGGCCTCTGCCCCATCAATGAGTGGCCTCGAATTAACAGCCCGGGTTCTTAGCAGCTTCATTTTGGGCAGCATCTGAACCACGAGGGCTTCAGGTAGGCCTTAGCTTTGAAAAAGACAGGAGTCTTGCGCTAGTTCTGTGTATATATTACTGAAATCCCCAACTATCCTTCAGAGGTAAGGCCTTCTTAAGTTATCTGAACACATCCAATTCCCATAATTAAGAAATAGATAGTAAGCTTTTCTGTTTTTAAGACTCAGGAGGCCAGAATGGTTTATCCAGAGCAACTGGGCTGCTCAGGTAAATATGCAATTAGACAAAACAATAGTTATATATTTGCTCAAAAGACAGTCATATGAGTCTCTCAGGTAAATATTGTACATAGTTTGGCTGTGTTTGCAAAAGTGTAATTGAAGAAATCAGTATAAAAAGCAAGAGGCATATCTGTGAGTAGTGTGTAATTAATCAGGCTACTTTGCCAGAGAATTAACCCTTTCTCCAGCTGAACCATTATTGGGTTGATGAAAAGTGTCCCGTTTCAAAGTTCTGAAAATTTAGATTAGCTCTATGAAAAGGGAATAGCTTCCAGATGAGACATTCCCTTAATATATATAGCATCAGACTTTCTTTGTATTTTTCAGGATAATATCAGTGCATTTTGAGGATAGTGCCATATCACTGTGCGCACATAAGGGCTGTAGGAGGGAGAAAAATGAAATTAATGAAGCAAATGGTGTGCCATACTATACATGTGCTCACTACTCAGTACAAAATTTGTTAGAAAAATAGAATTTATTTATTTATTTATTTATTTATTTATTTATTTATTTATTTATTTATTTATTTATTTATTTATTTATTTATTTATTTATTTATTTATTTATTTATTTATTTATTTATTTATTTATTTATTTATCCCACCTTTCTCCTAGAAAGGAAAGGAGGACTTTCAAAAGCTGAGGGCAAAGCTTAGTGGAAGGTGTGATTCACTTCACAGATGTAAATATTGAGGTGGGGCCAGCACTTCTTCCCCACAAGCTGTACGTATTTTATTTCCTCTCTTCTCTGAATGCCTGGACAGGTTAGAAGCAAAGAGAGTTATGAGTTGGCTGAAAGCATGAGGCTATAGGTACAGATGTGAGGTAGTAAAATGTTTGTTTTCCTAGAATGCCTGAGGTTCTGTTTTGTTTGTATATTTGTTGATAAAACAAATACTATAAAAATGTTGTCTCAACATTTGGCAAGTGCTTCATTATCCAAATGAAGTCAAATCCAGGTAATGCTACACCTCCTCATTTAGGGAAAACACAGGCACCGTAATATTTCTGAAGTAAACCTAAATGGTCCACAGTTTTTCTTAGAAACATATGCATAATCCAGTAATTATCAGCATTCTTCTGGAGGAAACACATTCTGTTCAGTGACAGCATGAAACAGATGCAGCTAGTGCATCTTCTGTTGCAGTAAGCAGATTTTTTTTACCCCATCAGGACTATGTTAGGCAGCTAGTAGCTACGATCAGGAAGCCACAGCTAACCATGTGCAGAATCATCCTTATAATCACTCACACACCCGTTGCAAAGTGCTGATTATTGACAATAAGAGATGACAGGTTTTAAGCACTCCAGCTGTTAAAGCAGGTTGAAGGCTACCCTAATAAACCATAGGAGGAGGCCTGCTGGGAACAATGGGAAACACAAATTGTTGTTGACATATCAAGGTTTAATTATCTGTTCTTGAGAACTAACAACCCAGTGCTCAGCCTTGCCCTGCCAGCATAAATAATTGCAAGGGTGACGCTTGCTGATGGTTGTTATCAGCATAGCCTCTGACAACATCAGGACAATGGGAAATCTAATTGTAACATGGGCAGCAGAAACCCTTTCAGGGTAGGTGTATATGAGTCATACATCAAGGGAAGTCGCATATACTCAATAAACAAGTGGATCTTTGTAGTGCTGAGAAGACATTGCATCCATTTTGAATCCTGAACAGTACTATGTCTGTAACTAAAGAACTACTCTCTAATGGATAGAATGATAGACTAAGATTCAGGAGACCTGAGTTTGAATCCTTGCCTGACCATGGGAACTCAAGGGGTGTGTGTGGAACTGGTAAAACCACTCCTGAAATATCTCAGTCACCCAGAAAGTCTTATAAGAGTAGCTTTGAGTTCCAACCCGACAGTGCATCACATACATTTCTCCATAGTATGCCGCACACCATATCGTCCTCACAGAGATACATAAAAATTGCCAGTCCCAGTACAGCTATAAAGTATGCAAGAGGTTCCCCAACATGGGGTTCCAGATGTCCTTAGAGTAAAATTCCCAGAAGCTCAACCGTTAACTGTTCTAATCTAAGAACATCTGGGGCTCCATGTAGTAGAATCATTATATATTATGCCATCAGATGGGCCAAAATCCTCTGATTGATTTTTTATATATATACTTTGTGGATTACTCAGGCCAGTTGAAATAAGGGCAGAGACACTTGCTGGACCAGATAACTTCCTTCAGGTATCATCTAAACCCCGGGGTTAGAAATGTGTGCCCTGTGGGACGCTTGTAGCCCCACGATATACCAAGGGCAACCCTGAATATATCCTGGAGTGCTCCCCCTCCACTCTAGAAAAATATTTTAGGGCCAAAAAATAGGTAGACCCTCCCCCAATAAACCTCCAGGTGGTACAACTATCTATGCCATGTTATCTCCCCACCCACCCACTGTTCTTATTGTTGTTCGAGGTAAAGTCGCCTCCAATTTATGGGAGCCTTATGAACAAGTGACCTCCAGCAGGTTATATCATCAACAGTCCTGTTCAGATCCTGCAAACGTAAGGCCAAGTCTTCATTTTTTTAAAAAAGTCAATCAGTCTCATATTCGGTCTTCCATTTTTCTTTCCACCTTCAACTTTGCTTACTGTTATTATCTTTTCCAACAAATCTTGCCCTTCAAATCTTGCCTTCCAATCAAAATTTGATAGGCTCAGTTTCATCATTTGCACTTCTAGAGAAAAATAAGGCTTGATTTGACCCATAGATCCTGGCGCGGGGGCAAACAACCAGTTTTTCAGTCAGCCCTGGTTTTTTTGGGGGGAAAGTCATGGAGGTCTGAAGACAGGAAAAACCCAAAGGGTGTAGTTCCTGGACTCTGCTCGGCTGACCCCCATTTACTTCAGCTAATATATCTGTGTAAAACTTCTGCTGAATGTGTACAGTGAGAATCAAAGAAAGAAGACAAGAATGAGTCAATTTCCCAATTCATGCTTTGAGGCAATGATCTTCTGAATGTGTGAAAAAAGCCTGTTTTCTTTCTTCTTTGATTCTTCCTTCATGATATTATCTTTAAACATCTTCTTTATATTCTATCCTATAGTATCTGTATGAAAAATTAAATATTTAATTATTCTGTTCAGTAGATTAATCAAGTTAAAATTAGATGTTTAACTAGTGGAAGCATATTTTCCCACCAGCTCCTGCTCTCTGTTTCTTAGATAAATGCCTCAACCAGTCATTCAAAACTAGGATAAAAAGAGGAACAAACTGCTCAAAATATAATTAAAACATAACTTAACACTATGACATTTTCATCAGTGAGGGTTAGAATTAAGAGTACTTATAAGAAAGCACTCACGATATATTAACTGGGAATTAAAAATTATAAAAGCATAGAATCTCGAGATCCTGAAGAGTCACATCAAGTCCAACCCACTGGGTGAAGCATGAAAACTGTAAAACTGTAAAAGTACCCCTGGTCATTCAACCTCTGTTTAAAAAACGTCTTGTGAAGATGAACCCACCACCTAAATTCACTTTTAGTATCTTTTTATTTATGAAATTGTCTCATTTCATCTCCTTTCTGCTCTTCTGGACAAGTAGCTGTTACTTGCCTTGTTAATGATGAGATCTGAAGGTCTGAAAAGTTTTTTTTTTTTTTTATGCATTTGGTATTGGTCAAATTAAGGATACCGTGTTAGTATAATATGGCTTTTGGATCATGAGATGGGAAGGCTAATCCTCCCTCCAAGATCCATACATATAAGATGTAAGCATATCCTCCCACTGGCTATCTTAAAGTACATTTCTTCTAGAGCATCTAGCTTGATGACCTTTCTCTTAGATAAATATCAGTGGATCATGGATGTACTGTGAAGCATCATAGCCAAGCAGTATAAATACCATGAACACAATAATAATGAAAGAAAAGTCTAAACTGGCCGTGTGTGTGTGTGTGTGTGTGTGTGTGTGTGTGTGTGTGTGTGTGTGTGTGTGTGTGTGTGTGTGTGTGTGTGTGTGTGTGTGTGTGTGTGAGTGAGTGAGTGAGTGAGTGAGTGAGTGAGTGAGTGAGTGAGTGAGTGAGTGAACCACTTCTGTATCTACTATGGTTCAGTCATTCAACTTACAAATCACTAAAACACAAAATGAAAGATGGAAGAATACTGTACTGAGTTTTGCTTGAAAAGACAGAAGATTTTAATTTCAGTGTTACTAAAAGACAGATGTTGCTTTCTTCAAATTTTCAAATTTGGCATAGATGATATCCTCCTTTGAGATGTTTGTAGTCTTATTGAAGCTCATAGATCTCCTTGAAATTCCTAAGATACTGTTAGAGCTTGCTAGTAATGAGTTTAATACAGTTACCTGCAGCTAATTAATTTCTTTGTTGTGAAGTGGTAATGAAGTTATGTTTGTAAAGCAATGTAACAAATTGGAATGGCACTATTTTTTCTGGTTTTATGAGTAGCTGTTTCTAGTTACCCGTTAAAGGGCTTCTAGTCATTGCAGAAGCATATTAACTAGACTTGTTCAGGATTTGTGCATTCTCTTATAAATCCTAAAGACCACCCCCAGGTGAAAGCAAGTTATTAAACTCCTTCTCCCCCCCCCCCCCAGCATTAATTGTAATGAATTACTTTGAGGTATTGTAAAAAGAATGGATTATTAATACATTACAATTAATGGATTGCTTTCAAAAAGTCAATTTCCAAGCTCTGGGTCTTTCACCAGAGAAGTCACACCCCAATACACTTCTGATTGGACTTTAAGTGAAATTTTAGTGACAACTCTATCAGAATCATTTGAAAGGATCGTAATAATGTTGTTGGCAATAATCTATTAAGCCATCCATTCATGCAGAAGAAAAAAGGAAATGTGATTTCCTTCCATTTCCCCCTGAATTGGCTAGCATGCATGATGCAAATCTTCCAAGTTTGTACATATGACTGTGATGTACAATCTGGAGGATTTTTGTTTCTGTCTTTGTCTTGTCCCCACTCTGCCCTCGTCAAAGGCCATATATCTTCAGGGGTCGTCTATTGGGGGGGGGCTGTGTGCTAGTGGTGTATTAGGAGAGGGCCAAAAAAGGGAAGACCTTTGCTTAGAAAGTCCCCTACTCTCTACTTCCTTCCCAGTAACTGCTTTACATACTGATGTGTGAAGCAAAATCACTGCCTGTTTGAGACGTGATTGTCTAAACCACTGGTTCTTAACCTTTGTTACTCAGATGTTATTGGACTGTAACTCCCAGAAGCCTTCACCATCAGCTGTGCTGGCTGGGGTTTCTGGGAGTTGTAGTTCAAAAACACCTGAGTAACCCAAGGTTAAGAACCTCTGGTCTAAACCAGTGGTCCCCAACCTCGGGCCTCCAGATGTTCTTGGACTACAACTCCCAGAAGTCTTCACCACCACCTCTGCTGGCAAGGATTTCTGGGAGTTGAAGTCCAAGAACATCTGGAGGCCCAAGGTTGGGGGCCACTGGTCTAAACCATTGGTGTGCATTCAATCCAGTAAAGAATAGGTTGGATAAATTATTATATTACAGTATTATTATTGTGCAGCAGACTAAATCAACATACAAGGCAATTCTAAAAATGGGGGCAGCCCAAACAAAAAGTTACAACTTTGAAACCGGACTTCAGATCAGCACCAAATATGCCACAGGTGTAACAAACAGTCTGCCGTTGCATCGTGCCAAATCTGGGAAAGTTTGGGCAAAGGATTTTCATGTTATGATTTTTAAAATCATGAGAGATTTTTAATTACCTGAGAGGTGAAAGGATACACATTGTATGTGTTGCACTCACTCACACTTTTGCTTCTCCATTTCATCAAGTCCAAAGTCAAAATGTTTTGGCACGGGGGGACAACAGCCACATCCCAGCTGTTCTTGCTTCTGTCCTCTCCCAGCAACCATAGTACAGATCATATGTTCATCATCTGGGACCCTTTAGCACTGGGTAATTCTACATTAATGAAGCTTATGTTCGAATTCGTGTATAGTGCATGTATAAAACATCTGTTTTTAAAAGCCAATAAATTAAATTGTTTAAAAAATACCTCTGTTAATATGGCTACTTGAAAGAGCATAGCCTGAGACGAGCTGGTGTTTTACATGCTTACGTATGTGTACAGGGCAGCAACAGAAATTCTTTTGATACACCTACAAAACTGACCATGGGCAGGGGTGACACGAAAGATGCTCATTTCCCAGGGCTTTTTTATCCTACGGCTGGTGCTTTGTGTGTAACGATTGAGACTTCAGTCTGTTTCAAGTCCTTCTAACTTATACTGTACACGTTTTTGCTTATAAATTCTTTCTATCTTGTTTTTGTGTTAATTTGTAAAATAGTTAACTATTTTTAAAAACACCACAAAGTAGCATTTCAACAATGTAAAATGTATGTTCTCTCAAAATAGCATTTCATAATCCGTTTTTTTTCTCAGTATATGCAGTTAAGACAGATTTCAATATGTCTATTGAGCCAATAACTCAATGTGAATTCAGTGGAAAAGATGGTGAGTCACTGTCTTCTGATCCACACGTTAAATCCAGGAGGAATGGATCAGATCAGTTCATAGTTGAATTCACCCCCCCTCAAAAAAAAAAGCATTCCTCTGGCATCCATAACTGCGAGTTGAAAATCTTTCTAGCATGCACTCCTAGACACACTCGCAAGGGAATAAGAGTCTTTTGAATTTGGTCGGTTGCTCCTATGAGCAAACATGTTTAGAATTGCATAGTTAGTCTGCCGTTAACATAATACTGTACTGAGAATGGATAAATATCAGAAATGAGTTACCATCAGTCTTATGTGGTCTATCTTTCATCACAATGGATCCCTCATGGTTCACCATAAAGCAGGACCATCCACTCAGGTATCTTCCTTCTTAGTTCAGAAGCTATCTGTTTTGAGTGATCTTGCATATGCATTCTTACAGGGGAAATTCCTGGCTGGAGTCAACCAGACCCACCTAACTGAGGCTTCTTTGCAAGGACCTCAGCAACCAGTTCTCACAGGGCATCCATCAAAATTGGTTGAGGTCCACTGCCTCAACTCAGGCCTATCTTCTGCCCACTCCTCCCATAATTAAGTTTAAGGAAAAGAGCAAATAGCCTTTCCCTGAATAGACATTTTGAAGAATGCAACATCAAATAGGCTCATTTTGGTGTGTTACAAAGGAGATGTAATAGTCTGCCTGGGAAACGTATCATTTGATAGCTTTATACTTTGAGTTTGAATATAATAATGGCATCCTTTGATGTGCTTGTACCTATGTACTTTTGTCATGATTTGTGTCTTTGGCTAATAAAAAATTTATAGGGCTCAAGCTGTTGACGCAGTTGGCATCCGTCTCAGATTCATTTTTACTGACAGCAAGCTGCTGCTGGCAAGCACTCAGCCTTTTTATCATTAAAAATATACACGCTGGCACTCTTGGCATTGCACTTTATTCTGCACTTGAGCTGTTCCTTCCCACACTGCATGCACTACAGTAAAATCAGCAATGGATAAGTAGCAATGTCCAATAAGTACACTGTATATGAGCTGGTGAGCTCCAATTTCCGAGCTCTGCTAGAAGTTCCAGGGAAATCCCTACCACTAATGGAGTGACATCTTCTACCCATTATTGCCCTACATGCCTTCAGGTGAACGAAGCACAGTCTGCAGCAGGATTCTTTAAACAGGGATACTATATTGTCCTCTTTGCACACACACACACATACACACAAAAGATCCCATTAGTAATAGCATAATAGGAAAATATTCATGTTCAAATCAAATGGCTTTTTTTTAAAACAAAAATTAAGCAATGAAGAAGGGTGAAAAACACTCCAGTGTTCACCGTCCTTTCATAACATTTTCTACTATTTAATGTTTTTAGGTCCATTACCAGCTCACTTAAGCTTTGTTCCAAAGGAAAGTACTGACATGCGAAGCAGTCAAAACACTTACAATGAAAATATGTTAGTTAACATTTCATACTTGCATAACTTTTATTAATGCCTTTGCTTAGAATGTAGGAACTGGCTGGATAGCTCAGTGAGTTAGGTTATCTGGCTGCAGAGCCAGAGGTTGGGAGTTCGATTCCCCACTGTGTCTCCTGTGAGTAGAGCCAGCCTGTGTGGACTTGGGCCACACTCCCAGGATCCCCCCCCCCCACAGAAGAAGAGAAGGCTAAAGCACTTCTCAGTACTCTCCTGGAAAAACCCTGAAAAGGGTTGCCATGCGTCAGAATTGACCTGATGGCACATGATTATTACTGATTACAGTGGTGCCCCGCATAGCGACGATAATCTGTGCAGCAAAAATGTCGCTATACGGATTCGTCGCTATGCGAAAAAAAACATAGGAATGCATTAAAACCCATTTAATGCATTCCTATGGACAAAAAAACTCACCTTTAAGTGAAAATCCTCCATATGGCCGCCATTTCCACTGCCCGGTAGGTGAGGAATCTGGGCAAAAACACAGCGGGTGGCCATTTTTTACCTGGCAGCCATTTTGGAACCGCCAATCAGCTGTTGGGAAATCGCTATGCGAAAATCGGTAAGTGAAACAGCTTACCGATCATCGCAAAGCGATATTTTCCCATTAAAAACATCGCAATGCGATCGCAAAAACGATCACAAAAAATCATCGCTATGCAGATTCGTCATTAAACGGGGTGCCCATTAAGCGAGGCACCACTGTATTAGAATGCAGGACTTTGTTGGAGGCACAGACAAGTTGAGCAATGGAATGACAGAAAGTTTTTCTGCTCATAACTGGTATTTAGTAGCAGCTTCTATTCTATGAAGCGGGCAATAGGAGGAACCAATAATATGTAGTATTTATACAGGGTGTTGTACCAATTCAAAGTGTGTCACATAATTAAGCCACCACTTATTTATTTATTACGCCAACAGTGCAGGTATGGAGGATGCTAGTTGCAGCTCGCATATGGCCATCTCAGAAGATATAAAGTCAGATTTGAGCTCTGAACTGAGAGTTGAGAGGCAGGGAGGGATTTCCTTGCAGCAGATATGCCTAGAAGCAGTGAACTGGAATGTATCGATCAGGTCTGTTTTAGGAACTCCATCCATGGAATAATTTCCTGGGCACAACTCCTATTAGCACATAGATCAGCAAGAAAGAACTACCACTACTCATTCGGTGTAGCCAGCAGGGCTTCTTCATCCATCCTGCTGGGCTTTTCCCGATACATTAGCCCTTCCTCAGTTCTCCTTTCCCACCACTGGCCTGTAACCTCCAGGCAACCAAGCAGTATACATATACTGGAGGAGGGGAGGGGGGCAGATGAGAGGCAGAAAAAGACATTTACCACTAGGTGGCATAGAATCAAAGCACCATTTCCATGAAAAGAAAATTGCTGTTTTCCTCCCTAGGCAACACTTTCTGCAGCTGGTGAGTGTTCTTGGTTAACGTTGGACAGGCGCTGAGTGTGCATATGCCTGTGATGCATGCTTTGTACTTGTTTGCACTGTTGGTTTGTCGGTCAGTCGGTCAGACGGACGGATGGACGGACGGATTGATGGATGGATGGATGGGGAGACTATAGGTATGTATTCATTTTGCATTTTTGGCCCATCCACCATCACCACTAAGAAGTCCATTTGGGGAAATCTCCTGATTTTGATTTAAAAGTTTTATTCCCCATGCCCCTTTCTCAGCCTGTAGTAGTATTTGAGTTATTAAGTTTTTAATACCGATTCTTGTTTAATATCCTTGGCTTTATTATAGATTGTTTGGGTCCCTTGTTAGGAGAAATGTGGCAATAATAATAATAATAATAATAATAATAATAATAATAATAATAATAATAATAATAATAATAATAATAATAATAATAATAATAATAATAATAATAATAATAATATAAAAAACTACTACTACTACTGATGATGATGATGATGATTACCATTTTTATTATTTTTGTTGTAGTAGTAGTAGTAGTAGTAGTAGTAGTAGTAGTAGTCGTTGTCGTCGTCGTCGTCGTAGTAGTAGTAGTAGTAGTATTTCACAACTTTTCCTTTTACCGCCGATGTTATCCTTCTTGGAGACTTTAGAAGCACATAAAAAGTTGTTTTTTAAAAAAATAATAATGAATTTGCCCTTTCATATAAACCGTGCTGCTTGCTGCTTATATATTTGGCGGAACGCCTCCTCCCAACAAGGTCTACCCGGATCACCCACGCGAGTCAGGAGGTGAGGCTGAGGAGCCTGACGCCGAGAGAGGCCTGGAAGGAGAAGACACGAAACCGGGCCTTCTCAGCGGTGGCTCCTCGCCTCTGGAACAATCTCCCTCCGGAAATTCACGCGGCCCCCACGCTGGGCACCTTTAAAACCCAATTAAAAACATGGCTGTTTATTCAGGCTTTCCCTCCAGCCAACTCTTGATTTTTTCTTACTTTTCCTTTTTATTTTTACTGCTGTTCTTGTCTGATTATTATGTATTTGTCTATGTTTTATTATTTGATTTTATATTTGGAAGCCGCCTGGAGTGGTCCGGTGGGCCAGATAGGCGGGGTATAAATTAAATAAATAAATAAATAAATAAATACATATATGTCTTGTGTTGCATGTTCATACACCAAGACTAGAAGAGGTTCCCCACCCTCCTTTTAAAGTAGATCTGAAGGGTAAGGCATTTGAAGCTGTTTCGCCTTCCATCTTTTCCCTTTTACTGTGATGACAGAGGGAATATGGACAACATTACATTACATGGGAAATATGTGGCAGCCTAGAAATATCTGACAGAGTCATGTAAGGCAATTGTGACCTTACAAAAGGAAATAATTGGCTTGTAAGGTGGAAAGTGCCACAGCAAAAGACATCTTCTCATTCTTCTTAGCACTCGCAACCAGCTGTATTTTCCCCACAAACCCAGACATGAAAAGGGCAGGCTTTATGTCCTCTTTCTGCTTGAGTAGGGGCACTCTGGAACAATGCTACGGTGGTTTGCACCTATTTTCTTCACAAAAGTAACATAAGAAAGGGATGGTGCTCAAGGTGCTGTTAGCACACTACTTCACCTGCTAAGATTCCCATTTTCAAAGACGAAGCTATTATTGAATTATCAGCAGGTCCTTCAATGGAGCCTTTTTCTTTTATCTAGAAAGCCACCAGATCTCTCTCATCAAACCTGTTTCATTTAATTCTTTTATATTGTACTTTTTGGCAAGCAAAACCGGTAATCCAGCTTCAGCTGCTTCACTGGTGCACTTTCTCTTCTTCATCTTTTGCTGCTGTTGCCCTCCATGATTTCCACTCCCACCTCTCATCTTGTCTTTGGGGGCCAGTTCTATCTCTGAAATTGGGAAAATGATAGGTGCAAATTCTGTATCATTCTCATAAAGTTCAGTGAAAACAATGATAAAGTATTACTATCTGCCATCTGAACTAAATGTATTATATAAATGTCGAACTGATGCTGCTGATGTTATTATTTAGGATTTCTTTTAAGGATTTCATATGCTCAAAGCCATTCAAGTCCATAAATAACTTGTAACTTTCCAGAATCTGATGAAGATTGTTTTGGTTATCCCTTCCCTCTGAAGGTGGGGGAGGGGGTTAATCCAAATGAATAACCATGTACTTATGGCTTTATGATGAACTGAGTTCCAAACCTGCAATCTCTTTGCTCACAATTCATGCTTTGGACCCTTGTAACAAAATAGCTCTTAGTGACAGCTGTCTTGATTACCTAGGGCTCGACAAGATGGAAAATGTTTTGCACTTTATGTGGACTGAGGAGGCAGGTATTTTTCACCATTACCTAGATCACTGGTTCTTAACCTTGGGTTACTCAGGAGTTTTGGACTGCAATTCCCAGAAGCCTTCACCACCAGCTGTCCTGACTGGGGTTTCTGGGAGTTGCAGTTCAAAAGCATCCGAGTAACAAAGGTTAAGAACCACTGACCTAGATAACACAGGGCTTAATGGAATAACAACGGTGACAAGGTTTGACCAAAAATATCACTGTTTTTCTGTTCTAAAAACCATCTCCAGGAGGTGAGCAAGTTTTCTGTTTGCTTGCTTCACCTTTTACTGGTGGCAAAGTTCAGCTTGCAAGAGCATCTATAATGGCAGACTTTCAGTTTAAAGCCATTCCACTTAAACAAAGGGAAAATCCATCAGAATAATCCAGCAGAAAATTATTTCTAGTGTTTCCTCAAGATTTTAAAAGCAGTGCTTTTTTAAGGCAGCTGATTTCTCAGGTGAATTAGTAGCAGATGTACACTTTGTCAGAGAACCTTCAACTGATATCTATTTCTTTTGGCTGAGCCACCTCTCAAAACAAACAGAGAAATCCAGCGGAAGATCACTTCTAGGGCTTATTCTAGATTTTGAAGAGATCCATCAAGCAAGAATGTTTTTAAAGTTTTTAATGGTTATAAAGAGCATCTTCAAGGGTTTCTCCAATCATTTTGAACATTTTGATCCCTTTCTTAAAGAAATCTTGATTTCTTAAGAGAGAAGACAATTGGGGTAGTGTGGGCAGAAATCTTCATTAGATCTGAATTTAAATGGCATTAAGTAGCCTCTATCCATCTATCTGTCTGCCTGCCTATCTCATTTATACCGCATCTGACACAACCAACACAACACCTGAAAGAACCAGTGTGTCTTCTCAATGAGCTCCTAGTTTGAAATTGGTAGGCTCTATCTCTCTTCCCGGAATTCATCTGGTCATTGGCTGCTGTTCATTTGCCAGAAGTGAAGAAGCCACAGCAAGCATCTCTCTCAAACATAGTCATACAATGGTGTGCAATAGAAAATGTCTGTGTTAACCTTTTAACTTATGCCACTTTACTGCCAAACCTTTCAGCAGTTCATTCATACATTGAAAGCCTTTGTTTTATTAAAAAAAAATTTAAAAAAACACACACTATTTAAAAGTATATCTGTGTGTTCCTAAAAGCCAGTTTAAAACAAACATACAAAAACTGGAGACCAAAGGTGAGTCTAGGCTGAAGCTTAGGAGAGATGAAACCACACTGACTTCCACTGGATCTACAACTGTGGTGCTTCTAGACACACACACACACACACACACACACACACACACACACACACACAGAGAGAGAGAGAGAGAGAGAGAGAGAGAGTGCCCTGTCTCATATATCCACTCTCTACCATTTCACCATAGTAGACTATATGGTATGGCCCCTGTTGAGGATCTTAGAATCCAGAGAGTTGCATAAGGAAGGCCATAATAGTGTATTTCAAATATTCTATCCTCCCCAGCTGTTAGGATTTGATATATCAAAACCAACACCCCTAGATTGACCAGGTGCAACCTTACTTTATGTGGCCTCTAAAGTGCACCTTTAGACAGCATTCTGTCTTGCCGTCGGTGGAACTTTCAGAGGCACCTACTAGGGATGAGACTTTCAGGTGAGGACAAACAAACACAGAAGAGGTGTTTATATTCATCTTTGTTTTCTTCTGTCATTTTCCCGAAAAGAGACTCAGTTGAATGAGAGGGGGATGAATCATCCATGTTCATTCGTGGTTCCCGTGTTCATTCTCTTTCTCTGTGTTAAACTACCTTGCATGGACATTTCAATAGCCTGCCTGTCTTGCTCTCTCCACTCCCTCTCCTTGCTTCCCCGCTGCCGCTATACCCATCTTCTTGCCCCATCAGCCAAGCCGCTATTTCCCCTCTTTCCTGCTGCTACCACTGGGCCAGTCTTTTGGCCAAGCCAGCCTCCTACTCTTTCCTCTCCCTTCTGCTCTCCTCTACATAGAGCAGAAAGAAATGGAAACTTTAAAATGTGAATATTTCCAAAAACAAAAATGACAAACTGGTCCAACCTGGTTCACGGTTGGCGGATCTATCCATAAATATCAGGAATACTCACAGACCAGCACAGCTGCTCTAGAAGACGGCAGCCCTTCGAGAAGGACCCCTCCCCAGTAACAAATGCCCCAAATGTTTCAGATTTTAAACCAACTGGTTAGAACCAAGGGGACCTGTGTGTTGGATCTCATCGATGAGGAGTGTAGACAACCAAGTGTCTTATGGCAGGTTAAATGCTAATAACTTTCATTTGACTTAATCTTCTATAGACAGTCTCAGATGCAAACATTGTGCCCTGGAAAGATAAAAAAAGTTTTCCTGATAGAATTTTGTTTCAGCTTCATTTGCTATCCAAGCAGTCTTTGAAGGCAGACCATATTACAGTGGGGTCTCTACTTAAGAACGTCTCTACTTAAGAACAATCCAACTTAAGAACAGCTCCATTTGCTAAATTTTGCTTCTACTTGAGAACAGAAATCCAAGATAAGAACAGGAAAAAAAACTTTCCTGCTCTTTTTTTAACCTTAGGTCATCTTAGGTTAAAAAAAAATTCTCCCCCTAGTGGTAGAGTACGTATTAACCAGCTTGCATTAGTTCCTATGGGAACTAATGCTTCAATGTACGAACACACCTCTACATAACAAAAAAACAGCCAGAACGGATTAATTGGTTTTCAGTTCATTCCTATGGGAAATTTTGCTTCAACTTAAGAACGTTTCAACTTAAGAACACCATTCCAAAATGGATTAAGTTCTTAAGTAGAGGTTCCACTGTAGTTTCTATGGACGGAAAAGAGCAGATACGGATTAAATGGTTTTCAATGCATTCCTATGGGAAATGCAGATTCAACATAAGAACTTTTCAACTTGAGAACCACCTTCCAATACGGATTAAGTTCTTAAGTAGAGACCCCACTGTATGGCAATGACCGAAGGGATGTCTCTGTAATGCAAGGCGCATGACATCAAGAAGACAGAACACCGTGCAAACATGGGGATGTGCACTCTTGTAGTGGTGATCTTCTGAGAGTCATGAAGTGGTAACCCTTGGCTGCAGCTTGAATGTTTAGGGAAGCACAATCTCATTCAGAATTGGCCTTCCACTCACTCTCTGAGCAAAGCATGGTCACTTGGCCACCAGCATTTCAATGTATTCTATACTGAATATATGTTTACAGCCATTATCCAGCAAAACATTAAGGATAAAACGCGAACCGTTTCAGGTGCTCCCACATGCATTTGATAAAGCTTCATGAAATCCAAGTATCTAAATTAAATTCTGTTTCCATACTAAAGGCTAGGAAGGTTTTTAAAGGTAATAATACTGCCACAATCAGATACAAACTGCATTTTTACAGGGATTACACGGCTACTTTACACCAATGTGTCTCCACCCAAAACAGTATCTGCATCTCTGACTATAATATCATTTCCTCTTAAGTATCTGTCAAGCGCAGAACCTTTCTGTAATTAGACCCCTTGGGCATTTTCTCCACCCTAATTATCATACTGAATTTCAAACGAACTATGGAGCAAATGCTTGTGTTTCCGTGATGCACAGTAGGGAGATTTAATTGCCCAGGTGTGTGAAAGGGTAGAACAATAAAAGAGCAAAGATTAAGATTACAGCATATAAATTATTTCACTAGCATTTTCCCTCTGCAGCCATTTCTTTAGCAGTGCCATTTGATAATGATCATTCCTGATGATTGTAGATGGCCATTTGGCTCGAACATATCCCGTTAAGATGTCAATTTGCACCAATCCAAGATGTGCCTCTGTGACCAGTTGCAGTTTACTCCAATCCAAAAGGAAGCAGGCCCTTTCTGACTTGCTGTCATCCTGTTCTATGCACCCCATGATGCTGCTGTGTGCTTCAATTAACACTGCCATTTTATCCGATGATAAATTCAGAGGACATTGGGGGATCTTTGTCAGGTGTACCACCTGAGGAATTTCAAGAGCGGCCAAATTAATTTGTATTGTCTTTAGCTAGTGAAGAACTCTTCGTTATATCAACTTCTGCAATAAATCTGTGAAGTGATATGACCAGTAACACTGGTGCATGGTCATATCCATTGTTTAAGATGTAGCACAGACTGGACTAGCACAGAGACCAGACTAGCACAAGTTTCATGGTAGCTTCAGCAGATGATGATTAAATCATTCTGAAAGCACTGCTGTGAACAAGAATGTCTATATGAAATGGCTTATCTACATCCATTTAATTCTGGTTTTAGTTATAAGAGAAAGATTCATTTATTTTATTTATTTAAAATATTTTCACCCCACCTTTCTCTTTGCAAAGGACCCAAGACAGCCTACAGCAATGAAAGACAATATTTGAAAATGAAAACAATGAGCATACAGCAGCAGTTAACAACATTAAATGATAATATGTAGAGCTAAGAACAATGAGTAAAGAGGCATTGTATATAATTAAAAGGCAATATTTAATCTAACAACCATAAGTATACAAATATATACATATTTTAAAAATTCCACCCTGAGAAATGGAAAATACAAAAATGGAAAACAAATAGTCCTAAAAATCCAATGAAAGCAGTAATGCATAACAATCCATCATTAAAAAACAATCACCCACAAGTAGCTAGTTAGTGGTTTTGCTCATTCTGGTGGAAGATCTAGATGAGCGATTGAGCAGGTTGAATGTATATCTGTTGATTCGGTTGGATGTTTCAGCAGCGTTCAGAAACATCCATCTTAGTATTCTTTTGGTTACCTATGGAGAATGGAATTTGGACTCTTTTGTGGTGGCTCCAGTTGTTCTTAGTGCCCACTGATGCCATGATCCCTAGAATGACATGTTTTCTCCCATGATTTTAAACATATACATGAAACAGCTGGGAGATGTCTTTTTATTTCTACATAAAAGTTCCACCATCAGAGACATACATGTTTGGTGAGACCATGAGAGGCTAGATTAGAACCCTCTCTGTTGTCCTTCTGACAGCCGTCAAATACATTTTTTTACTCAAAGAGAGCTTACCACCAAATTGTGTTGCCATTGAAGAGCTGGTGGCAAAAAATCGAATCATTCTGAACTTATCCTCCATTCTTGTGAAATATTTAAGCATATTTATAGCTTATTTGACCCCTAACACTCATAACCTTGGTCCTCTCTTGAGGCATCTTTTCCTCCTTCCCTTCCACCCACCAAAAGACAGCCTATTAATTAAACACATGGCAAGGCACAAAATAGTCAGATGATTTTCTGCCTTCCAACTTTTTGGAGGAATTTGTACAGAAAAAGGTGTTGAGAGATATGTCCAGTCTTTCCCCTTGGCATTGAAAAGAACAAATTATCCATCTGGATGTATTCTTGAAGACTTTCATGGCTGGGATCTGATGGTTGTTGTAGTTTTTTTGGGGGGGGGGCTGTTTGGCTGTGTTCTGAAGGTTGTTCTTCCTAATGTTTCGCCAGTCTCCGTGGCCAGCATCTTCAGAGGACAGGAGTCAGAACCCTGTCTGTGATCTGGTGAAGTTTTGTGGAATAGTTGAGCTTTTGTCCTTTTCAGGAGATTGGGTGATTATGGTGATCAACGTGTTTTTTGTTGTGGGTGTATTCTTGTGATAACGGGGAGAGATGATCTGTCACTGTGATTGATGGGCATCGTTAGCTGGTCTTTTGTGTGCAATAATCACCGCCCCTTGTGGCTGGGTAGAGTTTGTTGACCTTTTGCAGGCTGTATTTTTCAGTGCTGGGAGCAAAGCTGTGTTGAGTTTTAAACTTACTTCTTTTTTGTTGAAGCGATGCTGGTGTTTGTGGATTTCAATGGCTTCCCTGTGCAGTCTAACATAATGATTACTGATGTTGTCCAGTACTTCTCTCTTTTGAAATAGAATTTCATGTCCAACATGTTTCAGGGTATGTTCAGCTACTGCTGATTTTTCTAGTTCTCTTTTTACTGCATCCTGTGCCTCTCTATTCTTGTCTGACCTCCATAAGAGCAGGGTTAAGGGTTAATTAAAATATTACTTTAGTGGTTAAATAGTGATGGTTTTTCTCCATGTTCACCAATAATTTCATTAATTTTGTATTGAGTTTTATTTAAGCAGGCAGTCCTGCAGCCATTTACATCATGAGCCAGGCCTGCTCACCAAGTCTTGTGCACTAGGCTAGATCTTCTTCTCCATTCCATTTGTACTTACTCTGGGTGTGCTTAGCTACAGAAGACTGGGGGGGGGGGGACACCTGTTCCATGCAGAGGCATTTTTGCACATTTGCAGAAAGAAAACATGATTTGCAGATAGAATCTGAGGATAAGATCTCTTGGAGGGTCTAGAGAATCATTGACAGACTCTCTCAACATGCTGGAACAGCCCATTTCAATAAAAAAAAAAACTCACCAGCTGCAACACCCTGCCTCCCCCTGCCGTATCCCTAAATTTAACATAGAATTATTTCTCATTTCCAAGCAAATACGGGATGCTTTTGTTTTTCATAGGTAAAAGTTCTCTGTGGTCATAGAAAGGTTGCTTAATTTTGGGCTCCAGCCACAGCAATTAAATATCACACCAGCTTCACTGCAGAGTTATGGCTTCGTTGCATTAAATCCTTATAGTGAAATCCTATTAGGAATCCTTATTAGGAAGCACATCCTTCTGAACACGGTGGAACTTATTCTATAGCAACTGCAGTTGGAGACTTAATTATATTTGGTTTGAAACATTTTTAAAAATTCATTTATTTCTTATATTGCAAGCAGTTATGCCGTGTAAACCATTTGATATGGCTGCAATAAAAACTGTATCACAGAAAATAGTATATTGAGTATATAAATAACAAAGAAAATGATTTGCTGGTCTGTGGATTTTAAGGGACAGACTATCATGCCTTCATCTTACCTGGGACTGTTTCAGCAGTTTCTGACCAGAATAGTCCCTGTACCACAAACGTAACAGAATTCACATGCATTTACAAACTTCTCAAATTCTTGTTGTGGCCACTTCTTTAAGCAGAATGTGCGTAAGGGTTTACACAATAGATAATATGTCTTGATTTAAGAAATTAGTGGTGGCAAATCATGTATGAGATAAGGAGGTCTCCTGTGAATTTCTGTCAATCAAAAACACAATTGCATAGAATCAGTTTGTGCTATTTATAGTGTCATTGAGTTAGAAATAGAAATAACTCTTCTGGGCTTTGAGCCTAGAAATTCTCATTGAGAAATAGCTGAACAGCACTTTACACATCTATTTTGTAGATGGCTGGCCACTTTTTAAAATTCATTATGAGCAGGAGGCAAAAGGGCTTGAAATGAATTGTTTAGAAACAAGAAAATACTTCGTGATGAATTATTGAGACAATGTGCCAATCAAAATATGATGCAGAGACTATGCAGAAAAATAAAAATGTCTAGCCATCAAAAGGAAAGTGGCGTAAATCGATTTCTCTTCTGATATCTGTGTTCTTCTTACGTCTCATTTTCGTCATGTGCAAGTGGATTGTTCAAGCTGCTCCACCTTACTCTTATATGTGCTAATCCCAATATTAACTCTACCTAGAGCAGCATCCCAAAATCAAAGGGTCTAAAATTTGGTTGTAACAAAAAAAATCCCATATATATATAGTGATATATTGTCAAGTTTCTTCTGACTTACAGCAATGCTGAGAGGGTTTTTGAGGTATGTAAGATGTTCAGGGAGTGATTTACAGTTGTCCTCCACAGTGACTTCCATGGCTGAACAAGGATTTGAACCCACGTCTTCTGAGTCCTGGTCTCATCGTCTGTCCAACACATCCCACACTGGCTCTAGTCTTCTCCATCTAGACCTCATTGACTTCATAGCCCAGCAGACATTTGGGCTCAAACTCCACATGGAACAATCCATTTTATTTATTTATTTATTTATTTATTTATTTATTTATTTATTTATTTATTTGTTTGTTTGTTTGTTTGTTTGTTTGTTTGTTTGTTTGTTTGTTTGTTTATTTATTTATTTATTTATTTATTTATTTATTTATTTATTTATTTATTTATTTATTTATTTATTTATTTATTTATTTATTTATTTATTTATTGGACTTATATACCGCCCCATAGCGCTACAAGCACTCTCTGGGCGGTTTACAATTTCCACACAGATCATCTTCTGCACAGCTTGCAAAAGGAGCAATTCCCCCAAACCCTCACTCTACTGCAGGCTAAAGATTGCCATAGCAAATACAGAACACTCTGAGCATGAAGAACTATGAAGACAGAATTACAAACATTAACATCTGCCTTGGCTATGAAATGTTGAAAGGAATGCTTGAACACCCCTAAGATATTGGATCATAAACATATGGATAGGCTAATGAACAAAGAAGAACTTGGAAACCTTGGAAAGCCCTATCAAGGGCTTGAAATATAAAATCTAAACAAACATATGTGATCCCTCCCCACCTGATCAGCAAAGCTCAATGTATCCTCATTTACATTCAGGATGCATTATTATTATTGCTTTAATCTGATTATGGTTTTTACAAAATTGAATGTGCATGAATGCATACACGCACACGCACGTACCTTTGATGATTCCTCGGAGAGTTACTAACTTGACCATGGAAAGATCAAACAAAACATCAAGCGCTAAATGCAAGAAAGATGGCCCACTATTAACTGATCTAAAACTGAAATACTGGTAGGGTTTTTTGATTTAGACATCTGGGAGGAGGGGTGGCCATGAAACAGTAATTCTCAGGCCTTCAGGATGGAGAAAGGAACAGAATAATTCTGACACTGATTGCTTCATCGCCCTTCTAGTATGGTAAATCCCACCCCATCCCAAATAATCCTTCATTAATTTTTATAGTCTAATATAAAATTGAGATGTCTTAATATCGCAGTGTATCATTTTCTTTGAGCAACAAAAAGCAGAGAAAGTATTTAGAAAATTAATCTTGTGAACACAGGAGTGCCCGAGATGTTTTAATAACAGTTGTTCTGATCAACAGCACACTTATGAACAAACATATTTGTTAACCTCTGGATCCAGCTTGTAAAACACTACAGAGACCCAGGAAGGGACATACCGGAAATCTACACACTAGTAATTTCTTTAGTGGCTGCTCTATGACATCACCATGAAAATTAATTTTGCATTGGTTCCTGAGAACAGAAAACAAAGAGAAAGAGAGGTTGAATCACCAAATCTTCACTAAATCAATCAGCATACTCACTACTGGATTTCAGCCACTGGATTCCTTTCCAAACAGCACATAATGGAAATGTCTGGTTCTCTTGCCATGTGCTTTATATTACAAATGAAATAACTGAGAAATTAAAAGTAGGGATTACTGGTGCTTCCTTACAGTTCTGCACACTTTATTATACGTATGTGTGAGCAATCGAGGTGAAATGCTTCACCATGTAGGCCAGTGGAGGCAAATCTTTTGCAGCTCGAGTGCCCAAAATGAGGGGGTGGGGAAGAAACCAGTGGCTGCCGTGCTGCCCGGAAGACCAGAACCAGAACAGGAAGTGGCAGTTTCAGGGGGAATCATGGGGACGGACAGGAAGTTCAAGGGGGAATCATAGGGATGGACAGGAAGTTAAAGGGGGAATCATGGGGACAGACAGGAAGTTAAAGGACCCAGAACAGGAAGAGAAAGGGGGGATCCCAGATGCAGCCACTTCAAAAGGTTTGTTTCCACAAGGGTGGGTGGGTGGACCGCTCACTCGCATGCCAGAAGAAAGGGCTTCATGTGCCAGATGTGGCACGTGTGCCATAGGTTTGCCATCACTCATGTAGGCTGTAGAGATAAATGTAAGATAAGCAAGGCAGAGCTTGGAAATGTTCCTTTTTTGGTCGTACAACCTCCACAAATCTGTAGCCAGTGGCCCTGCTGGGGATTCTGGGAGTTGTCAAAGGAAGAAACTTTCCAAGCTCTGGCAGTCGCTGTAGATTTATGACTGTGGGTGAGAGTGCACTCGGTGTGGCCCAGAACATGGTGTGAAGTCACATGACATTAGGATGAAGGGTACCAAGACTATTTCTTGGTTTTTCCCCTGTCTCTGTGCATTAATCAATTAGCCAGAGACAGAGAGATCCAATAAATACTTGTTTATTTTCAGCTGAAAGCAAGCAAATAGACGCAAACTTAACATGCAGAAAACGTACGGAGAAGAAGCACACACGCTCCTTACAGAACATGCTTTTATAAGTTTAAATGAGGAGGAGGGGGAATAAAGAGTTTGCAGATTTTTTTCTAGCTCATCCCCCCCATGCGCTTGACTCCCAGGTCTCTTATTACTAACCAAGGACACATTCCTAGTCAGTTACAAGCAAAAGTAATTCAGGCAGCCTCCCTCCTTTGTCTATTTTTGTCTGCTAGGCAGGAACCTTGATATAATAGGTTTACATATTTATGTAGCCAAGCAAGTTACAGAAAGCAAGATGGCTACAGTTAGCCTAAGATATACTGTATATTTTTATATGTATTAATTTGACCCCATGCAGGGTGAAGATAAAGCAAAGCAGATCTGGTCTTGTAAGTTGACTGCTTGGAAACTCTGACTAAACTGTAGTGGGTTCCTTTGTAGAAGGATGTATGGAGTATAAATTAATAAATAAAGGACCAAATAGGTGGATATATGGGAAAATGCAAACCTCAATATTGATAGATTATGAAAGGCAAAACAAGAGTAGCTCCTGGAAACACAGATACTTTTCAGGAAGCCTCCATCTTGGTTGAACTTCTGGATGGCAATGAAAACTCTTGTTATACCCTGTGCTTTCAAATCTATTTTTAAATAACATCTTCATTGTATTTTATTGTACAATGCTTTGGGAGCCCTGGTGGGCAGAAAAAGGCTTATTAAATATTTAAATAAAATATAATCAATCAGTATAGAGGCTGTGCTGGAACTTTCAGCTTGAAACTGGGACTTAGCAACATACACACAATTTTGGGACTGTGGTAGCCCTTCTGGTGACAGCAATATTCAGCATTTCAATTTCCTGTAATTCCTGGGATGAAAAGCAACTATCGGGGGATATTATTCTAATAAGATATGCAGAGGACCAGTCAGGTGGCCCCTAGGCAGAGTGGTGTCCTGCTAGCAGGTAGGACAGCTTTTTATCTCCATCTTCCTTCCTCTGCATTCACTACATTCAAAAAAATCACAAGAATCCACTCCTCATTTTTTGCTTTCCTCTTACCAAAGTGGAATTTGGAATCATGCTCCCTTCTTGAGATTTCCTCACCCACTGGGCTGAACCAAACAGACCACGGGACATGAGCTGTTGGCTCATCCTTCTGTGCCTTCCTGAGGTGAGAAGAACCCTGTCCTCCTTACTCAGAGGATATCAATGATCTATCTGCTGTGCCCTCAGCCATGCAGGGGCCTTTTGCTTATCTCAGATGCTATGGATTCTACTCTCCCACTGCCCAGACCTCCTCTGGGAATTTTGGACACTTAGACACACATAGAAAAGGAAAGCTGTGAGAGACAAGCAGCCGGGAATAGCTGGTGACAGCTGTGGACTATTAACCAAGTACTGCAGGAACAGCTGAAATACAGAGGGAAAAGTCTTGGCCTGGTGCAGAAACACTTTCTAAGTGATGGAATTCATGTTCCCAGACCTTCATTTTCAGGAGTCATCTGTGGTTTTTGAATAGGAATAATGATAACAATATAATTTAAAATAAATATTTATGTATTTAATTACTACTTTTTGGGGTTAAAACACGGTAGTGTTCTTGATTTTTATGAATTGTTGTTGTTTAGTCATTAAGTCATGTCCAACTCTTCATGACTCCATGGATCAGAGCACGCCAGGCCCTCCTGTCTTCCACTGCCTCCCCGAGTTGGGTCGAATTCATGTTGGTAGCTTCGGTGACACTGTCCAACCATTTCGTTCTCTGTTGCCCCCTTCTCCTCCTGCCTTCACACTTTCCCAACATCAGGGCCTTTTCCAATGAGTCTTCTCTTCTCATGAGATGGCCAAAGTATTGGAGCCTTAGCTTCAGGATCTGACCTTCCAGTAAGCACTCAGGGTTGATTTCCTTCAGAATGGATAAGTTTGTTCTCCTTGCAGTCCAGGGGACTCTCCAGAGTCTCCTCCAGCACCACAATTCAAAAGCATAAATTCTTTGGCGGTCAGCCTTCTTTATGGTCCAGTTCTCACTTCCATACATCGCTACTGGAAAAACCATAGCTTTGACTATGTGGACCTTTGTTGGCAAGGTGATGTCTCTGCTTTTTAAGATGCTGTCTAGGTTTGTCATCACTTTCCTCCCAAGAAGCAGGTGTCTTTTAATTTCGTGGCTGGTGTCACTATCTGCAGTGATCATGGAGCCCAAGAAGGTAAAATCTGTCACTGCCTCCATATCTTCCCCTTCTATTTCCCAGGAGCTGATGGGACCAGTGGCCATGATCTTAGTTTTTTTGATGTTGAGCTTCAGACAATTTTTTGCCGTCTCCTCTTTCATTCTCATTAAGAAGTTCTTTAATTCCTCCTCATTTTCTGCTGTCAGAGTGGTATTATCTGCATATCGGAGGTTGTTGATATTTCTTCTGGCAATCTTAATTCCGTTTTGGGATTCATCCAGTCCTGCCTTTCGCATGATGTATTCTGCATATAAGTTAAATAAGCAGGGAGACAATATGCAGCCTTGTTGTTAGCCATGCTTTCTAAAGGCCTACTTTACTTCATTCTCCAGGATTTCTGGCTGAAGCTCAGCAGCCACACTATCTGGGTTGACCGGGACATCCAGAGCTTTCTGGTATAATTCCTCTGTGTATTCTTGCCAGCCCTTCTTGATGTCTTCTGCTTCTGTTAGGTCCCTCCCATTTTTGTCCTTTATCATGTCCATCTTTGCACAAAATGTTCCTTTAACATCTCCAATTTTTTTGAACAGATCTCTGGTTTTTCCCTTTCTATTATTTTCCTCTATATCCTTGAACTGTTCATTTAAGAAGGCCCTCTTGTCTCTCCTTGCTATTCTTTGGAAGTCTGCATTCAATTTTCTGTAACTTTTCTTATCTCCCTTGTATTTTGTTTCCCTTCTCCTCTCTGCTATTTCTAAGGCCTCGTTGGACAGCCACTTTGCTTTCTTTCATTTCCTTTTCTTTGGGATGGTTTTTGTTGCTTCCTCTTGTACAATGTTATGAGCCTCCAGCCATGGTTCTTCAGGCACTCTGTCCACCAAATCTAGTTCCTTAAATCTGTTCTTCACTTCCACTGTGTATTCATAAGAGATTTAGTTTAGATTATACCTGACTAGCCCTGTGGTTTTTCCTCCTTTCTTCAGTTTAAGCGTGAATTTTGCTATAAGAAGCTGATGATCAGAGCCAAAATCAGCTCCAGGTCTTGTTTTTGCTGACTGTATAGAGCTTCTCCATCTTTGGCTGCAGAAAATATAATCAATCTGATTTCGATATTGCCCATCTGGTGATTTCCATGTGTAGAGTCGCCTCTTGTGTTGTTGGAAAAGAGTGTTTGTGATGACCAGCTTGTTCTCTTGACAAAACTCTATTAGCCTTTGCCCTGCTTTGTTTTGAACTCCAAGGCCAAACTTACCTGTTGTTCCTTTTATCTCTTGACTCCCTACTTTAGCATTGTAGTCCCCTATAATGACAAGAACATCTTTCTTTGGTGTCAGTTCTAGAAGGCGTTGTAAGTCTTCATAGAATCGATCAATTTCAGCCTCTTCAGCATTGGTGCTTGGTGCATAAATGTGGATTACTGTGATGTTGAAAGGTCTGCCTTGGATTCGTATTGAAATCATTCTATCATTTTTGAGATTGTATCCCAGTACAGCTTTTCCCACTCTTTTGTTGACTATGAGAGCTACTCTATTTCTTCAACGGGATTCTTGCCCACAATAGTAGATACTGTATAATAAATGTCTGAATCGAATTCACCCATTTCCATTGATTTTAGTTCACTGATGCCCAGGATGTCAATGTTTATTCTAGCCATCTCCTGTTTGACCACCTCCATCTTCCCAAGGTTCATAGATCTTACATTCCAGGTTCCTATGCAGTATTTTTCTTTGTAGCATTGAACTTTCCTTGCACTTCCAGGCGCGTCCACAGCTGAGCATCCTTTCAGCTGAGCTTCATCCCAACCACTTCATTAGCTCCGGAGCTACTTGTACCTATCCTCTGCTCTTCCTCAGTAGCATGTTGGACACCTTCCAACCTGAGGGGCTCATCTTCCAGCGCCATATCTTTTAGGCTTTTGTTTCTGTCTATGGAGTTTTCTTGGCAAAGATACTGGAGTGGCATTGCCAGTTCCTCCTCCAGGTGGATCATATTTAGTCAGAACTCTCCACTATGACCTGACCGCCTTGGGTATCCCTGCACGGCATAGTCCATAGCTTGTCTGAATTACTCAAGCCCCTTTGACACGACAAGGCAGCAAGCCGTGAAGGGAATTTATGAATACAAATTGATAAATATGTAATTCCACCATATTTTATGTATAAATATTATTTTAAAAAATCACCACAAGATGCAAGTCATCAAAAGAAAGCAAAATGTATACTTAGTGTTTTGAAATATTTTAAAATATTATGCATCACGTTTTCTTACTGTGAATGACCAAATATAGCTATAAAAGCCTGTATGGGGTTTTGTAACAATACAATTTAAGCGTTTCTTTCTTTCTTTTCTTTTTTTAAAATTCCTGGTGGCCACAGGAAATTTGGCAAAAAAGCTTGTTAGTATAGCATTTTTGGAACCAGCTGCAATCCCTGGTATAATCCGCCTCCCCTCCGCCCCAGTTGCTAAAATTATGCTTGTCATTAGCAGTGATTTAAAGAGCTATCACTGTCTAATCAATGCAGACTGCAGCATTTGGCTAAAGGAAGACATATAAGGAAAGTGCTTAGCAGTGATTAAGACCACATTGTGTGAGAGCCATCAATGCAGAGTACATCCTGTAAATAGTGATACAGGGCTGGCTTCTTCCCACACTCCCTTGTGTGTGTCCTTTTGAAATGAACTGTTTGCAAAATAGAAGGGGATTTAAAGCCCAAAGCAGTCTGGATATTAATCTGGCCCAGCATTATTTTTGCTCTCATGTGTTGCTATTATTTGGAAGGTTGCTAAGTGTCTATTGAAGTGTGCCAGGAGGAGACCATATTTGCTTCAAGTAATATTCTTTTTATAAAATCTTATTAATAATATCCAGAAATTTTTTTATTTTTACAGTAAAAGAGGTACTTTCTCTACCTCTTTGTTTACGCACGTACAGTATTGATGTGTTCCTAACGTTTATTTATGCTCAGTCATTCCTTCAGAGAAGAAACTCAAGATTCAACTCCACTTTAAATTTAAATCACCAGTCACTCCTTTAAGACAGCATCCATTCATGCAGTTGAGGCTTGCATAGTAAATTGAGAGGCTGAGTACATGGGCCTTTACTCCAGTGTTTGGTCCACCGCAGGGACAAGATGGTGCTTGTCTTAAAGGTGGCGATCACATGATGTCTTTACTGGAGTAAGCCAGAGCACCCCCCTCCCCCGGGGTCCTACCTGGCTCCTGTCAGGAATGTCTAATTTTTTGGTACAGTTGAAACTGCTCTGTTTTGCTCTGTTTCCAGCATACTGTATTTGATTGCTGGGAAGGAACCAAAAGCCATCTTTTTTGGATTTGATTAATAAGAGAGCTAATATGGCTTAATAAGATACCCATTTCAGGATATTGACAAATTAAATACTTTACCTGTTGCTCAGCAGAAGTGCAGAGGAAGTGAAAAAGAAATAGACACAATCAGGGCAGTGAAAATGTGTTCCATCACTTATTTAATTTTTGTTGTTGCCTTTTCTTAATCTTGCCTGATTTGGCTGCAGACAAGCTTTTGACTGTACCTCCAAGAGAAAAGAGTATTAGTTATGTGTAGAGATGTGGGTATTCGTATACGAATATCCCCATGCAGGTGGTATTAACGAGGGTCCAGACCCATGGGGCCAGATAGTCCACTCACTGATCCACAATGGCCACGGATAGCGCGATTCTACCAATGGCTTCGCAGCGCATGATCTGCTCACCATTCCTGGCAGGAGGTGGGAGGACATGGTGGTTGGACCCTCGTTAATGCCACATGTGCAGGAACTTTCATATTCGTATACAAATACCCCCATCTCTAGTTATGTGTATTAGGCTGCAGATAGCTCAGTGGTGTTGTTATCTGGCTGCAGAACCAGAGGTTGGGAGTTTGATTTCCTACTGAGCCTCCTATGAGTCCAGCCAGCCTATGTTGCCTTGGGCAAGCTGCCCAGTCCCAAGATGTCCTTAGAAGAAGATAACGGTAAACCACTTCTGAGTACTCTTCTACCTGGAAAACTCTGAAAAGGTTGCCATGAGTCAGAACAGACATGACAGTGCATTATTTTTATTACTCTATTAGTCTGCAGGCAGTTTCTTGACTGGATGTTTAAGACAAGTGTATCAGGTATGTTTATTAGGTCCACTTTAAACATTTTTATTACTTTCTTGTTCCCTCCCTGGAGCTGAAGAAATGTTTAATTTGCTAATATTCTGAAGTAGCTCTCTTCTTAAGCCCAGGGAAATTGACAGTGGGCTGGTGCAGACCAAATAAGATCACTTGGTGTCTCTATGCCATTTGGATGCAAAGATCACATTAAATGGCAAATCAGACCTCCCAGTGACCCCGGTTAGCTCGCCCCAGCCCACTCCTGCCCGGTTGTAACATAACATAGTTATTCATATTGGAGTATCTTACTAAATGGTGAAATGTTAGAACTTCTGTGTCATAGCAGTATAGACTAAGACTAAAAGGCAGGATTAGTTTCTGCAGGGACGTTTATTGTTTTTAAAAAGCCTGCTGATTATTTTTTTTTTTAAAAAAATGGGTACACACACTTCACATGCAGTGAGATGAAGCAGTGCACATCCTGAAATTGAAAAAAGGCAGGCGTTAATATCATTCCTGTTGTGCAAGTTGAGTACTCTCAACAGGATTTCAACTAGTAAATGAAGAACATGCTGAAAAGGGGGTAGTTTTAGAAAGTAGATGGAAGGGGCTCTGCAGTTGCTTACTTTTTTGGGGATATCTTCAATCGAACATTCAGCTCCACTTCTTATTGTCAACTATACATGACATCAGCTTTGTAATTAATAATAACGCGGTGCCTTCCAGTCAATTCTGAGTTATGGTGAACCTCTCCAAGTTGCCTCAGTATCAAGTACTCTGAAATGGTTTACCAGTCGCTCCTTCTGTTGGCACTCTGAGCATGTGCAATTTGCTCAAGGCTAGATAAGTGTCAGGGCACAAGGTTATAAACCAGTATTCCTCCATATACACATTACTTTAAAATTACTGTACCTGCCCAATCAGCTTTCAAATGAAGAGTTTTGTTTACAAATCACTAGGCAAAAAGTCACCTGGTTTGCATCTTGCACAACTGTGGAAACATTGGACTAGGATAAACAAATGTCCTTCAAATGTCTTCAGGAAGCTCCACTTCAAATTGTGAAGCTGACCTCTCCTATAATTGGGTTTTTAGAGAGAGAATGATGCTAAACCTTGAATCAAAACTGGCAGGGCTTCATGGTTTTCAGTAGATAAAAAAATAGAAAAAAACAAGGTTGCAGTAAAATTCTGGTTAAGAAAATCTAGAGAAAAAGAATAAAATATTAGGAAGAATAATTTTAAAGCATCTCTTTGATGTTATCAAATCCCATACACCTAGCTTCATACAATCAATAACATTTGATAAACTTTTTGAGATCTAGGCTGTACGATCAAGTAGTCCTTGCAAGAGACCATGCTCTTCATAGCTTGAAAGTTAAATGACATGGTATCTAAAATAGGCCTGTATATCTTGGCTTATATTATGTGAGTCTTAGTTAAATATATTCATGAAATGTATTCACTGGTTTAGTAAGTCCATCTGCAGGCATAATTATAGGTGCAAGTCCAGGATTCAGAAACACAGATATTATAGTACTGAAAATCTAGAAAAGTATATTTACAGTATATTGTTTATATATACCACATCACACAGGAGATCAAAGCCTTAATGACATCTACACAATGTATGGCTAAAGTACCCACCTAAAGGCCTCTAGCTTGCTTTTGACTTAGGCATTTCTGGTCCTGATCTGCTTGATACCATGTCCTGGACTTCCTTAAAGTATGTAATTGTGTCTGCCAGCATGAATGCTGTATACTCATTGAGTACCATCCTACCATGCAGCTGTTACCCTTTCTGCTGCCATGTCACTGCACATGACCCTAATTTTTGAGAAACAGATACACCAGCTGTTAGGAACACATGGGGGCTGTTTGGCAATTGTCAATTTCAGATGCTGAAATATTAAATGCTTTCACTGTAGAAGGTCTGATATTTGTTGTTTTACAATTTAGGATGGGCTGAGATAAAGTGTTACGTGCTAGATGTCTCAGAACCTACATTATAAGCTAATTAGTTTTCTTTTCTAACAAAACAGAACTGCAGACTTGCCCGCTGATCCCATATACATTACATAAAGAAAAATCAAGTGCAACTATACTACTTTGATATGGTTCTGCGTGATTCTGGCTGAGTTGTAAAGAACTTCTGAGCCAGAGTTTGTCCTTGAGTGTCTCTAATGATCTTCCACTATGGAAGAAACTTCTTATTTTTTTTTAATATTTATTTAAGGACAGGGTAGGGTATAGAAAAAGTAAGGGGGAATAGGGAAAAGGGGAGAAGGGTTAGGGGGATAGGAGAACACAGAGTATACAATCATCCGATCAATTCATATTACAATAACAAATCAACTTTTTGCTTTTTCACAATTTGATTACCCTCCTGCTTTCATCTTATCATTTAATTTTAATTTAATTCTATGTTACTCCAACACTATCTGGTAACTGCAGCCATTTATATAATACATCCCATCGTTCAGTTTTCTTTTGAATTGAGCATTCTTTCAGCCCATCTGACAGGATATCCATTTTTGTCATTTCCCATATTTTCCCAATAAATTTCTCTTGTTTCAGTTTCTCTGCTTTCTTGAGATTTTTAACATAGTGCTTTTTAGTTTTGAAAGCTGCATAGGTCACTGGATAACTCTTTATCCCATCTATGTTACCTGGTGTCATTCCCAATAAAGACGGTTCTAAAGTTTGTGCAACTTCATTTAACTGTTGTTTGGCATCTAATGCCCCCTCTTTCATCACTTTCATCATATCTTCTATTTTGCTAAGACCTTCATGTACTTGCTGAAACCCTGTTATTATTGTCTTTTGCATATTAATCTGCCATTCCTTTTCTATTTCTTGTACAACTATTCCAAAACTTTGAGCTTGAACAGACCAAGTCTCCATTTGATGTCTTAAATTTTTGGAGGCCATTTCAAGCTTTCCAATAAGTGGGGGTTGTATAGATGATACTATGTCCTAACCACAATGATCGCCCATTAGATATCCTTCAACAATTTCCACAATTTTATCAACCATCCAAACCCCTAATCATAAACCTCCCCTTAGATCTCCCTCCAATTTTTATCCAAATATTATAATATAAAAATCAACTTTTAGGTGAGCAGATTCAAATTCAAATAGAACCGAGGCACAGTTATTTCTTCTTCTCCCGAGTCTAGCAAGCTACTGTTATCAGACTCACGCAGTCCGACAAACCAAAACAACAATCACAGAGTCTCAGACTTTCCAGTAGTTGTCCTTGAAGCCCATCTTATGATCTTTCCATTAACCCATTAATACTCATCAGTCCAGTCAACCACGTCAGCTCCTTCTTTCTTCTCCAGAAAACCACCAGATTCTATTATCCAAAGTTCACAGAGTCCAGGAAAGGGAAAGGAAAAATACGTCCAAGCCAAACTTTATTCACAAAACTCAAGTCTCTTGAATCCTGTACGGTGGTATTACCATCTGGGATTTTTTCCCCAGAAACACAAGATTTATTTTTCCGTCTCACTCTCTCAGCTTTGAAACCAGTCTGCTGTATTGAGAGTTAGTTAGTTTGGAAGAGACTTCTTATTTGGCAGGGGACTTTAGGATCCCATTTTAATTTCTTTGGGTAGTATTACCTTGTCATTTGCTCTCCTACTGACCACACTTCTTGCTTTGTAGGAGGAATTACTCTTCCCCCCCCTCCAAGTAATACCTGAACTTGGGGATCTAGTGAGACTGTTGGCTAGGATAGAGAGGTCTGAAGAATGAAAAATGGGGGGTGGGGGACATGAATTGCTGAATAGCCCAGTGGTTTAGGCATTTGGCTGAAGAACCAGAGTCTGGGAGTTTGATTCCCCACTGTGCCTCCTTGAAAGGGTCTGGATGATCCATAGGGTCCTTTCTAGCTCTGCAGTGCTAAGTTCACAATGATGATGAACTCACAAAAATACACTCCTCAGAGATGTGCAAATGAAGCAAGCAGAAGAACATAGCAATCCCACTGGTGAAAATGTCACCGTAGAATGCTTTTCTCATTTGAAGAAAAAATTTAAGTATTTTCTGTACTGTCAAATGGAATGAGGATGACAGGAAAACAAGGTGGAAGAACATTTTGGCACAGCATCCTTGATAAAGCATTGTTTGACTTCTTATCTCGGGATCACTTCTGTCTGAATGGCTGATTTGCTTCAAATTTCTTTCTTTCTTTCTTTCTTTCTTTCTTTCTTTCTTTCTTTCTTTCTTTCTTTCTTTCTTTCTTTCTTTCTTTCTTGCCCAACTAGTAGGCAGGTTACTACTCTGGGTGGCAAACAGAAGGACACAAAATCATAAATAGCAGCAGCAGCATCAACAAAGAGAACCATAATACAATAAAACAAAAGTGAAAATTAATGGCAGGTTGGTGGCAGAAGGGGTATATAAGATTTCTTGTTTAGAGGCAAACTGTTGAAAGATTTGAGAAAACAACCAGGTCTTCAGTTGCCTCCTAAAACCCAGGAGGAATGGAGCCATTCTCACCTCTGGTGGAAGGGAGTTCCAAAGTGAAGAGGCCACCACTGAGAAGGACCGGTTTCAATTGAACGTGAATTCTCTTAGAAGTACTATCTGACTATATGAAACTTCTCTGTGTGGTATGTGATCTTTGTTAGTTGTTTCACACATCCATGCAGTCTCTCATTGGAGATATATATTTGAATGCAATGAAGGCATTACTGAATAACTAGTTACTTAAGGAACTGCAAGCAGTACCCATAGGCCTTTTTCAAATCTGGAAATAATGTACTTCTTAGAAATCATGTTAACTGCATTAATGTAGCTAACAGCTATTTATAATTAAAGGAAATGCAGTAATTTGAAGTCTTTCAGGGTAATGTAACATTAATTTGTAGCTAAAAGCTGTCCACATGTTTACTTTGTATGTTATTCAAATTTGATGATGGCGAAAGTCATTAGAGCTATGAAATTACAAGATATTTCATTCGCACCTATCACAAAAAATAATATTTATGATGGGAAATGCTTCCTTTTCCCTTTATTATTGGTCTTGTAATGAGCCCCAACCATTTGCAAATGAAAAATAAATCAGTGAAACTACAGAACTGTGAAAATGGTGTGAGAATCACTCCGATAAATTTATTCTGCAGTTGGAATATTGACTTTACTGAATCTGTGTGGATAATTTATAGGAACAGCTGACAATGCCCCAACAAATAAACTGTCTGGCAATACATCACATTAAGGATTTCCAAAATGCTAAGTCTGCTGCTGTTGATAGTCCTTCTGACAGCTATGTCATGCTGCAACTGTGCCCCTTAAAGTGACGCTAGTAAGCCCACCTGTGCCAATTAGAGGTGGCAAAACAAAAGTCGTGTCCTTGCCTATCATTTTGATAAACAGTATTTTGCAGTTTTAAGTTGTGATCACAGAATGGAAGCATAGGGAACATCAGCAACTACAGTCTGTTTTTCAAAACTGGAAGCATGTTGCACAGCCAGACTTGTGTATATCAGCATTTGTCTAGGACTGTGTGCATGTTGTTTTGCTGTAAAACTCTTGGTGCATGTACGTTTGTAGTTATGACTAGACTGGGTAGGAAGGAAAGGCAAAGAACTAGTTTGCTAAGACCAGTTGTTTGGAACCCTCAACAAAAGTCGGACAAATAATTAAATGCCAACTTTATTTCTCGCCTCTGCTTTCTCTCTCTCTCTCTCTCTCTCTCTCTCTCATGCCTTCTCTGTTAGACTCCAGACGGTCTGTTTATTCTCTCCAACTTATTCAAAAGTTTTGTAAAGGGAAGTTGCACTTTTTAAAATAAAATCTGCCATGTGGACTGGAATATAGGCTGCCATCTTTACCAAATCTTTTGTCAGTATTTATGAAGCCATCTTACACCACGTCAGAGCAACAGTTCATTGAGCTTTGCGTTGTTTAGTCTAACTGGCAGAATCCTTCCAGAGTCTTTCGCAGAGATATTTGCTAATCATTTTATAATCTGACAGTTGCAGGAATTGAATCAAAGACCTCCTGCATGCAAAGCATGTGATCACTTCTAGCCATGTAAGCCTAGTTTGATATGAGATGTGGATCTGCTTAGCAAACTGATGGAGTGGGGAAAGTTTGTCTTTCAGGGTAGAGAGGACAGGGGTTCCTGACGACACAATGGTTTTTGACATGGCCAGACTTTTATTCCATCACTACTTTTGCAACTCAAGTTACTACGCATTCAGTTCTGATTGCAGCTAGGACAATCCAGTTAGCGGATAACTTGTTGACCACACCCTTGTGCTAGTTATAGTACTATATATCATTAATCATAATATGTGGAAATTTGACTATTCTTATTATTCTTAGAAATGAACATTAACAGTCTGCTCCCATTAATGTCTGCTCAGAAGTGAGACCTTTTGAGTCCTGTAGTGTTTGCTTTCAGTTAAGTAGTATAGCACTGGAACCTAAATGTACTTGTCTGGATCGTGGCCATAATGTTTAATTTAAAAACTAGATAAGGATAAGAGTAAGGACCGATTGACAAAGGTGTCAGACACTGTGCCTCCGTGATACAAACCGGACTCAATGATCCATAGGGTCCCTTCCAGCTCCATAGGGCCCCTTCCAATAATAAGGGTATTATTATTATAGATTACTGTACAGAGGAATTTCATCATGCTAATGACAATGAAGAAATAGAAATGGTTACAGATTTTCTATACCTCAGTTCAGTCGGGAGTCCAAACAGAGACTTCAGTAAAGAAATCCTACACAGAATTGTGTGTAAGAGCAGGAATGTCCCGATTTCATAGTAATTGGAATCTGGAGATAAAATAAATGTAAAAACTCCTGGAAATGTTGCTAATGAATCAAGACGATTTTTAATTAACACAAAATCCCTACAAATGTTTGTTCGTGCAGGCAACCTCCAAATTCAACATGAGATGTCTTGAGGCAGATAGTAACAATATTTATACTGATATTCTATGGCTCCTCTATATAAATGGAATATATGGTTTTTAAAATACAAGCATAGGCCAGAATCCAGGGATGTACTTTCATTGCATTCCTCTGTTTCTACAACCTGTCTCCCACCTGGAACCCTTCACCTGCAGCAGGCTGACTTGCTGACTTGTCACCCCAAGGGAAATACAGCAGGGGTAGAAGTTCCCCGTGTCTTTGCACTATATATTAGGGTTTATAACATGCATCCTGCTGTACGTGCTGAGTTCCATGTGTTTTTCTTTGCAGAATTCTGAATTTATGGCTTGGCATTGCTCAAAATAATAGGAATATATTTCTTAAAACTTGGATCCCTTTCATTCTGGCATTGTTACAATCATATAGCTCTAATATACGGATTCAGGAATCTCCCATGCTATCATGTTGATTTAGGAAAATATGCACTAATTTAATTGGGTAAAATCTTCTGATGTTTTTAAAATATAAGCTAGTTTGGAGGAATGTGGTTACTATTTCTGTTTTGGTATAATGTATTTTTAAAATAAATAAAACAATGCAAAATGTTTAAAAATGCTTGCTTGTATAAATCAGCTCCATCTTTATCCATAAAAGCTTTCACTATATTGGCATTCCAAACTGGCATAGCTTTGATTCATTTCCAGGGCGGTGATGGAAAATTTGTTGAACCATATGCTGTTTTGGTTTCTTCTGCTGTGGTCCTTCATTTTAAAATACACAATTAGTGCTTGGCCGTTTTTGTAAACTGACAACGCTTTTTAGCTGATGGTCAAACACAAAGGGCTATTTGTTAAAAATGAAAATTGGCCCATGGTAAGTTTTCATTTTAACTATTAAATTATATGCCACATTTTACTTCTTTGATAGATGCACTGTAAGGTGGAGATATATTGATGCATGCTTTACTGAAAGCAAATAAAGGTTCCAAGAAAAACTGCAGTATAGGAGTCATAGAGACAGATTTTGTTGGCTATAGTATATATGACATACAGCGCTCGCTTTTCCTACGAGTTTATTTGGCAGTCCTGATACTGGCTTTGAAAAGGGCCATTGCCCCCTTCCTTTTGGCACAGTTAAGATGTCACGATGGCAGCTGCCAGACTAAAGAAGCAATGTCTTGATGAAGTACAGTGGTGCCTCACTTAATGGCAATAATCCGTTCCAGGAAAATCGCTGTTAAGCGAAAATGTCGTAAAGCGAAAATAAAAAGCCCATTGAAACGCATTGAAAACCATTCAATGTGTTCCAGTGGGCTAAAAACTCACCGTCCAGCGAAGATCCTCCATACGGTGGCCATTTTTGGTGCCTGTATAGCGAGGAATCCGTCCCTAAACACAGTGGGGAGCTATTTTAATTACCCGGTGGCCATTTTGAAACCGCTGATCAGCTGTTAAAAAACATCATTTTGCAAAGAATCAGTTCCCGAAGCAGGGAACCGATCAATGCAAAGCCAAAAAAACACCCTATTTAGCTCACAAAAGCGATCACAAAAACATTGTCCTGAAATGGATTTGTCGTAAAGAGGGGTAATGGATAATTCTATCTAATCCCACAAGGATGTGATATTTGAATGTTATAAATATGTCTACGAAATATAATTTCTTGAATTCTGGTTTCCATATGCAGGCAATGCAAGTATGATAGTGAAACAGAACGAGATCTTACAAAACAAAACAAAACAAAAAACAAAATTTAATGTGCTCTTGAATGATGATTGCAGCTGAGCACATGGCTCATATGTGCAGTACAGCAGAACTGGAAGGCATTTAGGGCTCTGATCTCATGGGGAAATAGAACACAATCTGGACTGCTTGTGGAAGAGTCTGGTGTGATCTTTTCCCTGGCCATCACACAATGCTTGGGGGAAATGGGCTCCAAGGCCAAGCCAAAATCCACCCTCAAGGTGGGATATTTGGTCCAAAGCAAAAAGCGTGCTGCAGTTGTAGGGCTTCTACTTTTGCGGGCTGGACTGGAGGGATTTCCTGACAAATGGAAGGATAATTATAAGGGAAACCACTTCTGTGAATGCACCCCTTTCTGGCACTATCAGGCATGCTTCTTTGCAGGCATCTGATGGCACTTTTAGCTGAGATTTAAAACTCAAGTCTGTTTTTGTCACATAGTAGATATTTACTATGGGCAATATCCTGTATCCAGCAGTCAATCTGTATAGTAAAAAAGAAACATACATCCTAATACCAACTTTTACCCAGAGTTCCTGCCTCAGAAAGGTCTTATGAGAAGTCTTTTCTGCTGAAAAGGGGATGTGCATAAGACTCCTGCTTAGATAAAACATCCAATCTGAATTTGTATAAAAAATAGATGTAAAGGTGAGATAAGAGGTAGGGTTCTTCTAGACTAAGAGCTCTCATTGTTTGCAATTTAAAGGCATTGTGTAGCTCTCCCATCTCTCTCCATTAATTAATTTTCTCTGATAAGAAAAAAAAAATGGAAGAAGCAAGAGGGAAAATGCGGGAAGGCTTCAATCTGAGTATCATACAATATCTTGCAGCTTTGAATAATGTCCGTGGTGGGGGCATTCAGAGGCCATGATCAAAGCACTAAAATGTCCAGAGAATCAAGCATAGACAATTGTTCTTTATGTTCCCTTTTTCAGTAGGAAGTTTTAAATGATTTTTTTTTGTTCAGTCCATACTTAGCTTTCATGAACGGCAACAGCATAGCAGATTTTTGAAGGACTTAAAACCAGATTCCCACCACCAGCCTCGTTACTTCCCTGAACTACTGGTTTTTATCACATGTCTCATGAGGTTCCTTCCACCTATTTATGAGGTCAGCGTGTTGAATTCATCATCTCAGGATCATTCAACATTCACTCCAGGAAAAACTAGAGCACTGACAAGATTGAGTAATCTCTAATGTTGAGACGTTACCTAAGGAAATTGAAGATGATACAATAACACAGTCTTCTGTGACCAAAAGGACATTATTTCATTAAGCTTAATTATGTTCATATCTACCTTTTACAGCTGCCTATGCCTGCTTGTTCCAGAAGCATGATGTCTTTCTCCTTGTGATTATCTGCCCCCTTTTTTTGTCCAATTGTTCTCCCCCAACCTCTTAGGCAAATAAAAAAGAAATGAGTTTGATGCGTTGTTAGTTGGTAACTAACGTACAAGCAGCATCAGCTACTCATTTCACTTCCTCTGTTACCTCTCTGCATGGCCCCAGGGAGCTCCGATCCATCATCCCTCCCCGCTAGTTTGTACAAGAACTGTGCTCGATAGCTAGCTTGCATGTTGGGAATGAAGTTTTGAAAACACAGAGGCCATTAAATGGTTCTTAGGTAGGCTTTGAGGTGAAGTATAACCTTATGACTTACAGCCTTTAACCTATGTGTACTTTTGGTTTCCTACGTCTGTAACCAGGACACTTGTGCTCCCCGGCTGTAGCCCAAAAGCGGGGGGGGGGGGGGAGAAGGAGATGTAGCCTCAAAGCAAAGAACTAAAAGGGGCATTCCAAAATCCTTCAATAGATGGGGGGGGGGAAGGTGACATGTTGTGTCCTTGGGAGAGAGGAATGAAGACACCCTTGATTTTGTTCTGCGAGGCCTCTTGCCTTTGTTTCGTCAGGACCAGGACGTGACTGCTTGTTCTGCATCTGTAAGCAGGACACTTGGGGGGAAGGAACACATAGGAAGCAGGTGATCCAGCTAAGATTGACAAGGAGCTTGGCTTTTTTTTTTCTTTTGGTGCAAACTGGTCCAGTGATGTGCAAGATGCCATTGATTCTGTCTTTTAGGAAGCAAGCTTGTGGAACTGTTTAATATAATTTTAAATATAAAGCTTCAGGAATGGCACGGTACGTTGGAAAGATATCAGAAGACAAATAAAAGCAATTTGGATTCCCTGGAAAATGCTCAGTCATTCAAAAAATTAAAAAGTCACGAGGGCCACATCTTTTTTGCTTTGAGCCAGTACATGAATTCTTATCATTGTGCAAGAATTTATATTACCAAGAATTAGCATATTCGGAGAAAAGGTTGAACAAATGAGTATCTTGCCATTAGTTTGTACTGGGTACTGAGGATCATTTGCTGTTCTGTTTTTTGATCTTTTGGTTTTCTGATATGTTTTTCTGAGTAGCTGTTGTTTTGCCTTGATTTTTGTAGGTGTCACGTGTCTGCAAATATGCTTACTGAGGTGGGAGGTGTTGTGTCTGAGTCTGGTGATAGAAAAAAAATGTAATTTGTTATTCTGTCTGCAGTGATGCTGGGAATTAAAGAACGGAGAGGTTTTTAAGCAGCAACTTTGTACCAATTAGTTTAGGAATAAGTCCCACTAACCTTCTTACAGGGTATGACTGCAAACCTTAGCACACTTCCATGGGAGTTACTATCATTAAAATCAATGGGATTTACTTCTACATTAAGTTCCTCACCAAATTTCTCTTTCTTTCTTTCTTTCTTTCTTTCTTTCTTTCTTTCTTTCTTTCTTTCTTTCTTTCTTTCTTTCTTTCTTTCTTTCTTTCTCTCTCTCTCTCTCTCTCTCTCTCTCTCTCTCTCTCTCTCTCTCTCTCTTCTCTCTCTCTCTCTCTCTCTCTTAATAAAAGCTCCCATACTTTAGATATGAAGCTTTCAAAACCAGTTTTTCATAAGTCAACTGTTCCCACCACAAAAAAGTGGTGTATATGGTTCTCTCCCAGACCCATTATTGCCCTCATATTCGTTTATTCTTTCCCCGTGTTTATCCTGAAGGATAGGTTGAACTTCAGTACATCCAAGATTTCAGTCGGTGTTTTTTGTGACTGAGAAAGGATTTGAACTCAGGATTGCTCTTCTCAGCATCCTAACCACTATACCACAACTGCACCATGTCTGACCACCTACTATCAAGTGCTGCTTTAGTGTACTAGCGGAAAAAACCCACCTCAGTTCCACCTCAGTTTTCGGCAGAGGACAGTCTAGTTCAATCTGACTTCCTCCCACTGACTTCCTCCCAGGTCATATCCAACCCATAGCAGCTTCCAGATGTCTCACAGTTCCTTGGTCTGCATGTTTGTGTCCTTACATTTTGTTTTCCCCTCAGCAGCTTATACAAAGTCGACCTTAAAACAATCACATTGACCTTTTCCATTCTCTGTGTTGGTGGTTTGCCTGAGGCTGTGGTCACACTGGCAATAAGAACCATATTTAAGCATCATTTAAATCAATTCATATTTTATTGTTCACACTATGCCAGAGTGCAATCAATTTCTATGGGCTGCAAAGCGAATTTAATTTTTCTTCCTAACTGGCCAGAGGAAGCTTTTTAAAATACTTTTTTTAAAAATACTGCTAAAACCAATTCAGTTCAATGTGGTTTTTGCAGAAATGAGTTGATTTCAGTAGTGTACATTCCAAAACCAGTTTAAATCACCAGGGGAAAAAAATCGATTTCCATTCAGTGCATGTGAATGTGGCCACTGGTTTAAATACCACATGCCTTGAACCTGATTTCAAAAAAATGTCTGAACAGAAATTGATTCAAATTGCCCATGTGACAACCGCCTTCATTTTCATCACAGGGAGTTAGAGATGCAATCTGTTAGGAAACAAGCAGGAGGAAGAAAAAATGGAAATGGTTAAATGCCATGAAAATCTGGGTCTTCTGCTTTTGCGTCATGTGGCCATCCAGCCTGCATTCTTAGGGGCAAAGCAAGCCAAGCGAGGCCCTCAATTTCTTCTCTGTAACATTCTATAGTGAAATTCCTCCTGCAGCTTGGAAACCTCATTATCTATCAACAAATCTTACAAACACAGCCCTCTCTTTGGCAACAGAATGTTTTAAGATTTTTCACAGGTAATTGAGAGTGCTTGTTATTCCACATAAAGACGTTAAGCATCATTTGTCACATACATATAGACAGAGTTTGAAAATAAAATTTAGAATTCAAAAGATTGTCATCCTCATGGCTTCTTCTCTTTTTTTGCTAACCCTGACAGATGCATCCTGCTCTAAATCTTTATTTGCAGACTGTAAAAGCTTTTCATAATTGTAATGTTCGAGTTCATTCCTATTAGCTGACTGCTTGATTCCCAGATATTTTCAAATGTTATTAACCTATTTGTGTGGAAATTGGGATTGTTGGTGATCTTGTTCCTATTCAGAAAGGCTAATGAGGATAATCTCAAATTTTGGTTTGTTCACCTAAAAGCCAGACATTTTGCCATAGATACCTATAGCTCCTACACAGCCAATATGGAAGGTTTAGGTAAAGCTAAAGCCACATAATCAGCAAACATAAGAAGGGTGTGTTGTTTAATTTGGACTATAGTGACATTTCTAGAATAAAGGATATACAGTACTTTCAGATTTGTGATACCTGAATGAAACTTGTGGTTTAATGTGTGTCCTGCATTCTTTTGCCAAATCAAATTGTATCCTTTCTGCTCAGCATTTGAAGCCATCTGAATAAAGCTTGCTTAAAACTGTGCCTGTCTTTCAAAAGGTATATCGAGAGTTGAACATCAGCCATTTTCTACTGCATTATGAAGTAAACCCTTCATAAGGGCATGATGTGCAAGAAAATCAACCACTAATAGATGTTCCTTTTTTGCATATCAGTGGAACACTGGGTAGTTGTGCTGTCTGCTTTCTGAGTTTATTGCACTCTTGGGACATAGTAAAAGCTGATTTAACACCTGGCTTGAAGGTTGTGTGTGCGCGCGCCTTCTTATAAGGTGAGTCCTTATAAGAAAAGGAAGATTCAAAAAACATTCTTGCAAAATACTAAGTGATAACCAACAACAGACAGGCAGGCAGACAGACAGGGAAGGGGAGAATATTGTTATGTGCTTTGCCATGAATGAACTGTCCAGCCTGTTGATGGACCATAGTCCAAGTGTCCTCATCAATGGTTCTTCATAGAAAGATGTCCCAAGGGATTTCTCTCCTGGGCGTTGTGTTTAACATCTTTATAAATGACTTGGATTTGACTTGAAGGTGGAGCGAGAACGTTCATCAGACGTGGGGATGACATCAACTACAAGGCAGCTCATATTTCTTCAGACAGAATCAGCACTCAAGGTGCCCTTGAGAACTGGGCTAAAACAAATGCACTGGCTCAAATCCCCTTGTGTAGCTATGCAACTAGTGCAATTGTTGGAGGCAGATTGTCTCCAGCTTAAAAACCACCATAGCCATTATTAATTGCACATTGAGTATCAAAACTCAGCATGCAACAGGTAATGTCTATTAAGAAATCTGAAAATTGTGCCCTTTTGTGTTACACCAGTGTAACTAGGCAAGATGATTTGAGCCAAGGAGTTTCAGCATGGAGAATGTAAAGATCTACATTTTTTAATTAAAAAAAGAGAGAGAGAGATAGACGAATGAATGAATAAATGGCACATAGCTTGATGGTAGTACATGAGAAGAAGATGTAGCCCACAAACTAGATATGAGTGAACACTGTGATGTGGCAATGAAAAAAAGTGAGCATAATACCAGATTGTATCAGCAATAGAGTATCCAAGTTAAGGGAAGTAACCGCTCTGTTCTGCTTTGCTCAATAGGCTGGACTTGCTGACTGCTAGGAGTCACTTCTTGCTCTACAGTTCTATAATTATTTCCCAAACGGATTTTTCATTCAAAGGATAATGATACCATTTCTAAATCAACCTTTATTGTTGTTTAGTCGTTAAGTCATGTCCAACTCTTCGTGACCCTATGGTCCAGAGTGTGCCAAGTCCTCGTCTCTTCCGCTGCCTCCCGGAGTTTGGTCAAATTCATGTAGGTAGTTTCGATGACACTGTCCAACCATCCCCTTCTCCTCTTGCTTTCACACTTTCCCAACATCAGGGTCTTTTCCATGGAGTCTTCTTTTCTCATGAGATGGCTAAAATATTGGAGCCTCAGCTTCAGGATCTGTCCTTCCAGTGAGCACTCAGGGTTGATTTCCTTTAGAATGGATAGGTTTGTTCCCTTTGCAGTCCAGGGGACTCTCAAGAGCCTCCTCCAGCACCACAATTCAAAAGCATCACTTATTCGGTGGTCAGCCTTCTTCCATACATGACTGCTGGAAAAATCATAGCCTCCAAATCTTCCCCTTCTATTTGCCAGGAGGTGATGGGACCAGTGACCATGATCTTAGTTTTTTTGATGTTGAGCTTCAGACCTTTTTTTTTTTTGCGATCTCCTCTTTTACCCTCATTTAGAGGTTCTTTAATTCATCCTCACTAAGCATTAGAATTTCAAAAAAGTTGGCAAATGAGGTAATTTATTTGAGGCAATTAGAATATTTTTAATTGCCCCCAAAGTTCCCTCATGTACTCTATGGAGTTGGGGATTATTTTATCTCTCTCTCTCTCTCTCTCTCTCTCCCTCTCTCCCCCCCCCAAGTTTTAGGCCAGGGTAAGGGCTTTTTTTCAAAACCAAAAGTAAAGTCCTCTCCAGGGCTTAAAAGCTTAGAGGCCACAAATATCCTGAGGATGATGAACACTTCCATCATACTCTGAAAACTACCATAACCATTGTACTGTATAAATTTTTGAAGCATTGGATGGAGTGTTTGTACCTTACTTGATAATCAGCCAGTCCTTCTGTTCTTGCTTTATTTGTTTGTGGATATACATACTTTGCATTTTAATAGAAAAGGACACTGCAGATGTTTTGAAGAAACCACAGAGACTTTGAGGGGAAGGTGAGGAATCCTGTGGGTCTTTAAAATTTTTCATCAGGTGTGTCCTCATTTTGAGACAGCCCCAAACAAGAACAAGGAATTTAGTGGATATTCTTTTCTTTTCTTCCCAAAGAGGATTCCCCCCCCCCCAAAAAAAGCTGGACCAGGCTACCTAGCAGATCAGTATCCCATGAAGTCATTTAGGCAGGAATGTATAATATGTGGTCTCCAGCACCTCTCCCAGTGCACCCATGTTGTCATTTTTTAAAAGGGGAAGGCTCAAACATTCAAGGTGCATGGGGCAATTTTGCCATATTTGGTCCCTCATACTAAAAAAAATATATATTTTGGCCACTAGATTGCGGAAAGTGTATTTCTGATATAAAAATGGGGGGGGGGGGGATGTAAAAAACATTTGAGTGTCTCAGGAGTGGGTGTGGCATTCCAAGATCCATGGTGGGCGTGTGTAGCCCCTAGACTTTGGGAGATTGTCTACACTGCATTAAGGTAACGAGCAGAGGCCTTGATTGCTACATGACCTGCAGGTTACTCTCTGACAGAGGTACAAAAGTCAACTTTTTCCGTGGCAGCCTTCACCACTTACTTATTACATTTAAACCCCACCTTTCCACTAAACGATCGTCCTCAAGGCAGCATGCAATGTTATGAAAAGAAATAAAAACAGATATAACCAACAAGTAGCTAAAACCTTGATAAAATAATGTAAACCTGCCCCACCATAAAACCATAAAAATCAGCAAAATACTTTAAAAAACGCTAAAAAGATTAACAGTACAAAGGATGCAGATTTCAAAACAGCAATGCAAGACAGGTTAAACATCACATGCCTATCTAAAAGAAGAGTTTTTACTCCCTTCTTCAAACAGTCCGAGGGGCATCTTTCAAAGGACCTAACTCTAGAGCGTTTTAGAGGTCTGTTGAAGTCTCCTCAACCTCTTCAACCAGGTCTTTTTGAAGTGGCTGTGGTGCTCCATTTTAAGAACTGTGTTTTGGAACGTTGGCTTTAAATGTTTTGCACTGTTTGAAGTTTAGTATGAAAAAGATTTAATGACCTGTTGGATACTACTTTGAGATAGTGTTTGATGGCAGATGTCTCAGCAGATGTGGTATATGGTTAAGAGCAGTACCAAAATAATACTACAATATGTAGTTTAATTAATGTCACTATTATTGTCATTATTGTCATTTTCCTCTTTTAGTTCAATTCCCACCTAAGCAGTAAGCATAGGATATGAAGCTCACTTCAGTAGAAACATGAAATCTGTGTAACAGCATTTTCTCCTTCTCCTTCTTCTTCATCACCTTCGTTGTCATCATCATCATCATTATCATGAAGTCAGAAATAGAACCCTGTCTGATTATATGCATTAGCTTGTCCCTGGGAATTTTTTGGTTTTGGTGGTACACCCACACAGTATACCAGAACCAGTGCCTGCATTTTCTTTCCCCACTGTTTTCTTCCATAGCAGTGGTCAACTTCCTGTTGTGATGCACATCAGAGTTCATGAAAGGACATTGATATATTCATTGCCTTTTGAACTCCTGTGGCCTGAACAAGCCATAACACTGAATTAACTTGTTCTGGCTTCCTAGAAAGGGTTGCTTCTGGTCATATCGGATTAGCAACACTCAGGAATGTGTGTGGAGTAACATGTGACAAGGGAGAATATGTATAATATACTCAGTGGTTTTAGCCACTGTAAATGCTTCTGCATAATTTTTGTTTCCATCATTTTGTTATGCAGAAAACATTGATTAAAATCAAGATTTATGTTTGTATGTTCGAACATGCAATTTGAAAGCAACAGTTCTTCCTAAAACGCCCTCATGCAGCAGCCACATACATCAAATACCTGTTACCTACACATGCTTCAGAGATTTCAGTGCTGTTAAGAAAACTGCCACTTACGACCTTCTTTTATTTGTTGTTGAAAATGTGGTTTCTTTTTTGATTCCAAAACTGCAATTAAAAGTATACTCAAAAGGAAAAGTCAACAACAAAAAAGGAAATAATTGGAAGTACATCTGGATTACAATACAGAAATGCAATTTAGATTATTTTTAGACTCCATTTGCACCATCTAGTGGGAATTGCAGGTATGAATACTAAATTATATCACTGAACATATTCCAAATTTTGTAATGGCTCACACTTAGCTACAAATCCATCCATCTATCATCATGCTTAAATCAAACAAAAACTGTGAGAACAGGAAAAAGAAAGAAGGAAAAAATAGAAACATGACAATGCAAATCTGAAATAAAAAGTTTCTATACAAATGACAAAATATCTGGATAATTGTCAGTCTTTATACTGGTGCTCAAAGGTTACACGAACTGCAAAGTCTTCAGTCCATTGGATAGTAGTTTTCCACTGGTATGTCAAACTTTAGGCACAAAAAAGTATCGATTTCTGGTGACTTATTGGTTAGTTTCCAAGAACTGGTAGATAAATAGTTTAAGTGAATATGTACTTATATAATGTTCAGGTACTGGTCCAATAAAAAATTAATGGTAGCAGTAAGTTTCCCTTTATCATGGATACAGTGATGGAATAGGATTCAAGAGACCTGGGTTCAAATCCCCACTCAGCCATGGAAACTTACTGGATGGGTGGTGCTGTCAAAACCACTCCTTAAATATCTCACATACCTTGAAATTATTAGGGTTGCTATAAGTTGGTTCCAGGTTGATGACACAGAACAACTAGAGTAACCTCCCCAGGATGAAAAAATGGAAATCCCCATAATTAGGCATGGTCAAATTATATGTTTAAGAGGCACATCATGCTTGTGACAGATAACAGTCAAGTCTTACTGAAAACCTATAGTAGTGTCCCAGTACAAGCAGAACATTTTTTTTAAATTAATGATCTGGAGTTTGAGATTCAGAGGTTCATTAAGCATAGAAGGAGCACCACAAATGCAAAGTAGCCCTGCAAGCGAAAACTCTATGTACTTTAGGCAGTGGGGAGAACTTTCTGAAACAGTGCCATCTTGTGGAGGATTAAAAAGGTGACATGTCTTTCACTCAGTAGTAATCTTTTCAGTCATCTTACTTCTATATTTGGCAATAATAATTTCTGCCTTTTTCAGTGTTACCATCTGGAAATAGAACTTTACTTGTTCATTTTCTACACAGAGCACAGAAATAACAGATGGAGAATGTTATCAGCACTTTAAAAAGGCACCTTATAAATGAATCCCTGACATATATTTTAGTATTCTCGGCAGCTGCATTTTATATTAATGAAGACTTGTGGTTGCCTGAAACTTAGCTTCTGGGAATTACTGTGTGGAACCTGAGGTAACCACTGCCTTGTTCCTAGTTATTTGGCCTCTTGGCCTTCGTGGCCACTTTGCATTATAATTAAAGTCTGTTTGAGTGCAAAAAGCTTGCTTCCCCCCCCCCCCCCCAGACATAAAAGTGTGTGTGTGTGTGTAATTAGAATGAGGATATGTTTCACTGCATCCATATACACCAAGTGGAACAAGTGAAATGGCATCTAACTTGAAAGGAATTGCTAAGTTAACCCACATGCATGCAGATTTTTTTTTTAAACTTGTGTTAAGTGATGTGGCATATTTTATAATCCCATGGGAATTCTAGAATATATCACTTTGGCTTCTTGGTGTCATAACATGGAAAAATGTACTGTACAACTGTTTGGGATGAGGGGGAAAATGTACTCTGGTGACAAGATATAACAGATTGGTTGGGATAGCGTTTGTCTCAGCTGCTTTTTGCCTCATTTGGGGTGGGGTGGGGACCAAGAACAATATACATGGTAGTGAACTGAAACTTGGGGACATTGTTTACAAGTTTCAGTTCATTGCCATATATATAGTTTTTGGTTATAAATGTCCTACCTTGTAGATTTTGTCTTCAGTGAATTCTGCAACTAAACAGGATTTACTCTCCTCCGAACCATTTTATTTAATCATGCTTTTCCAATTTAGTGCTATTTCAGATAAGCATTGCAGTTTCACAAGTTGTGTTCTATTAACGCAGCGCCATTTCACTTGCCATTTTTTTCTCTAAAGAGGTAGAGAAGAAGGCAGTGTTAATGACCGAGGAGAGTGAGTGGCCTGTGATCTCAGTTAAAATCCTTATGATCTGAAGTGTGTTGTAAATGCTTGCCCTGAAATTTGCCCAGGATCATTAAACATTTTCTGTGAAAGAGAAAGTGATTTAACTGCCCTATAAGACTTCAAATTGGCCCAGATCAACTTTGCACAGGCCCCCCTATCTAGTTGTAGCTTAAGTTATATGAACACCAGTTTCTCCAGTGGTTCTGCTAAACAAGACTTGGGGCCAAATAAGCTCTTTAATGTCTGAACAGTATAAAGCTACATTTATTGAAAAGATAGCCTGTAGTGTTTTTAAGTGAAATGTATCCTTCAGTGTTTTTCAGAGGTTTTCTCTGTAACATGTTTATCTTGCCTCTTGTTCTTTTGCATCACAAAGATGAATATAATGTTTTATTACATGAACTGTCTTCCTTTTCTTCTATTCAAAATAACTGAAACTTAGCCTCTGCAAACAAAATGTGTGGCCAATGTTGAGTTGGGTGGAACTCTCTCAGGAATTCCATCAAACTTGTATGAACTTTTTGCTCTTCTGAACATTCTTTGCCTGTTCTTTTTTTCTGAGCAGAAATGTACAAATCTACTTCCACTTAAGCAAAAATGTTGGATTGTATCCAGTGGTGACTGTACTTTAATGGAAGGTGCTTCCATTTGCTCAAGACAGAACACTTACATTTTTCCAATCACTCACCCATGTACAACCCCCGTTTCTTCCAAAAGTCTGATCTGGAGGTTAAAAAATTATCTTGAACAGGAAGTCATATACTGAACAGTCAACCGGGGGGGGGGGGGGGAGCAGTGAAAATTGTTGAAAATGAATGTGAGCAAGTTGAAATGCTTTTTGAAGGGAGAGGGAGCATGAGACTGGGGAAATATGAACATCATTTGTGCAGACATACATGCTTTAATAAACATCTTGAGAAGATGGGAAAGAAGGTGCCCCCAGCTCAAATTAATTTAACTACAATATATGGCTCATGGCTAGTCTCTTAATGAGAATAAAAGCCATCTTATCCAACAATGGTCACATACTAAGACACAGAGGACAGCCACCAGTTATGCTCCCATGTGGCTGAAACTGTGATGATCACAGGATCCAAATTATCCATAATTATTCGTACCAACTTCCTTCTGCCACCTTAAGCCTATTGAAAGGGCCCCCTCTTGAGGCAATTCTTGTGAGACAATGAGATCGTGCAAGAACCTTCCCAGTTCAAGATCTCGTAAGGGGAGCCCTGTGAGATCCCAGGTCCTCCAGGATGGTATCGTCACTATCTCAATGCTTCCTGCAACTTCCACACATGCAGACAGCAGATCCAGGGCAGAATGATCAGTTAATGCAAACTTGATTTTCCATCAAATTAATGCAAAACAAGGATTAACCTTAGTAAATGTTGACAATTATAAACTTAATGCATTTAGTTTGAGGCTTGTACAAGCTTTGCATCCCCCCATTCATATCCCAAATTAGTAATTCAGACAATCAAAAGATTGTCATAATTAAAGTTCAAGATAAAACTAAAATCAATTAAAATAATTTCTAACATTGTGTTAAAGGTACACAAATAATTTCCTGCCTTCTGTCAAATAGTGTCACCAAATAAGTAATATAATACTGGCTATCTAATAATTATTCATTTTGTTTCTTCATTTACTTTTTTTGTATCCTGCCTTTATCCCAATGAAGGGACTCAAGGCAGCATACAACAGCTAAAAATCACAGTAAGTTAGAATATTGATATTAAAATGAGATGGAATAATAATAGCTATCTCAGTGTCTTTCGGTGTTTTTGTCCGTTGAAGCATTACTGGATAATAACTGTTATCTTGATGCTGTATATAATGGACAGAATAACAAATAGTGAAGTGAATTGGGCTGGCAGAAGACAGATCTGCAGGAGATCTGCAGGGAATCAACAAAGTTTCCTGGCTGTCAGTGGTTTCACAACAGTAAAAATAAAATAAATTGTAAATGCACGTACACATACACCCTTGTGTCCCTTCTAAAGGGAGCAGCTGAGGGAAGAAGCTAGGCTAGAGGAACAAGGGTCAAATGTCTGTGTGAAATGGTTAGTGTACAAGCATGAGAGCATGAGAGCCATTCTAGTTCAGGTGAAAGGGCCATGTAGTCCAATATTAGACTTACATACTGTTCAACCAGTTATGAGGAGCCCACCAGCAGCATATGAAGATAAGAACATCCTGTCTCACCTTCACTCTCTGTGTTCTCTGCCATCAAGTCGGAACCCACCTATAGCGACCCTAATAGGGCTTTCAGATATTTAAGGAATAGTTTTACCAGTTCCACTCTCCCAGTGAGTTTCTGTAGCCAAATGGGGGATTTGAACCTTGTTCTCCAAAGTCCTAGTCCATCACTCTATCTGCTACACCACACTGGAAATCATCTTCACTAGTAACAAATGTATATATAGCTACACTGTCTCTAAGTAGTAGCCACCGATGGCCTTAAGCTCCACTATACTATCTACTCACCTATCAAAGCAGGTGTCCAGTACATCTTGTGGCAGAAAACCATTCTGCAATTCTGGTTATCATTTACTTCTACTACAGTTCTGTCTTCTTATTTATATATTTGTTGATGCTTCTAGACCACAAAGAAATGTAATTAAATGGCTTTGCATATACACTCTAAAAGGACGGGCTATTTCTGCTTGTTTTTTTTTTTCCTTTTCCTTTTCCTTTTAAAGAAAGAACAGTGAGAACATGTTTTCTTGCAAAACTTAAGCTGTCTAATACTTTCACATTAATACCTATTACCTGAAATTAGTATTTATCAGCTGGTATTCTAAGAGTCACCAAATACTGTCTTGCAGGAAAAAGAATCCAGCCAGAGGTTCCCATTTGTTGGAACTGTTCTGCTATGAGCACAAGGTTGTTCTTGTCCTCTGGTAGCTGCTGTGCATATCCTCTAGCCCTGAAGTCTAGGGTTGCATCCCAAGAACTGAGAGCCTATTCACACCCTTGGAATAGCAGTGTTGTTATTTTGCTAGCTTCGCAGTTTTTGTGCCAACCCACAGAAAGCTACAGAACTGAAAGAGAATTACATTTGGTTTTCTTGTGGTTGTGACTCAAGTAGGCCCTGTACAGAAACTTCCACGTGAAGTATTGCTTTTTGATGTACATTTCAAGAAACAAGAGTGGATCCAGCTCCCCGCCCCAACCAATTTGTATTATGTTTGAACATCGGCTGTTACGAAATGTTGCATTTAAATAGCTAAATAATACTGTAGACACCTCAAGGTTTATGATTAACTAAAGCATTGTGTAGTAGCTTTGACGGATGCCATGACCTTTTCTTAGCATCTAGATCTCTTTTTAAAAAAGAGGTAAGTGAACAGAATGGGAAACAAAGTGCTGAATTATTTTGGGGTGTTTTCCTCACTACTTTGATTTCACCTGATATTATGGAGATACGGATAAAAGCATACATACACCACTGCTTCATGGTGCAGTGGTTAAACTGCAGTACTACAGCCAAAACTCTGCTCATGATATGAGTTTGATCCCAGGTAGCCGGCTCAAGGTTCACTCAGCCTTTTTCCTTACAAGGTTGGTAAACTGAGTACCCAACTTGTGGAGGGGGGCAGTGTGTAGCCTGCCTAATTGAATTTTAAACTGCCCAGAGAGTGCTTTGAGCACTACAGGGCAGTATATAAGCAGCACACTTTGCTTTCAGTTTCACAAATCTGTCTATCCTGATTTTGGTAACTTCAAAGACTTTGCATTTGTTCAGTGGTTTTTCTGATTAACAGCCCAAGACTGTATATAATGCTTTCTTGGAAATAGAATTCAATTAGTTCAGTGGGATACTCTCAAGAAAGCATATATTTAATTGCCACATAACCAGGTCTGTTTAGGGGAGGTGTTATGAAACTGTCGTTACTTCTCAGCTTCAGAAAGTTAGAGGCATAGAACTTAGATACATGATAGGGCAGGTATTTGTGTTATTTTCCATCAAGTTGCAGCCAGTTTATGGCTACCTTAATAGAGCTTTCATAGTAAGTGAGATATTTAAAGAGTATTTTTTACCACTTCTGCCTTCCATCACATGAGTATCCAGGACTAAGCCAGGATTTAGACCTAGGTCTCCTTAGTTCCAGTCTGTCTCTTTACCCACTACACCACACTAGATCTCTAGAGCAGGAGTTGGTGCCTAAATAATCTACAATTTCCCATCATTTACTTGGCTCCATTAAAAAAAAATTAAATAGATGCCTGACAACATCCCACTGTTTAATGATGATTTGAAGAAGAAGAAAGGAGGAAAAAAAGATTTGTAGGAACTCAGTAATAAAGGCAAGAATTTACATTACACTGAAATTAGGATGTAGCAGATTGTAATTTCAGCATGCTAGAGAACCGGTATGTTGTATGGAAGCCTATATAGGAAAAAATGAATGTGGAAAATACAATTACTTTCCTTTTCTCTCCTGTGTTTGTGTCAGTGTTCCAGTAAATAAAGCAGACCAAGTAGATTTGTGGAGGAACAAAATGGAGTGAGAGTATCAGCACAGAAAAACAATGTTGTATCATAAAGTCCCTAATCTCGGATATTTCTTCTTTGACAGATTCCTCTTTAATGTTTTGGTTTCACACTACATGGAGTCCCCTCTAGAGACGGGCACGGACCTCAGTTCAGAGGTTCATGCCAGTTGCTACATGTAACACCACAGGTTTCGAACATTCCCTTCTCCCACCTCCCCAGCCAATGACCAGTTCACCAGTCTCTTCCTCTTTGGCGGTTCGACCAGTTCTGGGTGGGAGCAGGAGATTGCTTGTCCTGTCTCCTTGTCTGAGTGGGCAATGAGCCAAGGAGGTGGGACAAGGAATCCCATGCTCCTGCCAGAGACTGGTCAAACAGCCAAAGAGGTGGAGGAAAGAAACACACACTGGTGGGTGAGCGGGGGATCCAGCCGGGGAGGTGAGGAAAAAGAACACACACAAACTTCCAGACTTACGTAGGTTCTTGCTCATCTCTCGCCCCTACACAATTGGTTTTACTAGCCTGGATTCAAGAGCCCTTGAAATTTGGCAGGAAATTGAGGATTACCCTCCAAAAGAAACAGGAAACTCTAATCTTAAAGTGATCTTTGTGGTATGATGCTGAATTTGGGTGGGAAACAAACCGTCTTTAAAATTAGAATTTCATGTTTTATTTAAAAGTTGTTCTTAGTTTCCCAGTGAAATTTGGTGCCAAGTTGCCCACCTTTGGATTATAGTTTCTGGGGAAGTTGAATCAGAAAGCATTATCAAGGTCTTTCCATTGTGTTAAAAGTTATGAGGGAATATTCTGCCTTATTTTAAACAGATTACAGCTCATGCCAAAATAACAATCACATTGCATTCCTTATTTGGGGAGGTAAGTTAAGAGTGCTGGGAGGGTGAAGTTCTATTAAAGATGAGTTTTTCTGCTCTATAATTAAGTTCCTATAGGAGTTTGTTCATGATTGTGAAGGATTCTTTGGTTCTGTATAGTCTAGGGGCACAGAGAATAAACCTCTTAAACAGGATTTGTGAATATGTGGGGTAGAGGTTATATTAACTTGAAAGTGTGTGACTAGTATTCTTCACCAGTTGCCGAGCAACGGTCATACTTTGAATTCTGAAACTCATTAGCAGGCTGAACAGGCTGCCATTTGGCAGATGTTTGATTTCACTTGGTGGAAGGGAAATGGGGAAGAGAGCAGGCATTTTTTTTATATACTCAGTGTTCCTGTGTTGCTTGTTGGCCACTACTGTAAGGTACAAAACAGTGTTCTGTCACTCCCCTTCCTCATTTCTTATGATGTCTCTTAACCTTTCTTCTGCAAGTTTCAAAGGTAGTAAAATATATACCAAGCTTTTTAAGGTTTATTACCAATGGCCATTAGACATTTACTTGCCTCCTGTTGTCATCAAGGGCCAATCTCATGTTTATGGGTGGTCTTATACCAGCTTTAGGTCCATAACTGGGAATTTACAGATGGTCTGTGAATGAACACTGTCAGGACTTTTGTTCAGATCAATGGCTCCCAAACTTGGGTAACCCAGGTGTTCTTCGACTGCGGTTCCCACAAACCCTAGCCAGCACAGCTGGTGGTGAAGGCTTCTGGGAGCTGCAGTCCAGGAACACCCAGACTAAAGTTGGAAACCATTGGTCTAAAACAATCTTACTATATGTTCCTTTAACACATGGCTTCCAGTTCTTTTCGGTGAGGATGGTGCCAGGTGGATATTGTATTATACCCACACAATGCAGTGTTTGGAAAGTTACATTTTAAAAGACTATTTTTTTAGCCCCATGACCACAAGATAAGAAATGCAATTTTTGAAAATAATTCATTACTTCTCTCTTTCTCACAAGTAACTAAAATAGTTACCCAAGCTATCTATTAACCAGGGTAACTCATTAAACAATTCTGAATACTGTAAGCCTCTAGCCTGAGGTACAACTAATCTTCTCCCATCCATCCTGTTGCCTTCTTTGCACCCCAAACTGAGCACATGGCACAGCATGATCTAGCACTTCAAGTACGTAATATTCCTCCCCCTCCTGCTAGTGTAGCCATATTCCTCTACAGTAAAAATCAAATGATTAATAAATAATAGTGTCACTTTAAGAAGAGTAAAGTTTTCCCTCAAATGTCTATTGCAATTTAATATAGTTAAAACTTTGTTATTGAAGAAAGGAAATATTATACAGATTTTTCCCATATGTCTGATGAAGTGGACTTGTCCATGAAAGATCACATTAAAATATAATGTGCCATCATATGCCACATGTTTTTGTCTTGTCTTGTTTTTGGACTTTGCCAGTTATACAGATCTTGTTTTTTTCCAGCCATTTCCTTTCAAGGTCTGGCAGAACAAAATTCTTCAGCTGCTTCTCTGGTTGTGTTTTATTTTGGAAGAAAAAAAGAATTGGGCTTGGAAAAGAGTTGGCAGCTGTTGCATGTTGGCCCTATCATTGCTTGGGTGCAAGGTGAACTTTCTAAACCGTCTTCCAAGGTAGACCACCTGCGGCTTTGAACAGCAGCAATCTATTCTGTATGTCACACATGCATGGAAAACCGGGTGTGTGTGTGTGTAAGATCAGTTGTTTCCAAATAGGTCTGAAGCTGCCGCACTACCCTAAGCTGGTAACAAGCACTCCTAGCTGTCGCCACTAATGCTACCAAGGCTGCTCCATTAATGGAGAGTACAAAAGGATTAGTAGTTGCGCAGGAAGAGAACACAGTTGTTTTCTGTGAATTCAGTACGAGTAGGAAGTTTTGATCACCAAACTCGTATCTCTCAGAAAAGAGAAGATAATAATATTGGTGGCTTTAATTATGTGGAGTGCTCTGCAAGCTTTCAAGTGTGACCTAAACATGTGGTGGTGATTCGTGATGTTGTTGTTATTTATGCTCCAAATAAGCCTTGTCTGTCTTTAAATGGTTTCGAAAGATGAAAAATAGGATTTTTAAAAAAATAAACAAACTAGCAAAACACCTACTTGAGCTGAAAGCTGGATGATAACTAGGTTCACTCTAATTAAGAACACATTAAAGCTTAAAGGTGTCAGTGCATCTACAGGATCTAGTCATTTCTAAAATGACAGTTATCTTCTGATCAGGACTGGAGCGTGCAGGATGGATGTTAACTCTATTTGCCAACTTCCTGGTCCTGTCATATTTGTCCAAAGACAATTTTTTGTGGTCACGTGGCCAGCGTCACTAGACACAGAATGGCGTGACCTTCCCGCCGTGGCGGTGCCTATTTATCTACTTGCATTTTTAAAATGCTTTCGAACTGCTAGGTTGGCAGGAGCTAGGACAAACGACTTGAGCTCACTTCATCGTGTGGTCTTCTGACCTTGCAGCACAGAGGCTTCTGCAGTTTAACCCGCAGTGCCGCCACGTCCCTGGTAATAATAATAAGTCACAGCTAGATAGGCCCATAGAATAAGTGGGGAATTGTTGAGTCAACTCCTCCACATGGGTTCAAATGGGACCATTCTAAATAACAGGATTTCAGCCCATATGTTACCAAATGTGTCTTCTCCTTATCTATTTTTTCCAGTTGTTTGTTCGTTTTCCCATCAGTGTAATATCTCCTGTCAATTCTTCTGTTCAGTGCAGGTTCATGTCCAGCAACAACAACTTTTTGCCAAAGCTCCTTTCTGTTACTCCTCTTAAAATTATCAAGCCTCCTGTAGTGTACAAGTTCCTTTATTTAGTTGGGAGTTGGGCCATTAGTTTTTTCAGCATTTAGTCCTCCATATTCCTGTTAAAACAGCATTTGGCAAGGTTTACTGGGAAAATGAAGAGGATCCATTAAAAGTATATGAGATGAGTAAATTCTGATTATAATATTAGCTAGAGTTGTTTATAAGGGGTTTTGGTTTTTATATGTTCATTATTTTAATTCTTGTTTGTATATTCATGTTATTTTTTGGAATCCACCCAGAGTATTGGCTTATCCACCAAATAGGCAGGGTATATGTCTAAACAAACAAACAAATGAAAATATAAAATTCTTCTCTTCTGCCTTGAAATGGAGAAGACAGATTAAATCAATGGAGTGCTTGCTCTTTTTGTATCAGTGCAAAATTATCGTGATTGTTTGGTGTCAGTTTCTGAAGTGCATGGCAGTTTTGTGCTTTCACTTCTATGTTAATGAAGATGAGCTTCTTCTCAGACTTGGGCTATGTCTTCCATAGGAATAGTAGACATACAAGATGTGAGAGAATGCTAATCTCTTCAACATCAACAAAACAGCATGGGCCTTGGCAAAGGTTTCTGGCTGCATAACACACTACCAAGTTTTTTATGGACATCTTGGACTTGAGAAACAGTGGGAACATTGTATTCTTGAAGGCTTTCAGGGCCAGGATCTGATGGTCATTGTGGGTTTTTCAGGCTCTTTGGCCATGTTCTGAAGACATAATGACCAGAGCCCAGACAGAGTTCTGTCCTCTGAAGATGCCGGCCACAGAGACTGGTGAAATGTTAGGAAGAACAACCTTCAGAACACGGCCAAAGAGCCCCAAAAAGCCACAACAACCTTGATCTCTCAACAGTTTTTGAGACTGTCAACCATGGTATTCTCCTGGACCAAATTATCAGGACTGGAGATAGGAGGGCTGGCATTTAATATATTTTTTTTACATACAAAAAGAAAACAATAATGCATCCTTCACCTGAGGGACCATAGGTAAAAGTTCCCCTTGACATTTAGTCCACTCATGTCCGACTCTAGGGCGTGGTGCTCATCTCTGTCTCCAAGCTGTAGAGCCAGACAGTTTCCGTGGCCACGTGGCCAGTGTGACTAGACACGGAACGCCATTACCTTCCCACCGAGGTGGTACCTAATTATCTACTCACATTTATATGCTTTCGAACTGCTAGGTTGGCAGGAGCTGGGACAAGCAATGGGAGCTCACTCTGTCGCGGGGATTCAAATAGTGCTTGTCAAGGGGTATAGATATTCTAAATAAATACATCAAATGGCAATACCCTCTTTAGAATATTGAGACATGGGTTAAGGATTTAATGTGGGCAGGAGAGGATATGTTTACTGTCCCAACTTCAAATCACTGTATGTTATCTCCTTTTCTGTTGAACATCATGTTAACTCTCTTCATACCATCTGAAACTGTGCCAAATGCAAGGTGCAGATCAGATGGAAAAGGCCCATGGACATTTGGGCTGCATACATGCAGGCTACAAACAAAAATCAGATAAACGCATGGAAGTCAAGAGTAGGGACGAGGGCACAGCTCTATGTCATTCGTCCTCGATGCACTCATTGAATGCCTGGAAAAAGCTTATATTGCTTGAGGCCTGCATTCCTGTTTTTCACTATGTAGTTGTACAAATAGAGGAACACTGTAGTAATACGCATGTTTCACCTGAAAAGGAACACTGAAACAAGGCCTATTGGGAAAAAGGTTGATATGGAAAATTGTCTGTTGTTGCCTTACCAAACTGGATAATTTTAATAAAACTGAAAGTAAATAAAGTACAGGTAAAATACAGGGGCTGATTTCAGTTGAAATGGGCGGGTGGGTGTTGACCTAAAATATCACGCCGTGTAACTTCCACCACTGCTCAGACCACAGGGTATGCATATTTAAAATGTCATCAACAAAAGGCGGATGGAGCAAAAAGTCTACAGCTGTAATTCTATACCCACTGACAATAAGTCCCTTGAACTGAAAAGAGCTTGTTTCTGAGCAGGGCCTAGAAAGTTCCTTTCGAGACAAATGAATATAATGCCATATCATTCATAACTGAGCAGTCTGTCTCACTGAACAACATCCTATCAGTGCTGAGTTATAGATGGCTTCGGTGTGTCGTTATTTTCATTCTTCTTTCTTAAGTTCTGCTTCTGAGTGGACACGTATAGAATTGTGTTGTAAAAAGGCAGTTGCAGCAGATCTTACAAGTTTTTGCTGTTTTGATTTTTTCAAGAACATGTTTCATTTACATCCCACTTTTTCTGTCCTTGCAGGGACTCAAGGTAGCTTACAAAATGATTAGAAAAATGATTAGACACAACTAAAAACAGAGTTAAACCACTGCTAGAATCTTCTTACTATTTTCTATAGGCATTGGGCTGGCTCCGTTGCACAAATGGTTGCTGAAATATGGCCAGCTCTGCAACAGGTATTTTTATCCAGTGGAGCAAGTGCCAACACATTGTTTCCAATGGGATGATCAGTGGGATGATCAGTGGCTTGTGTAACTGCAAGAGAGAGATCCATTGATAATGGTAGCACACACTCCGTGTGGAGTATTTGTGCTCTATCATTAGGATAGGAATCTGTCTATTAAAATATGGTTAAACGTATAATAATATTAAAAGACTGCTATCCTAAAAGAATTACAGATATTTTTTTAAATAAATTAAAATCTAAGAAGTTCACGTTTAAAATCTAAGAAGTTCTGTTTTTTTTAAAAAAAATCTTTCCCTGTTGCTCAGTTTGTTGTTCAACCTTTGGAAGTCGTCTGAGTGGGGTGGAGAAGAGGAACTACTGAAAAATATGTATTTTTGCTACATTGGCCCTTAAGATGAGATAATTCCGTTATTGAATTAGTTTAAGGGGGCTTTAGAAAATCTGGATTAAAGATTCTAAATGATACTCACAGTTCAGTCCCACAAGTGTGCCTTCAGAAATAAACTCTGTTATAGAGTTCAGTAGGGTTCCTGCAAGGTACATGTCTGTGACACTTTACTCTTAAACTACCTATATAAACCACCATTTGGCTCAATTGAAAACTTGCTTTAAAACTTTAATATGCATATATGCCCTTTTAACTTTTGTAAAAAAATTGACTGTATATTCTTCAAAGATGAACAACAAAAGGAATCACCCTGATGAGTTCCTCATGTGGATTTCCATTTTTTCTTTTAATTGAGCAATGTTATTTCCACTGAACCATACAAAGGCCAAGTGTCTGCTAAAAGGTATTACATAGCTGAAGTTCAAACAATTTTCCAGCCATATGATTCTCTTATATCGTTCTCAAAAATAATTATGCCTCTATTTTTCATTGGCACAGAAGGTGAAAAAAATAAATCTTCCTTTAAATGTGATAATGGTTTAGAATTCTTCTGTGATAATTCTCTGCTCCCATGAGGCCATTGAATAGTATATGAATATTATAGAACAATATTCATACCTCATGACTTCTTTGAAGATGTAAGAATCTCAGCCTCTGCTACATTTATAGGAGAATTTCCATGCATCTCAAATACACATTTTCTGTAACTGGTGAGATATTCTGTTTCTGGAAATAAGTCCGGCAAGTTTAGCTACAGCAGAGGGGATAAACATCAACCCCAGTGTTCCTTCCTAGCTGATTTACTGCATCTTCTGTCCTTTGTCTGCTGCTTGTCCTCTCTGCCTTCAAACTAATTTTCTTCCCTTCCTTTCTCATCTATCCCTTTCCCTCTTTCCTTTAGTTCTGTTCAACCATGTAGAACAGAATGCTAGCTATTTATTTCATTTATTCTTTACTTTAATGTTTACCCTGCCCTTCTAGTGGCCAGGCCATTATCTTGGGTGGCTTATAACATCACAACATAGGAATCAAATAAAACTACAGGGATCATCAAATTAAAACATCAAACAAAGTAAACCAAATCTCTACTAGCTCTCTATATAAATCGCTAATACAAAATATACAAAAGATGGCGGCAGGGCAGAGACATTTATTCTGATATTGAGGGAGTATCTGTAATCAGAAACAACATTAATCGGAGATAAGACTATGGAAGGCCTGTGCAAACAGCCCAGTCTTCACTTGTTTTCGAAAGCCAAGGAAGGAAGGGGCCTGTCACACCTCTGTCAGGAGGGCATTCCATAACAAGGCAGCCACCAAGAGAAGGCCTCTCTCTGAGTGGCCACCTGTAACGTCTCAAAATATGAGGTGTGGGTGGGCTTGGCGGTCATTCTGAGGAAGAGGCACTTCCAAACTGTTTAGAGCTTTGAATGTCAATATTGGCACCTTAAACTTGGCCCAGAAGCATACCAGCAGCCAGTGCAAATGCACCAGGACACATGAGATGTGTTCATATTTTGATGTTCTTTTGACTAGCCTGGCTGGTGTGTTTTGCACTTGCTGCAGCTTCTGAACCATCTTCAAGGGTAGCTCGATGTAGAGAGAATAGTTTATCCTTGAGATGATCAGTACATGGATCAGTGTTGTTAGAGACTTCCTGTCAAAATAGGGGCGAAGGTGCACAGCCTGCCTATGCTGGAAAAAGGCAGCCAAGATCTGATTCTCCACTGAGATGGTTGGACCCAGGGGCACACCTGTTCCTTCAAGGGGAGTGTGACCCCATCTAGGCCAGGTAAGCAGCCTCCTAGTCAATCAGAGTTCTGTCACAACAACATGATATTTGTCGGGATTCAATTGCAACCTGCTAGCCCTCATCCAGTCCATAACTGCGGTCGGACTGCACTCCAGGATCTGCACAGGGTCAGTGAGCTGGAGCAGCAGGAGTTGTGGGTTCACCTCCCTACTGTGTCTTGTAGGGGAACAGAGAGCTTATGTAGTCTTGGGCAAGCTACATGATCCCAGAGCTACTCCAGTGGAAGAGAATGGTAAACTACTTCTGAGGACTTCATACCTAGAAAACTGTGGAAAGGATCACTGTAAGTCAGAATTGGCTTGACAGGATATAGATGTAATTATTATTAGCTGGAGAATAAACTCTTTATTAGATGCTATGATCATGTAATTTAAATCTTAGTGTGTGTTGAAGTATATGCAGATTTATGGTTGATGGTTAGATTCCAGAATTTCTCCCTATAAAAATGAATTGTAGTGGCTGTTGGATTTTTTTTTCTTGTTTGTTTTTTTGGCAACTGTTTTATCACAGCTGTTTTCATTGATTTATCTCTCATTACTGCACTTTCTGAAAATCTGAGGTCTCTATTGGTGCCTTTACTCAAAAGGATTATGCATAGTAGCAGTTATGGGGTAAAAATGTAGCTTTTTGTCCTCTTTTTCTTTTGGTGCAATGCAAAACTCAGTTTACCTGAGATTATTAAATACAATGCCATTTCTTTATTCTCCAAATATGGACTGAAGTAGGAAAGCTTTTGTAAGCGTGAACTGGATTGTAGTAGAAATCTGTTGTGTGCAGATGTTGACTCTATGAAATCCTGCGTTTCAGTTTAAATAAGCTGGGCCACTAGTCACATTTTATAAAAAGTGGAGTGACTTCCATTATACTGCAACGTTTACTTAGGTTGGAAGTTGAAGATACAAAATTTCCCTTACTTCCTCAGTGGTCCCATGTTTTAAGTGAGGCAATTGACCTCTGGCTTAAATTCTTCTGCTTTATTATAGCTGTATCCACAGGTTTTTTGTCTCTTTCAGATATGTAATGATCTGGTGTCACTTTCAGACCATAGAAAAGTTTCTTTTTTGGACTCCAACTGGGAGTTACCTCCTATCTTGGAAGAAAGTGTCTATACTTCCACAGAATCTTGCACTATACAGTGGTTCTTGCCATCACTATCTGACACCTTCTTCATCACCGCCCTTCTTGTCCCTGTGCTTAAAGGCCTAGTAAACACAGCATTTTTATCTCTTTTATTAGCATGAACATATGGTTTGTAAACGTGCTAATAATCTTTAACTGTACATCTCTGGGATCAGCATTTCTGAAATTGCATCCTTTGCATATAACTGTTAATGTGACCTTCACAGAGGCAGAGATGTGGGTAGTGAGGCCTTCTCTGTGGTGATTCTGAATTCTCCTTCCATGAGGAAGAGTGCTTTGTCAAATCCCTGACTACGTTCAGTAAATTAGTGAATTTTTTAAAGGCAGAAAATCAGTTGTAATCATCACCGTCATTTTCAATTAATTTGCATGTCACTTTCCCATGTTGAAATCATAGTCAAAGCAACATTAGAACAGTTTAGATAATCAAACATCCCCAGACAATTGAAAAAATTGCAAATAACGGTTAACTAGTCCTGCAAACAGGCCAGGTGCATACTTCCAGTGTGAGTAAGACTCTTTAAATATCTTTTAGTCAGTAAGGGGGATCTACTGAAATAGAAGCATGTGTAGAAATCTGCATGCCAGTGGGGAGAAAATTTAAGCAAAACGTGTGATGCATCTTGTACCATTTAAAGAGGGATGCCTCTTTTTCATCAGGCATGCAGGTGGGAAAGGGAGTCTCTCTGAAGATGCAGAATTTGTACAGTACTTCTATGTATCCTTATTTGATGCAGTCTAACAAGATATCAATAAAGCTTCCTTTCCTGGCTGGCTGGCAATGCCTTTTTGGAGAGAGAGTTGGAAAAATCTTTCTTTTTCATGGTACCATATGGGGGGTTGGTATGGCATGATAAAGATTCTCATTACATCTGAAACAGAACAAGGCAAACAACAATGAAGGATTTTTTCACAAGTGTGTTAGCTATCTGTAGTTACCAACTGTTGCCTGGTGCCTATTCACACCTGAAGGCATTGCTGTGGTACCAGAGGGTGAAAAAAGAAGGCAAATGTACGTATACGGGGGATGGGGACTACAAACGGGTTGGGATTTTATAGCCAAGCTCCTTAAATATATGCATGTATGCAAATATATATATGAGTAGTAAATATAACTTGTGTACCACATCAGTTGGTGATAAACACTACTCTGGGCTGCTGTTTAAACAGCCATAGTTTACTTCCAATTCTGTATCTTGACTAAGTAAGGTTAACCATGGGAATACTGCCGCTCCTTTTTCTAGATGACTGAAGAAGGCAAGCTAAGGAAACACAAATATATAAATATGTATGCAAACAAGCATGTATTATTTAAAAAAATACTGAAAATCTGAAATTGCAGGGCTGTTAGTAGCAAATGTTGTCATTTGCCCACATCATTGTTCTTTTTTTAAAAAAACACCCTTATTAAACCTATTGCTTTTGTCAAACTGCAAGGAGATCTCTTATGAACAGAGATAACTGGAGGGAAATTTAAGCTAGAAAGTCTATATGACCCATATGAAAATATATATATTTTTTTCTCCTGAAAAAATGAAAAGAGAAGGACCATGCTGCTTTTCTGTCCTTTTGCTCTCTTACATTCTCCTCAAATTAATCAATATGAATTTCTCTCTGCCTCAGGATTATTTTCATATGAAGTTAACTTTCATGGACTGATCAGTAATTTCCATTATGCAGAAAGGTCAGCATGGATTGTTCTGTTGATAGCCCCCAAATGATTAAATTCATCCCCACAGGGAAGCACACAGATTGTTTGATTCTTGTTTTTATGATTGTCTTAAAAACTATGGTAATGAAAGTGATGAAACTCATAAATATTTCCATTCCCTATACCTCATTTTGCAAATAATTCCTTAAGAAGGATACCATATGTAGGGAAATGAAAACCTGTCAGCTTCATTCTGGTTGTGTTTCTTACTATCCAGCATTTCCATTTCACGGCAGCTTCATATGAGATTCTGAGATTTTTTCCTTCTCCTTCCACACAATTTTATGTTTCCCCCCTCAAAATGTATGCATTTTGGAGTATGCATCGGATATTGCACACCTCTAACATGCATTTTGCACACTTCTAACATGCATTTTGTACACATTTTCCTAGTTGCGTGAGTTATGTCAGCAGCCATTTGTCACACATACACATTTTTGTTGCCTATCTGTGCAGGCTTCTCTTCATCAGTTACATGACAGGGGAAACAAAATGGCCTTATCTATTTTGGGAATAGTGATGCCTATTGGTTTTGATCAATGCTGATCAATGTTGATGGTTGATATAGTTTATATGGTTGGGTTTTTTTTTAAGAATAATATTCACGGTCACCCTCCCCTGTATATTAAATGGATAGAAGAAAGAACTTAAACTCAGGAGAAAATAAATCTAACAGATTTGTCTGTCCCCAGATGGAGATTTCTTGACAAGAAATTCCTGACAGAATGGAAACACTATATTTCATACAATATTTTCAAGGTGTGTGTGTGTGTGCTTCATAAGCAGTTGACTGAAATGTGCATAAATTGGCCTTGCAAATACTGTATATAAATTATCTCCAAGACCAACCAGAAACCATCTTACTGCCCCGCAGGCAAAAAGGAATGCTCTTGCCCTATATCATTTCATGTATGAGAACAAATTGGGTTGCTATTTAGATGACTAACACAGAGGGAGAATTGTTGAGATCTATAGGAGTAAGAACTTGGTCTTCACACAGGTTTCTGTCTGCCTGAATACTGATCTGGAGTCTTTCTGTATTGTGCTGGACATGCTGGATAAATTGGGGATTCAGCTGGAATCTGAATACTTCCTCTTATCTATAAGTGCTTCTGCCTGAGTTGGTGGTAGTGGTTTGGGATTTGGTGCTGAGGATTTTCAGGAAGTTAATACTGGGGGATCTCATTATTGTGCTAGGCTAACGGTGTCTGAAGTAGCTCAGGATTTCAGCTGTTATCCTGACAACAGTGAACATGCCGGTGGCCCAACAGAAGCACTTGTTGAGACTCTTGATTTGGTTTCCTGTACTGGATAGAAGAGTATACAGTGTGATGGCAGGATATTTTATATCTATTCTTTTCTTATGGCGAGATCATTATCAGCTACCACACCATTTATTCTCTCAATAAAAAGTGTGAACAATGAAGTCTAATTACAAAGCGTACAAACATCAACCATTTGTTGCACAGGCAGACATAACTGGCACTGAGAACTTCAGACTCATTTTCCGTGTTAGGGTGAAGCTACATAGCAGGAAAAAATTGAATGGATCTACTCTGAATTTGCACCTTGAATGCTGGGTTTCCCTGGGTGAATTTGCTTTTACAAACTACACAAGAGTCTGCATAGGGAGAGAAGGAAATTGGCAATCAGGCTTGTTTGTGGCTTTCAAAGGTAGTTCTGCTTGGGCTGTACAGGTTTGCAAGAAATGTCTACAGCAGAGCTACTTAACAGGCTGCAAACAAAAGTTTATTGCAGTTTCCTCCCCTCTCTCTGCCAACTTTTAACTCTTTTCCCTTTGGTCTCCTGGGTGCCTTAGCACAACGGCATCAAGACTTTAAAAAATGAAACAGAAAGGGAAAAGAAGCACAGGCATAACCAAGCACCAGGTTTGGGGAGGAAAGGATTCATACAGCAGGCAGTTTCTCATTTAATGGGCCTGATGCCCTTCCTCATTGCTTCTATAGCTGGGTAGAATGGCTTGAAATTGAGTGGCTACAGAGTTTGAAGGATTTAAACCTATACGCACTAGCACAAACCATCACACCACCTGAGCTGATTTGAATGCATTTGCCACAGCAAAAGTAGATGCTCAAGGGGGGGGGGAATTGGGTTAGGGGAAAAATCTTCTGGCTGATTTGCACTGACCAGTACACCAATGTACTGCTCTAACATTTAACTTCTTAAATGTTAGAGCAGTACAACAATGGAACCAATTACTTTGGGAGGTGGTAAGAGTTACAACACTGGAGGCACTCAAGAGAAAACTGGATAATCATCTGCCAGATTTGCTTTGATTTGAATTCCCTCATTGAACAGGTGGTTGGACTAGATGGCCTTATAGGCCCATTCCAACTCAATTATTCTATGATTGTATGTGGTCAGCAGAAAATAGTATGGATCTGAACATCCCAATCCTGGAGCAATTCCTGTTGCTGGTGTTGTTGCCCCCTTAGATGTAGCTCATGACACAGACAGAAGGAGCACTGGATGGCATAGAGAGAATGCATGGCCTCATAGACCACAGACTCAATCCCTGCCCTTTATTGACTTTGGTCACACCCACTGTCATCTTGCATCACATTTTGGCTTGACCCTTGGTCATCATTGACTTCAGTCATCTTTGTTATGCATCTGCCAAGTGCCAATGTGGCTTGTGATCTAAAAATGATTCCTCAGGCAAGTGCTGGGCATCATGAAGATAGAAGCTGCTTCTTTGTGTTTATAGAGCACAATAGGATATTGCAAAATCAATCTTGCAAAAAAAACAAACCCACTATTAAATTAAGTAGGACCACGTTTATGTGCTTTACCTTTCAAAGCCCTCTTGAAACTTGTAGGATAAATCCTTGCTGAAATCTAATGGTGCATATTTTAATAAGTGATATCGCCCATAGCAACATAGTGCTTGTTTTGTTTTTCAAGGCAGTAATTTACAGTAATTTATCATGTAGAAATATATATTAAAAAGAACTTGATTGGGAACTGCAATAATGACTCCAAAATAATCTTACCACCTGTTTTCCCGATTTAATCAGATATGTAACTTCTTCCAAAAAGAGAGAGAAGTAATCTCTATACTGTGAATTATTGCAAATTACTTTTTATTATCTAAAGCTACTTGACTATTATGCCATTAAAAATGAGATGTGCTATCAGTGATGAGTTCAAAATCTAGACTATAATTTAATATTTGTATTATTTAAAAAAAAAAGAAATTCAGGATTAAATCTTAGATTGTTTCCTATTTTTCTTAAAATTGCCACACTTCTAACCCTGTCAATTGCTTTTCTAACAAGAGTTAATACAATTGTAATAATAGGCTTCTCATCCTTACTAAAATAAATTACCTTCAGTAATAGGTGCTAAATTTCTTCTGAATGTGTTTGATCTGTCAAATGAATGGAACCTTTCTCCACAACTTAGAAGACAGAATAGTCCTTTGCCATCCCTATAGCACAAAAATGTATTTCTGTAGATAGAATGCATGTTGTAATCTTACATTCTGCATCTATGCATGTTAACAGAGTGATATTTGTAAACTTTGTGTGTGTGTGCGTGTGTTTAATATATAGAGCTTGTTATAAGCAGACTCAGTTAGAAGAGTTTTTTTGAAACTTTGTTTTCAAATACATTATCCAGTCCTCTCCATGCTGTTTTCCATGATGTTCCAAATTGTTCTGAAGTGCTATAAAGCAGGTGGCAGGGTAAGGGGCTACAGAAAGAGTGGTGAATCAGTGAAAACTATCTTCTTACAGTTCCCACTCATGGAAAATGGTAGAAGATGGTTAAAAAAACTCAATGACCATCACAAGTGAACACACAATTTCCTCCTCTCAGACTAATATATAATTGGAATACCCAGCTTGGAATATGTGATATCTGCTGGTTTTGTGTTTCCACAAATGTTGCAAAAAAGTTCTTGGCAGATGGAACATATCAAAGCACACATTCAAAAGATGGGTGTGCACTGGTTTTGGGTGAATTCCAAATTCTGTGTCGAATGAAGTCTACATATCTTAACTCAGGTGTGACCCTAGACCAAAGTGGATGGTCCTGATCTAGTTCTGGCATAGATCAAGGCTGAGCTGGAACAGCCTGGAAAAATCCAGGATTTGGAGTGTTAAACACGTAGGACTACAGGCAAGCAGAAGCAAGGAACTAGAAGTACGAACAGAGAAGTTTACCCAGTACTTTAAAAGGAAGACATGGAGGTGGTTTGAGATGACAAAAGGAAGAGAGTTGGCCTTTGCTGACTGAGACCTTCCACCTCCTGTGCAGGAAAGAGTTCTCCAGTCATGGAGAATGTGGGGACACTCCCAGTGCGAGGTCACCTGGACTTCTTGTTGTGTTGCACACTATCTTACTTCCCATTTTTGCATAGTTGCAAGCTATATTACAATGAGCCTCGCTTTGGCTTGTTTGGACTTAGTTTTATTTATTATTCATTTATGTAAAATATTTTTACCTTGCCTTTCTCCTTAAAAAATGGAGCCAAAGCAGCTGACAATATTAAAAGCACAATATGAAAGGCTATATAACAGTAAATTATTCAGAAGAACTAATAGCATGATATTAAGAAAGTTAGGTAAATGCATTGTGAAAAACAGATTTAGAAGCAACAAAATATAAACTGTCTCATTTGTTATCTTCTGTACAGTCAGTTACTAAGGAAAAGCCCACCTGAAGAGAAAGGCCTTTGCCTGCTTGTGGAAGGACAACAAAGATGGGACCGGCCTGATCTCCTCTGGGAGTTCCAGAGTCTGGGAACAGCAACAGGGAAGGCCCTCTTCTATGTCCCCCCACCAAGTGCACCTATGGGGTGGGTGCACTCTATAGGCCTCTCCTGATGATCTTAGCTAGAGACAGGCATGAATCAGAAGAATGGTGATTTGTTTTGATTCATGATTCATGACGGTTGACGAAACATGAATTATGAATTTATGAATTTTCTGACAAATGAGTGAATCAATTTGTTGATTTGGATTGGTTTTTTTTTTAACTTTACAACACTATAAAACACACACCCCCAGCACCTAGAGTGAGCACACAGTCAAAATCACAGTGAAACTTCCCAGGACATTCCTCTACAAGTCCTGTAAGTTTGGTGAAATGTAGGTTTCAGGTGTCTGGGTTATACATCCCAAAAGTGGGTCCCCCTAGGAAAATGCACTTTAGCAGCTGGCTTGGGGAAACCTAATCTTCACCAGACTTGGAGAGATTGTAGAGGAGGGCCAGGGGAAGCTTCTCTTTGATTTTGGTGTCTTTAGGTACATGGGGGGATTTGTATGAATACGAATGGATGAATTGGCAATTTTTTATTGGATTTAGTGATTCATCTTTTACTTTGTGTCCATCTTTAATCTTAACACCTGGACAAGCTCATAACTGGAGTTTTGCTTTCGCTTACATAAAAACTGAGTATGCACATGATGGTGTTATAAGCTTGCATTCTGCTTTGATCTTTGACAGATTTAGGCTTCAGTTTTAGAACTGTCGGGTCTCCCCCCCCCTTCCTTCTCTCCACTGCCCCTCGCCACAGGTTTTTGGACTTCATTTTTCTATTTGCAACTTGGATTCTACCTTGCCTGGGTCAGGGTTTTCTACCTAAGCATTTAGCTAAAGCAAACTGCCTCAGGCATTGTCCAAAGACAGTACACATTGCCTAAAGGCAAATCTAGGTTTTTCTTCATGTGTTACAAAAGCCAGTCTCCTGAAAACACTTAACACAGAAAAATTGGGGGTCTTGCTCATATGTAGAGCATGGATGCGATCTGGAATCTTGCTTCCTCTGATTCATTCCTGCTGACAAGAGTACAGAGGGACTAGCTGCTTGAAAAATGGGGGTGAGGGAGAAAACAAACAGATTTTGGACGTTGCTTGTCCCCAAACCTGAAGAGTTGTGCTGTCTGCAGTCAGCAGGATGCAACTTTTCTTGGTGGCCTACTGTCCTGCCACATTTCATGACTGTCTCTTCCCACCCATACCAACACCCCCAGTCATAGCCATCTGAGCCTCCTCACTGAAATGAACAGGAGTTCTGGGGATAGAGAAATACAGGTATCAGCCTAGGTAAGACTGGATTAATATATACGATAAATTAATAAATTAATATATACAATTAATTAATATATCACATTGTATCATATCGTATTGTATTGTATTATAACGTATCAAATCATATCATAGATCTGGAGAGCTGGAAGGGACCCTGTGGATCACTGAGTCCATCTCCTGTCAACGAAACACAGTGGGGAATTGAACTCCCAACCTCTGTTTGCCAGATACCTAGCCTGCTGATGTATGCAACAGTTTTTATGGATCCCAAGCTGAATTGTTAGACTGGAACCGAAATCATATTGGGGGACTCACACACAGCCCTAATTTAGACACATATTTTGAAAGGGAATATGCACTCACAATGCAATCTTATGCATGTCTCCTCACATGATAGGGGCCATCAGACACTGGTGTTATATTAATGAGATTTGATGACATTGAATGTATGTGAGTAAGATTAATCTTACTGATTTATGATGAACATCAAACGCCAGCAAGCAGTAGTGAACTATACAGTCTGTTTTAATGATTAATGTGGACTCATTTATCTTTTACATAGACACAGCAGAATGAATTTGTCTATTGTCCAAGAGTTGGAGTTAGATACTTAATTATGAAGCAAGGAATGTTCACGTTATGTAATATTCCAACTTTTTTTTGAAGGAAGAGATAAATTGATTATATTCTTTCTGGGACACTTCTGCATCACTAGGCATTGTTCCGTCTTCATGGCATAGAATGTAATGTATGAATCAATTTTTGATTAATATAACTACTAATGTATGTGTAAAATGTCTCAATAAACAAGACAGAATTTATATTCATCACAAAGAAATAAGGGAGGATGTTGTTCTTTTTTATTTGGTAGTTTATGTTGTTTATGTTATTCGGGTTTTTGAATTCTAGCTGTGCAGCAAAAGTGCAAGAATTCACAGAGTGGAACAGCTTCAGGTTTCCCGGAGCAGTCTACCTTTTTTCTCAATAACTGGCACTTTTAGCCTCAATAACACAGTCTGAGACATCAGTAGTAGAAAGAGTAAAAGGTTTTATTACTTACAATTGAATAGATCAAACAGCAAATTGACAACCATGACTGCCTTCGCCAACAGACTTCTACAGACTCAAGAGAGGGAAAGAGCTCTCAGCAGAAAGGCAGGGCTGTCTTTGAACTCAGAGGCAGGAGGGAACAGTTGGTTAATTCTGGATAGACTGACAGTCACCCTGACCCAGAAAGGTTCCTCCCAGACAAGCCTACTAAAAATATCATGGAAACCTGCAAAAACTCCAATGGTTTATTCTCTTTATCTGACTGTAAGTTCTTGAAATATATTTTGGCTTCACAACAGTTCTTCCCAAGTTGTTTTTATTTTGAACAGTAAGGAAAGTATCCCAGTGCACTGTGAGAGTCCCAAAGCTGAATTAGGCTTGCAAAGGTTCATGGAAAAGCAAGACCTGATGCCCATTAAACGGTATAGTGAAGTCCTCCAATAGAACTATGTCTCCCATGAACCTTTGCAGACTACAGATATTAAACACTGGGTTCATTTGCATTCTGATTGCCTAGGCACAATACTGGCAGAGGACTGCATGGCTGAAACTAGAGATTGGGATGGCAGTTCATCTTGGTTTGTGCTTTATCAAGGTTGACCAACCATGAACCACAAATCTTCCCCCCCCCCCGGTGAACTGATGAACCATGTATTAGTTCATTGGTGTGCTTTTTTTAAAAAAAGCTGAGCCCCAAGCCTCCTGCCCCACAGTCTGCCCCTCACCCCCTTCCCACTGCCCCTGTTGCCTCCTTACCTTGGCCTCCTTCCCACTGCCCATGCCACCATGGCCTCTGCCACCACAGCCTCTGCCACCATAACTGTCTTTTCAAAGATGGCAGCATTGGCTTCCCTTAGGGCTGGCTCTGACGCTGTAAGGAAACTGGGCTGTCTTTTGCAAAAATGTCAGCAGCAGCTTATCTTAGGGTCACGGAACCCACTCTAAGGAAAACCAAGCTGTCCTTAGAGTGGTGGCCAAGGTAAGGAGGTGATCGGGACAGTGGGAAGGGGTGGGGAGCAAGCTGTGGTGGACGGGGATGCTCAGCTGTGGGGTGGGGTGGTCTATGCTAGCCTAGCCCTTCCCTCTCTGCTGTGGACCCACTAATTAGCAGTTTGGTGGGCCCATGGGCAGAGAGGGAAGGCTAGGCTGCCCAACAACTTAGTCTTCTCTCTCTGGCTATTGGGGGGGTGTGAATAAAAATGGGTAAATATTCGTCCCTTTGTGTTTGTCTGATGAATATGAAGGAATGAATATTCCACGAATCAGCGATTTGTCACAAATATTGCAATTTTTAAAAAAATTCATTGCCATGTCTAGCTGAAGCACTTAAGTATTTTTTCTTCTAATAATATAGTAGCTACACAGGGACTGATTTGAACCAGAGATGTGGTAATTGACCAAAGCATTGTGGGAAAAGAAGGCCCCTGAATCTTGCATGAAACCCTAGAGTAGTTGAAAAGTAGGAGAACAGAGTCATAAGCATTCAAACTATGTGAAATCCTCCGATTCTTCTCTTTTTCCAACTCCAAGAGCATCTTCCTGGTCATTGTTATTAAAGAGCATCTGCTACCTATACATTCGGAATATTTTTCCCCAATTCATTTACAAACCAAGGAATTCAAATAATTGTGTTTTTTTTAAACGGGATCTCTGTTAATACTTGTCAAACTCCTGCTATGTTTCAGTGTGAGTAATGTACCATGAACCATAGTAGTAGGAATATTTCATTAGTTGACCTTTACCAAAAGAAAAAGGGAAAATAAAGATGAAGCCTTATTCCTTCAAATAGGCCTTTTTAAAGACTCAAGATATTAATAAAATAAGAAGAGCTTTGACTGGATCAGATCAAAGGTCCGTCAAGTTCAGCATCCTGTGTCCAGCAGATGCCGGCCAGATGCTTCAGGGATGCCCACAAGCAGGGCATGAAGGCAGTAGGTAATAGATCATGTACTTCAGACTAGAACACAGCCTTACTCTTTCCTGAGAGAGGGAAAGGAAGGAGGAAGGGCGGGATGGAAGAAGGAAGATGCTTAGCAGCAGGTTGTTAAAGCGTTAATCCAAACCACAGTCCAAAGTAGATTTCAGTGCCCATTATGGATGGTTGGATAAAAGGCAAGGAAGCTAAGTGGTGGACAGAGGCAGGCTTGACAGGTAGAACTGGGGGCGCAAATGGGTATTCATTGCAGATACAGACAGAAATACAGAAAGGCAGGCACTCATGTGCTCTCTCACTCCCGTGCTATTTGCTAACTCCAAGCCTCCTCCTTTGCCCTTGTCTAAGTTGGCTAGTTGGTTTATTCACTCAGATTCATTTTTCTCGTATTCCGGACTGCCCCACTCCACACATATATGCATTCATTTACAAAGAACGTGAGGGATCCATAAGGGACTGACGTTCACTGTCTATAGCTCCCTTTTACCATTGGATCCTGCTCCAGCTGCCCTTTTGCTGGATTTTACTTCCAGATCTTGCCCTCTTCCATACCATACTCATGAACAGTGTGCTCTAACATAATTCATGAAGAGAGGTGTTCTCTCTCTCTCTCTTCCCAAGAGGATTCCCGTGTAACACTTTTACTGCATTTCAGGATGGAACGAGAAAACTGCCCTGGAGTGAAAAGCATCAGGAGAGGCCTTTTTCTTGATCCCACCTCCCTGACAGGTTTATTTGGTGGGGACACCAGAGAGAACCTTCTCTGTTGCTCCTCCCAGGCTTTGGAACGCCCTCCCACAGGAGCCCAGGCTGGCCCCAACTAGCAGTGCTGTCCTTTCGCTAGCAGGCAAAGACCTTTCTCTTAGGGCTTCCAGGCACAGTTTCAATTGTGCCTGGAAATGGATCAGCAGCTAATGGAGCTGTTATGACAGGGGTGAGTGGGTGTTATATGATCCCCAACCTGGCAGCCACATTTTGGACCTGCAGAAGTTTCTAAACACGTTCCAGAGGCAGCCCTACATAGAGGACATTATAGTAATCCAAGCATGGTATAACTAAGGCATATGTATCCATGGCCAGCTCAGATCTCTCCAGGAATGGACACAGCTGGCACAATAGTTTTAATTGTAGAAGTAGACTCTTGGCCACCACAAATTGTCGTCGTTCTGGGTTTTTCGGGCTCTTTGGCTGTGTTCTGAAGGTTGTTCTTCCTAACGTTTCACCAGTCTCTGTAGTCGGCATCTTCAGAGGACAGCAACCTGTACTCTGGTGTAGTTGGCTTGGGAGTGCAGTATTTATGGCTGTGAGATAGGCTTTTGTCTTTTCCTGTAGATGGGTGATTAGTGTGTATTGTTGTGGGTGTATTGTTGTGCCAGAACAACCATTAGATCCCGGCCGTGAAAGCCTTCGTGAATATAAAGAAACTGTCCTTGGATCCATGACTCGACTGTCAAATTTGCAATAATTATTTAGTAATGACAACGAAAAAATGCCAATAAAAATACATGGATGTTTAAATTCCCTTACCCAGGACTTCTTTTATAATGAGTAGAACCTCATCCTGAGGTTTACTGATACTGTATTGTGCTGTTCCACTGTATCAGACTCCAGAGGTCTGTATACTTTTTTTAAAAAACGAAGTCCCTAGATTCCTGTGCATAAGATGGAATGTCTGGTATACAACAAGATTTCTGGAAATAATCAACATTTTTAAAGATATGTTCCAAACTGAATTTGACTTGGCAACTACCAGGCAACCAATTGTGGGGTTAATATCTTTGTGAATTTTAGGAAGGATGTAACACAGAAATACTCTGTGGTTGGTGTTCAGTAAAAAAAAAAAGGTATATCCTGCATTTCTAATGCAGCCCAGATTTAAATCCTCCTCCTAAAAGATCTTATTTCCTTGCTAATGTCAGGGGGTTTGTTAAGGCATAAACACATTTGTTGTCCTGTGTGTCCGTTGCCTTGAAATGTCATTTTTATACTCCACAATGTTCCAAATAACTGTAGCAACTACCTTATCTACTTGCTTTATGATAGTGGAAGCGTCTAGAGCAGGCACCCTCTAAATACATAGTTTGTCTTTACCAATCTTTTGCCAAGGTGATGAGGTTGAGCTCTCTCTTTGTTCCAAATTCTGCATTACCCAGCTTCCCAATGTTGTTATCCTGAGGGTTGACAGGTAGCATCAAAGTGGAATGGTGTTTTAAAAGCCCTGTGTATGGTGGGCCTCTGTCCTCATTGCAGAAATGATTTCTCCATAACACAGCCAGTATCCTGTTCAGCTTGTGCAAAGCGACCACTGTCAACAGGAATGACTAAGTTATTCTTAATATTACTCTTTCTTAATTATTTAATCATATTTTAATTAATGTGCAGTTTAATTGTTTTTTTAATGTTTAACTCATTATGTTTTTAATGGTGTTAATATTGTGAGCTGCCTTGGGTCTTTTGAGGGAAAGAAAGGTGGCCTTATAAAAACAAAGAAAGAAAGAAATATTCACCCTGAAGTCAAAAAAGGAGCTTTCTGATCAGTATCATTTTGCTGTTAATGATGGCATTACTCCTGCAAGCAGAGATAACTAGATAATGATTGCAGCCAGCCAAGTTTCTTCTGACGTGGCAACCCTTACCAGGGTTTTCTAGGTCTACTCAGAAGTGGTTTGCCATTCCCTTCTTCTGGAGGTGCCTTGGGACTGTGCAGCTTGCCCAAGGCTACACAGGCTGGCTGTCCTCCCAGGAGGCACAGGACAAATTAAGCTCCTGCCCTTTAGCTCTGCTCCCAGGTACACAACTCATCAAGCCCTCTGGGATACTAGCCCATATATATTCTATATGTTAATCTATGCATTCTGTGCAACAATGTGTGCATTTTCATTAGATTGTAGATTACAGAAAGGCACTAACCTGTTATGAATCCAAGTCCAGGCCACACATATCGGGACTAACTCTAAACCTATGCTCTTTAGGAGACATTCCAGCTTATTCTTTCTAGAGCCCATTGCCTCTGGTGCCCATTTCCAGTTGTCTGTAGAAACAAAACAAACAAGCAAACAACCCCCCCCCCACACACACACACAAATGTGGGAGAAGCAAACCACAGTGTCCCAGGTGAGCCACAGAGTGCCATCCATTTTGGGGGCATCATATATTTTAACACTGTGGCCAGATTCCTGGTAAGCAGTTTTGGATATTTGAACTACTATGCTGAAAAGTAAGAGTGTGTGTGTGTGTGGGGGGGGAGAAATGGGGGGCACAAAAACAGATTCCCTAATTGTGTGGCCTATCTAGTCTGTTATTATACTTGTCTTTCAGAATCAAGCATCAATCAACATTACTTTGTTCCATAGCAGGTTGCAATGATCTGTACTAACTATGATAAAAGTTTGTCTCTTTTCATGATCAGCAGTAAGAGGCATGCATTTTTTTTTCTTTTCTGCTGTGGTAACCAGATCTACTAAAAAGTCAGCTGGGGAAAATAATGGATACATTTTATTCCAGAAAATCTCTCAATCTCAAACTAGTTACCATTTCTGTCTTTTGACGCCAGGATTGATTATATTCCTGTCTTTCTCTTTTGTGTCACCAGCATGCTGTGATATAATGGCACAATTCTGTGACTCATAGTTATTTTTGTGTTTCATCATTTACTTTTTGCTTCAGAAACTCCCTACAAGATTTTGATTTAAAATCAAATTATTGATAAACTGAGCTTTCAGACTACTATTTAAAGAACAAAATGCAATCTAAGAGTATGATGATGGGAAGCACAAGAGGAAGGGGGCCAGTACAAAACTAGGATGTCAAAACTAACTGAGGCATTTAAGTGCATCATGGTTGCTTACTGCTTTACAACAGGGATTAGAGGCCAAAGGAACTGGCTACAGGGTAGTCACTTTTTGTGGCATTTATCATTTGGTGGAGTATGATAACTCAATCTGTCATTATGTTCAGTCCCATATTTTTATTTCAAACATACAAAACCAAGAATTGAGGAGAAATAGACTTATTTCACACATTTTAGAATTCCCCATGTCATTATATGTGTGTATGTGTGCATGCTTGAACAGATAAATGTGTAGCAACGACAAGTGCATTTTAGGGTGCCATGAATGCTGTGTAATTTTTCACTCTCTAAGCAGAATCCATACAGCTGCTATTGTGGGTGAGTGTCTCCAGCAGACAGCAGTCAGCAAATAAAATTATCAGAACTATGAAGAAAAAGACAGTGGTGTAATTAAGCATACAATTGACAAGTGAGGCGTTTAAAATATTGGCAACTGCCATTTGGCCTGAAAAGATGTGATGCACGGCCAATTCAGATCTTCATTACACTACACTCTTCTCTGGGCTTTTGAATTTTGAACATGGAAAGTTTATTGAACGCAGGTGGAGGATGACTTGAGGCGAGTCAGACCAAGAACAGGTTACTGAGCATATTCTGCGCCAGCAATGAGGAGAAAAAGAGTTCTTTTTCACCACTTTTGTATCTTAGTCTTAGGCAGAAACTTTCTTAGGTAATTAAAGGCTTGCCTAGAGAAAGGCAGCAGCCTGTGAAAGAATTTGTCAAGACAAACTGTTCTTCATCCATTAAGATTTAGACCCTATATCTAATTCATTCAGAGTGCCATATGGCCCAATTTGATTAGACCACTGTCAGTCCCCAAGGGCTGAAGTTGTGGGCAAGACACTTCTACTGGATGACCACCTATTGACCTTTTCTTTTAGCTTGTTTATTACATCTAATAAGGAGGGGAAAGTCTGGCTCAGTTCAAGAGATGCAGATGCCTTCTAGGGAGAGGGAGTGATGGGACCATCTTCAAAAGCAGCAATATTCTTGGAAAAAAAAAATAGCCAGGACTCAGAAGATGTAAGCAATTCTAGACTGTATAAACCTCTTGTGAGAAACTGGCCAATCATGTCCATATTAACATTAGCTCCACACTGTAATATCACCTGTGGAAATCTGTGGGAGTGCTGTATGCAGTGGATGTATCCCAACCAAAGTCTCCAGGTTGGGGGGGGGAATTAACTAAAGAGTTACAGGTTCTGTGGATGTTTTTTTTTTTAAAGCTCTTTTTTTAAAAAAAATTCCAGTGCTCTCACAGAGAAGCTACTTACTCTGAGCTACTGTCTTCAGATACCTCACTCAACATGATCACAATCATGCTAGGTGTAGGAGTTAGGTAAAGGTAAAGGTTCCCCTTGAAATTTAGTCCAGTCGTGCCCAACTCTAGGGCGCGGCACTCATCCCCGTCTCCAAGCCGTAGAGCCAGCGTTTGTCCGAAAACAGTTTCCGTGGTCACGTGGCCAGCACGACTAGACACGGAACGTCATTACCTTCCCACTGAGATGATACCTATTTATCTACTCGCATTTTCATGCTTTCAAACTGCTAGGTTGGCAGGAGCTGGGACAAGCGACGGGAGCTGACTCTGTCACGTGGATTCAATCTTACGACTGCTGGTCTTCTGACCCTGCAGCACAGAGGCTTCTGCAGTTTAACCCACAGTGCCACCACTCCAACAAATAAATATATTCCAACTCTTCTACTATGTAAACATTATTCGTTGGTTTCTTAGTCTGTTTGCCCTAAGTAGCACAGAACAAAGCATCAGTAAAGTTTGAATTCTTAAAACCAAAGAATATTTTTATTTACAAATAAAATTCATGTAATATAACTAAATATGTATTACTAAAGCACATAACTTCCTGCAACATTTGGTTGATCTAGCTTTTAGATTCTGAGAATTTGTTTCAACCTTTATCCAATTAGCTTGAAATCTCCACTACAGTTAACTCACTGGAAGGTCAGGAGAAGCATGTGGAGAAACACTATCCACACAATTATAGCAGTTTGATGCTTCCAGCCTATAGAATCTTTGGATTTGTAATTTGATTGAGTTCTTGGAATTTTGTGTTACTCCACTCCCCTAAATCGCACTGAAAGATCTTGAGCAGAAAATTATGAATACCTCACCAAACACAAATCTCAAGATTCCTTAGGATTAGGCCACAGCAGTGGTATCAAACTAATATAACTGTGTGCATAGATAAACTCCCACATGACTGTACTCTCTTTTATTGGTTTACTTTACACTGTGTGGATTTCTTCACTAGACAATTTCCTCAGTTTTGTCTTTGATCCAGTATTGCTGCAGCCTCGGGTCACCACCTGCTGATCCTCTTCTCACAGCTCTTTTGTGAGGGCTGCCACCCTCTCCACATGCATAGGCTTTCTCCAGCTGTTTTCCATAAAAAATATTTGTCTCTCTCTCTTTTTAATGTTCTCTCAGCTTTCTTCCTCTGCTGACCTCTTTTTCCTTCATTCTTTTACTCCCCCTTCAGAAATTCCTCAACTGCCCAGGTGAACTACACTCCCAACTGACTCTTACTGGCTGACCGACTGAATTATACACATTTTGTCCAGAATTCCAGCCAATCAAATTCATGATTATTAAAATTCTATCACCCCACTATTTTCTAAATAAAGGATCAATGAGAGATTGTGGAATGTCCACCTTCCCACCAATCAGACTGCCAATTTCTCTCTCTCTCTCTCTCTCTTATTCAACCCTGTTCAGGTGTTATGTTATATGACAGGATTCCTGTACTTGTAATAGTTGTTTAGAAGAGGGAATTTTAGCAGTCCTGCTTTTAATGGAATTTAAATGTGTTGAAATTTTCTACTTGACACAACTGTTAAAGGTACAAAAACTCTGTTCTGTTTTTCATCTTGTCACCCTGACTGTGTTTGAAATCATGGATAGGTTCATTAGGTAATGACAATACTTAGGGCACATCCAAGTCCTGCCCCTTCTAACCCCAACATACGTACCTGAAAGTTACTTAGCCTTGGGTATCATTATCACAAATATCAAACTGTGGTTACAGAGCTCCCATGTCTAGGAGCTCTACCATATCAGGGTTCTCATATATGGGAAACTCTTATATGTTCTGCTTCAGACCATAATATTAATCACATAAAGGTCTGAGTAAATTCTGGGTGGGGATGTGGGGGGCAAGGCATACATGCATGCCAAATTCAGACCACTTATTCAGACTTTCCACAATTTTAAACGTCATGTCTATACCTCTGAATCCTGTGTCATACCTCCTTTACCGTATTTATTTATTTAAAATATTTTTATCTCACCTTTCTCCTTAAAAAATTACCCAGGCAGCTTACATCATTAAAGAGACAATTAGCCAGGAAACTGTCAGTCCCCTTGCTCTTTATCACTGACTTTTAAACATTTTAATTCTGTCTAGTCCAAATCCATACAATTGGACTTACAACTCACAGTTCCCTCATACGGTTTCCCTGAAAATAAGACCTAACCTGAAAATAAGCCCTAGTATGATTTTTCAGGATGCTTGTAATATAAGCCCTACCCCAAAAATAAGCCCCAGTTAAGTGAAAACCTGCCCTCCACCATTGTGCAGCAACCAGAGGAATATGACATGGTTGTATTTGAATAAATGTAGATGGTTGTAACATGAAAATAAAATAAAACATCCCCTGAAAATAAGCCCCAATGCATTTTTTGAGCAAACATTTATATAATACCCTGTCTTATTTTCGGGGAAACACGGTACTTCTTTCAAAATAAATAATAATATTTTTTCTTCTTCTTGCAACCTTATACAGTTTCTTCACAAGCTATTTGGTAGCATTCCTTTTATAGAGAAGCTTTTTGAGCAACAAAGTAGTCATCAGGCAGCTCCAGAATCTATCGAAGGAAAATAAATTTTCTGAATCAATTTCACTTCGCCTCCATCCTGGTTTTGAAATGGAAACTGATTCTATGGAACTATCTTTATCAAGAGAAGGAAAGGTGTCTATGCAATCTTGTCTATTATTTCAGAGTTTCTTGTGGCTTTCTCTAGAAAGGCTTTCCAATTTTGAGTCCGGAGGGTGTGCTATTGTAGGGTTACTATTCTTAGGACTTTGTTTGTTTGTTTTAGATAACTGATTCCAAAAGATTGTGCTGTGGGTTTGTATAAAGATTGCTGTATGCAGCTGCACAGAATTAGGTTACATGCTGCTTTGTCACATGGATTTCTGTTACACAAATGAAAGAGTAGGCAATACCTTTATTAAACCACTAAAAAAGTGAACAAACAACAAGCTTTCATTTGCAAAATGCACTTCTTCAGGCCAAGCACCAATATTTTATGGATATTGCAGAAACATTGCAAATATGAGTCCCAAAAAAGCATGGTAGATCTGTGTGCCAGGTCTGCTTGTGCAAGGTGAGTTCAGATGGTGACTGCAAACTGCCCCTGGGTGGTTCAGTATTTCTATACATCAGATGGATGGTTTATATCTTTTTTAAAAAAACCAATAAATGAATCCTTCTGTTCTTGCTTTGTTTTTGTTTCATAAATGGTTTTGCACAGAGACATTTTGTACAAATTGCAGAAACCTATATGAAAAAAGTGCTCCTTGTCTCATTCATGAACTAAAAGCAAGAAAACCTAAAGATAAGCTGTTTCTGCACATGACTACTTAATATGTCAAGATAGATTGTCCTCTGGGATATGACAAATTCTGTGATTCTTCACACTGCTCTTCTTTTCCCCTTTCAGTATCCTGACACATTTGTCACCTAGAAATACTGTATTGTTTAAGGCACCGCCATCTCCAGTTCTGTTTTTCGTTCTCATCAAATAAAGGTGAGGCAGCAGTGTGCAGGTGCAAAGAAGACTAAAGGAGGAGGTTGAAAGAGAGTAAAAATGATAACTGAATGAATAGTTAGGCATCCTTCAGTCTCGAAAGACTATGGTAGCGTGCTCTGTATGGAGGGCTTGGAACAGCGCCTAGTGTGGCTGAGAAGGCCAATTCGAGAGTGACAGTCCCTTCCATACTGAAGACAAATCCAGTCTGTCCCCTGTCCGGCTCCCTGGTTTTGCTGCTTTTGTAACTTCCTCTTTGCCTCGGCCTGCTGGGCAAGGGTCTCTTCAAATTGGGAGAGGCCGTGATGCACCGCCTGCCTCCAGGCTGAACGCTCAGATGTCAGGTTTTCCCATCTGTTGAGGTCTATTCCTAAGGCCTTCAGATCTCTCTTGCAGATGTCCTTGTATCGCAGTTGTGATCTCCCTCTGGGGCGCTTTCCCTGCACTAATTCTCCATACAGGAGATCTTTTGGAATCTGACCATCAGCCATTCTCACGACATGCCCAAGCCAACGTAGACGTTGCTGTTTCAGTAATGTATACATGCTAAAAAATCCAGCTCGTTCTAGGACTTTTAGCTAACTGTGGTTTTATCTGTTGTTATTGTTTTAAGCTCATGAAGCTGAAGAAACTGACAGCATATACCAAGATCCAGGTCTATAGAGCCTGTGTCCTGAGCACACTCCTGTACTGCAGTGAGTCCTGGACACTTTGTGCACGGCAAGAGAGGAAGCTGAACACGTTCCCCATGAGTTGTCTCCGACGCATTTTTGGTATCACCTGGCAGGAAAAAGTTCCAAATAGAGTAATCCTAGAACGAGTTGGAATTTTTAGCATGTATACATTACTGAAACAGCGACGTCTACGTTGGCTTGGGCATGTCGTGAGAAAGGCTGATGGTCAGATTCCAAAGGATCTCCTCTATGGAGAATTAGTGCAGGGAAAGCGCCCCAAATTAATGTTTGAATCTACAAACCCCCTTTTATAAACCAATCCATTTTTCATTTCTTTATTTTTTTAAGTTTTATTTTTTTTTCTCATTGGAAACCAAGTAATGACTATCACCTCTTTGTAGCTGGCTCTGTGAGCAAATAACAATCTGTCATACTTATGTTAAATCTTTTAATTTGGTTTGACTGTCTCCTAAGTACTAGCAAAACTATTTTTCATCCAGTTATTCTCTTTTGATTATTTCTCTCACCACTTTGAATCATTTCTTTATTTTTTTTTCTTCTGCTCCAAATAAGCATGGTGTCTATATCCTCTTCCTGACTGAGTCAATCTACCCTTTTCCATCCCATAATAATAATAATAATAATAATAATAATAATAATAATAATAATAATAATAATAATAATAATAATAATAATAATAATATAATTTATAATTTATTGTCATTGTAAGTATATACACAGTATACCATACAACGAAATTCACAGACACCCAGAGACCAGACACATGCACACACATAACATTCCCCAAACACTCCCCACCCACTAGAAGTCCCCCACTAAAAATACAAACATGTACACCTCAGGCCAAGTAACACAGTCCAACTAATTATTCACTACTGGTGGTCTTTAAGCTCATTATTAATTGCAATTATAGCTCTAGGATAAAAACTATTTAGAAAACGTGTGGTCCGAGTCTTAATTGTTCTATATCTTCTGCCAGACGGTAACAGTTCAAAAAAGTTATAAGCAGGATGGGAAGAGTCTCTCAGGATGCTGTGTGACTTCCTCAGACAGCGGGATGTGAAGATGTCATCCAGGGTTGGTAGCTGGAGCCCGATGATATTCTGGGCAATTTTAATGGTTCTCTGTAGAGCTTTTTTGTCCGCTACAGAGCTACTCCCAAACCAAGCCAGAATGCCATAAGTTAGGACACTCTCAATGGTGCTACGGTAGTAGGACAGAAGTAAATGCTGTGATAAATTTAACTTCCCGAGCATTCTCAGGAAATACAGCCTCTTCTGTGCCTTCTTTATTAGCATGTTGGCATTTATAGTCCATGAGAGGTCCTTTGAGATGTAAGTACCCAGAAATTTAAAACTACCAACTCTCTCCACTTCCTCACCGTTTATGTACAGTGGTAAATGTACATTTCTCTTCCTCCTAAAATCAATTATGAGTTCTTTAGTTTTTTTGATGTTAAGTGTGAGATGATTTTCTTTACACCATAGTATCAGTCTTTGTACTTCCTTTCTATAAGCAGACTCATTGTTCTTATTTATGAGTCCCACCACTGTCGTATCATCTGCAAATTTAATAATTGCATTGGTGTTATATAGTGGGGTGCAATCATGTGTGTACAGGGAATAGAGGAAGGGACTCAGCACGCAGCCCTGGGGAGCTCCTGTACTTAGTACCAGGGTAGAAGAATGGTGGGATCCCATCCTTACTGACTGTGGCCTATCTGTCAGAAAATCCTTTATCCACATGCAGATCTCCTGAGGTAATCCCAGGTTGATCATTTTTAAAAACAACCTATTTGGTAGAATGGTGTTAAAAGCAGAGCTATAATCCACAAACAACAGCCTCGCATAAGTTCCCTGTTGTTCTAAGTGGCTCAATACAGTATGGAGTACGATGGACACAGCATCATCAGTAGATCTATTTCTCCTGTATGCAAATTGCCATGGATCCAAAGAAGGTGGAAGACTAGCCTTAATGTAATCTCTTATAAAGTCATGCCAGTGTGTTGATAGTACTTCCATTTCTCTCCACACATATTCGGAGAACCTGCTCTGCAACATGCATCAAATTTTAGGATTTTCTTGGAAAGGAGAGGGGATTACTGGGCCACATTGGAAGACAGATCAAAAGAGGACTCCAAACTGTTAAAAAGTAATTAGGAAGGAATGGCAGCTGTAACCTATTGACCTATGCAGCAGCAAAATCCTTTTTTTGAAAGGATGTAACCCTACCATGGAGGTAATTAAATTTAAATAGTTTTGTTTAATTGGCTGGCATTGTGATATCACCTTAGTGACTTCGTTTAAATCTCTCTCAGTAAGAAGTAATTAAAAATCACTTTTCTTCAATGATCTTTCTTTCTGGTCAAGGTCTTTGCATTATTCCACTGATAATGTTTTCCACTCTGAATTTGGCTTACAGTGGGGGATGAGCTGTAAATGAAAGTTTACTACAGTGTAAGGCAGAGCTCAGGATGGCAACAAATAGAAAGCATTTTCAGTGTGATGCTTTCTATTTGTTGCCATCGTGAGCTATAATGTCTAATCAGAAACTTGCCCTACCAAGTCTCAGTGGTCTATATGCAGTTTACTTGAGAGACAGACCCAGAAAATTTGGTAGGATATACTTCTGATTAGATACAAGTAAATACAGTGGTGCCTCGCTTAACGATTGCTTCGTATAACGAAAAATATGCTTAACAAATTTTTTTGGAGCGATCTTGCGCTTCGTTTAATGATATTCCCTATAGGTGATTTTCGCTTAACGATTTCGGGACCATGCTTCGCTTAATGTTTTTGGTTTTAGGTCCCCTTGTTTCGCTTAACGTTTTTTTTGACAGCCCCGTTTTTGCTATTTTAAAATATTCAAAATGTTTAAAATGCTTGGAATCGTTAGTGCACCTAATAAAACCTTTGTTAACTTAATTTGGCTTTGTTCTGAGTCTTTTTGAATTTTTTGTGAATTTCCCCCCCATTGAAATAGGCTTCAATGCATTTCAATGGAGGAACTGCGTTTCGCTTAACGTTTTTTCCTATGGCGATTTTCGCTTAAGGACAGTAATCCGTTCCAATTGGAATGGATTATCTGGTTTTCAATGCATCTCTATAGGAAATGATGTTTCGCTTAACGATGTTTTCACATAGCGATTTTTTTTTGAACCAATTAAAATCGTTAAGTGAGGCACCACTGTAATATTAATCACAGTTTAGATTACTGTGACATTAATGTGCTAATTTTGTGCTTTATAAGGAGTGTTATGTCACTGAAAAGATCCCATCCATTCCATGAATCAGAGATGATCCCTCCCCCCGCAAATGGTGAAAGAGGAAGATGACATTACATTAATTTGAGTTGCTACCCTTGGCACTGAATGCTTAAACACTGGCTTGAAGGGAGTGATAGTATTTGCCTCAGTGCTTTCATAAATTTCACACATATGTACACACGGAGACACATTTTAGAACAAATCAGACCAACCGTCTTCTGGTATTTAATCACTGTTTCTGTTTTCCTTTTCATATTTTGTCTGAAAGACAAATAGACTTCTTCAACCACTCCTTATGCCCATCTGCCACCAGATGGACATATTGGTAGGGCTCTATAGCTCAGTGGTACAGCACATGTTTTGCATACATGATCAGACAAGAGACCCTGGCAACTCCAGGAGGTCTAGCAAATCCCTTGCCTGAAATTCTGGAGTTGTGGCCAGTCTATATAAACAGTGCTGGCCTAAATGATCCAAAAATCCAACTTGGGATAAGTTAAGTCTCTAATTACATATTGATATAACGCCGAGGTAGGGAAAGGGTGCAGTGGCTTTGCAGATGATCTTGTTATTAACACTAGTTTTACACTTAACTAAATGAACACAACTTACAATGTAAGTCTTACATGAACATGGCGGGAGGGGAGAAATCTGCCAAGGGATGTAAAGAGGCACATTTTATTTTGAAAGACACTGGCTTACGAATAATCTTTTTCATTACTGTATCCTGACTTTCGGTATTATAATAAGAATTGTTTCCCATGAGTGTTGTGAATCTTGGCCTATAAATACAGGTAAAATATAAAACTGATCCTTTGAGTGGTTTCATTTTAAAGCTGAAATCCTGTAGATACTTTGCAAATGAGTAAATCCGAATGAAATCAGTCAGGGCTTATCTCAAAGTAGATGTTTATAAGGACTGCATTGTTGTCATACCAGGAAAGGAAACGAATGAGTGAGAAATGGGGATGCAGATTGTGGAACTTTTGTTAATTGTAGAAAACTAGGCCAAATTTTTAAAGAATATAACAAATTGGATGGTTGTTTTGTTTGTTAATCTATTTGTGTGTGTGTTTTGCATCACAAAGAGAAAATGTCTATAGTAGTTTTTCCCCCCTCAAAGGGAAATATGCTAGAGACATTTTGTACATATTACAGTGACTCTGCAGGAGGTGGGAGGGGAATGTGTCTGCCAGAAGCAAGGAATCTCATGGGGCTTTCGAATGTATCATCCAAGTGTCGCAGCATGTCAGAAGAAACTAAATAGATGAGAATAAGACATTTAGTGAATATTCTTTTTATGTCTTGACAAGTAATCAATGAGTAATTAATCATTTCAGTGTGGCTGGTTGGGTATGTTTGGTAAAAGATACAATTGGGTTAAAAGTCAAAGTCTTTTCAAGGAAAAACATGTGTTTGAGCAACAGAGAACAGAACCTAGATGAAGGACATAAATAGTCTGCATTCCTGGCTAAGAACAATCTAGGTGCTTTGAGCACATAGTGCATCCATGGTGTGGGAATGGCCTTCTTAGCTGTGGTGCTCCAACGGCGGAGGCCAACCCTGCAGTTGCTTCAACCAGCTGAAAACTTTTCTGTTTGCTGAAGCATTTTAAATTAATTTTTTTCCCATTAGATTCTTGCTTTTTTGTTACTTTTCTTTGTTATACTGACATGTGCTGGAGGTTTTGGTTGATTTACTACACCATCGATAAGAATAAAACATGATACTGGATGTTTTCATAAATGAAATAAATCTGATGCAACAGAGTTTTTTAACATCAGTTTTTTAACATAGAAAAGAATACACAAAACAGACATTACAGAAACCCATACAAATATCAACTTTCAGACTTCTTCTTTGGGAGTCTTTGATTAATTTATTTACTTAAACTAATTAAAGCATCATTTAACAAAAATAGAACTAGCATTTATTTTTCAAATCATTGTATATTATTCTGTGCTTTCCCCTTCTGCAGGGGTCTTTCCAAAAATGAAAATAAACCATTGTTATAGTAATTTGTTTTGAAATGCAATTTTTACACATAAAATCTTATAAATTTGTTTATGGTTCGGTGTTTATTTCTTGTTGAGTATTGTTACATACAGCACTGATGGTACCTGTCTGTCATGGGTTTGGAGGGAAAGTTCCATCCTATGGGGAGTGGAAGGCGGGACATCAGGGGGAGGAGCTGTACTGTATATATATTTGGGAGCTTGTGTGGAGAGTGAGGAGTTGGTGTCTGTGTGTCAGACTGAGTACAACTGTGTGTCAGTTAGTACCTACCTGATAGGTTCAGGTTTCTATTTGGGTAGCCAGAACTGATAGGTTCAGGGTCTGTGCTTTACTTTAAAGTGTTCTGTGTGAACCAAACTGTTGTATGTATGATTGAGACTAAGCCACGTTACAGTATCTTATTTACTTGATCTTTTTATTTACCCTGTTTGTTATTTAAATAAACCTTGTTCTTTTGTTTGTTAAAAATCCATTCCTGGTCTGTGTGACTCCTTATAGGGAATGGTTGGTGGCAGCATAGTTAAAGTGTGGCACACTCCGGTAGGTCTGGGGTTGTCACATTGATTGGTGTCCAGCGTGTGGGATACGACTGGTCCAGTTGTCCAGTGGTCCAGCAAAGCCTTGGCAAGTGTGCCCAGAGCAAGGGGGGTCTAGTCAGGGAAAATCTGAGAGCGCGTAGGTAATCTTCTAGGCTTACCTCACGGGGAGGTACGCTAGTGGAAGAACGTGCCACCTCAGATTGGGGACTAGATTAGGGAGCTCTGAGGCAACCCGTTTTGGCGGGAAAAGGCTGAGGCAAAGCTGTGTGAAGTAACAGTGATCTAGCCTGTCTGCTGAGAGGCCTAGCAGAGGGGGTGGATTCTGCCTGGCAACAGTTGCAAGTTAGTGCTGAAGGAACAGCAGCAATCTATAGAAGGCTGTTTCTGAGGCAAAAGGAAAAAAGTCGTCGCTTTATTTTGAGGCTTGACTTTTGAAGGCAGCCTGTTCTGGGGGGGGGATTATGCCCTTGACTCGAAGCCAAATGGCAGAAATGGGGGAAGTAAGGGACCCACAGGTAGACCAAGGTTCTGAGGAGGAATTTGGCTCAGTGCAGGATGAGAGCACGGGGGAACTGACCTCAGAACTCAGAAAAATGTGCCTAGCCCAACAGCATGAACTGAGGATGAGGGAAATAGAAAGGGAAGAGAAACAAAGGCAAGTTGAAATGGAGGAAAGGGAAAGGGAGAAACAAAGACGATTTGAAATGGAAAAGGAAGAGAAACAGGAAAGGGAAAGGGAGAGGCAAAGACAATTTGAGTTAGAGAAGATGGCGTTTGAGTTAAGAAAATTGGAAATGATGAACCAGAATAATAATAACAATAGAGATTCTGAGGTGGGCCAATTGTCTAAAACTGACTTGAAGAAATTCCCTGTGTACCACAAGGGAGATTGCCCTGAGGTGTTCTTTTCCCTCGTGGAAAGAGCGTTTGTGGACTTCTCAGTAAGGGAAACTGAGAAGATGACCATTATGCGATCTTTAATCAGTGGCACCCTGGCAGAAGTCTATGCAGAGATGCCAGTGGAACTGATGAAAGACTTCGCTGAGTTTAAAAAACTGGTGTTTGCCAGACATGGGATAAATGCTGAACAGCTGAGGCAAAGATTCAGGTCACTCACGAAGAAACCAGAGCAGACTTTTACCCAAGTGGGGGCCCAACTGGTGAGGTTGCTAGAGAAATGGCTGTCTCAGGAGGGGACAGAGACCTTCCAGCAGCTCAAAGACCTGATAGCGCTGGAACAGTTTTATTCAGTCCTGCATGGGGAACTGAAGTTCCAGGTGAGGGAGAGGAAACCGAAATCTGTGACAGAGGCGGCAGAGATCGCAGATTTTATTTACCAAATAAGAAAGCCCTTAGGTGCTGAGGGGAAATCTGTAGGTAAACCCAAAGAAACCTACAGCAAGTACTCTCAGGGACCAGGGAAAAACCAGCAAGGGGGAGGGGCCCATGTGGAAGGGAAGCCCTCAGACATGAAACCACCAAGACCTCAGATTTTGGAGGGAAAACCAAAACCAGATGAGAAAGACTCCAAGTACAGCAGAAAATGTTATTTCTGTCAAGGAAAGGGCCATCTAATCTCAGAGTGTGAGAAATTAAAGCAGCTAAAGGGAAATTTGCCTCATGATTTGAGTGGAACCAAGCCAAAAGCTGTGTTCTGTGTCCAGAAAGAGCAAAGCTCCTTGCCATTGAGGGAGCCTGTTACCATGGCTACTCAATCTGGAACAGTTACATCTGCTGATCAGGCTGGGGAAAATGGTCCTCTTGTGGAGGTCAAGCGCTGCTTACTAGTGAGAACAGATTCACAATTGTTTGAGACCGCAGGGGTGGACGTAGGAATACTTGACCATCAGTATAGGGGGCTAAGGGATACTTGTTCCCAGGTGACCCTGTGCCATCCAGACATTATTCCTAGGAAGTATATAATCCCAAATGAGAGCCTAAAGGTGGCAGGGATTGAGGGACAGGTGATCTCACTGCCAGTAGCTGAGGTACCTGTGAGCTTTCAAGGCTGGAGGGGAGTTTGGCGGCTAGCGATTTCATCGACTCTGCCAGCAGCCGTGCTCGTGGGAAATGACCTGGCTGAACATGTGAAACGGGTGCTAGTGATTACACGCTCACAAGCCACCACGGGGACAGTTCAGGGGGGTACTGAAGGGCCCGAGGCGGAAGCAGATGAGGGTAGTTCCGAAGCTGTGGTGGAAACCTTAACCACAGACAGCAAATTTGGCCAAGAGCAAAAGGCAGACGCCACTCTCCGAAAGTGTTTTGAAAAGGTGTCAGACACCCAGCTAACACCTGAAACCCCAGCGAGATTTCGTGAGGAAAAGGGAATTTTATATAGAGAGACCCTGATGAATATCTCAAAAGGGGGAGATGGGATCAGAAGTCAGCTAGTGGTACCTGAAAAGTATCGCCCCATGATCTTACAAAGGGGGCACTCTGACATGTTTGCTTCGCACTTAGGGGTGAACAAAACACAGCAGAGAATCACACAGAATTTTTACTGGCCTGAAATAGGGAAGCAGATCAAGGAGTTCTGTAAACAATGTGATGTGTGTCAGAGGCAGGGGAATAACCGTGACAGGACCAAAGCGAAGTTGTGCCCTTTGCCTGTGATTGACACCCCGTTCAAATGTATAGGAGTGGATATTGTGGGACCTTTGCCCAAGGCCACAAAGAGGGGGAACCGGTTCATTCTCACCATTGTGGACCATGCCACGAGGTACCCCGAAGCCATACCCTTGACTAACATCGAAACTAACACAGTGGCAGATGCCTTGGTGGGGTATATGTCCAGGATGGGATTTGCCTCAGAAATAATCACAGATTTGGGCACATCGTTTACATCAAAGCTCATGAAACGGTTATGGCAAATCTGTGGAATTAGACACAAGGAAACCACTGCCTATCACCCCGAAAGTAATGGGTTAACGGAGAAGTTCAATGGGACTCTGATGCGCATGATTAGGGCTTACTTGGCAGAGAATCCAAACAATTGGGACCAGAAGCTGCAATCCCTTTTGTTTGCTTATCGATCAGTGCCACAAGCCAGTACCGGGTTCAGTCCGTTTGAACTTTTGTTTGGGAGAAGGGTGAAAGGTCCACTTGATTTAATCAAACAAAATTGGGAGCAGATCACCCAGGATGACCCACAAGATGTTGTGACTTATATAGACTCTTTAATGAATGACCTAAAGAGAAACCTAGAGCTAGCAGCAGAGAACCTGCAAGCTCAGAAGGTTAGACAGAAAACCTGGTATGACCAGAAAGCCAGGGAGAGGCACTTTAACCCAGGGGAGGAAGTGCTTTGGCTTAGGCCCTGCAAAGAGAACAAACTGCAGCTCAAATGGGCAGGACCATATAGGGTCATTTCCAAGATGTCGGACCTGAACTACCTTATAGAGCAGGAGGAACACCAAGCAAGGAGGGTGGTACATGTGAATGCCCTGAAACCCTACTACAGAGGGGAACAGAGGGTTTTATTTGCAATAAAAGCAGCTGAGAGTGAGGAAGCTGAATTACCCTTCTGGGAGGGTAGAGGGGAAGTAAAATACAACCCAGATGAGGTAAAGATCAGTCCTGCACTCACCCAAGACCAGCAGCAAGAACTAAAAGTGCTGCTCACCAAATATCAAAAGGTGTTTTCAAATAAGCCGGGGATAGTGAAGGGAGTGATGCATCGGATCCATACAGGGGATGCACCCCCGCAAGCAGTATCCCCATACCGAGTAACGGGACCCTATAGGGACAAGGTGCGGAAGAAGACTGATGACCGCATCCCGTGGACCAGCGACTGTGAGGAGGCGTTCCGGAGGTTGAAGGAGGCGCTCATCAATTATCCAGTGCTGCGTGCTCCAGACTTCGACCGGGAGTTCATCATCTACACCGATGCGTCTAACAGCGGGGTAGGAGCAGTTCTTTGCCAGGAGGATGAAAATGGCGACCAGCATCCAGTGTCCTACCTGAGTAGGAAACTCCAGAAAGGTGAGAGACATTTGGCAACCGTGGAAAAGGAGTGCCTGGCCATAGTCTACGCGATTCAGAAGGCCAAACCTTACATCTGGGGAAGACATTTTGTTCTGTGCACTGACCACTCACCACTGCAGTGGTTAAAGACAATGAAAACCCACAATAGTAAACTTATGAGGTGGGCTTTAAACCTGCAAGATTATGACTTTGAAGTGAAGGTGGTCAGAGGGTCAATGAACTGTGTTGCTGACGCCTTGTCAAGAAGACCCGAAGAGTGAAGACGGCGAAGAAACCATGGACTATGTATATTTTGGTGACCAAAAGTTAATTGTACCTGTTTATTAAACATGCTTGGTTTGTATTAATAAAGGTAACTTAATGTATTGTAAATGTTAATGTTTAAATGCATAAGTGTTATGTTTAACCTAGAGTGTAAGTATGGGATTGTATGTTATTGTATAACTGTTATGTGTTTTGATCCTGGTTGTTTTTTTGGAGAAAAGCACTTTAGCTTTTCCCCTGCAAAACAACTCATAAAGAGGGGAGGTGTTACATACAGCACTGATGGTACCTGTCTGTCATGGGTTTGGAGGGAAAGTTCCATCCTATGGGGAGTGGAAGGCGGGACATCAGGGGGAGGAGCTGTACTGTATATATATTTGGGAGCTTGTGTGGAGAGTGAGGAGTTGGTGTCTGTGTGTCAGACTGAGTACAACTGTGTGTCAGTTAGTACCTACCTGATAGGTTCAGGTTTCTATTTGGGTAGCCAGAACTGATAGGTTCAGGGTCTGTGCTTTACTTTAAAGTGTTCTGTGTGAACCAAACTGTTGTATGTATGATTGAGACTAAGCCACGTTACAGTATCTTATTTACTTGATCTTTTTATTTACCCTGTTTGTTATTTAAATAAACCTTGTTCTTTTGTTTGTTAAAAGTCCATTCCTGGTCTGTGTGACTCCTTATAGGGAATGGTTGGTGGCAGCATAGTTAAAGTGTGGCACACTCCGGTAGGTCTGAAGCAACCCTGCAGTTGCTTCAACCAGCTGAAAACTTTTCTGTTTGCTGAAGCATTTTAAATTAATTTTTTTCCCATTAGATTCTTGCTTTTTTGTTACTTTTCTTTGTTATACTGACATGTGCTGGAGGTTTTGGTTGATTTACTACACCATCGATAAGAATAAAACATGATACTGGATGTTTTCATAAATGAAATAAATCTGATGCAACAGAGTTTTTTAACATCAGTTTTTTAACATAGAAAAGAATACACAAAACAGACATTACAGAAACCCATACAAATATCAACTTTCAGACTTCTTCTTTGGGAGTCTTTGATTAATTTATTTACTTAAACTAATTAAAGCATCATTTAACAAAAATAGAACTAGCATTTATTTTTCAAATCATTGTATATTATTCTGTGCTTTCCCCTTCTGCAGGGGTCTTTCCAAAAATGAAAATAAACCATTGTTATAGTAATTTGTTTTGAAATGCAATTTTTACACATAAAACTCTTATAAATTTGTTTATGGTTCGGTGTTTATTTCTTGTTGAGTATAAATCAGAATTCCATTCTGCCCTCATTGTTTGCTACTGTACTCTGAACCTTCTGATAGACTAATAATATCACCCTAAAATTCAACTTCTCTATAATTCTGCCTCTTTTTCTGTATTCATGCATCTCTAAGAAATTTGTGTTGCATTTTGGAACTGAAATTTTAGTATTCTAAAATGCTACACAATGGTCCATGTAATGCAAGTGCACTTGTATATATATATTTTTTAAAAAACTTTCAACCGGAGTTAATTGTTTCTTTCCACAGATGATAATAATTCTCATGGAGTTACAGAGATCATATTGTTTATTAAGTACTGATCATAATTATACCCCTCTGGCAGCAAATATGACAGGGCATATCCTGTATAAGAGCTTGGAATCCTCTTGTTTACAGCAGAGATGCAGAATATTTCTTAAGTTCTCTCTGGCTGCATTTACCTCCAGGACTGTTGGTTACTGGTTGCATTCAAACCAGTCTCCCAGATTCTTCAGCCAAAAAATTATTCTCCTTCCTGCATTTCTTTTCCCATTTTAAAATTTTGATCACCCATAACAACCTGTCCTTTCTGTTTCAGGGTGAGTGATCAAAGTATTCCTGCTTTATATTCGCGAAGGCTTTCATGGCTGGCATCTAATGGTTGTAGTGGGTTTTTTGGGCTGTTTGGCCGTGTTCTGAAGGTTGTTCTTCCTGACGTTTCGCCAACAGAGCATGGACAGAGTTCCTACTCCAGTCTTCTGAAGATGCCGGCCACAGAGACTGGCGAAACGTCAGGAAGAACAACCTTCAGAACATGGCCAAACAGCCTGAAAAACCTACAACAACCATTATTCCTGCTTTCTATGTTTTATGTGTTTTATGACTTTTAGTCCTTTTTTTCATCACTATCTTGAGCCAGAAAATTCTTAGCAACATGTCAAATTATTCTGTCTTTTTAATATAGTAGATCGCCATATCCAGAGGATCAGTAGACACAGTTTCACTTGTCCGCTGTTTCAAAAAAAGCTATAAATGAATGAATAAATGAATGCATGAATAAACAAACATATACCCAAGGTATTACCAGAAATCCATATACCCAAGGTATTACCAGGACTAACCACTAGATGGAGCAAAAGCCTATGCTGTGTAAGGTAAAGGTAAAGGTTCCCCTTGACAATTTTTGTCCAGTCGTGTTCGACTCTAGGGGGCGATGCTCATCCCCATTTCCAAGCCATAGAGCCAGGGTTTTGTCCAAAGACAATCTTCCGTGGTCACATGGCCAATGCGACTTAGCCACGGAATGCTGTTACCTTCCCACCGAGGTGGTCCTTATTTACCTACTCGCATTTGCATGCTTTCGAACCGCTAGGTTGGCGGGAGCTGGGACAAGCGGCGGGCGCTCACTCTGTCACATGGATTCGATCTTACAGCTGAAGATCTACAGACCTTACAGCACAGAGGCTTCTGGGGTTTAACCCGCAGCGCCACCACGTTTCCCCACCACCACGTTCCCCAGCATGCTGTGTACAGGTAGCTTAATGGAAATTTACTCAGGGCCTAACGTCTCTGAAGGAAGCAGCTTCTGGTAAACTGGAAAAGCCACATGTACAGGGGAGGCAGCAGTTGCTGGTTTCAGGAAACCTTCCCTTGTGAGCAGGAGTGCCAGAAACCCTTTGGTCCTCTGGGCCAGGGCTTTCTCTCTCAACTATGCACAGAGACTAAAGAAACTGGAAGTAAGTGCTTTATTTATCTGCTATATCTAGCATCTGGGGGGGGGCTTGGAACAGATCCCCCATAGATACTATGGTCCTACTGTAGTTGCCTGTGTGACGTCCTACAATTCCACATTGCATAATAGAACAGAGAATTCATAGTGCCATACAACACACATCCTCAAAACCAATTTTAAGTTTTTGTCGCTTGCTACATTCTTCATTGGTTGGAAGTCACCTGAGGCCAGCTTCAGTCCTGACTCTTACTGCGTGGCTACAATCCCACTATTCATTCAGTCACTTTCCAAGATACTTATATTTGTCTACACCCCACCTATTTTTATTTTGAATTATTCACTTTTTCCTAGTTTTTTAAGATTCACTCATTCAAAAACAATGATTTTTTCAGGATGCTCGTAATATAAGTCCTACCCACAAAATAAGGCCAAGTTAAGTGCAGCAACCAGAAGATGACATGAATATTTGAATATATATAGATTGTTGTACATGAGGAAAAAAATCCCCTGAAAATAAGCCCTAATGCTTTTTTTGAGGCAAAAATTAATATAAGACCCTGTCTTATTTTCGAGGAAACACGGTACATACTGTCATCTTGACCATTTCATCATTATTGGTTTACCTCTCTTTTCCAAGAACTTCAGAATAGAGAAATTGAAAGCTTCTTTCCTTCATCAATTGAATACTCTCTTTAAAATTATTGCATGCACTTCTGTCCATCATCTTGTCTTTCTGTCTGAAGTAGTAATACGTACATCCAAGGAACATTTTTTTTCCAGAGACACCTTGCAATTTGTCCAGGCTACTTACATTTTTTAGACTCTACAATAAGTTAGTATCTTACTGAGCTCCTGATGAGTAGAAGGTCCTGCCAGTGTGGTAATACAGGATAATGCCATTTGTGTAAGCTTAGCCAAATTGCGATTTGTGATCTCCATAAATAAAATTTATCCTCCATTTGACAATAGTACTCTCACATTATGCTGGTGTGACTTTCCACTCTAGTGAAACTCAATAGGAGATTGAAGGCACCCTATGAATCATGAAGTCCAACCCCTGTCAAGGAGGCACTCCCAACCTCTGGCTCCATAGCCAGATGGCTAAACCTCTCTGAAGTTCAATAATTAGTCATATCATTTAAATTCAGAAGTGTAAATCATTAATCATACTCTTCATACAAGTTATTTATATCTGAAATAAATCTTTCTTTTTAGAGGTGAAAGCTGTGATATTCACAAATGAAGCAGTTCTTTTCTTCAGACACTTTTTCCCCTGCTCCCTTTAATGTGTAATTGGTTTGTGCACATGGCAGCTTCAGTGACGTGAATCGTAGATGAACAGAGCACCTCTGAAGGAAAAATGACTTCAGCATGCAAATTGCATTTTCCCCCCACAGAGTCCTTGACACAATAGACTGTAATGGCTTCTTAATGATCTACAAATTATGTGAGTGCACAATGTCTGAAGGAATTTTAAAACCCAGCATAAGATCAAAAATACATTTTGTACATTATAATATTCACATTTATTTACATTTTCAACAAGCAAAAGTGAAGAGGGCAAAATGAGTCACATTCAAAACAACAACAAAACAACTATTCAGAGAGATGTGCAATCTAGTTCTTAGGTTAAAAGTAACATTGCATAGAATTCTAGAAAAAAATCATATCCATTCATTTTATTTTAGTGATAGATTTCTATCTTGCTTTTTAGGACATTCATGTTTCCAAGGTGGCATACAAATAAAAAATAACAATATAATAAAATTATGAGTAATTACAACACACTCACATCTGTCCTCTTACCCAACAACTTGAAGCAACATTCACAGTGACTTCAGCAGCAGCAGCAAAGAGCATGGCTATACTAATTGAAAACATCAATTTATTTCCAGATACACCTTGCAATTTTTCTAGGCTGCTTCAGTTCTTTATGTCTAGGTTCTACAATAAAGAGACTGGGATAAGTAGTATACGGGGGCTGTAAAAGCCAACAAAAATGGAGATATGCAGGGCAAGGGGCTTTAAAGATGGGAGATAACACTTATTGATTCTGGGTCCTGCTTCCTATATTTTAAATGCCTGTGATCTTCCCTATCAATGAAAAGAGAGATATTTCAAAAAGAACAGAGGAAAGGAGAGGGAGTCTGGATGGTTTCTCTCCTCTGAATCAAAAATCTATATTTTGTTGAATACAGTATTCCTCTTAGCATCGTAGAAACTGTAGTGTTTTTTATACTAATAGCATTTGTGGAGTATAATGAATGATCTTGCCAGATTTATAATGACTGCCCAAACTTGATTAAACTTGTGCATTTTCTTTTCAATTTAGGGATTCAAGGTTGCTTTTCCCCTTTACATATCATTTAATTAATGTATCTGTATTTATCTTTCGTGAATAGCTGCATTATGATTTATTTATTACCATGTAGCTTTTTTCTGTTGGGAAAGTGTGAAGGCAAGAGGAGAAGGGGATGACAGAGGATGAGATGGTTGGACAGTGTCATTGAAGCTACCAACATGAATTTGACCAAACTCTGGGAGGCAGTGGAAGACAGGAGGGCCTGGTGTGCTCTGGTCCATGGGGTCACGAAGAGTCGGACACAACTTAATGATTCAACAACAACAAAAAGCTTTGTATACTTAAATTATAAATTCTAGAACTCACTAAAAATGTTGAGTTAATTTAAATGAAAATGATGTCTGGACTAATCATGAACCAAGAGCGGTATTTCAATCCAGTTATCTGTTATCTTTATTACCATCTTCACACACGAATTGAAGGTTATTCATGACTTTGTGTACCTTGGCTCAACGATCTCTGATGCTCTCTCCCTAGATATTGAGTTGGATAAACACATTGGCAAAGCAGCTACAGTGTTCTCTAGACTCACAAAGAGAGTGTGGCTTAATAAAAAGCTGATGGCGAATACCAAGATCCAGGTTTATAGAGCCTGTGTCCTGAGTACACTCCTGTACTTCAGTGAGTCCTGGACTCTTTATGCACGTCAGGAGAGGAAGCTGAACACATTCCATATGCGTTGTCTCAGACGCATATTTGGTATCACCTGGTTGGACAATGTCGCAAATCGAGTAGTCCTAGAACGAGCTGGATTTTTTAGCATGTACACATTACTGAAACAGCAACATCTACGTTGGCTTGAGCATGTTGTGAGAATGGTTGACGGCTGGATTCCAAAAGATCTCCTGTATGGAGAATTAGTGCAGGGAAATCGCCCCAGAGGGAGACCACAGCTGTGATACAAGGATATGTGCAAGTGGGATCTGAAGGCCTTAGGAATGGACCTCAACAGATGGGAAACCTTGACATCTGCATGTTCAGCCTGGAGGCAGTGGTGCATCATGGCCTCTCCCAATTTGAAGAGACCCTTGTCCAGCATGCCAAGGCAAAGAGGCAGTCCTGAAACCAGCCAAATCAGGGAGCTGGACAGGGGACAGATTGTATTTGTCTTCAGTGTGGAAGGGATTGTCACTCTCAAATTGCCCTTCTCAGCCACACTTGATGCTGTTCCAAGTCCTATATTCAGAGCACGTTACCATGGTCTCTCCTGACTGAAGGATGCTTAATCTACCTGTTATCTCAACCGTTTTGCATTCTTATAGCGGAAATATGTCCCTTCCCCTCTCTACAGGTTATCTGTTACTGACATTACCTGGACTCGTCCCTCCTACACACAACCTTACTGTTTGTCTGTTTTCTCTTCCTCAAAAATCATGGAGAATCCTGTGTATAAGTGGTATCAGTATGCAGTTATCAATTGGTATGGAGAGCTTGGCTCATATGTCAGATGATCTGCATAGCAGAAAGAAGGGACTACACAACGTCTTCAGGATGCAGAAAGTACCATTGGCACAGGGCAACGGATGAGCATGCACGGTTTTGAGGTTATATGGTATCCCAACTTCAGTTATGCCTGACATTTTTTGCGGGTAAGGAGGAATGAAACTCAAGGCAATGCCTGCTGTACAAGATAGCAGAGTTTAGCTCAAGTTCCAAGATTTATGTTTTTTCCCCTCAAATCAAGTCATGCTAAAAATTGAGTCTGTAATCTTCTATAGTAGTGCTTCAGTAAATACAAAAAAATCACACCAGTATCTTGGAGACATGACAACAGTGTACTTGGGCGTATTGGCACCAATGGTTAGAGCTTTCCAAAAACATACCATCATATTGAATATTGATATGCAATTCATAACTAATTATCTGTAGGGCTTTTTTTCATTCTATCATTGCTGATTTATTGATGTGTCATTCACAGTCGTGTGGTTTTTTACATTTAAGTGTCCTGGGCCAGAGCTGAGGAATAATTCCTGACAACGGATCACGTACTGTATTTCCCTTTCTTACCCAGCAGGCCGAGGCAAAGAGGCAGTCACGAAAACAGCAAAATCAGGGAGCTAGACGGGGTGCAGATTGTATTTGTCTTCAGTGTGGAAGGGATGGTCACTCTCGAATTGGCCTTCTCAACCACACTAGACACTGTTCGAAGTCCTCCATGCAAAGCACGATACCATAGTCTCTCGAGACTGAAGGATGCCTATGACCATGACATGACTGATCAACTATTCTAAATGTACTGTGTGCTATCAGCGCTTAAGACAGGAACGGAACAGAAAAGTGGTTTTATGGATTACAAATTCCAATTTGGCTTTTGGCAAATGCTGATACTGCTTTTGAGGCTCATCCGTAACAATCTCCAAGGCTCTGTTCGACATAGATTTTTGTGGTATTTGAACAAATGGCTGCCTAGAAAACATTTTCAAGTCAAGAACTAGTCATGGTGGTACACACTGCACACGTCTTTGCTTCCACCTGTTTGCTTTTTTTCCTTCAGGTTTCAATTATGTCTTGTATTGTAGGGAGACTATTGCAATTCAGGTTTATTCCTCAGAGGAAATCTATACCCAACCCGATCTTTCCACTGAACTAGAAAAAGATAAGCTGATCCAAAGTTGACAGCTATAGATTTTTAGAGGCAAACAGAGTCTATTTTATGGCTTTGCAGACAACTAGCTTTCACAACTAATAGCTTCAAAATGTTTTGAGCCTTTGTAGTTTACCACAGTTGACGGATTAAAAGGGAAGAAATGAATAATATCACATTCTGCAGAAATCTGCTACTGTGCTGTAATTCAAACGGACTATACTGTTCCAAAGAGCTGCAATTCCATGCCTCATGCACCCAGTATCTGTCCTATATACAGTATAAGGTAGATTAAGGGGAATGCTCAGTGTTTTTTCTCCTAATTTGGTGTTGGAATTAACCTCCGGTTCTGGATTAAACTGGAAGGGTAGGATTTTATTAGCCCCTCCAACCAGGTGGAATGGCTTTTATTAGCATATCAGGGGAGAAGTGTTTCTCCATTCCCTCTATCTTTTCGTTACCCACTGACTAGTATACAGAACAGAGGGGAACCAAGAGTCTAGTGAGCCAACATTTATGGCAGGTGAATCCGTGGTGAACTGGTAGTATAGGTCAAAAATTAAACAGGCCCAACCTTCTCAAATTTACTGGATCAGCAATATGAAATTTACTGGATCAGCAATATGAAATTTACTGGATCAGCAATATGAAATTTACTGGATCAGCAATATGAAAATCTGTAAAATATGTACTATGTTCACACATAGTACATGTGGGTGGGTGTGGGTGTGTATTTGGGTGTGTGAACACTGTAGATATTTAGTATAGTACAAGTATAGTATATATAATACAAGATTTAAAATCTCTTGATGCTTGAGCCCAATTTGATTATGATGAATTTACAATTTTTTTGCTCTTTCAATGATAGGCAAGAATTTAGATGTAATCCTTTGTATACTTATGTGGGGATAAATGCAATGGAACACAACAGGACTTTTGTCTGAGAAAAGAGCTGTAAGCTTGCAAAATGACTCGTTTACATTGTATACAGGAGGACCACATTTCTGTTTGTTTATTTATTTATTGCATTTATACCCCGCCTATCTAGTCGAACAACCATTCTAGGCGGTGGTTTTTTCTAATTGTTCTGTACAAGTTTGGTCACCAACCAGTATTTTTCGTACAGTTTAAATGAGGAAGTACCTACAGAAATCTTGAAGCTTCTCAAAAAGGCACTAAAACAACATCAGCATAATACATCAGCTTCGGCCTTTCTCTCAGAATTATATTTCCAATTGCTGAAACTTATCTAAGAAAAAACAAAAGCAACCCCCCCAAAAAAAATTTATTTCAAGGGACTGAATGCAAATTTATTTATTTAGATAGGGGAGTATTTAAATAGCCCTGGGAGTAGACAACTTTGTTGTTGTTACATACTGTCAAGTCGGAACTGATTTATAGTGACCCTAATAGGGTAAGTGAGACATTTAAGGAGCGGCTTTACCAGTTCCACTCCCCCAGTGAGTTCCCATGGCTGAATGGGGATTCAAATCCAGGCCTACTTAGTTCTAGTCCATCACTTTGCCCACTTGATATACTCTTGAGTATCAAGGTTGATATAATGTTGCAATCAAATTTAAGTAACTGGGGACCAGCATGTTAGAATGCACTTACATATATTTAAATCTTAGCATGTTTGTGTACTTGTGTGGATTCTGTCACCGTCCCGACTGTGTTACCCGTATTGGATATGTTATGGTACAGTATTACCTCCACTGTACAATTACGATAGCATAAGAAGACTACTCTCCTCTAGGCAGTCAAGTAATACTTTGCACAATATCACCAAGAAAAGTGCACTGGAGCAAAAATTATTCAAGGCAATGTGAGTTCTCGTCCTTTTGTTAAGCTGGATTTCTTACAGCTGCTGTTGCTCATCCTGCCCCAGGCAGCCTTGGTCTCCCAGGAGAGATTCTGCAATGATACACATGATAACCCCACAGTGCAGAAGTAAAAAGATAGTATGCCATTTACTGTTTTGGATGCTCTTCTGCTGGATTACACAAAACAGGTTCTTGAATAACAATGCAGTTTTCTCCTAGAATTGCCCTCTGGCAAAACAAAGATCTGTTTCTAATGGTAGTCCAGCAGACTTTATTTGTGAGGCTTACTAGCAGAAGTAAACTGGTTATTACTCTGTTTATTTTATTTATTTATTTATTTATTTTGCATTTAAACATAACTAGTTTTCTGCCTAAGCATGCATATTCCATTGAAATAAATGAAATTGCTTGTCATCAATATTCAGTTTTGGAAAAGTTATGTTGATATCCACCCAGAAGAGCTCAACTCTGAGATGTGTGCTGCTTTAGAATGACAACTATAGCTTGTTCAGTTTGTGGAACGCATTTAGTTATGACAGCTTGGTGTACAATGGTAGAATACCATTGTGTCTCACTCAGAGCGAGACAATATTCTGTGCAGAAGACTGGACAGATGCATTTCATATTTATATGATTTTATTTTATGGAGGAAGTCATCCACTGGTATCCAGGCTCCACAATCCTTTTCGTTTTTGTTTTTGGTGGTGGTGTCTGAAAAAGCCAACATCGCTTCTATGCAAGGACACACACGTTAGATTTTACAAATGGAGATTTCAAGACTCAAGCCTGCATGATATTCAGTCCCCTGGCTCAGGCTTCCTGTTACTTAAATATAACTTACTAGTTATTTATTCACAGACTTTTATCACCCTTTGGCCTGTTGTTGCAGCAGAATAAACAGAGAGAATTAATATTTTAAAAACAAGCACAGGAGGGAGAGAAGTTCGAATTCAGCTTGGGGTCTGTTCTGCAGGCCCTGTAGGATTTGGGGATGCTTGTGACTGTTGATTTAAATTAAAGGTTGGAGTAGCTAATTGTAAGTAGGAAGTCACTTGTAATTAGTCTTTCCAGAATAACTAATGTAAACCAAGATTTCATTACATAATAATGTATTAAATGATTCAAATGTTTCTTTGTGCATTTGCCTCGTATTGTGGGTGTTGAAGCAGCAATGAGGTGGATGGGAGAGGGCGTCAACCTGTAGCGTTATAAAAAGCAAGCAAGCAAACAAACAGCAATAAAGTGTGCTGTTCATATACCTCCCCATAGCACTTAGAGCACTCTCTGGGCAGTTAACAATTTAATTATGCAGGCTACACATGGCCCCCAGCAAGCTGGGCACTCAAGTTTACTGATCTCAGAACAATGGAAGTCTGAACCCAGGTTGTGAGCAGAGTTTTGACTGCAGTATAGCAGTTTAACCACTGTGCCATGAGGTTCCTATTTTAAAAAGTAACTAAAAGTTACTAAAAGTAACTGCTTTAGCTACTGTAAAGGAATGGGGCAACAGTTATTTTAAAAAATGATAACTCCAATAGTAATTAACTATTGGGAGATTTGAATACTAATAATTACTTTTAAAAAGTTAAATCTGAAAGTCTGTTGTAAATACAGTGGTGCCCCGCATAGCGAGGTTAATTCGTTCCGGATTAACCATCGCTATAAGAAAACATCGCTAAACGGGATGGAAAATGCCATTGGAATGCATTAAACTTAGTTTAATGCGTTCCAATGGCTTCTGTACTCACCGTTAAGCGAAGTTTTCCCCATCCGCAGCCATTTTCCCGCCCTCGGTAAGTGAGGGCAGGGCGCGAAAACGCTGCGCATGGCCATTTTGGGCGTCCGGCGGCCATTTTGAAACCGCTGAACAGCTGATCCGTGGGCGTCGCAAGTTTTGCCCATTGCGGCGGTTGGGATGCCTTCGCATTAGCGATCCCAAAAAAGGGATCGCTATGTGAATTCATCGTTATACGGTGCGCTCGTTAAGCGAGGCACCACTGTACAAGGGCCTAATAAAATATATACAATATAATTCTCCCACTTGCATTTGAAAACAGCATTGATCCTGATTAGCTTCTGAATTCTCGTCTGATCGTCTGATACCTGAATTTCCTTCAATCTGAAAAGTTGCTAATTGACTGGGGTATCTGGAAAGATGCAGCCTGAAAAAGTAATTTTTCCTCTCTCAGATTGAATTCCTCCAGCACCCTCACTCAGGAGGACACTGGATAAGGTGTGCCAGATGGTAATAAGGGGCCCAGGTTTTCTGATGCTAGAGGCAATCTGTATTTCATATACAGTATGTGGTTCACAGATCTACCTAGAGTTCAATGCCTTTCCTCATGAAGGAGGTGCCTTATGTCCTTTTTTCTTTCAAAGCAGGGCTCAATCCCACTGATAAGAAAAACCCTCTTTTGTATTGGGTTGGGTTGAAAACAACTTGGTTTAGATTTTAATGTACACATGAGGCATACACATGTGTGGATTACTGTGTTCAGGGAGCGAGTTTATCTGCTTTTCTGGCAGAGATCCTTTTATTTTGTAATGCCCCTGCCACATTTTTTTTAAAAAAAAGTCCTACTATCTGATACAGTACTATACCAGGTAGCAGGAATTTTAAAAAATATATAATAAAGTACCGTGCTTGCTTCCCAAACCACCCACCTAATCATCCCCTCCACTAGTGCAATCACTCCCCCCTCCTTCCTGATTGCCATCACTCTGTTCACTGCACCACACTGGATGTTGTGTTGAGGCAGTATTTGCGGGTACATTCCTTCACTCCCTAGAAGAGAGTGTTCTAGCCCCATCCTCTTCCATTTCTGGTTTCACCCTCTTCCTGTGGTAGTGAGGAGTCTGGAATGAGAATTTGCCGCTAAGCATCGACTTGCTTGCTATGAGTCCTGGTCCTGGAAAATCAGGGTTAGAGTGCTCTATTCCTCATGGCGCAGTGGTTAAACCGCTGTATTGCAGCCAAAACTGTCCTCACGACCTGGTGTTCAATCCCAGGTAGCCGGCTCAAGGTTGACTCAGCCTTCTATCCTTCTGAGGTCGTTAAAATGAGTACCCAGCTTGCTGGGGGGGGGGCAATGTGTAGCCTGCATAACTAACTTGTAAACCGCCCAGAGAGTGCTTGAAGCACTATGGGTCGGTATATAAGCAGCACGCTTTGCTTTCCATACATGCTGAGCATGCCTGGATTATATAATGCACAAAGAGGGCTTGGATCACTCTGTAGTCATTTCCCCCCCTCTTTGTATGTAAATAAATGAGTAGCCCATTTATCCGAAATTATTATGTTCTTAGAAAAAGAAAAGAATTGCATTTACCATCATGTAACCATGTTACCTCACTGACCGTAAATGGTCTTTGAATAACCCTATTAGCAAGAGTTTGCGTTAGAGAACTAATTCAGATTTCTTTCTAGTAAGCCACAGCACATATTATTTTTAGGACTGTGAAGTTTATCATAAATAACTGAACTTTTTCATAAGTCTTGTCTTGAACACCTCAGAGACTGGCATAAGTAATCCAGCATGGTGTGGCACATCAGATCATTGCAGATATTATTAACTTTATTCAGTTCAGTACCAGGAAGTAAAATCCAGAGTCAGATAATATTTCTTTAGCTATCTCAGCCTTTCTCTTCTCTCCTTGTGGGTGGGTGCCTGTCTATTGTAAAGATCTATGAAGAAAATAGGCTTATTGCTCATACAAATACAGTACTTATCCATGAAAGTGTTGCCTTTAAGGGGACCTGTATCTTAAAAAAATCCCAAAGTAACATATTAAGATGAAATTTTAATCCCACATGAAGAAGGGAAATAGTTCTACATTTCAGTGAACTGAGAAAGTGTCTGAAATCCTGACTAGTTGCAACTAGATGTTGTGGCAATCTTACAGAGGAAAGCACCACATTATTGTTTCCAGCAGTATTGTTGAGTTCATTTGTGTTAAAAGCAAACAAACAAACAAATAAACAGAAATGAATGATCCAAGCAGTTCCAAACTGATTTTTTTAATTGGAAGGGGGGGTGCTGCCCAAAATCAACACAGCTACCAATTTCTGAATTTGCAATTAACGTCCAAATTATTGCTTGAAATAAGTGAGAGTTCTGTATACACCCATAGAACAAATAGCAACAGCACTGCTTGTGATTAAAAATAAAGTGCATATACTCAAGGTGATATTATCCAATCTTTTCCCCCTCTGTAGTTTTATCTACAAAACAGAATCCACATCTCAGAGTGTCTTTTGAAGTCACTACCATGTTACTCTAGTAGGACATGGGAGTGTTATGTGAGTAGTTTGCCATTGCCACCCCCAATGAGTTTCCATGGCTGAGCAAAAAACCAGGTCCCCTGACTCCTAATCTGACCCTTTATCCACCACACTGTCTCTTGTTTGTGACTGTATTTTCCAAACTGATTTTCTGACAGCTGTGACATGAATATCAGTTGACATTGCCATCTGACAGAAATCCCAAGTGGCCACTGAGGATGTATACTGACTGTATCATTTGCTTTCATCTGGTGGCAGTTTTGCATTCTCTAGCATGGGCCATGCTGTATGGGCCATGGGACAGAATGGATGAGCTTAGACCAATCATAGTTCTGGCTGATCCCCAGGCTTAGAGGGTGAGCATCTGAGAAACAAGGTCATTTCTTTGGTTGACTCCTCCCCTATTCCTCAAGGGCTTTTAGGGGACTCAGGTCTTTCACCATACCAATTTCATCTGCCCCCTTCTGCAGTCTCTCCACCATATGGTTATAGGGATGCAGGTTGACTGCTGCTTGATAAGATTGTGAAATAATTTTCATCAACTTGCACCTAATGTGGTGGTTTGTTTTCACTTTCCCTTTTCCAACGAATTCATGAGCTGCACTGTATACTATATTGTTGATTATATTAGGCATGTCAATTCAGGAAAACAGAAATCATCTGACCTCTTACATCTCTGTGCATTTGTTTTAAGAATTTTGATCTTGCACTTCAATTGGCAAGATTCCCAGAGTGCCTTATATAACATTAATAAGAATAAATAACAACAAAAGGTCTTAGGGCACTTTAAATACCAAGTTTTATTTTGCACAAGCTTTTGAGAATTGAAGCTAATGATGAGAAAAAGCTCTCTGTTTAGATCTTGTTGGGTTTCTCTGAATTCCACTGGCTTTTTCTTCTCAGCTTGTTTAGTATCAGGTGGTGAGTCCCCCCCCCATTTTTGCACATTTTTGTCCATTTTAATGGGTGCATTTATTTACTATCATACCAAACATTAATGCATTAAAATTCATTTACACAGTCTCCTCATTTACCGAGGCATATTTGTGCTTTTTTTCAAGTACATGCATTTTAAAACAATCATTTTGTGGGTATTTTTTCATCTCTAAAGCATCCTATAATCTTTGTGAATGTGTGGCTTTTGGAAGCTAGATACCTTTCCTCTTGTAATATTTTTTCACCACTGCAAAGATACTACTTCTGGCAAGACTGTTATCAAGTCCTAACAAAAACCATCCTTGAATTTCCCCTTTCAGTTGCTAATTAGGAGTCAGCCCTTCCATCAATCCCAAATTATGTTTCGCTGGGTCAACTGGGAATACTATCTGGATTCAGGCCAAGCCATGTTGCTTCTAGTGGCATGCATTACATTGTGGTAAGATGGGGGACAGGAGGGTTGTGGGAAAACAGAAAGGCAAAAAGTGCAAACCCTGATAGTCACTGCCAATAGAATGATTATTGTAATAGTGGTCCTTTAACAGTTATGCTGACGGAAAGATTCAGTCCAGTCCACATATTGGAGAATTCTTGTGCATGGAAGTAGTGATCAGTAATGAAACTACAAACTAAAAGCAAGGAAAAGAGTACAAACAGTGGTCATATAACAAACAAACAAAAGGTGGTAGCTGGACAGACATTCCTGTAAAAATGAGGTGATTAACACATGGCCAGGAAAAAAACCAAAACAGTTGTTCCTGTTCAAGCCGCTGAAGATAGAGCTGAATCATGATCACATCTTTTTTTTTTAACTACACCAGTTTATTACATATACGTAACTCTGGAGTCCACTGTTTGCTCCATTTCCCCCCATATTTTGTGAGAAAGAAACTGTCAATGGTTTGTTTCTTCCAGGAAAAAAAAAGCGGGGGGGGGACTCACACACTGTAGAACACAGCAGAACAGAAAAAGAATGTGTTGTGATTCAGTGTAGCATTCTGTACAGCTTTTAAAATGCAGCTCAGTGTTTGTTTTATTTAGTGCTTGGGAATTTAATTATGAAATTATATTAATACACAGCAAATAGTGTTATGAGTTAAATATACGTGTTATGGGCCATGTGTTTCAACATATACCAGCACAGTTAATTGAAGCAGCTTGTGCAAACACTTCCCTTCAGTGTATTCTCAAAGGCTTCCCTTCAGCTTTCCTTGACTGAAGATTTTTGACCTGACATAATTGCAATTGCACAATCAATAGCCTTTAGAGGACAAAATATGCATTTCTAATAGCTTGAATAGAAGCAGCGTGCATCCCTGAATATGAGGCTTTTTTTTAAAAAAAGGAAAACTTATTAGAACCAGAATAACCCCGTTGAAACTGGAGGAATTCATTTAAGCCTGACTGCAATAACACTTCCTACCAGGTTATATTACTTGATCACTCTTCATTAATGTTTGCAGCAAAGTTATTAAGTGCGTGATATTGCGGAAGTAATCTTACTGCGCAGGTCAGCAACTGGCACTCCGCAAGGCAAATCCCGTGGTCTGAGCAACGCTAGCTGGCAAATATTTCCTCCCTATTTACTTCCTGAAATGCAAGAAGACATAAACTTGCTGCAGTCACTGGTCATCTTTTGCTCTTCTCCCTAGCCTGGAAAGGTCAATTGCCCTCTAAAGAAATGATTAGTTAAATCATGTTTGTTTTTAAAAATAAGCCTCACCCAAGTGCTTTTTCTCTCTCCATTTCACCACAGTCCCATCCTTCCATTCCCTCTCAGCTCCTAAAATCTTTAAGGAAGGCCCTTCTCTCTGTCCCACTGCCTTCATAGGCATGCCTGGTGGGAAAGCGAAAGAGGGTCTCTTCTGTAGCTGCTTCCCAATTGTGGCCAGTGCTCACTTGAGAGGCTAGAGATGGACACCCCCCCTCCCAATCCTTTTGGAGACAGGTGAAGAACATCCTTTTTAGATAAGCTGTCAACAACTATGCGGGCAGTGAAGAGTTTTGATTTTGGGTAATGTCCGTTACTATTATTTTGGGCATTTCAATATCTTTGTAAGGTATTTTCATTGCTTTAAAGCAATAGCTTTAGTACTGTCATATATGTAATTGTTTTTAATGGAAATCATTCATTGTGTTTTTCGTTCGTATGTTTTTAATCATCTTTGAGCTGCGTTTGGGTCCCTTTGCTGGGAGAAAGGCCACATTAAAATGCAAATGAATAAACAGATAAATATAAAGATAACAAGCATTTATATCTCCTCTTTCATCCAACCAAGAGAACTGAGACAGTTTACAAACTATTTAGAAGACAACTATGAAGCTAAAAATATTTACAATTTTTAAAAAAGAAATTAACATATAATGTATCAAAACTGCTGAATAAAACTGTACAAAACAATTAATGAGCAAATGAAAAACACAAAAAAAATAACACTCTCCATTAAATCTGCTTGGCGAGATGTTCCTTACCAAAAGCCTGCCTAAAAGGCAAGATCTGCCTGATGGCAGGAGGAAGGAGCCAGACTGGCCTGTTGTGGAAGGGAAGTCCACAGCTTGGGGATATTCACTGAAAAGTCCCCCTCACACCATGTGCCTGTGTGATGATGGAGGGACTTAGAGAAACACCTCCCTGGAAGATACAGTGTCTGACAGTGAAGGAGCTTCGTTCTTCTTAGCAAGGGTGACCTGGCTTACATGTGGCCACTTTTAACGTAGATCCTTGTTTTCACAAGGACAGCTTTTGGGTAAGCTGCCCATCAGACTGTGTAAGTCCTTCCAGGATAGCTGGGGGATCCTTGGACTTTCCACTACATATGGTAGATGCCTAGGTACATAGTCAATTAGTGCTTAAAGAATGTTGAGTACTTTATAAAGCTTGAACATAACAGTGGGTTGTCCTCTATGTTGTATACCATTTGATTACAACAACCAGACTAATGTAACACTCTTTGGGAAGTGTGCGAGATGAAGGTTGTCAGGTGTCAGAGTACCAGATGGAAGTGGCTTTAATATTTATTTAAAACATTTATAACCCACTCTATATCACAGGATGTTAGGTTGGGTTACAGCGCTATATAAAACAGTTTTAAAAGGGATTATGAAAGCAATGTGAAACCAAGCAATTTAAAAAAGATAGAACATCAAAACCATTGCATTAAAACCTTACAGGCCCTAATCCTTAGCTTCCAAAGGCCTTACTAAACAAATCTTGACTTCATGCTGGAATGATACCAATGTTAGCGTCAATGAAGCCTCTGAGGGGAGGGTGTTCTGTAGTTGGGGTGGTATGGCAGAAAAAGCCCTACCTTGTGTCTCCACAGAAAGGAGTGTTCTTAATGGTGGGATACAGAGGAGGGGCTCTGTAGCAGATCTTAGTGATAGGGCAGGTTTATAGTGGGAGAGGTGTCCCTTCAAATATCCAGGTCCCAAGCTGCTTAGGGCTCTGTAAGGTCCCAAATTGGTTAGGGCTCTTGAACATAAACTGGAAGCATATTGGCAGCCAGTACAAATCCTTCAGAATTGGTGTCATGTGGGTTCTGAAGGATGTTCCTTTTAAGCACTCTAGCTGCTGTGTATTACACTTGCTGTAGCATCCCTGTCATCTTCAAGTGCAGCCCCATGTAGAGTGCATTGCAGTAGTCTAACCAGGAGGTTACCAGGGCATGGGCTACTGTGGCCAGATTATCAATGTCCAGGAATGGCCATAGCTGGTGGACCAGATGAAGCTGGCTCCAGGCACTTTGAGCCACTGAACTCATGTGAGCTTCCAGCTACTACAATGAATCTAGGAGTACCCCCAAAATATGCACCTGCTCCTTCAAGGGGAGTATGACTCCATCAATAACATATTTTCCACCTCCCAGACCTGGGAACCAACAAACCACAGAGCTTCTGTCTTGTCAAGATTCAGGTTCAATTTATTGGCCCTCATCCAGGCCATTACAGCCTCCAGTCATTGGTCCGACACCCACATAGCCTCAGCCAACCCTGATAAAAAAGAAGTCAAGCTCAGTGCCATCAGCGGAGTGATGGCACCCAACCCTAAAATGTCTAATGGCCTCTCCCAGGGGCTTCATATAGATATTAAACAGTGTAAGAGAGAGAATGGAACTCTGCGGTATCCCACAGCTTAATTATCATGGACCTGAATAGAAATCTCCAAGTGCCATTCTTTGGAATTGGTTCAGAAGATAGGAAAGGGACCACTGTAGTACAGTGCCTCCCACTCCCATTCCACGGAACATGGCCAAGAGAATACCATGATCATTGAAGGCCACCAAGAGGTCCAGGAGAATCAACAGGATCTTAACACCACCACCCTGCCCTGTCTTTAGATTAGTGCAGGGCAGCCAAGGCCATTTCAATACCAAACCCTAGCCTGAGATTAGACTGAAATGGGTCCAGATAATCACTTTTCTTCAAGAACATCTGAAGCTGCCCCAGCTGCCACACACTCAAGCACCTTGCTCAAAAAGGAGGTATTTGCAGTGGGGCAATATTTGTCACATACCTCTGTGTCCAGAGAGGTGCTGTTCAGGAGAGGGTGTGCCACTGCCTCTTTCAAGGCAGAAGGCACCATGCCCTGCTGTAATAAGGCATTTACCACCTCCTGGATCCACTCAGTCAGTCCACCTCTGCTAGATCTTTATCAGCCATGATGAGCAAGGGCTAAAGTATGCATGTGATGGGACTGGCATGTTCAAGTGTCTTGTCTGCATCATCAGGCTCCAGCAACTGGACCTGATCCCCCCCAAAAAAACTGACTAGATGATGCGCTGGACCTCTCCCTAGACACTGTAAAATTTGTAGCACCAAATTCCATGCAAATATGAGCAACTTTCCCTTCAAAGTGCCTAGCAAACGCCTCACAGCAGGTGACTGAGGGTTCCACTCCAAGCCTTTTTGAGTCATATCCCAGCGAAAACTTAACCAATCAGGAACAATTCTGCTGGGCAGCAGGTGGCAGATGAAATAACATAAGCAAAGTGAGACGTTTTTGACCTCTTAACTGTAGCATAGGAGGCACACCTAAAAGTCCTCTCTAGTTTCTGATCATACATGCTTCAAGACCTGTGCAATCTGCCTTATATGCGCGGTGTTCACAAAACACTGACACACAAAGAAGCTAGGATGGAGGGGTGAAAGCTGGTGGGTTACATGCGCTTGGGACCTTTCTGCCATTTGGAGCAAGACTGGGAATGGAGCACCAACAGCACAATTCATGAGTGCTGGGCCTGAGGTGGAAAAAAAAACAACACACACACAGTGAGCTTGTAGTGAGATTTCCATAAGTCAGAGCAATAACAGCCTGGAAAAACTCACCATGTGTTCATGCACTTTTGGCAGCACAGGATACAAGGCCTAACAGCTGTTGCAGCGGCTGGCCACAATTTGACTGCTACTGAAAAGCCTCCCTCTCAAAGCACTAGTCCCATTGAAGTGGATTCCTGTCCTGCCCATTTGAGAGCTGAGCTCTCTAACAAACAGAATTACACTGGCTGCTGTAATGTTGGCTTGGATTTTCTTTTCATTTTGAGCAACCAAGACTTTTCTTTCTTTCTTTCTTTCTTTCTTTCTTTCTTTCTTTCTTTCTTTCTTTCTTTCTTTCTTTCTTTCTTTCTTTCTTTCTTTCTTTCTTTCTTTCTTTCTTTCTTTCTTTCTTTCTTTCGGTCTTGTTGCTTGGAACCCTATTATGTATTATGTATTTTTACTGCCATGATCCAATCAATGTAAATTTCAGTAGCTTGTTGCCAAAAGTTAAGTCAGTGTAGGCATTTACTGTTGTGAACCAAGTCACACTAGCTTGTTCAACAATGAATGCCTACACTAACTTCTTAACCTGTGGCCAATGAGCCACTAAGATTTAAGCCAAGTGATTTATGCCAGCAGCCGTAACTAATATGAATCTGGCCATTGTGTAAAATTTTAATTCTCATGCTACTGAGTTTGCTGTTTATGCCCCTCTGGTGTCCCTTGTGCTCCAAGGGTGTACATTTATTTGGGATATCAAACCACCCCTGATAACTGCTGTTGTGTTGCAATAATAAAGGTGACCGTCATGCATCAATTTTTTCATTGCACCTTGAGCCAGAATTCAGGGAGTATTTCTATACACTTCCAGAAAACTCTTCGTAGATTGGAACAGGGCATGCAGTACAGTAGTTTTATGGAGAGCCTGCTAAGATATGTATGATGAGCACAGTTTTTCCTCTCTCTCTCTCTCTTTTCTCATTGCTCTTTTTGGCAAAAAGCCCTGAATATCATCAACGCCTATAAGGATTTCTAGTTCAGCTGCTTTGCTGGTAATAGATGGTAGTGGAAAGTCCAAGGGCAGCCATTTCCACTGCTTATCCTGCTGCCTCTGGCTGAAGATTTAAAATATTTATACAGTCATCGCATACATCATGGGTGACATCTGTAACCATTGTTATACTGCAGTTGCCTATGATAAGTACTGTATAGCTGTCATTGTAAATATAGGATCTGCAGTGAATTTCAAGGTAATTTGGAATTATAACCTACTTTCTTTTCTAAAAACAACAGCTACAAAACTCATTCATGCCAGTTCTTATTCTCTGCACTTAATTACTGATTTTATTCTCTTGCCTCATTGCATTGTTACTGGGCTGAGCAGATGCAACTGTGGCCTGTATTTGGCTTCTGGGAAGCCTCCTTTTAATGGAATAAAAATAATCATGATTGCTTCAGTCTTGCGAGCTGGGTGTAATCTTTAACACCAGACAAAAGAGGAAGATGAAAACAGGGGATTCAACAGTATATTTTCTCTGAGAACCCAAGCAATTGCATACCAAGCCAACTGGAACTCTTCAGACTATTATTATTGAGCCTTGTCCAAAGCATTGTGGCTTGTAAAAGGCCTGCACACATTCATGTGCATCAGCTGACCACTGCCCAGCCATGACTTATACTGTATGTGCAAACAGAATGGCACAAACTGAATGTCACAGATTGACTTGTTTATTGTCAGTGGCCAGTTTACATGCTTGGCTGCCAGACTCTAAGACTGAGTTTGTATTCTCAGTCTGGAGCGGAGCTGAGGAGACAGCTCCACTCCAGACTGGTTCAGTAGAAAACACCAGTTCAGTAGAAAACAAGCCATGCCCGTTATTGACCATTGCTTCTTAACTAGGAGGAATATCAGACCAGCGTATAAGTTACTAGGGATGTCAACCACATCCCCCGTTTCCAGTTTAGCCTAAACTGTTACCTCTTATATGCCATCAAGTGGCTTTTGACTGATGGCTCCTACCTAATAGGGTTTTTCAGGTATATGAGATTTTCAGTGAAAATCTCATATATCTGAAAAATCCTATAGGGTAGGAGCCATCACATATATAAATCTCATATATAAACCTTTGCCACCTCCAGTGAGTTTTCATAGCCAAGTGAGGATTTGAAGGCTGGTCTCCCGAGTTCTGCTTGGACACTTTGTACTACATCACAATGGATCTGGGAACACAGATTGCCTCATAAAGAACATTAGAAGATGAATGGCAATAGATGCCGAGAAACTGAGCTGTTCTCACAACTGTTTCTCAGTCACTTGGAGGTGTAAAACAACATTACATTTGACCTGGAGGTAGGCTAGCTAGCCCACCCTTCATAGTTCAAGAACTATTTAAGACTCTCACATCATTTGCTGCTGCTGCTAGTAACCAGTAGGAGCAGGAAGACCACAGTCCCAGTGGAGATTACTGAGGATTGCTGATCCTGTTTCTGAGATTACTGTTTCAACTTTGTGAGCAGAAGGGGAAAGCACCACCAATGGATGGGGAATGTGGGAAGATTTTCACTTAGCTCTTTTGTATTGACAAGTGTCAGGCACACATTGCTCATTCTGCCCAAACCCAGCTCTGACACTACCCAAAAGAGCTAAGGGTACAGTGAATATGCATTGATTATCCTCCCCTTGATGAAAAAGAATATTTCAGCACATTGAAACCCTACATCAGAAGATATCAACCACTGTGAGATTTTTTTACTCTTGCATTGAGAGTTCAAAGACCCTGGCTTAAAAAATGGCATGAGAAAAATAAACCAAACCAAACCAGGAATTGCACAAAAAGAAGTGCCTTTGTGTGTGTGTGTGTGTGTGTGTGTGTGTGTGTGTGTGTGTGTGTGTGTGTGTGTGTGTGTGTGTGTGTGTGTGTGTGTGTGTGTGTGTGTGTGTGTGTGTGTGTGTGTGTGTGTGTGTGTGTGTGTGTGTGAGAGAGAGAGAGAGAGAGAGAGAGAGAGAGAGAGAGAGAGAGAGAGAGAGAGAGAGAGAGAGAGAGAGCTTTGCACAAACCCAATCTATTTTATGCAAAATTACTCGGGGGGGGGGAAACACAAGGTTTTCAATAACAAAAATATTACTCTAACTTTTTTCCTAGAACAGTTCTGAAAAGAAAAGAAAAATCAGGAAAGCTCTTGGCATCTTATCCAGTGAGGAGGAAAGTTTTCATTTAAAAAATATTATTGCCCATAAGAGTGAGATAAGTAAGGATCGACATCCCTACAAAGCGCCCCTTTTCTAACATAAACAGGCATCCAGGCTTAGAAACACAGGAACTTGTTTCTTGAAAAGTGCATTTTTGCATATGTTGGACAGTCACCTTTTGGATTCTTAGAGTTTTGCGTATTCCTGTTCAGTTATATGTTAAACCTACAAAGGAAGAAATCATTTAGCTAATAGCAGAACATACTGTAGGGCTGAGCAGCAGGAAAATTTGGATTTGCTTTCATTTTGGGGTCTTTCAGGGGGGAGTCCTCATTTGGTTTCAGGCTATTTCAGGTACAGCCTTTGTAGTAAACCTGAAAATATCCAAATTTTGGGGTTCTTTAGGTCTAGTTTTTCTATTCTGGTTTCTGGTGCCTGTTAAGGACCAGTTAAGCCCTACAGAATCCACAAAATTAGTCCACAAAAGCAAGAAGTCAACAAATAATCTAAAAGAAAGCAACAACAGCACTACATGGGAAAGAAAAAAACACAATCATCCACAGACTTATGTGAGCACCAACAGTATTTTAGAACTGCTAGATAGCTCAGTGGTTTACGTAGGCAGAGCCAGAGGTTGGGAGTTTGAATCCCCACAGTAGATACTGTCATGTTGACTGATTTTCTTTGAGCCAAACATAGTTTTAAATTGATGAATATAACCTTTGCTTATAAAATGTTTTTATTGGGATTTGAAGCTACTTCGTATGTGGGGAAAGCAGCACATGCACAAATTAAAACACACTCACACACAAGAGTATTGTCTGCCCCTTTTACTGTTGTAGGTAGCAGCCATCTGTGCTCAATAAAATGTAATAGGAGCACTTGAAGTTGGTATTTCTGTCAGCTTCCAGGTAATGGAAGAAACATAGAAACTGAATCCCAAGTGTGCTCTAATCTGATGTACAGAAACAGAGATGCTTCCATGCATATGTGAGCATCTTTTGGGACCCTCACCTTCCTAGTTTGACCCAAGTATTATTTAGTGAAATAGTCCCATGCTTTTTTTTCTTTTCTTTGTGACTCTTTTCTCTATGGAAACACTGTCAGCTTAGTAAACTCTCCCTGCCATACATAGCCATCTATTGCGAAGTTCAGTTAAATCTCATGAAATCAGTGGAATGAGCACACTCAAGAAGACTTCTTGTATAATCATGCTTTTATTTGTGGCTGTACAGGGAGAATAAGAAGCAGAGAAGAAATGAGAGAATGGGAGCATCATGTGCTGGAAATGGGAGAGGAAGAGTTCTCCCTGACCCACTGGCCTCCCAAATTTGGGAGTCTGGAAGGCTGAGAAGCTCTTGGGGGCTGGTTTCTCAGTGGCACAAAGAGCAGCATGAGATGGGGCAAAGAAGGACATTGCACTTAGATCAACAACCTCTTTATTTAACTTCATTGCAAAACATTGCAAGCACATTTCTGAAGCTTTAAGGCATGTGGGAGGAAAGGAAATTTAAATTGAAGGAAGGATGGTTTAAGCTCATTTAAGGTCAAACTCAGAGTTTCATGATTTCAAGGTGCATAGTTGGGAGTGGATAATATCATACTACTCATTATTCAGTATATGCACGTGCTACTTCATTCCTCCTCTTATTACCAGTTTGTGATTTCTAGGAAGAAAACAGTTGCATAATGCAAACCTTGGAACGTAACAAGGCAAGAGAAGACTGATGGATGCCCCTGATGCGCTTGTATTCGGTCTCAGTAGGAAAAGATGAGCTTGTGCTGTCATTCGTACATGGCAACAACCACAAATGGATGTTCCTGCTAATATTTATGATCTTACTCAATATGTCACATCCACCTCAGAGATTTGGAACAGTAATATGTCTTGTATAATGCCAATGGCAGACTAGAAAAATACAGAAACTTCAACAGGTTTCTGCAACTCAATATAATGTGAATTTCATTTAATTTTCAGCCTCAATGTGTTAACCTCAGATTGACAAACTACTCTAAATCTTCTGTTAATTTGTTTTGTGACTCTGCAATTTTAAAATACATCTATTGCTTACGATCTCAGTCCCTGATCCTATTTTACTGTTATTCCACAGCTTGCCTCCCACTTTTTCCCCCTCAAAAGAAATTGTGCGTATTTGATTTAAAGCAGTGGTTCTTAACCTTTGTTACTCAGGTGTTTTTGAACTGCAACTCCCAGAAGTCCCCAGCCAGCAGCGCTTATGGTGAAGGCTTCTGGGAGTTGCAGTCCAAAAACACCTGAGTAACAAAGGTTAAGAAGCACTGAATAAAGAACTCAGAAAAAGAAATTATGATGCCATCATATAAGGATGCCTTTTTGCGCATGTCTCTATGTGTCTGTATGATTTTAAATACTGTACATTATTTCATATATTAGTGACTGACAAATCTTCCCCTCCGACCTGAGGAATATCTCACATTCTTTCCATGAAAAAATGTGCAAATTTGTAAACTCCTTAACAAGAATGGATCAGAAAGTAATTCTAAATCATCTGCAAAGGCCACATTCAATGGGTACAGTCGTTTCCAGTATGGAAAGAATCATGCTGAATTTTCCTGACACACAGTCACAAACTAGAATGCAGCAATGCAGCACCACAAATATTGTTGAATACACAAGAAGTCGAAGCCAGACTTTGCTAAGCACTCGAATCTCTCAACCTGGATAATTAAATCTGCCAGTTTCTTGCACATTCAGCTCCCTCCCTGCATCTGAAGTATATTCTCTTCAAATCTCTGAAGAAACTGGGGGATTTTGGAAAGTTTGTATTAAAACAAAACAAAACAAAACACCATACTACCCATCTCCAATAACAATGTAAGAAAGAACTGTAATGTGATTTACGTACTTATTTCACTGACTCCTTTCCCTATGATATTTCAGTGATGCACAGATGTGTTCAGTCACACTTCCTCTAAGGGCAGAAAACTGTAGAAAACTACATGGCCACATTGATCTGAACATACCATGGAATTTTTAAAAAAGCAAAATAGAATCATGGTAGATTGTTGATGTTGTATTCTGCAAACAAGAGCAAGTGATTTGAGAGCCAAAGGACAGCAAACAAATTTCATAACTGCAGCAGTGGAAGTGGAGGGGGTGGTAGCAATAATAGCCCTAGTAATGACATATCGACTGGAATCCTCTTGGGAGGCAGAACTAGAGCAGACTCACTGAATCAATGGGATTTATGCATACAGTATTACAGATCACCAGTTCCAGTGAATCCCATTCTGTCCACTTAGCCACACTACCCCTTTGATCCTGGAGCGGGTGAACACAGGAGAACTAAATGTGGTCACTAAGCAGTGATTTTAGGGAACTCCAAAATAAGTGCTTAAGAGTCTTATGCCAATCCTGCACAGTAAAACTGCCACCACACCCACAAAATTTACAAACTACCAGTGGGTGGTCAAGACAAGACCTGGTTTTAGGTACCACAATCCCTTTTAGCCAAAATCCAGACAACTGAATAGAGGATTTTTAATTTATTATTAAAGATAGTGAAAAAGACCAAAAGGTGAACGTTTCAGAAGGTTTTAGAAAGGCATCAAAATTATCTGGAGCAAACAATCACTAAGAGTCTAAGGCAGGTGACCTACAGAGAAAACAAACAAGAAAATAAGAAAGCTATCTAAATGACCTGGTACACACTAGCATAGCATCAGCATAATCTCAGAGAACATGCAGAGTGCATCCCTCCTGGCATGGCATAGGAGGACAACAACTGAGCATATCATCTCCTTAGAGACATCTAAGCCAACTAAAGTAACTTCTGAACTTCTTTTAACGCTGTATTCATCAGCTTCTGGACCTTTTGATATAGTCTGCCCGTCCGGCTTTGAGTTCCCTCCAGTGTTCACAAAGACAAAAGCAGTTTCTGCCACCACACATAGCTGAAGTCATTTTCAAATTAGCACAGTACCAGGGAAGAAGCCAACTCAGCCTTGAAGTCTTTGCCCAAAAGACAAGTCACAGATGGTGCTTCCATTCCTTTGCAGGCAAAAGCTGCCCCCTCCTTTCTTTCATCCAGATATTCTCAGACACGGAGGAAAGTGAATTTTTCAGATGGGTCCTCCAATCTGTAACATCTCAGTTTCATTGGTATGTAAGCTCTGACTCACCATTCAGCAGTTGATTCAAGGGATGTACTCAAGCTAGAACTAGCAATAGAATTAAGGCAATAGAGTTTGGATCTCAAAGTAGGCCAAGATTAATATTCTAGCTAGCCCTTTTACAGTATTTTATTTGTCTCTCTAGAATGAGGGATAACAACAAAACTGATATGCAGACTAGTGTACTATTGCCCTTTTAGTGCATAGAAGATGATACCATTCACACAGATTTTTTTTAGCATATAGTCAAGTCAAATGCTTAGCTTTTTCATTAGTTTTGATGCAGAATGTGAACCTGTTTAAATCTCTTGAGCTGAAATCAAAGAAAAAGTGCATAGTGTCAGTTAGACAATAATAGCAAATACAGCTTTTTTCTTAAACCCTTGAGGATTAAATGCAGAAAGTTGGGGAGAAAACAGAGAAATATGCATTTACTCCACTCTAATTAATAATTGCATGTCAACATGTTGCTTCTGACTTACGGCAACCCTTCAGGATCATAATGTCTTTGGGGGGGAAAATGGTATCTGCAAAGTGCCCCATAGCTGGATGTGGAGCAGTGTATACAAACACGGGCATCATTTCCCATTCAGATTCAACCACTGGGGCTGTGTTCACATGATCATTTTGAAAAGCTGAAGTCTGACTAATTAGTTGTTGGGTTGAGGCAGGAGCTCCATTAGATTCACTTCTTCTGCCATAGAGTTGTCTGTCAAGATTCCAGGTATGGGTTGTTGTTTTTAAAGAGCTACCTGCATGCACATGTACACACAGAGACACACTCCAAAACCAAAAGTCATGGATTGCATTTAGTGATATCTGTGCCTTAGGAGAATGAATTTCTACATATGCAAAGCAGAAAACCATCTTTTCCCCTCTTCCTCCTTACTCACTGGGGTCTTCTTCACAGACACCCTCCAAAAAGCAGTTCTTCGGCTTGTGAGCCTTCAAGAATACAATAGGACACAGAAGGTTGTAGTAGGGCAAGGAAGGGTTGGTGAAATGTCGGTGCCCAGGCTTGTGTAGTCTCAATATCCCGTGAGGATAGGCCAGCATTCATGCCATTTTTTGGTTGAACTATAAAATAAGAAGCATGTTTGTATTGATGTTTTTGTGATTAAAACTGTGATGATTTTCCATAAATTGGTAGGAAGTGTATTCCAGTTGTTTCTCATGGAGGAGGAATGTCTTCTGTGTTGTATATCTCTGTCCAAATTTCTCTCCAAGCAATTGTAGAATCTGTGTTAAAAGCATTCAAGGTCATGACTCCTTTAACCATTTGGGAATGTGAAGTCAATTACTGTCAACTACATTTCTTTCTTCCTTCTCTTGATTGTTCTTGCTGTGTACACCAGCTGTTACTAAATACATCGTATGTTGCCCCCTGATGGAACAGAGGACCTATTGCTCAGGAACTGATATACTAAGGGGGAAAATACACGAGCATAACCCTGTCAGGAACATGGTAGCAAATGAGTTTGAACAGGAAAGCACCCATATCCGAGCAAGTTCTACTCTTTGAAAGAAATGGAGTTTTGTTTTAAACCCCTTTGCAAAAAGTAAAGAGTGAACCAATGTCAATTAGATAATGGTGTACCATGCAGAAATATATATTACTGTCCCTTTGAACATAGTATCAGTTCAGCGAAGGAACTGATCAAAGGGAAAAAAAGAATTGAGGCTTGGATAAGGGTCAGGAAGTAGCAAAACTAATCCAGAATAATTTTCTCTGCTGAAATTTCAATATGGAACAGTATCTATCTGAGACTCTGTCAAATTCAGCCACTCCCTTCCCCAGGGAAACAAACTTTAGCGCCTTGGCACTAATTGGGAGCAGTATATATATTGAAGAAATAAATTAATGTCATGCTATACTGTTTGAACTGCATGCTCAAAAAATATTTGTGAGGAAAGCTTCACTGGATTTCTATTTACCATTCAGGTAAAATCTATGTGGGCAAATTGCTTCTTCAGTTTCCAAATCAATGATCAAGATCTGACCAGTCCAAGAAACAGATATAAGGTATCAGTAGTTTGACCAATAAGAGAAGTCAGTCAGAGCCTGAGCTGGTGTAGATAGCAGTTGTAAGGAAGGACTTTTCTTTGCCTTTATTTGACCCCAAGGAAAGCTGTAGCACTATTCAGACATTCTAGTTTTGTACTGGGTTACATAGATGCTCAAAAGCCCTGTCCTTCTCAACCCATATTTCTGCTACTCTCCATATATTGAGAGCAATCTTTTGAAAAGAAGGATCTAATTTAACCAAATCAAATTCCAAAGCAGATGAGGAAACAAACTGACTCGTTTCTGTCTCTCACTGCGTAAAGCCTATGTCTTCAGTCCAGTTCTGACAGACTGACAGAAACCTCAGCTGTACCCTTGCTATTTCTGAATGCTTCCTTGGGGTACAGTAACTCCAGGTACCTTGATGCTCAAATATTAAGCATCAATAAACAGTTGTAAAAATGACTATCTATGCAGAATGGTCTTCATACCTATTGTCTGCCATAACTTTACAATAAACAATGGAGCAATGGAGCAGAAGGTTGAATAAACATTACCCAAATGTCAAGGCTGTAATGGGAACTCTCCCCCCCCCCCCCAATTATAAACTGTCTGAGAGAATCCACAATCTGCATAACGTGATAGAAGGTAAACGATGGGTGGCACAGTGCCACAATTCAAATAATGTAGTGAAAAGTGGTCTTTTCATGTTTCAAATTTTATCTTCAGCAGGGCTGCAGGTTTGAAATGGGTGACATTTAATCGAACATCAGGGGACATAGTTCGTATCCATAGGAAATGCTTTCTGCTTTGTTTTTTGAACTACACCTCTCTGAATATAATTAAAGGCAATTGTGCACCATCCTTCTTAGACCTTTTAAACTTTTGCTGGAAAATGGGTGTGGAAACACAATGCTGCCTCATTTTTCAAGCAGATTCTTGCTGTTCTATATGTATGTGTGTTTTCATGTGAATAATAATACTTTGTGTTACCGCACTTCAGAACATTCACAGTATTTCAGCACATATCCTGAGTTAATCCTTCAAATGACTTTGCAGGATAGACCTTAGGTAGATTATAATTTCTATGTGCCGTCTCCATATTGTGAAGCAGATCATAATCTCTCTGTTGCAGATGCAGGACACAAGCTACATTCAGAGATAGACTGAAATGCATGTTATTTTATTTTATTTGCTGCTGAATGAGTTCTCCTCACTCTGAGAAAGGACTCCTATATTCATGTACTTCCCTGTTTCTAGAGGAAAAAGTTGAATTTTGCTTCTCTCTCGGGTTTCAGTCAGACTATCCACTTTATTTATGGGCTTGTGTGGTTTATTTATCTGGCAGCCAGGTATTATTCTCTGATATTATGACACTTTTATGTAACCTCACTCTGTTTTAAAAATGTGATTTGCAGGGTGAAATTGATAGATAAAGCATTGGGAGGGAGGTTTTGGTTGACATAGGGGGCAACCAGTCAAGAGCCCTCTATCATGGGGGAAGTTGCATTTTGATTGATAGTAACAAGGCCTACCCAGTCATCACGTACTATGAAAATAGAGCTTTTCCTCAAAACTGGAGAGGGAGTGAAAATTTGCTCCAAATCTGATCCTGGGATGGAATCTCTCCCTGTGTCACAAAGGCATTGCCATCGGTGGCTCATCAATTATTTGAAGTACATCCGCACATATTTTTCAATCTAAAGCAAGTACAGCTAAGAGGTAATAACTTTCCTAAGGAAACTGGTAAGTTCATAGCAGAGGTGACATTTCTGAAATGTAGATCCAGCTCATAGCTCTGTTGGCAAGCCACTGTCTTTCACCGGTGACAGAAACCACAGCAGTAGAATTCCAGGTACTTCTTTGGTATGACTTGGATCACCCTACATTTCATCTGCAATTACTCTTATTCATATTAATCAAAAGATACAGTAAGACTGATTCTTTGAGATGTTTGTTGGTACAAACTGGGTTATGGCACTCCTTGGCAGACATTTTGCATTACACACTGAACAGACATTTACTTTTAAACTGCATTTCCAGCACAGTTAAAATGTTTAACACCCTAAACATTTATTTAGTGCTTTAAAAATCACAGTAAAAGGTCAGCACTACTCACATAGTTACTTTAAGATCAGTTTACTGTAGAATGTAAAATATATTGGGATTTAATACTGTGCCATATATTGAACACTGATGTTCAATAAAACATGTGGCTTTCTCTTTAGACAAGCCTTTGCTTATAGCACTCCTTGTCCATTCGGCTATAGTGATGTTCCGATTCTTTTTAATGTTAAGTACAGTGTTTTGTCACATTTCATAATTGGTTTAATTTTTTTCTTGGCTGATCTGAGTGTTGTGGAAACAGTAGAAGGGTGAGATTTTAATCTTTTTTAAATTTTCAAAAATAGTAATGTTAATTTGAATGAATTTTCCAGTGCAAGTCCCATAATGGGTGGCAGTGGCCAGAATCCTGTTTGTTTATATGATCTTCCTTTGGATTTACCTTCATGTGCCCGATCTCATACCTGGTGCAAAATTGTGGGTGCAGCTTGTTGCACACCTGATTGCATGAAGGGATGCCAGCAAGAGGGGGGGGGGAGTTGTGTAATTGTTCTTATAAATGTGATTTTTTTTCCCCAGCTGGATTTTGGCCAGTGAATTTAGAGGACAATAGCTAAATAATAAAATACATACATTGCACATAATATTCATGTGGGGCTGCCTGTGGTTCTGCTACGGAAGCATCAACAGGTCCAAAATATGGCGGCCAGACTATTGTGTGGAGCAAATAAACACTACCATAGTTCTCCCATCCTGGCCACCTTGCATTGGCTACCTGCCTGTGTCTGTGTCAGCTTCAAGGTCATGATGTTGACATACAAGGCCCTAAGTGGTTTGGGACTTTGATACCTGGCAGAACACCTTCTTCCAGTGAGATCTGCCTGATATACTTGATCATTCCAGGATGGATGGTTGAGGACACTGACCCTGAGAGAGGCCCCAAAAGAGAAGACCAGGAATCGGGCCTTCTCAGTGGTTGTACCACATGTTTGGAATACGTAAACTCCCACCCAAGATTCCCTGTCACTGGAGATGTTTAACAGATGCTTGGAAACATGGCTTTTTAGATGGGCATTTTAGGATACTACACCAACAGAGTGCAGATGTTTTTTCAGATCTTAAGTTACCAATTCCACCATCTTGTTTTTATTAATTGTTTTCTAGGTTGTTTGTTTCTTTTTAAATTCATTTGATTGATATATATTTATTCTGATTTTTATATTGATGTTTTTTTAATATAGTTATTATTTAATATGTTGTTGTTATTTTATGTTGTTGTGAACCACCCGGAGCGGCCTTAGTAGCCAGATGGGTGGTATACAAATTTAAATAAATAAATATATTAAGCATTCTTCAGTCTTACAAGACTATGGTAATGTGCTATGTATGGAGGACTTGGAACAGCATCTAGTGTGGCTGAGGAGGCCAATTCGAGAGTGACAATCCCTTCCACACTGCAGACAAATGCAATCTGTCCCCTGTCCAGCTCCCTGATTTTGCTGGTTTCAGGACTGCCTCTTTGCCTCGGCCTGCTGGACAAGGGTCTCTTCAAATTGGGAGAGGCCATTATGCACCACCTGCCTCCAGGCTGAATGCTCAGATGTCAGGTTTTCCCATCTGTTGAGGTCCATTCCTAAGGCCTTCAGATCCCACTTCCAGATATCCTTGTATCACAGCTGTGGTCTCTCTCTGGGGTGATTTCCCTGCATTAATTCTCCATACAAGAGATCTTTTGGAATCCGACCATCAGCCATTTTCGCAACATGCTCAAGCCAACATAGACGTTGCTGTTTCAGTAAGGTATACATGCTAAAAATTCCAGCTAGGACTACTCTATTTGGAACTTTGTTCAGCCAGGTGATACAAAAAATGTGTCACAGACAATGTATATGAAATGTGTTCAGCTTCCTCTCCTGCCATGGACACAGGGTCCAGGACCCACTGCAGTACAGGAGTGTGCTCAGGACACAGGCTCTATAGATCTGGATCTTGGTATATGCTGTCAATTTCTTATTAAGCCATACTCTCTTTATGAGTCTAGAGAACATGGTAGCTGCTTTGCCAATGCATTTATCCAGCTCTTCATCTAAAGAGAGTGTCAGAGATTGTTGAGCCAAGGTACACAAAGTCATGAACAACCTCCAATTCTTTTGTGGAGATAGTAATAGAGGGAGGTGAGTCCATGCCCTGGCCCATGACTTGTGTTTTCTTCAGGCTGATTGTTAACCCAAAATCTTGGCAGTCCTTGCTAAAACGATTCATGAGTTGTTGGAGGTCTTCAGCAGAATGGGCAACAACAGCTGCATCATCGGTGAAGAGGAAGTCCTGAATGCATTTCAGCTGGATGTTGGTCTTTGCACTCAATCTAGAGAGATTAAAGAGCTTTCCATCTAATCTAGTCTGGAGATAGACACCTTCTGTTGCAGTTCCAAAGGCATGCTTCAGCATGACAGCAAAAAAGATCCCAAACAGGGTTGGCGCGAACTCCCCTTCAGGTGTCAAAGGGATCTAATCTTGAGCCACCAAAACCTACACTGCCCTTCATTTCCTCATGAAAGGACCTGATGATGTTAAGGAGTCTTGGTGGACATCCAATCTTGTGAATTATTTTAAAAAAGCCGTCCCTGCTAACTAAATCAAAGGCCTTTGTGAGATCTATGAAGGCCACAAAGAGTGGCTGTTGTTGTTCCCTAAAGTGAGAAAAATCATTACCCATGAAAGACCTCTGTCTGAGATATAAGAAAGATAAGCCACTGCTAGTTCAAGTAGGGTTGGCCTGGATGGGCCAGTGATCTAGCAAGATATGAAGCTACTTCTTATATGTTCCCAGTCACACAAACATACAAGGGGGATTTGTGTGCAATGCTATTCAAATATATACAAGTATTCAAAAATTCTTATGAAAAACTGAAACAAAATTATCCTCCAGGCCTGCTCCCATCCTTTTTCTGTATACCTTCCCGTGTGCAAGTCTCTTGTGTCGGCTGTAAAGATCCAGTGCCAGCTGCCCCATGCACTGTACAGCATCTTTTTGCACATACAATACATGCAATGTAGGTCTTCAATATCTAGAGGATTGGTCCTCATTGCTTCAGTTATCTGCTGCCTGAAAATGTTAAATTACTGGCTCCCCCAGAAATACATGTTTCCAAGGTGTATTACCAGAACTGGCCACTAGAGGACACCAGACACAAACCAGACACTGTGCTAGATATAGTGCTTCTATACCCATGCTTTCTGACATCTGGTGTGTGGGGGGGGTTGTAAACGATGCCCCATGGATACCGTGGTCCTACTGTACTGGATCTCTGGATTGTCATCAATTGTCATTGATTCTGGAACTGATATACTACTCAGTGCATAGAACTATTCTGGGCGGTTTACACAAAAACATCAAAATATCTAAAACAACAAAACAGATCGGCCACTACAGCAGAATGCAGGCATACAAGCTGATGGCACTAAAAAATAAAGTGGCGAAACAATAAAAACAAAGGCAGAAGAATTCAACAGAGGCCTCTTGAAAGCGAAGCATCTTCAGCAGCCTCTTAAAACTAGTAAGGGAGAGGGCCAGGCGTATCAATTCTGGGAGGTGATTCCAAGGAGATGGTGCAACTACTGAAAATGCCTGTTCTCTTGTAGAGGATTTAATCTGCAAGTAGAGGATTCAACACAGACTTGTTACTTTGGGGTCATGCAGGTTCCTGATTTAACCTCTATAGCAAAGCAAAAACATGCTGCTTATATACCGCCCCATAGTGTTTCAAGCACTCTCTGGGCAGCTTACAAGTTAATTATGCAGGCTCCACATTGCCCCCCTCCAAGCAAGCTGGGTACTTATTTTACTGACCTCAGAAGGATAGAAGGCTACCTTGAGCCAGTTAACTGGGAATGAACCCTGGGTCGTGAGCACAGTTTTGGCTGCAGTACAAGGCTCCTGGCAAGGTATGACTTAGCAACAGGAAGACTTTTTTAAAAAATAGTAACACTCTATGAAATCAACATTCCATCTGTAACTTCAGAACAATGCATTTGTGGAAGAGGGAAGGAGAGAGAAAAGAGAGAGAGAGAGTGAGAATCTTTTTTAAATTAATGATCTTCTCCAGGCTATGCAGTCATGTGCAAAACAGTAACATCTTTTTATGGATAGACAAAATCTCACTTTTAGAATTCACACGTGGGCGTTTCTTTTCATTAAATACTGGTGCCCTCTGACTCCCATCAAGATGGAAATCTCAGTGCAGCCCTTGAATAGATTATGACATCACTGTGTTATTAGGAATGCCTTAACAATAGATAGATTTGGTGACTCCTTGAACCCACTTTAAAGTCCTGTCAGAGGTAATCAGGTGATGGGAAAAAGCTTTTAAGTTTACTTAACCATATTGTCAGAGAACAGTTTTAGCACTCTGACCTCTAATTGCCCAGCATTAAGGCTATACAGGTTTCCATTACATGCAAAGGCTCGTTTCCCTTCCTCTTTGTGCAAACGATGTAGGCCAAAGAGCACCATTTATTAAAGATATACAGTGCAACAATTACACAGGGTTGCCTGCCATCATTCTTATATGCTATCTGTACCAAATTGTATAGGTCAACCCACACTGCTTACGTCCTAGAGCCGACTGGAGTGTCAGGATTTCAGTGGGATGAAAGTGCATTGCATGAAGCAGTGTGAAACGTGTGTAGCAACTTAGAAAGGAAGGAAGGAAGGAAATCCCAATACTGGCCCTTTGTAAAATTGAGCAGCTAATTCAAAAACACTGGTTGCTGTCCCAATCAGCAAATATAATAATGGACTGCCAGGAGAGGCAATCAGGTGCAGATGATTTATACCATTGTAAATGGATCATTTATTAGAAGTATCACAACACTGACAAAACAGAACATTTGCCCTTGCTTTCATTGACTGTGTGACAAGCAGGCCGCTGGTTTCCTGCTGCACCACAGGGGTAGTTTCCATGTACATGCATTATTTGGAAAGGCTAGAGCGATAAATAGCATTCAGATGGTACGGGAAGAGTGAAAGGAAAGGTGGAGGGGAGCAGAAGGATTTGGATGCTGTACAGAACATCTGCTACATTAAGACAGTCAAAGGTCAGCACTGCTCAAATGGTTACTTTCCGTTCACATCCAGCAACCCTCGGAAGCAATGGCTATTTGTCTGTGAAGTCCTGTCCCACCACGTTTCCACTACGCCTTGCTGTTTGTGGTCTGTTTATGGCAAATGTGAATGTCCTTGGACCCAAGGAGACCATTTACAGTACAAAAGGTTATTGATGTTTCGTACAGCACGCACACGGCATGCTGAAGTTCCCAGGTCCAATAATTACTGTTTCCAAGTACACTTGCAACAGAGGGGTAACTTGAAACTTGTGTGAGAGAACCAGAAACTGAACTTTCCCCTTGTCCGAAAATGTTGAGATATTAGTTGACAATTTTCTGTAAACATTTTGGTGCAAATAATGAAGCCCCTCCCAACAACCCTCTGTGTAGCATTTTCATAAAGCTGGTGTGTGTGTGTGTGGTTCTTCTGGTGGAAAGAGAACAGGGAAGGCTGATTCTCCACTCAGTTGTGTGTGTGGCTTCAACCCTTTGGTGTTCTTTGTAGCAATTATTTTTTAAGGATTGGAATTGGATAGTAATGTGGATAATGATAGTAATGTGAAGAATAAAAGCAATCATTTTCAGTTTGAGGTTGTTTTGATACAACAAGCAGCCTTTCAAGGAATTGCTGTGAAAGTATTTGCATCCTGGATAAAAATGAGATTAAAAACTGTCGCCATCACACACACCCCCGCAAAAAATCAGGTTTTCTGTAATTTTATGCAAAGTGTCTCTGTTCAGAACTATTTGTGAAGCATGTACATGCACACACTCCCAGACACCAAGCACAGAAGAACTGGTTGATTGGTCATCGTCGTTTAGTCATGTCCGACTCTTCGTGACCCCATGGGCCAGAGCACGCCAGGCCTTCCTATCTTCCACTGCCTCCCGGAGTTGTGTCAAATTTTGGTCAGAAATATTCAAATAACCCATGGATGCTTCTGATTTCTCAAAGGCTACGATGCTAGGCAGCAGCTTCCATAGTATAGTGTAATTTATGCAATTTCCACACACACACAAAAAAACATTTTCACAAAACATGTCAGAAAGTAGCTCACCATGCCATAGATAAGATTTTTTTAAAAAATGCAGTTTCTTATTCTTACACACTAGAACAAGACAAACAAGGATTTATACACTAGAAAACAAATGTTTGAAAGTTTAAATTAAGGATTTGCAAGATTAAAAATCACTGTCAAGTTGAAACATTAAATATTTTTGAATGGAAATATTTTGTTTATCCAGCGAGTAATTATATGGCTTTGAACCATACATAAATGGTGCCATTTCCAAGGAGATGTGTTGTTTTCAGTCACAGTCCCTTGCAATTTGGGGTCTTTCCCATTAAAGTGACAATTCTTTCCAAGTGGACTGTAATTCCCCTGAGAAGTGGAAACAGTCGCTTGTTATCACTACTTCATGTACGTTTAAGTTTCAGCACGGCTGTTTTTGACATTCTTTTATCTTACATCATGAGCTGCGGCTACCTCGCTTCTTCTGTAAGCACAGCTGTAATAAATCTTGCAGTTATCTAGTAGAAGGACTGCTCTGTTATTTACATTGGAGCTGTACATTCATCTATATGTAATCAACTTATGTCCCATTGATTTAATCAATCTGTTCAAAATATGACACCCTTTCCCCTCCTCAGCTTCCTGTACTTAGACATGTAACTGGCCAGACCACAGCTCCCAAAATCCCCAAGCCAGTGTAGTAGTTCAAAATTACCAGAAAAAAGTTATTTCTGATGGTTTCCTTTCTGTACCAATTATTGTTAGTTTTTTTCCAACTCTCCAAGACCATAGAGCTGTAGTATGTAGACCTGACTACACAGATACGTGGATGCAATATGTAGATGGCTATCAGATGGCTGCTGTGTGGGAGTACAATGGACAGCTCTGTCACATTCAATGCAATGCAACAATGGTCACTGAGAGAGCAAGAGGCACTTTTTATAGGCCTCTCAGTATAAACTGGGATAACTTTAATGTAGCATCCAATGTCCCCTCTAATTGTCCAGAACGTTGGGTGGGAGTTCTGCCCCCTGCATGCAGAGTCCTAGCTGTGACCAGAAACAAATGGGTAGCAATTCGAGCTTGGCTGGGCGCCTATGGGCCCACCCAGCTTAAAGAGAATGTTGGTGGCATCCCTTTCTTTGATCTCCCCATTTTCTGGTGAAATCTGGAGGCTGGATTCTGAATCTTTTGTCTTTCCTTAAAATATGATGAGTTTGTAGGCTTAGTGGGACTTAAAACTGAAAACAGTACTGTATCTCCGTTACCAAGATTAACCAACAAACAAGCAGGACAAAGAAACACACACAGTATTGCTTATCACCTGATTCTGACTGCCAAGCAAGTCAGACCTGGTTAGGATATGGATGGGAGACCCCTAGGGAATGTCAGGGATCTTGTGGTAAGGCAAGGAAAATTCCTGCTTGAAGCCCCAGCTAATGACTGCCAGTCTGAGTGGATCTACTCCATTTTGCTTCTATGCTGTGCTACTCTTTGTCACTCTCAGGAACATCTCAAGGTAGAATTTTGAATTCAGGCTTTCTCACTTGGGGAGCTGGAAAACAAGCTTCAAGTTTTTCCTTTTATCTAGAAGGAGAAAAGAAGCGAGACCCAAAGTAATGTTGTGCTGGGGACAATCTGAGTACTTAGATTCTTTTTTCCAGTTTGCCCAAAGGACTCTCTGAAAAGTACATGACATTTATAACAACATTTTAACTACCTCTGTCTCTCCGTTGTACCAATTTGTCATCCTTGTACTGATGTTTGCTCCCTCCCCCAGCAACAACAACAACAAAAAGTATGCCAGAACTTTCAGGGTGTTCTTAAAACAAACTTGTATCCTCGAATGCTTACCTAACATGAGGAGGTTGTGGCAGGAGTAAATATCACAACAGACAGGGATTGCAACTGTTACAGTGTTATTATAGACTTCCCCCCCTTTTTTTGGATGTAATGATCCTGGCCTCCTTTATAAATAGCTTCTTAAAACAGTTGTAGGCTGTCTTTTTGTCTGTTTTATCCAAACAACAACAACAACAACAACAACAACAACAACAACAACAACAACAACAACAACAACAACAACAACAACAACAACAACAACAACACTAGCTGGCCTGGATTCCCTGCTTTAATTGAAAACAAGCCTCTGCCCCTCCTGGAAGCCAAGCTATAGGGCAAAACATAGGTGCCCTTACAACTATTCAACTGTTAAAACACATTGCAATGTGTCCAACTGTTTTGCAAGGAAAAAGCCTTGAAATAAATGTCCAATGAATAAAATCTCAAGGTTAGGATGGACATTTCCCCCATAGATTTATAACTGTAGAATGATTCATCTTCCTAATTTGCTGGGTAAATATTTCGCTTTGGGAAGGGGTTGACCTGTTTGCTGCCTACAAATAATGTACAGGCCATTACAGAGACATAGACATGAGTGAGAATGAGCAATGGAATGCAACAAAAGAAAGTACTAATACTAAGCAGTTTAAAAGGGGCTAATATCCTAATACAATTCTATGTATTTGGTGTGCCCTGAACATGCGTCAGACTGGTTGTTGCAATTGTGTGGATTTTACTGGGCTTATGGCAAAATGCAAGTTCCATTTTCTAGAGCATCAACCTTTTTCTTACCGGGGACTGGCTGAGCCTCTGAGGGAAGTGGGGCGGCTCCTCGTGCTCGCACTCTCTGACATATGCATGAAGCAGTGGGGGATCATGTGTGGCTGAGTCCCACCTCACCCATCCGCACACACGGGTGCACGCGTGAAGGGGTGAGGGAGCGCTCACGCCAGTGCATGAGGGGGGCCCATGAGGTCTGTCTTTGCGGCCCAGTTGGGCTGAAGCCATGGACCAGCAATGGGCCGCGGACCGGGGGTTGACGACCTGTTTTCTAGAGGCTTGAAGAAGTTGAGCTGGGTGCTACAATAAGGAAAAGGGAAGTTGCAAGAAAGGAGGAGGCCAGAGTAGATAGGATCTTAACAATAACTGTGTGCCATCAAGCCAATTCTGACTTATGATCACCCTCTTCAGGGTTTTCTGGGGGGTAGAAATTTCTTATGAATCTGAAGGTTTCTGAAAAATGGTTTTGTACAATAAGAAAGAAATGATAATCATTTTGAAAGTTACTCATTCCAAAAATATTTACTTGTCTTGGGAATATGGTATAGACTTTTGAAGTGTTTACTTAGGGTTTAGCTACATTGGTAAATAATGCAGGAGATGCTTCCAAATTGGGATGGCCAAATTCACATTATTTTCCTTTCACTTCCTAACAGACAAGTCCATGTGAATCAGCCCAGAGTCTCTTCTTCCTCCAATAGTTTTTTTCCTCTGCTACTGGTGCTTCTACTTTTTTTTTTAAAATCAAGTGCATTCACATTGGTTCAAGCAGAATGATCACTTGAGCCAATGTGGATGGGTATGTAGCTTTTGTATTTGAAGCCATTCCAGCTACTGCAACAGCTGGGTGGCAGAAAAACTGGTCAGTGTTTGAATCTTCTGCTCTGCAAAACTCAAGGCTGTGACTTCCTTTAGGGAATCATTCCATTTTGTATTTTGTCTTCCTTTTTCACTGCTGCCTTCAATCTTTTCTCTAATTATTTTTTCCAGAGAGTCTTACATTCTCAAGATGTGCCCGAAGTATGACATACCTGTAACATATCTATTTTCTGTCTCTTATAAGAGACTAAGCCCCTTTAGGCTGTTTCATTCTAGTTCCACAGGCATGTCCATATATGCTAATGATTGTCTATGAGGTGTTTTTTAAAAATTAAATAAAGTAGTACAGTTGAATTTTTATGTACCTTCTGTTTTTCTCTGCTTTTTCGTTTATTTAAAATTGCATGACAAAGGGAATCAGAAAAGAATACAAAAAATCCTCTGGCTCCTTTGTCTAAATGAATTTGGAATACTAAGTTCAAGAACAGTTGGAAAATCCTTTAATATGTGAATGAGAATATGGTACAAATCCTGCAATATCATATTAATGTGTTGGTTAATATTTTGGTTTATATTACATTGTAGCACAGTATTATCTGCTTCATTGCCTACCTTTATTTCCCACATGCTGTGTGCTTTGAAACAGAAGTTCTTGTTGTGGGTATAGATTCTCCCCCTGCCCCTGCTAACATTTACAGTATGATAATCATTTAATTTTTTTCTAATACACATAAGTAACTACAGGTGGCAACACAGTCACAATCACTTGATTCGATAGGAGCATCAAAGTTGTTTAATCAGCAGCATCTGATACCATGTGCATTTACTGCATGATCACACTGTTGTGCTTGACACAAATGACGGATTGCTGTTCCAAATGAGCTTTCAATAGTTGTTTCTTGTAGATTCGCATAAATTGCAAGTCGCTTCCAGCGATTCACTGAGATCTCTCCCCATAATTGTAATTCAGCAGGTACTATCTCCCAGTATTAAAGGAGGGCAGGTATCGATCATTTTCTAATGCACTGCTTCATGAAAAGGCTGATGTACCAGCTTCTGTTTGTTGTCATTACCACGTGATACTAGCTTAGCGCTGATAGCTGCCTCTTCTAAAAACTCTATTGCTAATGAGCAAGTTTTCTTCCCCCAATATCTATCTTCTCTTATGCTTTTGTCTCATAATACTTTGGAAAATAAAGTCTTTATTAATATGCAGTCTGTTGAAGCAATTAATATCACACCTGGCAGCATTGGCTGATGAAGTGATGATCAAAATTGCCCAAAAATAGAAACGGGATACTTAACAGGATGAATGCTGTTTCATGCCATCCAATTTTATACTGGGAAAGCTCAAATGCATTGTGTTTTCATTCTCAATATTCTATTCACCAGAGCCAAATGGGATAAACAGCTGTACACTTCAGTTTGACAGGCTGCTGGATGGAGTGAATAGTTATGCATCTTTATAAATTGCAGGAATGTGAAATGGTAGCAATTTGGAGAATTTTATTAGCACAGCAAACAGCACCGATTCCCAAAACATGAGGTGAGGCCTCTTTCTGTCAATTCTGTGTTGGGCAACTCCACCCTGATTGAGTGTATCAAGCCAGTTGATAAATTAATCCCCATTTCTCTTAGCTGACTAGTCTTACACTGAGGAAGCTCCTGACTACCCTTTCACTCAAGTTGACGGTGCTGGGAACCTGTGAATGCTCATCTTCATATCTCCTTAAATCGCTCAGTAATGGAAGATGAGTTGACTTCAGTGGGACCATAGAAGAAACTTGCCATGCAACAAAGATGCTATATCAGTTATCTTTCAACTTCTATGAAATATAACAACAAAACATATTCTACAGTTATCTGCTCACTAGGAAAAGCCATGTCATGGCATGAGTAGATGCTGCTGATATTTCAAAAGGGAAGCAGAGTGGAAGCCCTTAGTACCCCAGTTTTAAACATATTATTAGGAATGATATTTCATGAATTTTAAATATAACCCTCCCCTGCCCCAAATTCAGATTTTACCTTTTTGGGCTCCATGATCACAGCAGATGGTGACAGCAGGCACGAAATTAAAAAACGCCTGCTTCTTGGGAGGAAAGCGATTAAAAACCTAGATAACATCTTAAAAAGCAGAGACATCACCTTGTTAACAAAGGTCCGCATAGTCAAAGCTATGGTATTTCCAGTAGCAATGTATGGAAGTGAGAGCTGGACCATAAAGAAGGCTGACTGCCAAAGAATTCATGCTTTTGAATTGTGGTGCTGGAGGAGACTCTTGAGTTTTCCCTGGACTGCAAGGAGAACAAACCTGTCAATTTTGAAGGAAATTAACCCTGAGTGCTCACTGGAAGGACAGATCCTGAAACTGAGGCTCCAATAATTCGGCCATCTGATGAGAAGAGAAGACTCCCTGGAAAAGCCCCTGATGTTGAGAAAGTGCTCTGGTCCATGGGGTCATGAAGAGTCGGACATGATTTAATGACTAAACAACAACAACAAAAGAAGGGTGTGTAGCTGTGAGCTGCTGTTCTGTCAGAGGATACAGAGTGACTACCATGAAGGTACCCTTCTAATTTGCCCTTATAGTGTGGCTGCCCAGGGAAGCTAGAGTACTTTTGTTCAGTATCAAAATGGTGGTGTCAAGGATGAGCACCTCCTTTCCTCAGTGACCAACCTTGTGTCCAGAGGTGCCATTGGACCATTCTACCTTGGGAAAACTGTTTGCAAAAACTTCCCAGAATTGCATGATAGAGGAGTATGATTCTCCCTCTTCAATAATAATAATAATAATAATAATAATAATAATAATAATAATAATAATAATAATAAGAAGAAGAAGAAGAAGAAGAAGAAGAAGAAGAAGAAGAACAACAACAACAACAACAACAACAACAACAACAACAACAACAACAACAACTAGTATGAATCAGACACTCCATAACAGAGCCTCTGCAAAAAGCATTCTGTTCACCTGTGGTTTGGAGCAAAACTGGGCATTGAAACTACGTCTCCAACTTTGCATTTTAAAATTTAAATTATGTGTGCAAAAGCATGCATTGAAAAATTCAATATACAATGCCACTCACAATTGATGAAATTACAACAAAGGCCTTTTCCCAGCATGTTCACCAGGGTAGACTTTCCTGACATACATGTGTGAAGAATCTTCTGCATTCTAGCAGCAATGGCATTGCCACTGCTTATTTTCTTTCCAGCTTAGGCAAAACCAGGAAGGCCTACAGTTTTGAAATGGGAATGCAAAATCAAATGAATCTATATTATAGGTGGTGATTTCATATCATCTTCCAATGATAGGCTGATAAGGTCTGTGGTATTCAGTGTTACTTGTTGTCAACAAAGTGTAGGGACTTCTGGACTGACAGTTTTTGTAGAAGCTTGAAATTGACCATAGTGCTGTTCGAACACATAATGTCATAAGCAATCTGAACTAGCCATGGTAGAGTTAGCACATGACATTTCCAGTATCAACTTTTAACTTCTGGTATCATCTCAGCATCTTACTCCAAGAAGAAAAGAAAAGAAAAAGAAAAATGTATGCTGGCTCCATCCAATTTTTCTTTCTTTCTTTGTCAGAACAAATGGCAGTATGCTTACAATGTAGGAACATCTTTGCAGTATCAAAACAATGGTCAAGAATTTAGTCTAGCATCCTAGTCCCATAAATAAAAGGCAATATCTTTCCCATAGAGTCCAATCCTAGTGAGAGAGGTTCACAGGCAAAGGCTAAAATCCTTTGTTGCTCAGCATAGTAAGTCACACTAGGGTTAGGTCCATTGCATCAATGGGGATGTGGTGAGTCAGCTTACTTAAGAAAGTTGCACCTAGAGAAGGCACATTTGAGTCAATGGAACGTATGCAGGAGTTGAATCACCAAACCTCCACTGATTGAGTGGACCTACTCTAAATCAATGTACAACACTAAGAGTTTGTGCTGAGACAGCCTCTTCTGGCATTTCCCCCAAACTCCAACATTACACCAAGCGAGTGGCTTCTTTTGCAACTAAGCCTGGAGTTGCTCTGGGGTTCTCCCAATGAGGATGGCCAGGACCTCTTGAGCTAGTGCTTTTTTGAGAAGATAACAAGGGTGTACAGAACTCAATGCCTAGGAGCAGAAGATAAGATATCTCACCTGCCTCACAGGATTTTTAGAACTCTGGTTTTACTAATCCAAGACAGATGGATCTCCTTTCACAGGTAGGTTTGCAAAAGCTGTGGGCTTCTCCACATGGTTGATTAAAATGGAACTGTGCTAGCCCAGTGGTCCCCAACTTGGGCCTCCAGATGTTCTTGGACTGCAGCTACCAGAAGTCTTCACCACCACCTCTGCTGGCCAGGATTTCTGGAAGTTGAAGTCCAGGAACATCTGGAGGCCCAAGGTTGGGGACCACTGTGCTAGCCTACCAATTTGGTTTCTTGTGGCAAGTAGTTCAGGAGGAAAGGAGGCCTGAAGGAGGTCTAAAGAAAGGTAAGACAGGAGTCTCTCAGACAGATAGTGCCATTTCTCCAGTCAGACATGAAGGCTGATTACACAGGCATTTTGTCCTCTGTTTCATTTACTGCAGGGATTGGCTGGTTCACCCTTAAAGACAGTGATGATCAAACCAGCCTGCCCCTGGAGTGGTTCCTAACCATATTTTTCTGTCTGCTGTCAGGTGCTTCTACTTTTTTTTTTTTTTTTTTGGTGCAGGTAGGATGGCTCTCTTTGAATCCATTTCCAGTGTATGTGATTGCTGGGAATGAACCCAAAGTCTTCTTGTTTTGATTTGCCAATATTGTTTAGCGGCTTAATCGAGCCACTTAAGGGTGTTGGCTAACTAAACACTTCCTCTGCTCCTCACTGAAGGGAAAGAGAAAATGTAAGTTTTTAAAAACCTGCATTAGAACAGTGACCATGCACTCTATCAGTTACATATGTGTGTGTGTGCGTGTAACTGATAGAGTGTATGCTCATTGTTCTAATGCAGGCTTTTAAAAACTTACATTTTCTCTTAAATATATTAAAGTATATTTTCTTTCTTAAAGAGCTGGTTAAGAAACTGCACACAGCTGAATCCACCACTGTGGAAGTGTCTCATTGGGCCCTTTAAGACAAGGGGGGAGTGCATTTTGTGTGTTAGATATGCGTATTAGATTGCAGGAGGCTCTCAGTTGGACCTTTAAGAGGAGTGTAGGTACCCAATATACTTCTCTTAAGGATTGCTCATAATATACAAACCTAATATGGACTGAATTGGGTTGCTGGGTGTCTGCATGCCCTTTGGATGCTAGGAGTGCACCAAAAGATGTATTGTATTCCTTCCCCCCCCCCCCTTTATGTGAAGCTAGGCTTCTGTGTTCTTCTCCATCTTTAAACCTCGATGGAGGACAGGTCCTGAAGTTTCACCCACAACACTTTCAACAGTTCCTTAACTGACCTCAGGTATGGCTGACTGTGCTGAAGAAGAACCAGGTTTCACATCTTTGTGTATCCAAATCTCAGCTGCTCCATAGCTCAACACTGCACAGAAAAAACAGTACACTACACACAGTGGCAGCTCATGCAAGCAGCTTGTTATGGGTGAAAAGAGCATTAGGATGCAACCATCTACACTGTATGCAGGGGATTGGAAAGAAGTTTCCACTTGATAGGCCCTATGCTGAGGTGCTTTTTTTGGGTAAAGCTTTCTACAGAGATATAAATATCTCTCTCTGCTGCTTTGCCTTAGATAGCACATTTACTGCTGATAAGAGACATGACAACGAGGACGCAAGCTGGTGCCTATTGCCAGCTGGGTGAAAAATGACAGTTTTAATTAAAAATGTATTTCCAGAAACAATTCAGATTTTATATGTAGCAAGGTGGTTCATCTCACACCGTGAACTTTAAGAATGCTGTGCTTGAGGAAAAGCTTTCTTTCATCATTAGCCTACTCTGCTTCCCCCCCCTCTTTTTTTTCTTCTTTCTTTCTTTCTTTCTTTCTTTCTTTCTTTCTTTCTTTCTTTCTTTCTTTCTTTCTTTCTTTCTTTCTTTCTTTCTTTCTTTCTTTCTTTTTTTTGGTCCTTGGTTTGATGAATCAGTGGTTAGCAGTTAATGGCTCTTAGGCATTCACATTAGCAAATTTAAGGTTTTTCATCAAGTTGCAAATGCAGAGGAATTTTCCTTTGCAAAAGCACCCAGGAAACATAGTACATTTCTCCCTACTTTAATTATGTGAATATATTATTTTACTGAACCAACATTTTAAAAGGGAGAATTTGGGGTGTGTGTGTGAATATTTCTCTTGTCAACAATCAAATGAGCATAAAATGGCTGCACTAAGCATCCAGAAACAAACAGGGGCATGAGAACCTAGGTTATTTCTTCTTTGCTGAGACATGCAAGATGTGGGATTTGGTAGGATAAGGGAGCATTTCACTAATACTTTTCAACTATAATTTTTCACTTTGAACAAATTTTAGCATTTGGGAAAATGGACAGTCTGATTCCCAGCATTCGGCTATCTAGCATATTCTGATCAGTCATTCCTGTATGCTCTTAAATTTGCTTCCTACTCTCTTGTCCTTGGGCTATTGAACACTGAGAAAAGAGAGCCATGGATTTAATTCCTTATTGCAATTACTTCATTCCCAGTCAATATCATGCCTGAGATGGGTTTTTCTATAGATGCAGGCAAATATCTATGAATGATGTATTTATGTGCCAATAGACAGAAATACTCTGTTCCACACAGATGTTTTCACACTTTTTGGTTAATTTCTGGCATTTTCATCTTGGCTTTCAAAGGCAAATGAGACCATAGAAGTTCAGATGATGGGGATTTGCAGGTAGAACGATTCTGCTCCGTGAGGACACTTCCACTGTAGGAATGCAGTATATAATTTCAACTCATCTCCTTTCCCTTTGCAGCCCTCTGTGGGCCCTCTGGAACAAGGGAGGAAAATCTGTGGAGCCTGTACAAACAGAAGTCAGCTGAAACCTTTTTGCTGGCAGGCTGTCTGCTTAGGGGAATGTTACTATTTGCAGAATGAAATGCTCAATCTAGCCTAGACGAGGAACACCATAGAGAATACAGGGAATATATAAAAATCTGGTTTTGTGGACATGGAGAGAATTATCTGTTCTCTATGAATCATAGCCTCCCTTTCAACCCAGTAGACCTGTCTCTTGTCCTTTGCCACCCACATGCCACGAGGAAGATTGATTATTACCTTCTAGGTACCCCCCCTTTTTTTGTTACAGAACTCTCACTGAGATCAGTGTACCATTTTCTAGATTTGAGCGGTAAAGCTTTTTAAAGTCTGAAGAATTATCCCAAGCCAATTTCAGACTGATGGCTTATAACTTATAACCATCATGAATGTAACTCAGAATCAAAATGTCCTCTGGACATAATTAACTAGGATGGGGGATATAGTAATGGAAAGAAGAGTTGTTTCATGTGGGGAGGGAGGTCAGGGAGGAGAAGATTTGCAGCAAGGCAGTTTGATCATGCAGCAGTGTGCTCAAGTCCGGCATTATTTGGTACCCAAACCTGATGATATCTCCTGCCCACAAAGTCTGCAGTACACTACTTGGTTCTTTCGTGGACAATTCCATGCTACAAGAGACCTGTATTACTTTATGCACACCTGAGTTGGATTAAGATTCATTACTAATTTCCTCTGACCTCTCCCCTTTATTAAAATTTCCTAGTTTCAAAATCTGCATGCCCCACCGTATAAATATAGAGGAATCAATAAAGACACACATGCACACACTACTTGAGCTATCTATCACTGTGCATCCCTTTTCAGCCACCCAAATACAGTTGTTAATCTCAGCTAGGCTAGATCTCCTGAATCAATGTGACCGAGTAAGCCAATACTTGTTCAAATTCCATTGATTCAAGTGCTGGGCTCTAGCCGACACCAAAGACTGGATGTAAGCCAGTATGTGCGGAAAGGTTTGAAACTGTAATTAAATGCTAACCATGAAATTTGTTATGAAAGTAAATTTATCACATAAATCTGTACATTCCTTTTGACTTTTTAAGGTATTTACCATTAATTGTAATTCTGGATATTCACAAATTAAGAGTCCAGCAAAGCAATTATCTCAGGTTTTCTTTCCTTTCCCTGTGAGCTACTTAGGTTACTAACTACTGTTTGAGCTATTTTAGCTGTTTTCATGGCATACAGTCTAAGTACCTAAAACCAAGGTTAGCATTCAGTTGCTTTTTATTCTAATGGTCACGCTTTGCAAAAGAAAATCTTGACATAGCGTACTTTATTGATTAACTGACCAGACTGATTTTCTTCAAGGTTCATTTTAGCAGCCTCTCTTGTGATTTGAAGGTGCCCATTTGCTATAAAGCGAGTGTCTCTCACTTTATACTGTTTTTCTCCAAAAATACAAGTTGTGGGTGCTTGAAATGCATGAGAGTATAAATGGGACAAATTTCATTTTTTAAAAAAATGAAAGAGAGAGAAAAGCTCATTTACCAGATAAATGTTGCACATTAATCAAAATTCCGATACCAAGCAACATTGGAAAATGAGCCTTCTGTTTCTTCAGATGTAGGAAATATGCCCATCAGAAAGCATAACTGATTAAAAAGATGTTTGGCCAAATGCTTAAGTTTTAGGCAGATATTTGCAATGCTAATGTGTGTGGGTTTTTTTTTTTTAAAAAAACCAGATAGAAGTTATATGTGTCTTTGTCAATGGTTCTGCTTATCTACCCATTTTGATCTTGCTGAAAAGTGGCGAGACAGCCTCTTTCCAAGTCTTTGGGTCAACAGCTCTGACACAGTCCTGAGAACAGACAGAAAAAGCAGAATTTTGATTTCTATTTTTTGTTGAAACACTGGCAAACTTTTAGCTATCAAAAGCAGAAGTTCGTCCTCTTTGAATTGTGCAGCCATAAATGCATTCAGGCAACATTCCTGTACATACTGGATTCAATAGCTGTCCATTTGAATAAAGCTGCATAGGAGTGTATTGCAGTTGGGCTACACAAATCTGTACTGGATGAGGGACAGATACACTGAAGTTCTCGTGGGTGAGGGACCTGCCGCAGCCTGGATTTGTGTGGAATGTTCAACTGAAGAAATAAAAATACAGTGGGGTCTCTACTTAAGAACTTAATCCGTATTGGAAGGTGGTTCTCAAGTTGAAAAGTTCTTATGTTGAATCTGCATTTCCCATAGGAATGCATTGAAAACCATTTAATCTGTATCTGCTCTTTTCCGTCCATAGAAACTACAGTGGAACCTCTACTTAAGAAATTAATCCATTTTGGAATGGTGTTCTTAAGTTGAAACGTTCTTAAGTTGAAGCAAAATTTCCCATAGGAATGGACTGAAAACCAATTAATCCGTTCTGGCTGTTTTTTTTGTTATGTAGAGGTGTGTTCGTACATTGAAGCATTAGTTCCCATAGGAACTGATACAAAGCTGGTTAATACGTACTCTACCACTAGGGGGAGAATTTTTTTTAACCTAAGATGACCTAAGGTTAAAAAAAGAGCAGGAAAGGTTTTTTTTCCTGTTCTTATCTTGGATTTCTGTTCTCAAGTAGAAGCAAAATTTAGCAAATGGAGCTGTTCTTAAGTTGGATTGTTCTTAAGTAGAGACGTTCTTAAGTAGAGACCCCACTGTATGAAGCAGAATGTTAGTCTTAACAGAACCATTTATTCTTCTTCTCTGTACCCAGTTTTTGGGAAAGACAAGCAATTAATAAAACTTAGGGTGAGCTTCTTCCAGGATAAGCTCCCTTAAATTTATGATAAAACATGGAAGTAGCTATCTGGGGACAGACAGGTTGCCACAGGCAGTTCCTCATTCTTCAGAGGACCACGCCTTTTATTTAGGGATGGTACAAAATTCTGTTGAAGAGCACAATTCTTTTACATGAACCCCTTGGTAAAGCATCAAAAATATGTTGAAGTCAGGAATGGTTTTAATTCTAAATTTTTAAGATGGAAAGAAAATGAGAAGGACATCTTCAGGAACTGGCTGGAATTGAGCTGGATGAGACTGAATGTTCTTCAGGACTAGCATTATCAACTGACTGTCACCACCACCATCATTTTAGAACTGCAGAGCTGGAAAGGATGCTATGGATAATTACATCCAGCCCCTGTCAAGGAAGCACAGTGGGGAATTGAATTTCCAACTTCTGGCTGCACAACCAGAGGCCTAAACCACTGAGGTATCCAGCAGTTCTCTGTCTTCCTACTGGCTATACCTGTATATTAATTATATATAAAATGATATTATAAAATTATCCTTCACCATTCTCCTCTGTCCAAGGGTTAGACTAGATCCTTTGACATCACTGACACAATGGGATAATATATTACATATTCCATGTAAAATATTTTAGCAAAAATATGTAAGTGTGTGTGTACATACGTAAGTAAAAAAAAACACTTCATAGATCCATTGATAAAAAATAATTTTAAAAAAGTTGTGTTGCTTGTTGATTTTATCCAAATAAGGGTGACTATGGTATGCAGTTTAGATAGATAGATAGATAGATAGATAGATAGATAGATAGATAGATAGATAGATAGATAGATAGATAGATAGATAGATAGATAGATAGATAGATAGATAGATAGATAGATAGATAGATAGATAGATATAATTATTATTCTGAGTGAATTGTCTGAATTCCTGTACTTTAAGGGCTCTCTTCTGAGAAGTGAGTGCTGAAACATAAAACAATGGGTTGAAAAGAGCAGTGCTATGCTTCATAAACCAAGCTTCTGCCTAGGACTTAATTTCTTGGTAAGGTTTACTTCCCAATATGAGTTATTGTTCTGTAGAACATGTAAACCAGCAGCCATTTTGTGACAATGCCAAATGCTCCCACTGGCCCAACAAGGTCAAGGTCAAGGCCTTTTAAAGCTAAATAAGTCAGGGATGTTTTATAATGGTTGTACATGGGACCAAGCATCAGGGATAGTTGTTTACATGATAAATACATGGTGAAGAATCCCAATTATTTTGTTAACTCTTAGTATGACTACATCTGGAGCCAAATCAGCAGCAAACCAAGACAGCAATGTATGAGGAGGAGAGACCAGAAGAGATAAACAAATAGGAATGCTGTTTATTCCCTGTGACACAGGCACTGTGGCTTTAATTGTTGTTGATACATGCTGTTGAGTTATTTCCGACTTACAGTGACCCTATGAATGAGCAATCTGCCAAGTGCCCCTGTCCTCAACAGCCTTTAATAGGTGACACAGAATTTACCAGGTGCACATTTCAAAGCAACAAAATGCAAAGAGGGAAACTGTATTGTCTTTGAGTCTCTGTGACTCAAATTTTGCAACACTTTTCTCATGACAGGTCAAAGGGAGAAGTGATTTAGCCCATACAACTTTATCTGCTAGATACAAGTAGCTAAAAATTAGGTTTGGGGAAGTAGTGTTCTTGTATGATCTTTTTAACAACGTATAAATATGCATTTGTATTGTTATTACTATTAGACTTCTATGATTAACCTATGGATGTGAAGTAGTAAATATCCATGCATGGTGTCCTTAAGTGCACAAATGGAAAGCATAATTTTAGTGTGCCAGCCAGACGTGGTGGGTCAAGTTAAGAGTGTATCATTGGCCCCAAGGTTACATGAGTCCTGGCCCAATTCTAGAATCAGCTATACTGTAGTGGCGACTTCCAAGTCATTAAGAGCAAAGAGCCTAAATGGAGTCTCTCTTTAGAAAAAAAATTCTTTCAGTGTAATAACATGGGGTCAATCTGCTTGTATCTGTGTTACTGTTGGGGAAATGGAGGGTTCATTTTTTTAAATGGCCATCACTGCTTGCACAATGGCCATGCTGTGTTGCCATGCTGACAAGACATCCTGCTCAGAGGAAAGTCAATAGCATACTGGACTTACTCAAAGAGGCTGTGCGTGGGGCTAGGTAGCACTGGAAGACTATGACTTAGCATGATCAGAAAAAAACTTTTGGATTAGTTGTGCATCACAGCAGGAAAAATCTATACTGCATTATGGTAAGTAGGCTTCTAAATGCACAAAATGATGCACCCAGCTTGACTGGCACTGGACACATAATCTATTAATATCATTTCAAAATACATACATCAGGATGTACAAAGACTTCATACTGCAACTTGAGCAAGAAGAATGCTATGATTCATTTTCACACACACCCTGCACTGACATGACATTTATGAACCAACTAAGCTGGTATTATAAAGTCTTTGCACATCGTTCAGATGTAACTGCACATCTGTTGAGTGCACAATCAATTCTATTCCAGATGCTGAAGAAGGAAATGTGCCATTAAACCATAGTTTCCAGGAGAACCACAACCACATTATAGTCTTTTAATGTGTTTGTTATGTTATCCATTGAGCCACAGTGAAACATTCTGTAAAGCTTTTGTAATTGTATCATTTCTTAATTTGCAGTGGTTTGCACAGACAATTTCATTTGTGTTATGTAATGTATGCTAAAAATCCTCACAAGTTGCTTTTCATAATATGGTTTGGGGAGTACATTTTCCTCAAGTTTGAATTCCTGATGGAAACCAAATGAAACAACATTTGGTTAAATTATTGCCAGTGTTGCAAATTCCCTTGGCAAATTCTAGGCAAACTAAAACTAATTCCATATTTTAGCATCTTATAAAACTGAGCAGGTTTCATATAAATTAGGGAACTGACAACCATATTCCCAGCAAAAAAAAAACAAAACAAAAAACAAAACGAAATATGAAAAATACAAACATTTTTCTTGTTTTCTAAGAATCTATTGCAGGCAGGTTTAAATATCACACAGTACACTTGATGGCTTTTCCAGGTTATCTTATTTTAAATGTTTGTGCTTGATTAACACAAATGACAGTGAGGAGCTTAATGTGCTTCATCACATAGCAGTCAGTTGTTTATTTAGTCCTGCAACCTTCAAATGAAAGCTTGTTGTGCTATTTTCATCCCAGAAAGCAGTGCCTTCCTAAAAGCAAAAACACCACCCTAGGTTTTTATGTATTGTTGAAGGTGTGATTCCCTCCACTGACCACCACTGCCATCAAGTCACCTTCTCCCATGTTTATTTCCATAATACCTGGGTAAAATGGGTTGAAAACAATACTTTTTTATTAACTCACTATCCACAGGGTCAATAAACAGGTGCTCTTTCAACTTGGATTTAACCAAAAACTGGTCAACTTTTAACTTAGAACTTAAGGGGGACTTCATACCCTTCCTTCCTTGTTGGTTTCAATGTTGGTTTCTCTGGCTCCCCTTGGGAGATAGCACCAGCTTTATATATGAGTGACAAGGGGCTCCCCAATACGATGGGTGACACAACCTCATTGGGAATAGGTGGCAAGCTCTTCGTCCTGCTATAGGAAACACTCTTGGGAACCCAGTGTCTGACAGTCCTTTCTCCAGATCTTTGGCCAGAGTATCACCATTTTGCTGTCTTCGTCTGACTGACTCAGTGCCTGGGTCCTTCAGCATCTCTCTTTTCTCTCTCCATTATAAAGGTTTCCAGTGGATGGCATATTTTGAATTCTCTCTGTCTCTGCCTTAGGAATATGGAAAGTCACTGGCTCCCTGTCTAGGCCTCTTCCTTAACTGTAGCTTCACACTCTTTGGTTAGTGAGTTCTCATCCATATTTCCTAGTAATGTCAATGGAGCCCCAGCTCCAGCTCCTCCACCATGTCCTTCTACTCCCCTGTAATCCAATCTTCTGTTTCTCTGTGTGTCTCAACATCAGTTCGGCACATCATAGCTAATTGGTGAGTTTCAAGTGTTGAACTCTGGTGTCCCCATGGAGACATGAGACAGCCTACCAACAGGGACCTCCCTGTCATCTTCCTCACAAGGACAGCCATGTCAAATTATCATTTTCCAGCTTATGTACCTAGTCCAAAGTAGCCTTTTTCTAGTATTTATATGTGACCAACTGAACACACTCTGTGGGTGAAGAGCAGCATTGCAGTGGCAGGTTCCATTTCTAGCCTCCATGTAACATTGATGGACCTTCCAAGTTGCTGTCTTCTTTTGAGTGGAAGCCAGGGTAGGCATTTAATAAAGCAACAGTAGGCATTTTTATGGTAAGATGCCTCTTGTGCACAGGCAAATAATTAGAGCCAGCCCAAAGCATGTTGGGTTTTGTCCCAATCTTGCTCACTAATTAGCATAACACTTAAACACTGCACTGTACAGTTTCCTAACATTTAGCTTAGTTTAAATAGTCATATCTCAGTTCAGTAAGCACAATATGATGTTTTCCCTCCCTCTTCCACTATCATTCTGCACACTTTAAAGCTTTGAATTCTCCTGCTCTATCTTGGAAGGTCAGCCTTCCTTCCTAAGAAAGAATTTATGCTTTTGAATTGTGGTGCTGGAGGAGACTCTTGAGAGTCCCCTGGACTGCAAGGAGAACAAACCTATCCATTCTAAAGGAAATCAAGCCTGAGTGCTCACTGGAAGGACAGATCCTGAAGCTGAGGTTCCAGTACTTTGGCCATCTCATGAGAAGAGAAGACTCCCTGGAAAAGACCCTAATGTTAGGAAAGTGTGAGGGCAAGAGGAGAAGGGGACGACAGAGGATGAGATGGTTGGACAGTGTCATCAAAGCGACCAACATAAATTTGACCCAACTCGGGGAGGGAGTGGAAGACAGGAGGGCCTGGCGTGCTCTGGTCCATGGGGTCACGAAGAGTCGGACACGACTAAACGACTAAACAACAACAATCTTGGAAGGTAGCCATTCTCAGGCAGACATCAGTGTGGCAAGGTGTCTCTCATTTATGGTTTGGGGGCTGACCCACACAGTGGCATATTAGGAAATATGTCAGGAAGAAGGAAGGAAAATATTTGTCAACATAAAACAGTAATATGTTTTAAAGGGTGGATGTTAGTTAAATGTTAGGAAGCACACAGTTAACCATAACTACCCTTCAAATTATATCTGACTATAGCAAGATATGAATGAGAACTGGGAGTGGATTTTGTGCCAATAAAGCATTAAAAATGGGAACCAAAATATTTTCATCTTCTGGTAAAAGGTCTGCAATCCAAAGTTGCTTCCTGGTTAGTCCTAAAGAGAAACATAAATTGGAACTGTTTGGAAATGTTACAGAAATGTTGAACAGAAGGAAACTAAAATGCACATTTTTGAGAGGGGTAAGGGTGTGGATTGTAATCCCCAGAATTGTATAGAATTTTGCCTAAAGCAAAAAACAAACAAAAAACCCCACCAAAAAAACTGTATTTAGATGTCCCCACTACTAAAGAGAAGCATTAAACAAATTTGAACAAAAAGTAGTTACTATAAGACTTATGAGCAAGTTCCCAACAATTAGACCAGGTCTGCAATGTAGGAAGAACTTTCTTTCTTTCCTTCCTTCCTTCCTTTCATTTCCTTTTCTTGTCTTGTCTTGTCTTGTTTGTCTGTCTGTCTGACCTTTCTCCCTAAAAGGACCAAAGACTGGTAGAGGAACTGAGAAAAATTGGCAAGAAAAGGGAGAGAGAAGAAACTCTATGGATATTTTAGTAGAATATCCTACTTTAAGTAGGATGTGATACAAGATATCCTGTATAAAACTGTTTGAAGCATTCTGTCATATTATTTCTGTCATCTGAGTTCACCCCTCTAGCCACCTCACATGTCCAGTTAGACCACCATCGCCTGTAAATCCAACTGAGGAAAGAATATAATATCCTGCCAAGCCAATGAGTTAAATTGCACAAGGATAGCTGTCATTATTAAAAGATGCTACATACTAGAAAAAGTAGTAATGAAAGGAGATATGGACAGATGGATTGTTCACATATTAAAACACACATTATTGACATTTGGAAGAACAAAAAAGACAGTAATTTGTTTTATCTCAAGCTGTTTTGTTGCACTATGTCTTTTTAGTGCTTAATTGATTAGTTGATAGATTAAAAGTGACATGACCAAAAACGTGAAATGCTTGTCAACTCCACAAGATTGCTGAACTCTTATTCAAATAAACATTGAGGTGCCAATGAACTACCATATTTTTCCATCGATAAAATGCTACATTTTCCTAAAATCATTACTCTAAAAATTGAGGGGTGTCTTTTACACGGAAGTAAGCTGAGATAGCTAAGAGAATAAAATAGCACATACCTTGCCTCTATAAACAGACTCCCTTTCAGCCATGAGGCCAAGTTTCCTGCAGTCGGGAGACTTGGCATTTTCCAATCTGGAGCCTTATGGATCTGACATCACATGACCTTGAACAAACCAATTAGAACACACCGCCTTGGAGGTGGAGCCTGCAGGCTCAAGGTTCAACGGAGACAAAATGTTCGAAGTTCTGACCTCAGAGGCTGAATCCTCAAAGCTAAGTTTTCTTAATTTGGGGGTTAGAAAATTGGGGGGGGGGGTGTCTTATAAATGGGGGCATGTTATAAATGGGAAAAATATGGTATATCTTAGTGTTCAGTTTCCATCCCCATGGATTGAGCAGAATGCTGTTGAAACTAAAAGACCTGTGGACTGCAGGCATGAAACACAAGGGTCTGACTCTGTGGCATATGGAGGGGCGCATGAGCCAAACAAGATGTGGATGCAGGATGTTTAAAAAGGTGAGGATGCTTTCCTCTCTTCTGAGTCTATCTCCATGGGTTCTAAGGTACAAGATTGCCCTAACATGTTTAGCATGGGATTAGCTGAAAGGGAAAGGGAAGCTATAGGAAAAAACTGAGCACCCTGTGACCTGTTTTCTGTCTCCTGGTTCCCTTTTACTCCCTTGAAGATCAAAATGAGCACCTGAACTTTTGGCAGATCTGTTCGGCACTAGGTGACCGAGGCAGCTCTTCACTGGTTTCTTCTTGCTGCCACAGAAGCAAGGCATAGTTGGATACATAAAGCCAGCTGTTCAGTCAGTTTAGCGCTGATGCAGTCAATTGTTTCAGAAGATTCGTAAGCTCTGTTCAAACAGCAGAATACGTAATTCCTATTAATTACATATTTTTCTACCTATATCAAAGATGGTGTATGATGTCTTATAAAATTATGATATATTAAAATATGTTTTCTTAATGCATTATTTTGCCATGCAATACAAATATCATCACAATTTATTGTACATGGGAATCCTTTTCACATTATATATTACTGCTATTTTCCTGGTCCCATGTGTGTCTGAGCAAATACAAAGTCAGAAGGACTTATATATCTGCGCATGGGTTTTAGAATGTGGCCCGTTATATTGCACTAAAGTATTTTCCTTGTATTATTTTCTTTTGCAACCTTGCATCCTAGAAAGGCACAATATAAATCAAGTAAATAAGTAAATCACCTCTATCATACCACTATAATAAGCTATGGAATCATGGAAATGCATGATTCTCCCATGTCTTGGCTACAAGGATGTTGTGATCTTGCCAACAAGGTGGTAAAACAGATATTTTTAAGTATATAATCCATATATCTAAGGACGCATAATGTATCTACAAAAAACTCTCCCTGTGAGTCTGCAAATTGCTCCACTACTTTTGCTTTCATTTTTATTTTTGTTAAACATGTGGAAACAGCTACCTGGCTGAAAATTCCTACAAAAAAGGACAGTGCACCATGTTGTGAGGTGAGCCGTTCTACTGCTGCTCTTAGCATTGTCAGATCCTGATTTGAACAACTGACTTCCCTAGGAGTCCTATAAGATTTACAGACCTCTCAGATAAAGAGAACAGATTCTATGATTTGTCGTAGCTGACATTATCCCAGTAAAGGGTTAATACCAGAACGAAACCAAATAATCAGTTACAAGCTGTTTGTAAATTCATCTGGGTATCTCATTATAGGTGTCTTCATTGTTGCAATAATTCCAGGCCATTCCAGAACTTATTACTGTATTTCTATGCAAGTTCTATTTATTTACATCATTTCTAGGTTCCATACGAAAAACGTAAAGTCCAGACTCTTTCAGGAATAAAAATGAACAAGCACTTCTAGCCTAATAAGGCAAAGAATACATCTTTATACTATTTCATTAAAAAGTAAAAGCGATATAACTCCAGAGTCTTTAAAAGCTTCCTCAAAAATACATTAAAAAACATCAGAGTTCTTATAATAAGAAAATGCAAATGAAAAGCATTATTTAGCTCTAAGCGTGTTGATACACAGACAAATATTTTTGCTAAAAGAGAAAAGCTTAACCTTCTTTATGTTATTTTCATGATTATCTCCTGGCTGCTCTCAGTCCATCTGCATCTTCCCGATTGTTTGCAAAAAGTAGGTGGCCATGGTTTTTGGGAGACGGTCTCTGGGAAATGATCTCTGGGAAATGTCTTCTCCCCCTTTGAGACGTTGCACAAACATGATAGAGATCTCTATTTAAATACTTTTGATGGTTTGAGTTCCCAAGCTTCCTTGGGAACATGAACCTTCAAAGAGTCAGGTCCCCCTAGGTAAGCAATATCAGCTTGTCCAGACAGCTGTGTGTCAACTCAGCTGCCTATCGAGATAGCCCTTAGCTGAGAAAATTCTCCCACTTGGGGTAACTTCCTTAACACCATATTTGGGCAATATATCCTGAATAATGGCTACATGCTTTTACATTTAAAATATTCCATACATAATTGCTGCAAAATAATAGGAGCTCATACTCCTCTATGTTACCACATTGGATTAAGGAATTATTAATTACTTATTATGAGACTAAAGCCTTATAAAATGAACAGCAATTTTGTTTTTTTCTACTTGCTTATCAAGAAGCAATTACTTAAAATAACATTCATCTTTTTTTTTCTCCTTTTACGTTGTTTTATAAACTCTTCTTCTGTACACTGTATGGTTATTCTCATTGTTCAACACAGTTTCCACATCTATTTTGTGGTCTGTCTGTATTAGTTACATCTTATGGGCAAACTTAACTCAAGGAGCAAAATAAATGGCACTCAACTTTTTTCTTTGTTATTGTCCTGTTCACATATAGTAAGCATCATTGTTTACTTACATGAAACTCAATGAACTTGTTTCTGCCATCTTATCTTATTTAGTACTCTCTGTACAGAAAACAAATCAGTTGTTCTGGTTTTGTTCCCAGCTGTAGTTTTTCGATGATACTTTCACTTTTAGGCACCTCTCTGAGAGACATTTTTAAAATACTTTTGTAGTTTTAGAGGGCAACACTTTGGCACCCCATTCAAATTTTATATATTTTTCCTGTCATATATTCCTAGTAAAAATCCAGACAGCATAAGGCAATTTCCCGCCTAATAGTTGGATTTCTTTTTTGAAAATGGAATCCATTGGATTGGATTTTACCCTTTGGAGCAGCAGAAGACAAGCTTGCTCCAAGTGACACCTTCCAGGTATGTGAATATGGCTTTCATACCAGTTTTGTATCCATTCTTCCACAGGCTAAATATGTCAATCTCTTTCAACTCTTTCAAACGGCTTGGCTTTCAGACTGTTTATTAACTTGATCACCCTCATCTGGACACACTCACTTCTCCTAAAAACACAGATCCATATTTTGGTTGTGCTTCTGGATTTGCCCCTGAGCCTGGATACTCAGGTCTCAGCAGTGGCCAAAAGTGCACACTTCAAACTATGCCCCATTCCTGGAGATGTCTGACCTGGCCACAGCGACACATGGCTTAGTTGCATCCCATTTGGTTACTATAATGTGCTGTGCATGGATATGTCTTTGGAAAGTGTTTTGGTGAGAACATGAGAGGGGCCTTTCTCTGTTGCTGCTCCAAAGCTATGGATGTTCTTCCCATGGGAAGTCAGGTTGCCTCATCTTTGTTATCCTTCCGCAAGTAACAACCAACTTTATCTCCAAGCAGACTTTTTCTCAGTGACTGACTGTCTAAAATGGGTTACTGTTGTGATACATTTTTCAGCTGAAAAACTACATTCAAGAATGCAGGTATTAGGGAAACTCTTAAACAAAAAAAATGATATTTGAGAAAGTTGCATACTTAAAATGTGTACATTTGTGGAGTTTGCATACAAAAATGCATGTCACTGAAATTTGCATAAATAATTTATATATCATTGAAACTTCCAAACAGAATGATTGTGTTAAAACCAAAGAGGAGAGTATGTTTAGAAGTGATGGGTTCATTTGCTCTGGTCACCTTCACCAAGAAATGAAGGCGTCAGCAGGAACACTACCCATATTTATCAAGGAAATCCTTTATGTTTACTCAAAACTATGTCCCATGATTTCTAACTGTACAATTAAAACTGAAATACTGTGTGAAACAAATGAAATCTGATTGTATCAGCTTTGTTTTTTTTCCTTCTCTTTCCCCCAATTTCTGCTTTTAAAGAATAACGTTGACAGGTGTTTCTTTTTATAGTAATGTTTTGAATATATTATCACTGGAATGAATGGCAGATACCAACAGCTAATTACATTAGCTTGAGATTGATTTTATAATAATAGAAATAGATAGGCTTTTTTAAAAAACAGCAACAATGTTGGACAGATCACATTTAATTCTGTAGGTGCTAAAAGCAGTCATGATATAGAGTACATACAGGTCACATCTTGGTGATGGAGAGGAAACACACAAATTAGGACTGGAATGGTTCCCTTAGTATTGTCAGAAGGTGAAGGGAACGGCATCCTATTTGGTTGAATTTTAGTACATATCTGACCTTACAATGCTTTGAGTAAGTGGGTGAATAATGAATCTATACCACACTCCTCTCTTGAGACTCTACCCCTCACCTTGACAAGCTCTTTTATAACTTGATTGCCTTTTCCCCCCTCCATAAGAGGCTGCTGTGATTGCTGAGCTGCGATAAAGCCGACGCTTATCTGTCATGGCATTGTTGGCAGATTGCAAACTACTTTTCTGCGAGACAACTTCATGGGTTGACATTTCAGACAGATGCAGAAGTGATTTCTGTTAAACATTTTTATATTACACAGATTGACAACAAGCAATTCCTTCAGACCTTATGTGGTATGATTCGTATCTTTTATGTACAATAGAAAGTATGGATGTATATCAGGTTGGAGCATGTACGTAAAAGCTGAAGCCTAATTCCCATTGCCAGTAAGCAAAACCCAGGGGAAATTAATGTACCCAAACAGCTGAGGAAGTGACACAAGTTGATCACTCTGTCAGCCATCTAGATAACCTAGTTCAGTGAGCAGCGATGGGACGACTTTCTACTTAACTTATGAAGAACTGACAGGCAATCTAATAAACCAGTGGATCATCTGTATTGCCCCATGTGTGGGTCTCCAGGCCCTCCATGGTCAGGGGGATGTTAAAGGGCCATGTAGAGGTCATCATCAGGACATGGTCGGTTGGACTATGTTGCCAGAACATGGAACTTTATTGTGGAAGTGCCTCCTTTGGGCTCTGAGTCCATCAGACTCTCATCGTCCCATAGTTCCTCATGTTTGGGCAGGGCAGTTACCTTCACCCCATGGTCCTTAAAGTGAGAGCAGTCCATGGGCTGGTGCTGATTCACTAGGCCCCTTTGATTGTCCTTTTTCTGAGCTCTTGTGCCCACAGGCTGTTCTCTACCTGACAGAGCCACTTAAACTGGAGCTCCAACAACAAAGTTGAGTCAGAGTAGAAATCAACAGCAGTGACTCAGGGGGGCCAATGCTGGGTTCTTCATTGATGAGGTTCAAGACCCCACCTCTAGTGTCCAGACCTTGCCATAACTTCAGGTCCCAGGCTCTGGGGTGGGTGGGTGAGGTGTGGACAAAGTCAGATGAAAACTCCATAGGTAAAGCAGGAAAGCACCCCATGGTACCACCGGTTGACAATCCAGTGCAAGGGGTTGTTCCACACTTCCCCATCTTTTCCACCTTCTTTCTCACTGGTCACTTACTTCTCCTAGAGCTGGGATCCTATCTCTTTATAGCCTTCTATGGTGGCCATCAAAGAATCTGGAACGTCTATCTCTTTTGTACCATCTCTGCCCCAGTGTGGATAGGATCTCTGTTACTGCCATGTTCAGGGTCTTTACCCACCAGGGAAAGGAACATGAATCTCCCCCAGCTGGCTGTCAGGTGGCCATTGCTTCCCTGAGGAGGGTCTTTGGGGCTGGGGGAGAGGGATGTGAAAGAAATGGACGTCTGTCTCAGACTGTCACCCACCCATCTGTACCCTTTAGTTAGCTTATGCTATGCATTTACTTCACATATTGCATTGCAACTTGCAAAATGGCGCTGAATCTCAAGGAAATATTGTATATATGGGAACATTCACAAGTGATGGGAAAGGAGACTTATTAAAATAGGAAAAAATCTCTATTTTTAAAAATTGTATTTATGGATCACCTACCTACATGCTCTTTTTACCACAAAGAGCTGCTTGGGGCTTGAACCACCACTAAAAAGAAGAGATTTACCACATCTCAAAATGGACTAAGCTAGACCAAAGACTCTAGTTTCCCCCAAAGTCTAGTTAATACTCACATTTTGCCTCCAATTGGCTTTTTGTTTGTTGTTTTACCCTCTGCACCACTTAAAAATCTAATTTCCAGTATTGCTGATTGTTGGGATGTTCAGTGCTTCTGGTTTAAACCAACATAGGAACCATATATCCTTTGACTAAAGGCAACAAATATTTAATTGACGGGGTGCATTCTGAAAATACCAACTTTAACTTTATCCTATATCAATTACAGTCTGTTATAAAATGTTGTTTCCCCCCCCCCTTTGTGAACCCCTATGGTTAGACTGTATCCATGTTTAAATATCTGTGGAACTGTATTGTCTGGTCCCTATCAGAGTTTGAATATACAGTATTCTGCAATATTTTCATTGTGGGGTTTCTTTCACATGTTGACATTGTTCTAAATAGATGCACAGCATTGATAAATACTTGCCTGCATTTAATGATGGTTTTTCATGGTCACATTTACATCCATGTTGATGAAAAGAGTAGGGTAGTGAACTAAACTTTTATTGATGAGTAGTGTTTATTTCAGAGATTACTTAATTTTTCAGATAGCCAGTGGAATTAATTTTAGCTGTCAAGGCTGGGACAATACAAGGACTAACAGTGAAAATGTCTGTATTGTGGCTCAAGAGCTGCACTGAGCTTCAGCAACTACAAAAGCTTGTTTGATTACCCAGAGAACATTATGAGGGCATTCACTGCTAGTCTGTAAAATAATTATTACAACCAGACAATCGTTAGAGTACTTGGCATAAAGCAATATTAGCTGATGAAGCAATATTAGTAGATTAAATCTGATGGGTAAGAAACCAATTTGCAAACTTCGCTACAGGGATTTAAATTAATACCTTGGTGTGAATATAAGAATACCTTAGTGTTTTAATCAAAGTACACAGTACAGTGTGAATGAATTGCTTTAAGCAGATAGATTACTGCATTATACAGTATAGTCAAAATTCAGTAGAGCCACACACTTCAGCAGTTCCTTGTAAATGCATGTTGGGATTTATTTACACTGCATTATCAATATCATTGGATATCTACCGTATTTGTAATTAGACAGCAGTACCAGTATTGTCACATTCCTTTGTTGTGGAAACTGGCCATTTGGCAAATATGCAGAGAGTACAGCTACATTGGCTATTCATGCGGCAGTTTGCATCTGATTTGGCAGGGATAAAATCAAAGTGAAAACCGACAACTACAAGACACAAACCTGACCATCAGGAAGCCCAGTGTTTTTCATCGAAGAATCATCTCTTTTCCTTCAGCTGCCAGAGAGAGGCCCATTTTGCTTCAGTTTGGCTGTCATCACTGTTCTCTACTTTGTGATATGTGTGATTGCCTGATCTGATGCAAAGGGACCATCACAGAGATGTCAGTGGGTGCACCAGTACATCATTTTCCCCCAACTTAATGCCTGCTGTCTTCTCCAACCAGTTTTCTATGATGATGATCGGCAAAGTTAGGGCTGTACCAGATGAGTGCAAGATCACTTTGTAACAACAACAACAACAACAACAACAACAACAACAACAACAACAACAATACTAATATTTTTTTTAAAAGCTGATATCAGCAAAGATGGCTCTCTTCCTCACAGTTACATCTTTCTGCCTCTGCCACATAGCTTCCTGCATCATAATTAATCATATTGGTCTTTAAATCTGTGGTAATTTCCCCTGTGAAAACCAATGGAGACCCAGTTTGACACATTTAGAAGCAAACTGAGTTTCCCTTCTATGTAGTCACACCCACAAGGACTTTTCAGTCATGGAGTTTGTCTCTGACTTCCATATACTTGGCATCAGCGCCGCTATTTTTCAGTGAAGGTTTAAAACCTATTTATCCAGGCATTTTAAACTGTTCTTGCTGATTTGTTAAACAGCTTCCTATTCTGTTTACTGAGCTTTTACTTAGGGCATGCTCTCTCACTGTTCCAGTTTGCAGTGGGTTAAAACTCATAAAGATAAAGCTGGTGGATGATTATGATGATCGCGATGATATGTGGCTCTGTGGATAAACCACCCCGCAACACACCACTAATTATCTGCACTAATTATCCTAAAGATCATTTACCATTTTCCTCTGTCTTTCATATGGCCTCCTGGGAATTAAAACAAACAAACCTTTCTGCTTTTCATGGTTCCTTGTTTTCACTTCTGGTGACCTTTTTCACTTTACTTCTTGTGACCTTCTTCATTTCATCTTTCACAACCCCATTCCTTTACCCAGCAGGCACAAGACAACACTGGGAGGTAATGCCTTCTAATGAACACAAACGTTTGAGTTAGCCCAAAGAACAGGTGAGAGACGAAGCCTTTGCTTCTGAAGAAGTAGACTTGATCCGTGAAAGCTCACATTAAGATACAGCAGTCAATCTTTAAGATGTTTTTATTTTTTATTTCTCTTTTTTGTTTTGTTTCTTGTCTGATTAGTTTAGCATGTTCAAGACGTGGAAAAAGAAAAAGGGAATTCTTGAGCACCTATACATATGGAACTGAACTGTGTGTATGGCTAGTGAGGTGTAATAAGCTTGTTACTCTACCAGTCTTGTTATTTACAGGACATTTTGGAGGAATAAATGTATGTTTTCAGAAAAGAGCTCACCTAATGTGAATCAATGCATCCTTATGATATGATTGGAATGGATTATAACCCATGTAGCCATTAGTGGAAATCATTACATACTGAATTGCGACGGTCTGACTAAAATATTACTTATAGATATATTCTGCCATAAAAATAGTTTTTAGTAAAGAGAAGAAATATGGAGGAGGTATCTTGGATCCTCCAGAGACGGGAAAAACAACACTTTTAACGAGTTATTCTACATAAATAATGAGTTGGGCTGTTTTTTTCAAACTTTGAATAGGCCTTGAATATTCTGTAGTCTTATATATATTATTCAATGTGATTTTAAAAATACATGAAATAAATAGTATTAAGAAGAAATGAGAAAGAGAAATACCATGAGTCAAAAATTAAAAATAATCCCTTGAAAGTGATTTCATGAAAGCTGAAGTTCATAGAATAATTTTAGTTCTGTGTCTGGAGGACAGTCCTAACTAGACAAAATAGTTGAGGGCCAGTTGACCTGATATTATCCAGCTGAAGCTGTGCTGAATCTATTTTCTTACTAACTTAGAGGTACTGGCAATTACTCAGAATGCCCCTCACCATGGCTTAAATTGAATGTGCAGAGTAGCCATGTCTCTGAGCTGGAGGAGATTTGAATCTGGAGAAACGTAGCTTCTCCCTTGTCTCATTCTTGCAACCCCTTTCTGTTTCTGGCTCTTCTACCAGCTGGTATTAGCCAACTTAGCAGTTATGTCAACAAATCCTTCTGCATATCTCTTGCAATCAGCCAGCACAAAGGGATTGAGTTGGGCCCAATAGACTTTATGTCATCCAAACCTCTTACAACTTTGAATTAGCTTTGTATTTCTGTTTCTCATTGCATAATTATGGATCCTGCTGTGCAGCAGTGACCTGAAATATCACAAGACAAATATGAAATGCATTCAAAGCAGTTACACAATGCATGGACCAGTGCATTTTTGACTTAACTTCAAATTGTTTTACACTTGAAACTTCCCAGGATTATAGTTGCACATTATTGACATTTATGGTCTTGTAGCCTGAGGCCAGACATTTGTTATAACACTTTATAATGAAAGTATACACTCTAAAAACATAAAACCAATCAATCTTTCATGATTACCTATGTGATGAAATTAACATATCAATCACAGGGAGGAGAATGTGTTAGAATTTTAAGACTGTCACATACCCCCCAATGATTTTCATACCAGAGCAATCCAATACAATTTTGTACACCCTTAGAGAGACTGACAGTTACTGTTGGATAAATGCTTGTAAAGCAAGAAAGCCACAGGACAAAAAAGTAATATCTTGCAAGCATTTTATCTGCAGTGATTTATTGCTACATAAATGTAGACATCCCAGACCAGCTAAGAATGAAGGATGGCTCTCATTGTGACCTTAGCAACTATAAAAACTCAAGCTTTATTTGTGAACTCCAATACTGACTCCACTGCCTCAGCTACTGTGAGGAACAGAACAGCCTTTGAAATGAGCTGATCATATGCATGTCTTGTGTGTGTGTGTGTGTGTGTGTGTGTGTGTCTGTCTGTCTGTCTGTCTGTCTGTCTGTCTGTCTGTTTTTCTGTATGTGTGTCTGTGTGTGTGCTGTTTGCACTATGGAAACTGGAGAACGTAATGATTTTAGGCAGCAGTCCTATACTAACATGCCTAGAGCTAAGTCTCATTGAAATTAATGGGAGTCACTTCCGTGCTGACATGTATAGGACTGCAGTTAGCTAAAAGCAGCAGCCGTTGTTTTAAAAATGTGGAAGAAAGCCAAGGATAATTATATGGACAGTTATATATTATCAATGGGTACTGTTCAGCTGCAGCCTTATCTACACTTGCATGATAATAAAGTATTAAATAATTCATGGAGATTTACATCTCCATAAATGTATGTACGATCCAGTTGTAATACTCTTGCCAGCTGCCACTATGATTATATTGGACCATTATGTTGAAAACACACTGAAAATAAGAGAAAACACACACATATACCTAATGTCAGGCAATCAAGTTCATGGTGGGTGCTGGGGGTGGTGGCTTTGTATGTTTATTTCTAAATTTATAGCCCATTATTCCTTGGGAAACTCAGGTTTTTTTTATACACATTTTCTAATAATCTCCTCTCCAGAAAATAGCCTAATTCACAGTTATTTTTCAAAGGGGAAACTCATAATGTACATTCTTATGTACATTCTGTGGAACAGGGAGGCCTGAAGGAGATGGTGAATGATGTTACAGCTCCTCATCGAATGGAATGACATCTGTGGATTATTATGGACTGGCAAAGTTTATTTGTTTATTCAGCTTGTTTATTACACACTCATTAGTTCTCTGAAAAAGATATGTATCCCAATCTAGGTAATTAACACAGGGCCAAACTGTATATTACAGAGATCCAATCATTAGAAGCTGAAATCATGTTAATGTTGTAAAGGTGTGATTCTGGCAAACATTGAGCAATTTCACTTCCAAACGAAGTCTCTGATTACCTTCTGATGACTAATTGCAGGTACTTTGCTAGGTGGTATGTTGCTCTGATGTAGCACAAAAGGAGGAGGAGGAGGAGACATCTGTGATTGGGCAATAGGATTTGACCTGTGAGTCCTGAATAATCATAGAATGGTGAAGTTGGAAGGGGCCTACAAGACCATCAAGACAAACCCCCTGCTCAATGCAGGAATACAAATCAAAGGATATCTGTCAGGTGGTTGTCTAAATTTCTCTTCAATGCTTCCAGTGCTGGAAAACTCACCATCTTTCGAGGTGACTGGTTCTATTATCATACTGCTCTAACAGTTAGGAATTTTTCTTGATAGTCAACCAAAATCTGGCTTCCTGTAACTTGAGTCCATTCTTGTGTGTCCTGCGATATGGGATGATTAAGAAGAGATCCTGCCCATCCTCTGAATGATGGCCTTTCATCACCCTGAAAAGTGCTATCATATCTCCCCTCAGTCTTCTTTTCTCAAGGCTAAACATGCCCAGTTCTTTCAGTCTTTCCTCCTAGGGCTTGGTTTCCAGCCCCCTGATAATCCTTCTTACCCTCCTCTAAACTTGTTCCAATTTGTTAGCATCCTTCTTGAAGTGTAGTGTCCAGTACCGTACTTACAATACTCAAGAGGAGGCCTCACCAGTGCCAAATAGAGAGGAACTAATACCCCATGGGATTTGGAGGCTATACCTCTGTTAATGAAGCCTGAAATAACATTTGCCTTTTTTGTAGCCACATCACACTGTTGGTTCATATTCATCTTGTGATCTTCCATGACTCCAAGTTATTTCTTGCTCTTAGTGTTGCTGAGCCAGGTATCCCCCATCTTGTAACTGTGTGCTTGATGTTTTTTTCGCCTAGGTGCAATACTTTGCACTTATCCCTATTGAATTTTATCCTGTTGTTTCCAGCCCAGTGCTCAAGCCTATCCAGACCATTTTGAATTTAGTTTCTGTCTTCCAGGGTGTTAGCTATTCCACCCAATTTTGTGTCATCCATAAACCTGATTAGCGTTCCCTATATCTCCTGATCCAGGTCATTAATTAAAAATGTTGAAGAGCACTGGGCCCAGGACTGAGCCCTGAAGTACCCCACTAGTTACCTCCTCCCAGTTGGAGAAAGAGCCATTAATCATCACCCTCTGACTATGATTCTGTAGCCAACTGTGTATCCACCCAGCAGTTGTTATATCCAGCCCATATCTAGTTAATCAACATATTGCAAGAAATGGGATGTGATTGGTGTACCTAGAAACATCAGCATTGTGTTACCACCGGCTGAAGATACCTGCATGAACATAATTGCTGTCCTGCCAATGGATGTAGGGATAAATATAGAAGTGCATGTGCTCATCATGGCAGACTTCATAGCCACCTCATCCCATAGGGAGAGTTTGAGTATGGAGTCACTGGATAGGTACAATGGAGGAACAAGTCTTTTATAAATGGCTCTTAACTGTCCATTCAAGACCAAACAACCCTCCCATATTCTCGAAGGCTTTCACGGCTGGGATCCAATGGTTGTTGTAGGTTTTTGAGGCTCTTTGGCCATGTTCTAAAAGTTGTTCTTTCTAACATTTCTCCAGTCTCTGTGGCTGACTCCTGTCCTCTGAAGATGCCGGCCACAGAGACTGGAGAAACGTTAAGAAGGACAGCCTTCAGAGCACAGCTAAAGAGCCCAAAGAACCTACAACAACCAGCCCTCACATACTTTGCAGCAATATACTGTTTCAAGGAAAAGTCCTTCTTGCTATAGTGAGGATCACAGCAAAGCGAAGAGAGAACAGGGAAGCCTGAAGGACACTGGTTCTTAACCTTGAGTTACTCAGGAGTTTTGGACTGCAACTCCCAGAAGCCTTCACCACCAGCTGTGCTGACTGGGGTTTCTGGGAGTTGCAGTTCAAAAGCATCCGAGTAACAAAGGTTAAGAACCACTGCTGAAGGAGATGGTGGGTGATGTCATAGCTCTTCATACTCAGGATGTTGGACGACATCAACCCTGGTTCCGCTACATCACTGTATACTACCGTCCTTACTGTGCTTGTTCCCTGTACTTAATATAGTGTCCTGCTGTGCAGAAGCATTTATCCAACATGGTAGGGTTGGTCATGAATCTCTTCTGCAGATTCTTAATGATTCCTATTGGTTAGATCTAAAACAATGAAGCCCTACAGCCAAGTACTGCCAGGTGTCTGGAAGTTAAGAGGTTGTGAAGGCAAAACCCTTAGGATGCCCCAGCTGCTGTACAAGCAATCTTTGATATTTGTTACAAATGCTATAAAGACGACGGTGTTCTTAGCATGACATTTGGAAAGTAGGATAAAAGACTGACTCTCCCCCTTTAATCTCTTGGTATTGTAGCATCTGTGCCACAGAATGCCATAATATCTTTTTACAAAGCATTTGAATAAATAATAGCCGCAATGTATAGCACTGGGGGGTATCTTTTGCTTGTTTCCAAAACAATGTCATATAGAATCCATTCAAATCAAGCACATAAAGTCACTAGAGATGATCAGAAATGGCTCATCCAGTGAACACATTCAGAATTTCCAAATACCCTGCTGCCAGCAAATCTTTGAAGGAAGACTCTGCTGCTGGACTCTATCTTCATAGAACAGTATGAAGCACTATAGTTATCCCACGAGCTTAATCTTAATACACGATTTCTTTCCATGCAATGTTGACTTTTCAGTTATTATTCAATTATTCTCTGTTGAGATAATGATCTGTAGGATGACTCAGGTATGGTATGGTTTAGGTATGTGGCTCTTGTGTCAGAAGTTGGGAATTTGATCATCTACTGTGCCTTCTCTGGATTCGATGATCCATAGGGTGTTCCTTCTAGCTCTGAAATTCTAAGAGTGTTATTATGTAATTGGGATGATAATGGTGCCTGTGAGTTTATTAGTTTAAATCATAGCTATGAACAAATTATGAAGAAGGTGTAGACATTTGCTGTTGTTCACCAGTCAAATGACTCAATGCACAACAATAGATGCATACACTGACTTCTTAACTTGCAGCAATTTACATGTGAAATGTACAATCATATCTGAAATTTAAAAGTAATAAATCCCTTCCAGCTCTGCAGTTCAATAATAATAATAATAATAATAATAATAATAATAATAATAATAATAATAATAATAATAATAATAATAATAATAATAATAATAATAATAATAATAATAATATGCGTGCAGTATTCGCTAGTATGTCTAATTAGATAAGTTTTTTAATTTTATTCCCAATATCCACTCTAATGCTATAAAAGCATGTTAATTTTAGTAATTATAGTTTCAGATATTCAAAGGAGATTGGACAGAATTTTTGTGTTATGGCACTAGATATTAATCTTAAGGCTAATGTATTTATTTTTTAAAAAACTATCATTCCACTTAGGTCGCAGGACAGTTTATAAGAAAAGTATAACAATAATATGAAAAGAGAAGCATTTTTTTTTAAAAAAGTAATGAAATAATGACAAAACATCAGTTGAAAGGAGCTATTGAAGTAACTCTGGAAGTTTGAGAGAATGAAAAGAGTTTTGCCCAGTGTCAAAAAGACAATTGTGTAGTTATAAAAAAGATCATTATCAACAACGGTAGAAGACTGCCATTTTAATTTTTAATACCTGTAGTGGAACCAAATCTTTTGAAAATCTGAGCCATCAGACTTTTGTGACAGAACAGGATATTGCAAATCTGAGTTGTTGGCACCATCCAAATAATGTGTTGTTGTGTCTCAAAGACATGAAGATCTTTATCTCACTCTAATGACATAGAGTCACACCCCCAAATATAAAAATATAAAGTGCAAGAAAGCAAAAACTAGAAAGCTTAACATAAAAGTGGTTTTTTTTTGTTTTTGTTTTTTTTTGGTTAGTAGTTTAAAGCAAAAGACACGGCTTCTCTTGTCGCATGCCTGGATTTTTTTTCTTTCTTATAAAAAGGACAATTGCAATGGTAGGTTTGCGATTGCCAGTTTTGTTTGCTTGCTTGCTTCTTTATTTCTTAATATAGGTTTTCATGTTGCTTTCTGTATTGTTTTTGATTCCAGGAATTCCAAGCTATGTAATCCGAAAATCTTCCAACTCAAATTTGGGACTAAACCTTGGGAAGCCAGAAGTTTATTTCTAACTAAATATACATAGGTTTGCAATAGAGCGGCTGAAAATGAATAAGTTTGAACCTTATGTTTTCCTTGAGAGCTTATCTCACGGTTGCTAGAAGTGCATGAATCACATGAGTTGCCATATACCCACTAATAATGTGTTAATCCCATCTGATCCAAGTACATCAGGCACAGTCAGACTCATGACCCAAAGTGTATTCTGGACCTTCGAGCTGACAATAGATATCCTCTTAGAGCAGATCTCTGTCTTTTAGGCATTCTTTTGGAGCAGCCTTGTGACAATAAGATATCCTCTGTAGAACAGTGGTTCCCACCTTGGGTTACTCAGATGTTCTTGGAAACCCCAGCCAGCATAGCTGGTGGTGAAGGCTTTTGGGAATTGCAGTCCAAGAATACCTAGGTTACCCATGGTTGGGAACAGTGCCATTCTGGCAGTAGATAACAGTCATATTTTCAGTGGACTTCCCAACAAATTGTGGTCAGACAGTCCAGGGGTCAAAGCCAGGAGGAATCATATCAAAGCAGCAGGGTCCAGGGATGCAGGAGAGGCAGGGCAGGCATCACCAGACAAGGCAAAAACAAGGCAGCTGGCAAACCTACCCTCCCAAAGACCTTCACTGCTGAGGCAAAGACCTGTTCTTATATAGCCCAGTCCTTAGCTTCTCCAGTTGGCAGTCCTGAGGAGCTGGGCAACACCTGCAGGGAAAGGGCCCAGTCCTGCAATCCTTAGAACAGTTCTCCCGAGAGAAATGGAGCAGATCCTGCCTGCACTGTTGCTGGTTTCCAGCAAGGCCCCAGTGCTGACAAGTTGAAAGGGGCCTACAAGGCCATCAAGTCCAACCCCCTGCTCAATGCAGGAATACAATCAAAGCATATCTGCCAGGTGATTATCTCAGTTTTTCTTGAATGCCTCCAGTGTTGGAGCACTCACCAACTCCTGAGGTAACTGGTTCCACTGTCGTATTGTTCTAACAGTTAGGAAGCTTTTCATGATATTCAACCAAAATCTGGCTTCCTTTTAACTTGATCCCATTGTTGTGTGTCCCGCACTCTGGGATGATCGAGAACAGATCTTGCCCCTCCTTGGTACGACAGCCTTTCAAATGTTTGAAAAGTGCTACCATATCACCCCTCAACCTTCTTTTCTCAAGGCTGGCGGGGCTTTGTTGCGGTGCTGCCAGTAGCTCCAGAGAAGAGCTCTCTCTGGAAAATCTGGAACCGTCCGGTCCGGGATCACCTTTTCGAAATGGGGATCAAAGGAGAGTCTAGGAGAAGTCTCTCTGAAGCAGATGGTGAGCAGCAGAAGGAGAAGAAAGGGATGCAAACCCGGACTTCTTCCCTCTGAAGAAATCACACAGCACGGATCGGAGCGGGCACATATTTGGCACGGAGCCATGAGTAACCCTTTATCAGGGAGAGGAGAACAACCAATATAAGCTTAAAATATATAACAACTAAGTAAGCTGAAGCCTTTGATTTATGAAACAGCCCCATTAAGCTGAAAATAAGAATGAAAATATTTGGCTGAAAGAAGAAAAGCAGCGGCGAGCCTATCTTATCAGTCTGCCTCAAAAGCAAAACTAACTTTCCTCCCCAAGTGAACTCTTAAGATAGCAGGCTGATTTCAAAGCCGAGAGAGTGAGACGGAAAAATAAATCTTATGTTTCTGGAAAAGAATCCCAGATGGTTCTAATGCCATCTGACAGGATTTAAGAGACTTGAGTTTCATGAATGCAGTTTGGCTGGGACATATTTCTCTTTGCCTTTTCCTAAACTCTTTGAATTGTTAATAACAGAATCTGATTGCTTTCTGGAGAAGAAAGAAGGAGCTGACATGATCGACTGGACTGAGGAGCATCAAGGGGTTAATGGAAAGATCATAAGGTGGGCTTCAAGGACAACTATTGGACAGTTTGAGACTCTGTGATTGTTGTTTTGTTTGCCGGACTGCATGTGAGACTGATAACAGAAGCATGCTCAACTCTGGAGAAGAAGAAATAATTGTGCCACGGTTCTATTTGATTTTGAATTTGCTGGGTTAAAAGTTGATTTTTATATTATGATATTTGGATAAAGATTGGAGGGAGATCAAAGGGGAGGTTTATGACTAGGGATTTGGATTGTTGACAAAATTGTGAAAATTGTTGGAGGATATATAAGGGGCGATCATTCTGGTTAAGGGCATAGTATTATTTATACAAACCCCATTCACTGGTAAGCGTGAGATGGCCTCCAAAATTTTAAGACAACAAATGGAGACTTGGTCTGTTCAAGCTCAAAGTTTTGGAACAGTGGTACAAGAAATAAAAAAGGAATGGCATATTACTATGCAAAAGATAATAATAACAGGGTTTCAGCAAGTACATGAAGGTCTTAGCAAAATATAAGATCTGATGAAAGTGACAACAGAGGGGACATTAGATACCAAACAAAACTTAAATGAAGCTGCACAAACTTTAGAACCGTCTTTATTGGGCATGACACCAGGTAACATAGATGGGATAGAGAGTTATCCAGTGACCTATGCAGCTTCCAAAATTAAAAAGCATTATGTTAAAAATCTCAAGAAAGAAACACTGAAACAAGAGAATCTTATTGTGAAAATATGGGAAGTGACAAAAATGGATATTCTGTCAGATGGGCTGAAAGACTGTTCAATTCAAAAGAAAACTGAACGATGGGATGTATTGTATAAATAGCTGCAGTTACCAGATAGTGTTGGAGTAACATAGAATTAAACTAAAATTAAATAATAAGATGAAAGCAGGAGGGTAATCAAACTGTGAAAAAGCAAAAAGTTGATCTGTTATTGTAATATGAATTGATTGGATGATGGTATACTCTGCGTTCTCCTATCCCCTAACCTTTATTTCCCCTCTTCCCTATTCCCCACTACTTTTTGTATTCCCTACCCTGTCCTTAAGTAAATACTTAAATAAATAAATAAATAAATAAAACAACTTCCCAATTATTTCAGCCTTTCCTCATAAGGCTTGGTTTCCAGTCCCCTGATCCTCCTTGTCACCCTTCTCTGAACCTGTTTCAATTTGTTAGCATTCTTCTTGAAGTGTGGTGTCCAGAACTGGACACAATACTCAAGGTGAGGCCTAACCAGTGCTGAATATAAGCAGAGTAGCACCTCGTGGGATTTGAAATCTATACTTCTATTAATGCAGCCCAAAATAGCATTTGCCTTTTTTGTAGCGAAATCACACTGTTGGCTCATATTTAGCTTGTGATCTATGACAATTCCAAGATCCTTCTTGCTCATTGTTTTAGTGAGCCAGGTATCCCCCATCTTGTAACTGTGCAATTAGTTTCTTTTTCCAAGGTGCAGTACTTTGCACTTATCGCTGTTGAATTTCATTCTGTTGCTTTCAGCCCAGTGCGCCATCCTATCAAGGTCATTTTGAATTTTCTTTCTGTCTTCTACGGTATTAGCTACAGTATTCCAACAAATTTGGTATCATCTGCAAATCTGACAAGCATTCCTTGCACTCCCTCATCCAAGTCATTAATAAAAATACTGAAGAGCACTGTGCACACGACTGAGCTTTGGGCACCCTACTTGTTACCTTATCCCAGTTAGAGAAGGACCCATTAATCATCACCCTCTGAGTACAATTCTGTAGCCAATTGTTTATCCACCTGACACTTGGTCTACACAGCTCACACCTAGTTAGCTTGCTAATCAGGATATCATGGGGCACTTTGTCAAAAGCTTTGCTGAAGTCAAGATATACTACATCTACAGCATTCCCTCTGTCTATCAGGGAGGTGACCTGATCAAAAAAATGACATCCAAGTAGTTTGCCAGCATTTGTTCTTGACAAATCTGTGTTGGCTTTTAATTATTGCTGCATTGTTTTCTAGGTGCTTGCACGATGACCACTTTACGATCTGTTGCAGAATTTTGTCTGGGATTGATGTCAGGTTGATTGGCCTGTAGTTCCCAGGTTCATCTTTTTGGCCCTTTTTGAAGATAGGGACAACATTGGCCTTTCTCCAGTCCTCTGGCACGTCACCCGTTTCCCATGATTTCAAGAAAATAATGGATAGCGGTTTTGAGAGTTCTTCAGCTAGTTCCTTCAGTACACTCTGATGCAGTTCATCCAGCCCTGGAGAATTGAACTCATTCAAGGTGGTAAGGTATTCCTTGACTAATTGTTGATCAAACTGCAATCCTGTTGCCCCCCCCACTTGCACTTCCAATTTGTTTGGAAGTTCATAGTCTGTCTTAAGGGGAAAGGCTGAACTAAAATAGGAATTGATCACCTCTACCTTTTGTTTGTCTTTTGCTACTCACATACCTGAAAAATGTTTTTTATTGCTTTTATTCTCTCTAGCTAATCTCGGCTCATTCTCAGCTTTTGCCTTCCTAATGCCATCCCTGCATTTCCTTCCTACTTGTCTGTACTCATCCTTGGTAGCCTGGCCTTCTTTCCTTTTCGTGTACATGTCTTTTTTGGTGTTTAGGTCTCCCTGAGCTTTTTATGAAGCCACACTGGCCTCTGTTTTTGCTGCCTCCCACCTTTTTTTCCTTGTTGGAATTGTTTGTAGTTGTGCCTTTAGAATTTCTTTTTTTAGAAGCTCCCACCCTTCTTGGACTCCTTTTCTTGTTAGGATCTCCTGCCATGGGACCTTACTTATCCTTGTTCTGAGATTATTAAAACTGGCTTTTTAAAAATCCAGCACACGTGTGTGGCAACACTCTGCTTTTGTTTCCTTTGAAATCAAGAATTCTAGAAGGACATGGTCACTCTCACCTAGAGTGCCCCTTACTGCCCCTTCCCCCACCAAGTCACCTTTGTTGGTCAGAATCAGGTCAAGGATAGCAAATCCTCTAGTTTCTTTCTCCACTTTTTGTAGGAGAAAATTATCAGCCACACAAGCCAGTAATTTCTTGGAAGGGCCATACTTGGCAGAATTTGCCTCCCAACATATATCTGGATAATTGAAATCTCCCACCACTACTACATCATGTCTCTTTGAAAACGCTGCAATATGTTTTTCAAAACTTTCATCTGCTTCCTCTCTTTGATTGGGTGGTCGGTAGTAGACTCCAACTACCAAGTTCCTTTTGTTTTTTGCCCCAGCTAGATTGATCCTAATGCTCTTGATGGGACAGCCACTGTCCTCCTCCTGTATTTCTGTGCTTAGAAAAATTGCCCAAAACACAAGACTTACATCTCAGACTCTACAAGCCTTGATTAGCATGTTAAACATTAAAGTTCATGACCGTACAATTAGAAAAAGACTAAAGAAGTATGGTTTGTTTGGAAGGGTTGACAAGAGAAAGCCTCTTCTGTGTAAAAAGAACATGGCAGCAAAGCCTAGGTTTGCCAAGTTGCATCTGGACAAACCACAGGATTTATGGAACCATGTCCTTTGGACAGATGAGACCAAAGTGGAGATGTCTGGCCATAATGCACAGCCTCACATTTGGTGAAAACCAAGCACTGCATATTAGCACATATGCCTCATACAACTGTCAAGCACAGAGGTGGAGGGGTAATGATTTGGGCTTATTTTGCAGCCACAGGATCTGAGCAGCTTGTAGTCATTGAGTCAACTTTGAATTCCTCTGTTTACCAAAGTATTCTAGAGTTCAGTGTGAGACCATCTGTCTGACAGCTAAAGCTTGGCTGAAATTTGGTCATGCAACAGGACGATGATCCCAAGCACACCAGCAAATCTATAACAGAATGGCTCAAAAAGGAAAGAATCAAGGTGTTGCAATGACCCCGTTAAAGTCCAGACTACAACCCAAATCAAATGCTGTTGTGGGACCTTAAGAGAGCTGTGCATAAACAAATGCCTGCAAACCTCAATGAACGGGAACAATGTTGCAAAGAAGAGTGAGCCAAAATTCCTCCACAATGATATGAGAGACTGATAAAGTCATATGGAAAATGATTACTTATCTTCTATAATATGTGGTGGATGTATAGTAGGGCTAAGGACTTTTGGAAAAATGATTCATGAAATGATAGAAAAAATTTTAGGGGTTAAAATTGCTTTGACACCAGAAATTTTCTCATTGAATATTTTACCAGCTACACTCGGAAAAAACAAGACTTACTTGACCTTACACCTGATAACTCCAGCTAGAACTGTATATGCCAATAAGTTGAAGACTAGAAAGGTGCCGACAAAGAAGGAATTTATTGAGAAGATTTTGGAACTAGCAGAAATGGATATTTTGGCAGATACACTAAATGTAGACTGGATAATAATAAATGGGAATCTCTTTATACCTGGATGAAATCTACACCGATTTAAATAGAATAGATTAGATTAATATTATGTTAGAGAGTATAAGATGAAATGAATGGAACATATTGCAATAAATCACTCTAGTTGCAATGGAAAAAAAAAGAAAATGATTACTTCATGTTATTGCTCCTATAGGTGGTTTTACAGGCTATTGCATCAAAAGGTGTACTTAGTTTTTCACACATAGCTTCTCCATTTTGTCTTTATTTTTGTTAAATAAATCCTAACACGGTATAATATGTCATATGCTGTTTTTCATCTGAGACATTGGTAAACTGTAAATTATATAAATGTATCTCTCTGTTCATCTATCTATCCTTCAAGATTTCTTCTCAAAATTCCACATTCTTATATCTCATGCTAACCATACAGGGACACGAACGACATAAATATTTAAGCCGTTGACCACAAACTCCATCACTTGTGTACCTCGGTGTGTCGTACAAACCTCATAATCATTTGTCATGATTCATACTTTACCATGGAGTCATTTCTTCACTGGCATAATCATATAAGAACCTACATAGGTTCTTGCAAGCCTAAAACTTTTAGAAGTGTTTGCTGAGAATGTTACTGAATTAGAACTTGCCCCCTCTTCCTGTTAAACATCAGAAGTGTATAAGTTATGTGATTACAATCAGAGGGGTTAAAGTCAGTTGACTTCAGTGGATTAACCTAGAAGTTTCTGGAGTAGAAGTCACAATATTTGGTCATAGTTTGTTTCCTGAGTGACAAAGCACAAAGCTTAAAATGAATTATGGGGGAAATGTGCAATATGATGGTGTAGCTGTTCTGGGCGAACGCTAAAACTTTGGTCCTCTTTACATTATTGTGCAAGAACACATTATGCTCTCTTTAGTCCTACTGGCGTCTGTGAAATTAGGACTGCATCATCTGTGTATAACAGAAGGGATATATGTCTATTTGCTAGTTTGGAGCGATGGAACTTCGGATGGCTGAGCACCGTTACCATTGAGTTGATATAAAAATTAAATAACAGTGGAGCTAATATACACCCTTGCTTCACACCATTATAGGTAGGAACTTTATTGGACAAGTGTCCTTCCTTGTTGCATCTAATTCTGAGGGTTGTATTTTCGTGCAGATTATACATAAGCAGCAGAAGGCGTCAATCTATTGTGGAAGACTCTAACTTACTCCAGAGCCTATCTCGTGAAATTAAATCAAAAGCCGATCTAAGATCAATAGGGACCCTCGGGGTTTCTTAGAGAACTTATCTACTAGGTGCCTCAAAATAAGGGCATGATCCTGTGTAGATGATGTGGCTGTTTAGGATTCAGTCTGCATCAAAAAAAGGTAAACTAGAGCATGTTCTTATGTGTACTTTTTAAAAAGGTGAGCACTGTAGAAATTTAAGCATTTGCTCCTGAGTAACTCCGATGGGAGTACATAATGCTGTTCACCTGTGTGCCCATGTTGCTGTGCAACCTCAATAAACTTCTGTTCTTAAAATGTTTTAATGTAATTAAATCCAATAAAAAAAAGGTTGTGCTAATAGTTCCCAAGCGTTTTAGACAAATCCCCAGTAGGCCAGGTATTCACAAGCTTTTAACAGCCTAGCCCATTTTGGAAATGAATTTTTGACACGTTAAGGTTGCCTTCTCATGCCTTCGAAGGCAGGCTTGGCTGGGCCCCCTCCCTGTTTCCCCATCTACTCGCATGCAAGGACCTTGCTATTCAGACAGGCTTTCAAAAATGATTAGCTGTAGAAGAAAATACTTTTGGTGGCTCTGTACTATACTTTTTCGATTAATTTAATAGTGTTTTTCTATCACACTGTCCAGAATCCTAATGCACAGTGTAAAATCACGTATTTTTGTGTGCAATTGTTCTTTCTGTCTGTCATATGCTTGGATACACTGAGGTCACACCCTGTTACGCACTTAGGTAGGTACATGGCAAAAATGTTTGTTCAGTTCCTATATGTGTATGGTATTTTACAATAGTATTAGGGCCAATATATTTAACTGTGTTCTGATATTTTAGGACCATTTTTATTTGGAACACTGACTAAAACCTGTTATTAGTTTCAAGCCAAAGCATAAAAATGGTAATCATCCTTATTTGTACGCCTGTGTTTGGCTGCAAAGAAAAGAAATCTGTCCACTATTTGGCCCTGAAAACAAGCACAAGATTTTAGGCAACAGTTATTAAAAGTGGTTTTCCAAAAGTTTTTGCCAAACCAGCACTGCTAATAATCATGGATTCTGGGAGTTTTTGTGTGCCTGGCAACTGAGAGGTGTTCCAGCACTTCAGTGATTTGCCCCAATTAGCTGCTGTAAGTTATGTAACCAGGAGCCTCATGGTACAGTGGTTAAACTGCTTACTGCAGCCTAAACTGTGCCCACGACCTGGGGTTCAATCCCAGGTAGCCGGCTCAAGGTTGACTCAGCCTTCTATCCTTCCGAGGTCGGTAAAATGAGTAACCAGCTCACGCGGGGGGGATGTGTAGCCTGCATAATTAACTTGTAAACCCCCCAGAGGTGTTTTAAGTGCTATGGGGCAGTATATAAAAAGCACACTTTGCTCTTTTTCTTTTTGTTTTGCTTTGTGTTGTGCAAACAGCAACAGGAGCATGGCCCCTCCCTGAATAATTCCAGCAGGTCAAGCTCCAGATTCATTTGCAGACACAGTACAAAGTGATAGCAGGCTGGGATGTTTCTAGAGCTGTCATCAGCCAATGTTGGAACACAGTTAAGAGTAAAATTGTCTACATTAACTACATTGTTATTGCTTAACATCTTATAATAGTGTCTGGATTTAAGAACAGTTAGATAAACCCTTCCAGTTTATGGTTTCTATGTCATACGAGTGTTTATCAGTACGGTATCAATACAGTATATCAGTATGATATAAAAGAGGTTTTTAAAATGTTGATTAGATGTAAAAGGATAGAATATGGAATGCTGATTGACTTCATCAAAACATTTCGCTGTGTGCTTAATAGCTACTGTTAACCTTTTTTGTAGTTTGCATCAGAAAAGCAAAAGCAAAGTGTGCTGCTTATATTGCAGTTATATTGCAGCTTTTTTCTAGTACTGTTGGAAACAGTGTCAGATATACAATGTAAGTGCTGATTAATATTAATGTGAATAATTACTTTTATTCTCAATAAATGTTGAATCTCTCTTTTCTCATATATTCATTTTGTTGGAGTGAAACTGTTGCAGTTGCCAGTGATTTCGTATAAAGAAGCAGTAGCTAGGCTACACTGATGACAAGATTTTCAGAATACTTCTTTATTTCTTTCTCAAGACTTATGTGCTAGGAATATAGTAAAGAAGTATACCTTCTAAAGTACAGCTCAGGTTGCAGGAGGCAGAGCCATTGTTGTTTATGTATTCTGAATTTTTAAATGTATTGATTTACTTCATATAACATGACACAACATTTCCAGTTTTGTAAACTGGCTAGTGCAATTTTGCAAAGAGTCTTCAGGCTCAAAGAACCCGGAACATATTGAACTGCACTATGCAGCATTATTGGACAATGAGATTGTTTGCCTCAGTAATTATTCCCTTTTTTTAGAAGAACATGTCAGCACGTTAAAAGAAGAGTAATTAAATTAAGTGAGAGTGACAAGCAAGAGCAATACTAACACAGAAAAATTGTAAAGCAATATGGGTAATGTTATGCAAATTAATATAATGAAAGCACAGTTGCCGTCTTCCTTGTGCTTGGGAGATGCTACTAGCAGCTTCCCATAAACAGTTTAGTACAGTTAAAACAATAGCCGTAGCTTTAAGTATGTTCCAAATTGCTGGTGTTGCTTAAGAAACTGTAACAAAGTATAGGTATGAAAATACCATAGACGTTTAATTGCTTTCTGTTTTCTCTAGAAAGAAAGATTTATTTGTGGGACGTAACATCTTTTGACCGATATTTCCAAAGAAACCTCTCTAAGTGGGTTCTGCAAGGACCTCATGATACTGACATCCCCTTTGTAACTCTGAAAGATAATGAATGGAAGAACTCCCATGCCTACATGCATATGTGGTTTGTGTGTCAGGATATGTATGCCCCTTGGGAGACCCTGTGCTTTAAGGATACTTCATTCTAAGAAGTGTTTACAGACTGCAATGCTTTGATTTCCTCAATGCACTGAAAGTTTCATAGCCTTTTAAAAGTCAATTATAGGTGGTTTAAAGTTTCCTTATGGAGTTGTGCTGAATCAACTTGGCACTCTGGGGAAGTCGTGATACAAGTCTTCAAAACCAAATAAAGAACACATCTTTTAGAAAGCCCCCAGGCAGCCACGGGAAGTATAATTTTATTAGCTCTCTTAGTAAAATTGTTAGGTCGGTGTGCTCTGTATTTGCAGTGTTTCCCAAATGGTAAATGAATCATCAGTGGATCTGCAAAAACAATGTGCAGAGGTACAAAGGTGCCAGCTGCGTGAACAAGGAATGATGCAAAAATAAGAAACAGGGAATCAAGTGGAAGTTTTTAGGGATGGTGTTTTTTTATTTTTTATTTCCTGAAGTACAGATCCCATAATTCCCTATTCTGAGAATCCTATCTAACTTGAACACTCCTCACAGAGACTTAGATGCAGCTCACCTAGGAGAAAAGACCTAAACTGGAAGGCTCTGAGGCCTAGCTAGGCCTAAGTCCACATAAATTTCCTGTTCCTGCCCCAGTGCTAGCTGGGGGATTTCTTTCTGGACAGGGAAGTAGGCGGAGCTAAGCCTAGCTAGGCCTTAAATTCTTCCAGCTTTGTTTCTCTCAGGTGAACCACATTTAAAGTACCCTGTTTCCCCAAAAATACCATGTTTCCCTGAAAATAAGACAAGGTCTTATATTAATTTTTGCTCCAAAAATCCATTAGGGCTTATTTTCAGGGGATGTTTTCTTTTACAGTCATGTTGTCTTCTGGTTGCTGCACAATGCTGCACAATGGTGGAGGGTAGGGTTTCACTTAACTAGGGCTTATTTTTGGGGTAGGGTTTGTATTTCGAGCATCCTGAAAAATCATACTAGGGCTCATCTTCAGGTTAGGTCTTATTTTCGGGGAAACAGGGTAAGACCTAACCTGAAAATAAGCCCTAATACGATTTTTCAGGATGCTCGTAATATAAGTCCTATCCCGCAAATAAGCTCTATTTAATTGAAATCGCACCCTCCACCCTTGTGCAGCAACCAGAAGATGAAATGACTGTATTTGAATAAATGTAGATTCTTGAACATTAAAAAACTAAAACATCCCCTAAAATGCATTTTTGGAGCAAAAATTAATATAAGACCCTGTCTTATTTTTGGGGAAACACGGTATGTGTGAGTCAGGTAGAACTCCCAGAATGAAGAATTATAGGATTTGTAGTCCAAGAAATATGAATATCCCACCTCTGGAAACTTTTATGCCCAAGGACGGCATGAGCACGTGGACGGAGAACATAGTAATATAGTGAGCTGGTTTGGACCAGAACAATGGAGTTATCAAAAGGAAAATGAGCAACATCTCCCCTTCATCCCCTCTCCCTTTCTGTTCCTGCTGAGTGGAAACCAAAAGTGATCATTCCCATTTTAAATTCCCTGCAGCTTGGTCTGTTGTCTCAGCCTGACAAACACATGATTACTCATAATTGTGATTTCCCCCCCCCCCGAAACAAATCTCAAATGAAGGCTTATGAAGATGGCTTATTTCAATAAACCACAGTTACGGCTTTTTATGATGAAACAAAAAAGGCGATTAATTTAAAGAAAAAGTTTCCTCATGGATCCACACTGTGGGATTACTTGAGACCCCTGGGGCCTCAGTATAGAAGAAAACATGTTTAATTTTCACAAATATTACCCTGACTGATGGCATCATCAGCCTTACAGTGAGGAACATTCTGCTTTTGCTGCAGTGTAAATAATTATCTCCCCCCCCCCCCGTAAGCTTCTTGAGGAATAGACTGTTTTATGATTTCCTATAACTTACAACTTGATCTACACCTCTGGGACCAGTGGATGGATCAGAAACTAGTAGCTGGATTTTGCACTTCTATGAATATTGTGAAACTGTCTGCAGCAACTATAGACTGTAGACAGAAAGAAAAGTGGACATTCAAAATGTAATAACTCACTTCTTGAAATATATATATATATTAAAAAAACTTTTAAAAACACACACATACTAAAAAAGGAAATTGAGATAAAAAGACATGAAAGTGACACAAAGTGGAAAAACATTCACCTGTTCTTCACCCCACTCCCTGACACAATAACTATTTGTAGATAAAATAACATTAAATAATTCAACAATACTGTTCCAAAGAGTTGTTGAGAAATTGCTTCTTACCTTACCAGAGTAGAGCGCTCTGAATAATCATTAATGCTACAGAGCGTCTTTAGTACTTTCAGTCACCATGCATCCACCTTATATTTTATGTCTAATTCTGGCAAAATATATAAGGAAATTGGTGTGCCGCAATCACTTCCAATCCACATAAAGTAGGTTATTTGCTGAAATGAAAGTTAAAATTAGAAATATTGAGGTTTAAAGGCAAGCCAGGCTGAACAAATGATGTTGTGACATTTTGTAGTGTAAGCTTTAATTATTCAGAGAAGAATTTGCAAGCCACTTCCAGCTTCTCTCGGCAACTGTTGTTAAGAGCTGTATTGAAGTACAAGGTAAACCTTAAAATCAATACTTGTCAAAACAGTAGTGATATCAAGTGTCATGTTTGGTTGAAATAATCCTACTGCCTCACAGTTTTCACTGCAAGTTGTCGTCTGATAGGAATACCAAAGGAAACTGATGCCGTGTAATTCTGAATTCTGCTGTGTTATACTAAAGTCCTGTTATTCTTTAGAAGTAATGAATTTACAGATTTAAAAATATATCATAAAAGAAAAGCTTGATTTATTGAACCATGATTTTTGCTTTATTTCCTTTGATAAAAACATGCTAAAGTAGTTTTTTAAAAAATCCATTAATTTTGCTCCAACCCAAACATGCTTGCAAAAAGCACACACATGTGGCTAGTAAAACAGTAATGTGTCACTTTCTTTATTTAACAAAACAAAAAGGAAAGTGACTTCAGCCTTCTGATTGATGGCCACAGGAAAAGGCAGGGAAAGGAACTATGTCAGCTCTACCCCTAGTTATTTGATAGATCAGAGCATCTTTTCCTCCCTTCACCCATTAATTTTGGCTTGATAATTGCTTGATCCCCTTAATGCTTAAAGCTCTCCCTGGGCGGTTTAGAATTTCTAGTTACGTAGGCTGCACATTGACCTCCACCCTGTGAGCTGGGTACTCAGTTTGCCAACCTCTGAAGGATGAAAGGTAGAATCCATGTTGAGCTGGCTACCTGAGCTGATGAGGGCTGAGCAGAGTCTTTACAACAGTACTGCAGTTTTAACCACTGTGTCACAAGTATAAAGTGCCTATCTTTTGATTCATGCTCAGGTTTTTAGAGCCCACCAGTAGATCCACTGTCACTTCCTCACTGCCACCTCACAGAAAGAGGGAGGGAGGGAGGGAGGGAGGGAGGGACTGACCAATTGACTCCATGGGCTCTGCTCCCACAAGGCAGCACATCCCCAGCAGAGCCATGGCTGAAGAGAAAGGCGGGGAAAGGGGAAGTTACCTCCCTTCCATCTCCCTAATCTTCACTCCAACATTTCTGCCTTGTGCCGTTACCACTGTTACTATCACCACGAGCTTGCCACACTGATGCAGTCCTTCCCTGCTGTTGCTGAGTAAGTGAGTAAACCAGTAAACTTTACATGCAAGCAAAACATTTATGCCTTAACCTGTGAGTAGACCAGGTGAACTTTATTCAGGAGTAAAGTTGTGATCTGAAGACCCGTCTTGACGCTTATGGGAGAAAAATGTTAGTCAATGTGAAGGGAAGGATCGCTCAAGTGAGAGTTAAGCTAAATTCCTCTGAAGATAAGAACCTTTAAAGCACAATCCCAGAACGCTCCAACTTCCTTTTTCTGGACGGGCCTTCCATTGTCCATGCTGCCTTCCTATGTCTCCAGTTGCATCTTTCTCTTGTACTTCAGGAGATACGAACTTTTGTCTTTACTCCCCTCCTTGCTAAATTGAAACAAATATTCTAAAATAAACTTTTTTCAGGATTTGACACCTTCATCCTTGAGAAAATGCCTACTCACCACTTTTATTTCAGCCAGTGTAGTTTTTCTAACTCCCTTTTCTGTGTTCCGACAAAGAAAAAATAATAATACAATAGCAGAAAAATAATAATACAATAGCAGAAACCTGAGCAGGAGTGCAAGACATTCAGTTGTGTCCTGATTAAGCTACATATCATAGAACAGTGAATTAATCGCATTAAGGCAAAGATGATTCTGTTGGTTCTTTCCTATATGTTTTCATAGACCTAAGATTCTTTTGCTAACAGCCATTATGGTACAAGGCCCTTCTCCACCTACCCAGTGCTACGGCGAATGTACAATCAGTGTACAAGAACAGAGCAGTTTCAAATTAATGGTTGTTATGGGTTTTTTGGGCTCTTTGGCCGTGTTCCGAAGATCGTTCTTCCTAACGTTTCGCCAGTCTCTGTGGCTGGCATCTTCAGAGGACAGCACTCTGTGCTCTGGTGTAGTTGGCTTTGGGAGTGCAGTATTTATGGCTGTGAGATCAGCTTTTGTCCTTTTCAGGAGATGGGTGATTGTGGTGATCAGTGTGTTTTTGTTGTGGGTGTATTGTTGTGATAAGGAGGAGAGATTATCTGTCACTGTGATTGATGGGTGTCGTTAGCTGGTCTTTTGTGTGTAGTGATCCTGATTAAGCTGGGTGGAGTTTGTGGACCTTTTGCACGCTGTATTTTTCAATGCTGGGAGCCAAGTTTTGTTGAGTTTCAAACTTTCCTCTTTTTTTTGAAGTTCTGCTGATGTTTGTGGATTTCAATGGCTTCCCTGTGCATTCTAATGTAATGATTGCTGGTGTTGTCCAATATTTCAGTATTTTGAAATAGAATTTTATGTCCAGTTTGTTTAGGGCATGTTCAGCTACTGCCGATTTTTCTGGTTGTTTTAGTCTGCAGTGTCTCTCATAGTCTTTGATTCTAGTGTGGATGCTTCGTTTTGAGGTTCCAATATATACCTGGCCACAACTGCAAGGTATCCAGTATACTCTGTTGTTGGCTTTAATATTGTCTTTGAATGATGCAAGCCACCTCAGGTCCTTGATACTCAGCTGAATTTTGATATGATTGTCTGAGATGGTTTGGCATCTGATTTTCCTTGGAAGTCTATGAAATGCTGTAGAATTCTTACAGGAGGTTCCTGCATGAGCTGAGCTAACCTGACACACAAGCTTTTCAGGGATCCTGGTTTGGACATCCAGGAGAAATGGGTCATAGGTATTAGGAGATGGACTTTTGGAGCAGTAGCACCTGGAATAGTTTGGTGGGAGGTAGACCAGAATTGGAGGGGGGGCTCTTATCTACCTCTGCAGGCAGTTTCAAATTAATCCACCATTAATTATTACAGTGTCCTTCGCTGAGCTGGCTCCCTCCCTCCACTCATTCAGATACCCTTGCATTCAGTAGAAATTAAACATATGTTTGTAGGCTAACTGCTCATTTTATCAGTTATTAGCCAACAACCTATGCAGCGTAAAGTTGTGCAAATCAGATCAGAAATAAATCAGTCCAGAAATTCACATTATAGGCAGATTTGCATTGAGGTTTCTGAAATTATTTTCACCTACAGTTCCTTATGTGAGCACCCAAAAGGGCACTAGAGATAAGGATAGAGTACAAATTGTGGGAACATTTTAAAAGCATTTTTGGTGGGGTAAGACGAGCAAAATTTACAAATTTCTCTATGTTTTGGATGCAAAAACCTGATATTTTAAAAACTGGAGAAACCAAAACTGACAACTTTTGTTCATCCAGGACCAAGTCTTTAAGAGCTTAACTCTTATAATTCTGGATTCCAATCCCTGTATATTAAACCATGCTGCTACTCAGACTTCCTATCCTTTCTATCTCCTGATCAGTGATTTCATTTCATTCTTGTGTGGCAAACAGGTAGAATGGCTTGGAACAGCTGTCTATTAAATATGACCAGTCTAAATGGTTTTTTTCCCCTCCAGACCATTATTTACAAATTTACAAATATTTGCAAATTTCTTGATATTCAGGGTCAAAAGAACTCTGAAAACAATGTTGGGTTTGTTAATAAGATGTGGAGTAGCAAGGAGTTAATTTATATTCTAAAGAAAGCAAAAGATACAATTTAAATGTTCTTGCTGATGAGTCAGCTGTGTTTAACACAATGGAATATAATTCTAAGTGGGTAGATTCAGTCTTCCAAAAAAAGAAAGAAAAGTCTGTTTATGAATGTGGGATGTTGCTTTTGTATCCACAATTCAAAGCATCAGGAAATGGTATGTTGCATTGCAATATCATGCCCGTGGTGCCATCAGGAAAAAGGGACAATGAGTTTAATAGTAAAGGCCAGCCTTACTGCTGATGACAAGATCAGCAGTCAAGATAGTCTACAGCAGGGGGTCCCCAGCCTTTAGTCTGCAGCCCGGTGCCAGTCTGTGGTTTTGGCTGGACCAAGCCACGGAGACAGATCTCCTGCCCCCCCGTACACCAACACGCACACCCACACAAACAGCCCCTTCATGCATGCGCACAAGTGTGTGCACATGCACCACATGAGTACCCCCATCATTTGTGCATGTGTGCGAGTGTGTGCATGCGCTGTGCAAGCACCCCTGCCCATGCGCACAAGTGCCCACACACCCACACAAGCAAGCGCTGCCTCTTCGTGCATGCACATGAACATGGGGGATGCCTCTGCCCCCGCCAGGCACGGACCGCATCGCCCCCCAACCGGTCCACAGTGTCAAAAAGGTTAGGGACCACTGGTCTACAGAATATCTTCTTGATGGTCATAACCATTCACAAAGAGAAACCAAGCAAAGGAAAATGAAAGAACCCAACTCCATTTTCCACCAGTTGACCACATCTCACCCAAACGCAAAGCAGTTGTCATGACTGTTTTTCAGAATATTCATACCTTTCTCAGAACTGCTGAGCTGGAAGGGGATCATCAAGTCCAGCAGCCCCTGACAAAGAGGCACAGTGGGGAATTGAATTCCTAACCTCTGGCTTCACAGCCAAATCTTCACAGCAGTTCTGATCAGGTGAGCAGTGAGTAACTGTTGAAAAAAAGAGTCAGGTTCTCATTTTTTTCCTCTAGCATGTAGGGAAATCCTACACCCCAGATTTCCTATTCAGAAAGCCAAGGTACACTTGGTCGTGAAACTTCATTTTAAAGTTGCAATTTTTGCTTGCATTGCCTCTGTTTTCAGTAATGACTGGTAGAATTCTATTTAACTACACCGCATAATATAAGGGATAGAACTGCAGTCCCAGGCTTTCTACTGTTAAAGGCGTATTGCAAAAAATGTGAACTTGGACCCAGTCTCACAAGATTGCTTCCTGTTTTTTCAATGTCCATCTGTTACTGTACCATCTTTGTGCAGTATATATAAACTTGGACTATTGAAATTCATTTCTTCTGTGGAATATATTTGAATTGTACCTCACTGTGAGTCAGCTGTGACTTGGATAATGAAATATTTGGCTGTGCTGCATAGCTGTATGATGTGTCTGTCATAATACATTTTAGATGTCTAACCATCTAAGATTGTACAGCTGGGCCTGCACAGCTGACTTAAATATATTTTCAGAATGTTCTGGAAAAGGTTGTAAATAATATAATCAAAATGTTTGATCCTGACAGGCAATGGCATGATACAAACTCTTCCATATTTTCTTGAAATAGGATTCCATGGCTGCTTTCCTTGGGGTACTCCTACTGTTGTGTTTTAGCAGGGACTGTGCAACGTGCATTTCCAAAATGTATTTGCTTTTTTGGGAAGGAAGACTGGCGGCCTCCCTCCCATCACAGCCACAGTGTCTAGAGGTACATGAGGTATAGGGCAGTACTGTCTAAAGGAACCAAACACAATTGCTGTTGTTGCCGCTTTTAGTGACAGTGAACCACCACCACCCCGCAAAAGATTTATTGAAGAGAGATATGTTATTATCATTGATGATCATGGCTCTTGATTCTGAAAAAGTGTTTAATAATTTTTCTTTCCCCCCCCCCCAGAAAATTTCTGTGAATTCCTGTCCCCTTCCCCCAGTTTCTCTTTCAACAAAGAGAGTGGGAAATTTCAAGTCTATTCGTGCACAGCTACAGTTTGAAGAAGTCCTGAAGCTGTCCTTTTTTCTTCTGTAGTTAAAAGAAAGAGGGGATAAGCTTTGAGAACTGACATTCTGAATTGCTTAAGATTAAGAACAAAGACAAACATTCACGGAAAATAACATTTGCTGCTCTTATATTGTTTTCCTTCAAGTGACATGATCTCTTGTAATTTGTTTCTCAGCAATCAGTCGTACAAAGGAAGATCGTATTTACAGTCCAATGATCAACAGCTCTTCTGCTGTTAAGATGCATTTACACCTGAAGGAGCCACTGTTTTGTAGAAATAGGATCAGTGTCTCATTGAGTTTGGACTTCGGGCTACAAACAAAAGAGAAGTGGTGGTGGTTGTTTTGACTTGTATATTGCCCCATAGTACTAGAGCAGTCTCTGGGTGGTTTACAACACAAATAGGCAAGGAACACTCCCCCCCCCTTGCAACTTGGGTACTCATTTTATCAACCTCAGAAGGGTGGAAGTTTGAATCAGCTTTGAGCCAGCTACCTGAATCCATTGGGACTGAACTCAGGTTGTGAGCAGGGACTTGATGACAGTGCTGCAGTTTAACCACTGTGCCATGAGGTTGGGTGGTGCAAAGGTTGGGGTAACAACTACTCATAGACCATTGTCAACCTGTGCCCTGTATCTTGTCCTTCTTTTGAAAAAGACAAAGCATGATTCTGAAGCCAGAAAAAAAAAAAGCTGGAGAAAGCACTTTTAATAAGATGGAGTCCTACCTAGTTCCAAGGTAGTAAATTGAGCATCTAAGCTTTTAACAGCTGGTTAAATGCTAATAACTAAGAAGGTGTAGTATTTCACAAATGATAATTGAAGTGGTATCACACACTACACTGAAGATTTATCTGATGAGCAAATACTTATGTCCTGGAGAAGAGGATGCCATTATCTTAAGTACAATTTATTTGCTCAAAGGGTAGGAATATATGCTCAGAGAAACTCATTATTTGCCACTTGTACAGCATTATCCTCTTGGTGATGCAGGACTATAGAATTAGACTTACCAAGAAAGACCATGTTTACGTATCAGTGATTGTGTGTGTGTGTGTGTGTGTGTGTGTGTGTGTGTGCGCGCGCACGCACGCACGCACGCACGCACGCACACACATGTGTGTGCGCATGCACCAATTAAGTCATCCATTATACCATAATTCAGTTCTTCTTGCCCCTCTGGCTGTAACGTTGCTGTCAGAGAAACCCCATGTTGTAATCATCTTGTCCACTAGGTGGCTGCTGTTCTATAGTATTTGTTGATCTACTTTCTATAATTACTTAATAGTAGTTTTATTCCCAGGAAATCTGAACTGAAATCTGAACTGTACTCTCTTGCCCATTTACTGAATGCAGAGTATCTTCATCCGCATTTCACCCCACAGTTTTGCACTTTTATTAATACGCAAATAAGCACAGTTGATATATTAGCACAATATATAAAGGATATTACGTGAAACACCTTCTGGTCTGGAAATAAGAAATAAAAAGCATTGTGAATAGGCTCCACCTTATTAGCTTCTGAGTAGACTTGTGGCAGAGTGCATGGGACACATACAAAATGAGAAACTAATAGTATATGGGAAGTGGAGAGTTGGTTTGTCCAAGTATATTTCTCTTGAATAAATTCTTAGGAAATAAACACTTAGGAAGTGTACAAAAACACATTATCAAGCACAATATATTCTTCTATATCCCTTGTTTCATTCACCAATGGCCAAGCCAGAGAGAGAGGAGAGAAAAGGTTTCAAAAAACAGAGGTCTGATGGGGAGAGGGAGAAGAAGGAGAAGTTTAACATGATAATGGAATCCTTTGCAAAGGAGTGTGCAGGAAGCTACTCTCTATAAAACATCTTTTCATTCTCTGCCCCAACGTCAGTATGGCCATGTTTCTGATTTGTCAGGTCCCTATGCAGTACATTATCAAGCAACCCGCTGTTCTTAGGCTGTTTTTGTTCTTGTTGCTTTTAACCTTCCAACTGTTCATTCAATAATGTGCCAGCTAGCTGGCAGAGGAAAAGGAGATGTGATCCTAGGAGGCAGAAGATGGTTAACATTGTAGTGGAGTATATCAGCCTGAGAGGATATGTAAGGGAGGTAGAATCTGAATTTGCATGTCTTTTCAGCACTTCTAAGATAAATACAATACTCAAAGGAGATTTTCTTTCCATTTTTAAAACACAGCAGCACATGGCATGGGGATAAAGGGCAAAATGGAGTTTTAAAGTTCCCGGTATCTGTACCAGACATGATGCTTCCTGGGATACACCCATTTTGAAACAATTATGAGACTCTTATGGGATACCTAAGCTTTGCTGGGAAAAAAAAAGATATACATGGTTGCTCCCCACCCAGTCATGCACCCAGTGACATACTGGAAGTGTAATTCTCTTTTAATGTGTTTGGCAAAGACTGAGTTGCAGTGCATCCTTGCGGTGGAAAAAAAAAGAAAGTTGGGAGGCGAGAGGAGAGTTGGACACTATTGTTTTGTTCTGTAGTGACGGACTGAAGCATAAGATGACAAGGTTCCATGGCTGAATCAAAGCTCGGAAAATGCAAGATGTGTGACTTGGAAAACTAATGGCTTTTGCAATCCAACATTCTGGAACTTGAGGGAACAGGGTTTTGTAGGTATGGGCTTAGTGTGGGCTTAGTGTTATGTTCAGTTCTGGCCTAAGTGAAAGGAGGTCAAGAGGAGAAACAGAATGTCTATAAATCTTTAGTGCACAAAGAGGGTTATTATTTTTTGTTCTGTACATTCTACCTCAATGGCATCTCTCCTCTTTTTTTCAACAGTGCTACCCAGCCATACTTGTGGCAATCCTGGAGAAATACCTAAAGGAGTTCTTCATGGCACGAGATTCAATATTGGAGATAAAATACGCTACAGCTGCATTTCAGGCTACATCTTAGAAGGTCATGCGATGCTGACTTGTATCATGAGTCCTGGAAATGGAGCATCGTGGGATTTTCCTGTTCCGTTCTGCAGAGGTAAAATTTAGAAAAATCCATGCCTGGCATAAACCTTGATGCTGTGAAATGGTTACCTGGAAGTTTAAAACTTATTAATAGTGTAACTAAACAAATGTGCAGAATAAACAAATGTGCAGAACTGTTCCAAACTGGGCAATGTGGCCTATGGTGACCCTGAGATATTATCCATATTTCAGATCCATGGCAAATTGGGTGTGCAAAACAATTGCTGAGACTGACAGCCTGCTGGAGTTATTCTCTGTTGAGCACAGCACAAAATCGGGAAATGTTCTGTGGGTTTTTGTAAGCTTGTGTCCACATTTGTGTTAAAACCATTTTTTCCTGCCCAAAACATCCCCAAATACAAAAAATAAAATAAAATAATAATAATAATAATAATAAATCTTGGTATATCTTTTTGATTTTGTTTGTTCTCAAAAGTAAGAATGAAATGAGCAAACATTTATATCCCTTGTTCATATCATCCTGAGGGTGATGGTGATGATGATGATGGTGATGATTTCAGCTCTTCAGCTCTTGCCTTAATATCAGATCATGACAGTTTCATGGAGCTGTGAGGGAGAATTTCACCAGGTTCTAAATGTGGCTTAGGCAATATTTTCTTTCATACTGTAAGGAAGAATCCACCAAAAGCTCTGATTTGAACTGGTATTTTCAAATCAAATGTTGATCTGATTTTTAGAGGCTAAAACACCACCCTGGAGGTGCAAGTAAATATATCGACCAATAAAGAATTAGCTATATACCACAATTTTCTGTTTATAACATGCCCCTGTTTATAAGAACTCCCACACTTTTCTAACCCCCAAATTAAGAAAACTTAGCTTTGAGTATTCAGCCACTGGGCTGAGAACGCTCGGACATTAGGAGTCCCTATTGCATCTGAGCCTACAGGCTCCACCTCCAACAAGGTGTGTTCCAGTTGGTTTGTTCAGGATCAGCTGACATCAGTTCCATAAGGCTTGTGACTGGAGGAAGCTAAGTCTCCTGACTGTAGGAAGTTAAGCCTTGTGACTGAAGGAAGGCTGTTTACAGAGGTAAGGTATGGACTGTTTTGTTCTCTCCTCAGCTTACTCTCGTGTATAAGACATCTCTCAATTTTTAGTGTAATGATTTTAGGAAAAAGTAGTGTCTTATACATGGAAAAATAGGGAATTGCAACAGCTCCCTTAAATATTTCCAAATTCTTCAGCTGACTCGATAAGTTGCCAGTGTGGCACAGATGCACATGATGTAATGATAGCAATGTGAAGTTTTATGTGTTCATGCAGCTCTCCTAGTTTTACTTAAAAGCTAATATCATTTAAGCAATAGACCACAGATATATTTGGGTGCAGATCTTTAGAAATGATTATGGCTATTTTATGTTTTGGTTTTGCTGAGATAAGGACTATATCATTGTGCCTAATTTATAAAACTTTCCCCAAGATTTATCAAAACAGATGCCTTCTAATAAAGAGCCATTAACTCCTTTGCAGATATTTTAATTGTTGTTGTTTATTCGTTAAGTAGTGTCCGATTCTTCATGACCCCATGGACTAGAGCACACCAGGCCCTCCTGTCTTCCACTACCTCCCGGAGTTGGGTCAAATTAATGTTGGTAGCTTTGATGACACTGTCCAACCATTTCATCCTCTGTCGTCCCCTTTTCCCCTTGCCTTCACACTTTCCCAACATCAGGGTATTTTCCGAGGAAGATACTTTTAATACAGCTTACTAAATAATGTATGCTCATGGTTCATTTGGAGCTGTCTAAAGCTTCAATTTTCTTTAATTGATAAGCCTTACATAATGTGACTGAAAATGACAATATGTCACTTGCTAGAGCTTTATAATATGTCAGTCAAGTTTTTAATTGCATCTTTTCTCTTGCTGATGATGAACAGTAAGGGAAAGCCTTCAAAGGAAGCAGGCAAGATGGGGAGAAGGAACCTCTGGCACCTGTAATGACTGTCTCTGTACTCTGTAATATTTAAAATGCAACATTGTTTCTGTTAGCTATGGCATAACAAGTAAAATGAATCTTAAATGATTTGTCAAATTGTGACCATGCAATGTGAACTATGATTGAATGAAATAGTCACATTAATCTAAAATCTAGCTCTAAAATAATGGAAATGGCTTAGATTAACTGCATTCAGTTTTATTTATTTATCCATTAGCATGTATATTGAGCAAAAAGCATAATAAGCCACTGTTGCAAATATCATTCAGTTAAGAAAGTTTAGGTTTAAGTGTAGGAAATGCCAAACATTCAAGTTGGGTTCATAAAAGGTACTAGAGATCATATTGCAAGTATATGTATATAGACACTTGTTACTAGGTTTTAATATATATGTTATTTTATTCTGTTTTATTACTCATGTAAACTGCCCCGAGTAGACTTTGTCTAGAGGGGTGGGGTATACGTTCAATAAAAGTAAAGTATGTTGGCTATTGGAGCATACCAAAGAATTTAGGAAGAAATGTATTTATACTTTATGGATTACAGTAAAGCTTTTGCGGATGTAGATCATGAAAAGAAGCAGAGTCTGATCTATGAAAGCTCACACTGCAATAAATCTGCACTGTGCTTTACTTCCCAAAGAGATAAGACACTATAGGCATTTCCTGCAAACTAAGGAACATTTGAGCCTACCCAGATGTTAAGATCACCAGAAGAGCCATTTCTTTCTATCCCATTACTCTCAGGAACAGAGGGCTTCTTGGTGGCTGCTCCTGATGTGTTCAACTTTTTGAAGGGAGGCTGTAATGTCCCTCCACATCTGTCTGCTTACAGGCAAAGACATATTTCTTTAGGAAGGCAATACAGTGGGGTCTTGACTTGAGAACTTAATCCGTATTGGAAGGCGGTTCTCAAGTCAAAAAGTTCTCAGGTCAAATCTGCATTTCCCATAGGAATGCATTGAGAACCATTTGATCCGTATCTGCTCTTTTCCGTCCATAGAAACTAATGGGAAGCTGCTATTCCGCCTTCGACCACTAGAGGGGGATATTTTGGTTTCTTTTTTTTTCTTAGGTCAAGAAAGGTTCAGGGAAGGCAGGGAAAATACAGGCCAGGCAGTACAGTGCCAGGCAGTCTGAAGACTGTCTCCCAATCCACTCTCTAAACGCTGGGAGGAGTGAGGAAGCAGACAGGCACCCTTTTCACTGGCCAACAGTTAACTGAAAGTTCAAATTTTGCACTTTCCCTGCCTCCCACATGGGTTTTTTCAGTTCGTAACTCAAATCTAAGTATGTAAGTCAAGTCAATATTTTCCTATGAGAGTGGTTCTTAAGTCAAAATGTTCTTAACTCGGGCCGTTCTTAAATCAAGACCCCACTGTAGCAGAAAGAATGGTATTTTTGAATTCCATCATTGCTATTATTATATATTATAATATTATTTACTATTTAAAAAGTTTTTTGAGCACAATAAGTACTTTTGGAGCATTATTGAGTATTCCTTTGTCAACCCCAGCGCTGAATCAGGTCATTATGGTTCATTTGGAAAAAATAAGTGGGCACAAAGTAGTGCAGAGGTGCAGCAAGGTGATTTCAGAAACTGTGCTTCATGGAGGACTATGTACTGTAGTTGTTAATATATCGTACTTCACACATATCAAAGTCTTCTTGATTTGCCCCCCCCCCCCCTTTGTGGATTTCATTGCCTATGCTATGTATGCATTCTGCAGTTTTCTGGGTTGAGAAATTTTCTCTACTCTGAAATTAATTTCTGCAACAGTTGTTCTTATTTGAGTGTACTTTGTGCTTGCTGCAGTTCTCTAGGTCTGAAGACCTGCTCTTTCAGCTCTTAAATATGCTCTGGCTGCTCTCTTTTAAAATTATTATTTGCTTATTTACATCATTTTGCATGTGCCATAATGATGTTACATTCCTGAAGTCTGATAAATTTCCTCCTCTAAAATGAGAGTTTGCATCTTTCTCTCTCTCTCTCTCTCTCTCACTCACTCACTCACTCACTCACTCACTCATTCACTCACAGTTATCTAGTTGTCTCGTATGCTCCCAGAGGCATCTGGTGGGGCCACTGTGAGATACAGGAAACTGGACTAGATATACCCTTGACCTGAATCACCAGGAAGTTGCAGATTTTTGGAAAATGCCCAGACTTTGTAGAATTCCTACTTTGGGAAGGCTATATTTGTTAAAGACATAGAAGTTCCATGACACAATGATAGCTGGTGGTGCTGGTGATGGAACAGCAGTGTCAGAGGTGCTGTGTATCTACTTGGAGATATCTAAGGTGCTGAATGCATTTTAAGGATATGGTTCAGCACCATGGACAGTATCTCTAAAGTGCCCTGCAGACCGAAGCCTAATGGATTGACAACAAGGAAAATAATTCCAAAATAATACTAGAAATAAGAAATAAGCTGTAAAATGGTCATTCCAACTAGTTCCATCTTTTACAAATAGTACATTTCACTGGTATTTCCCAAGTAAAGGAAGTTTTAATTCTTATATTTATAATATTCTTGTACACTCAATTTATAGTAATAACACAGGATTAAAGAAGAGCTGGGAGTCAGAATTGCAAGTTTAAATTAAGGATAAAGATTAACATAGGCTATGGCAATTTGCTCCATTTAAATCAATTTTGGCTAGCCATTAAGCACATACTCTAAACTTACTCAATAGATAGTATTTGACCCCTCTTACATTGAATTCTGATATTGAAAGTTCCTTTTCTGTATTGTTGGAGGAATTGTAGTCAGCTTGGTTCTTACCTACCTACTTACAGTGGGTTGCCTTAGAATTTATAATTTTTGGAAACTGATGTTTACTGAATTGGAAGTTATTACCTATAAAAAAAATTACAATGTCCCTAGGTAGTGGCATTCTTTCATTATTTCATTATCAGCTTTTAGATAATCATCATTTTCTGTCTTTACTTTGTCAGCTAGACTGTTGACTGCCAGTAAATGAAAAACACATAATAATCATACAGTATTGGGATGACTGAAGCAAACACATATTTGTGTTAGTCGCTCAGCATATAACACAAAATAAAGTTCTATATATACCATCTCCCTTTATAGCATACAGTATGTATGCAAGAGCTCTTCTGCTCCTCTACCACCACACAGGCTAATTTGTGGAACACTCTCTTTTGAATATGGGTGATTTCCACCTGTATTTTTGTGTTTTGTTTTTAGTGGCCTTTTCTCCATTTTTCTTTAAAAAGAAAAAAAGTAATTGGAGTTACCAGCCTTCACTGTCGTAATGAGAAATTGTGTGGATGCACAAAACACCTTGGACTGTGGCTTGTCCAGAATATGCAAACAATCATATATAACTTGCATTCATTGTATACAACATTGTAAATTTTATTGCATTGTATACAAACAATCCAGAGAGCTCTATCTTATGTCTATAAAGCAGCTTTTAAAACAGCAGGGACAAAGAGTGATATTTGCTTCTCCTATCCTAAATGTATTTATTATTTTAATGTACACAGACACAGGTAGACTGCTTCTTAGTCGTGCACAGGATGCACACAAAGTATGCTAAAATACCACTGTGCCACTTTGTTTTGGCCGTGGAAAGAATCGTACATGCACTCCTGTTTCAGAGGAATAGACCTGAGTGGGAAATTAGTGGACGGGGATCCTGCTTAGCCATTTTGTAATCTATGACATGATTTACACAATAAGCAATATAATTGATATAATAAAGCAACTACAGATGTCTGGAGTTGGGTAATTCAAATATGGAAACTGGGGGGGGGGGGGAGAGAGAAATGCCTAATGTTTGGCAAGCATGTGGAAGAGAGTTAGGAGAGGGGAAAAATAGCTAAGGGCTGTGATGGGAGGGAGCATAGGAATGAGAAATAAATAATGGAGTAGAAGAAAAGAGAGTTTGCATCAGAGGAACAACTAAAGTGCTTCTAACACATGTAGAGCTGATACTAGCTGAATGAATACCAGAATGGAGACGAGGAAGACCACTGGAAGTACAGGCTGAATTTTTAGGCTGGTGGAGGGAATTTTTTAAAAAAAAAGGTTATTGGGGAAAAAAGAGAAAGGGCACAAGGGTGACAGTTGGGACTGAAAGGTTCATAATTTGAGTGAATGTGGAAATTTTGCCATTAGGGATGGGATTTGGGGATTTTTTTGGACTACAAATACCATTTTTCTCCATTCTGGGAATTTTGCCTACTTTACAGACACCTCAGTGAGATGCATCTGGGAGAAGGGTCTTGATTGGAAGGCTTAAAGGGTGAGCTAGGCCTAGTTCTGTCCAAGTTTCCTGTGCCTGCCCCGGTGCTTCATGGGATCATTTTCTAGGCCTAGCCCAGCATCAAAGCCTTCCAACTGAGACTTTATTCCCAGGCATGTGACATTTAGGTGTAAGGTCTACAAGGTAGGTAAAACTCCTTACATGAAGAACTGGTATTTGTAGTAAGGGGGAAAAAAATCTGCCAATTTACTAGTTCTCAATAGATCATGATGTTGTAATGCAGTAATATAGCTGGACATTGTTGGTCTTCTTTGGTTGGTTGGTTGATTGTTTGCATTTATATCCTGCCTTTCTGCCAGAGAGTTCATGGTGACCTTTCCAAATAATCCACACAACCATCCTGTGAGGTTGATCAGTCTGAAAAAAAAACTGAGCAGAGTGGGGATTTGAGCTAGATTTCATGAGCTGTATGTAGCCACACATTCTGCTCACTACACCACACCAGCTCTTCTGTCAAGACTGAATGAACTGGAAATATCTCAAAGAGAGGAGGCGCCAACAATTGCTGGTCTCCCAGCTTGAGTTCATGGAGTGGTCTTGCTTCCATTCTTTTTGCCTTCTAATATCCTGTGGAATGGGTGATGGGCAAGAGAGGTGGGAGGGGACAAGACCTGATGCACCTGGCATCTCATGATCCTGATGGTGGGCATACTTTTCTGCTGAAATCAATGAATTATGCGGCACAGACCATTACGGAGAATTCCAAGAGGCAATATTCCTAGGCTTGGTAAAAGTGTGGTATAAAAATATTGGACCCATGCGCATATGGGTGCATCTCAATGATTTCTTGAAACACATTTCCCTGCCTACAGATCTTGAATCCAGAGCATAAACTTCAACTGTGTTTATTTGACACCTTTCTGGATGATTAGAATGCATTTCATTTTATCACAGTAATGCCATACCTTCAATTACTCTTTGATTAATTCCGTTTACAATTGTGTAAAAGCCGAGGCGGAGCTTGTCACTGCACTGTTTGGCTGCACTCGGGTGAAGCTCCTGAGGAATGCCGAAAACCGACCAGCTTGGCACCCTTAGGAGACCAAAAGGATGGAGGAAGAGCTAGGAGAAGTTCTTCTGGACCGAACGTGGGCATCGGAGGAAGAATTGAGGGGCGGCGGCCTGTCTTTTTTCCCTCTGAAGAGATCCACGAGGCACAAGCTGGAACGGAAGCGCCATTTTGGTGACAAAAAGCAGTGAGTACTCCGGAATTTCCGAGGAAAGAGGAGAGCTGATGATTGTAGTTAAAAATGGACAATAATAAATAAAACTTGGAGCCTTTTAAGCTAACGAACTGATAAAAGAGATAAGACCGAAAGAAAGCTTAGAAGCGGCAAATCTTTTGAAGCACGGTCCTATTTTAATGAACTAGCCTAAAAGCGAAACTAACTCTGGCCGGACCGTGCCAAGGTCAGAAAAATAAGACTGTGCCTGGGAATTGCTGATGAACTAAATAATTGTGGACTGATCCTGTTTGACTGTGGCAAAGTACTTGACAGAACTTTTAAAAACAGATTGAGTACCGAAGCTTTGAGACGACATGTTATCTTTGTGGGGGGAAAATTTCCCCCCCGCCACATACTTTGTTAAGTGGATTTACAATGTACAATCGACTCTGCTAGATAGACTGTGTATGGGGAGCCATTAACCCCAGAACTGTTTTTATTGAGTATGATACCTGAAAATATAGATAAGTCAAAGAATTATATAGTTATATACATAGTTACGGCAGCTAGAATTTTATATGCTAAAAATTGGAAAAGATCAACGGTACCGAAACAAGAAGATCTTATTGAAAAGATACGGGAAATAGCCGAAATGGACATTTTATCAGAAGTTATGAAGGACTATCCCTTGCAAAAGGCAACAGAAAGATGGGATCTATTTAACAAGTGGACAGAATCAACAGGCAGCTTGTGAACAGTACATATTGAAAGGAGAACTGAATCTAGAAGGCAGAAAAGAGTAAATAGAATAATTTAAAATCTTGATATGGCAATAGGTACAGAATGGATGAAAGTATGTTATTGTCTCCCCTCTTCCTCATCAATCCCAATTCCCTTTTCCTTTTTGTTATCCCTTATAAAAAATAAAAATGCAAAAAAAAAAAACAATTGTGTAAAAGCCAAAGAAATCAGACTTTGAGAACCTGAGATAGTATGTTATTTATAAGTAGCCTTCAAATCGTTAAAAAAGAGTTACCATTGTGAATTCTGACAACATTAGGAACGCCTGATTCCACTTCAATCTTTATAGAATAAAAAGCTGCATTCATCAAATTGCATGCTTTGATTGCAAAAGTACATGGGTCTTCCTGGCTTTAGAATGGCACAGCACATAGTTTACTGGTGTCCTGAAGGCAACTGAGTCTCAAACCAGGTTTAGGCATGTAAAGGAATATATTGCTGATCTCAATCTGTGCTGGCTGTATAGCAAAACATGAGTCTGGAGGTTCAGAATGTCTCATCCTAGTGCAAGTTAAAGTCGACTTGGTCTCATTTTTCCTTGGTTGGACGTTTATTCAGTTTTAATTCTGCTCCTGCTGCAGTAGACTCAAAATTAAAAGGAAAAGAGGGGCAAGAATCCGTTCCTCTGCATTGCCACAGTAAACCTTATTACCTCCTCCACAAAAATTTGGAGAGTGTGTAGGTACTGAAATGTCAGTACCAACTGGTTTCCTAGAGTCTACTAGAAGTGTATGAGGTGTTAAAATGGAAGTTATTTTGTTACATGTGAATGTCATGTGCTGTCAAGTGAGAATCAATAGTGACACCATTTGGTGATATTTGGTGAGATATTTAAGGAGTGGTTTTACCAGTTCCACTTTCCCAGCGAGTTTCCATGCCTGAGTGAGGATTTGAACCCAATTCTCTTCAGCCCTAGTCCGGCACCCCATGTGTTACACCGTACTGGGTACTACATTTTGCTGCTGTACCCCCTAGTTAGTTTAAGGGAAAAAAATCTCATTTAAATAGCATTTTGAAATAAAATAAAATTCTAAGCATTATTAAAATGTCTGCTTTATATTTTGAATATAGAGAAACATAAAAGATTTAATATATTAAATATAGCAAATTAATGCAGAAACAGAATGTTATGATGGGTACAAGCATGCCGAAGCGGCGAGGGTTGGAAATAACCAAATGTCTCTGTCTTTAAGGATAACTATTTGAAGATCACAAAGTATTACGTTTCCTACCCACTGAGTACTACTTGATTTACCTCTTATTAAGCCAGCCAAGCTACTGCACCATTTAAAAAGATAACAGCAAAACAGTAATAAAGGAAAAAAATGTTGGAAAATGCCTCTTCCAGTTCCAAGGTCACTTATGATTTAGTCCAAATCTAGCATTGATGTTGACCTTACTGGAAATCAATATCTCTGTATTAGTTTGGTGCACTGAAGTATTGGCATGTCATTTGTTAAGTTCTTTTCCTTTGCTGGCACAGAAGATAACATAAACTGAAGGGTCTGAAACTTAAAAGGTGCATCAGCCACTTGAATTCTCCCCATCAAATGAAATAGTGAAAAGCAGTTCCAGATAATATGGCACAGCAGACTTTGAGTTTCCTTTGTTGATTTTGTGTGTGTGTGTGAAGGATTTATGATTTAGCAGCTCAATTCCCTCCCTCCCCTCTCTCAAACTACTTCTGTGCGGTGGCCAAGGAATAACCTATAAAAGAGGGGGAAATGAATGCACAATGTACAGAGAAGCAGGAAAAGTACACATGAAAAGGAGGTTTGTTCGGTCTCGCCACAGGGAGCTGTTGCTTGCAGCCATAAGAACAAGAGATTTGAAGATGTCAGCTTTGGTTTCGAAATGCACACAGACTCTCTCAATAACTACAGACCTGCAAAATAACTGGGGTCTTCTCACTTGGTAACACACATTCAAGTAATGTAGGGATAACTTTATTAGTCTCCTTTTGCTTTGTTTCTTTTTTAATTTCTGCTGTGGCTTCAAAGGCAAAGCTATGCACAGATGAATTATTTAATTTTTCCATTATTGCTATCAACTTTTCATTTGCTTCTAACTTCATGCTCACCCCAGAGAGCTATGGATAGTGTTCTGGTGGAAAACTATGCCAGTCCTAGATGTGTAAAGAATTGTTGCTAAATGTATCATTCTAGTTGATTTAGTCTGTCAATTAAAAAAAATCAGGCCCATCTTAGAACAGTAGATGTGGAAGGGACCCTATGGATCATTGAGTCTAGCCCCTGTCAGGGAGGAATGAGGGGAAATGAACTCCTAGCCTCTGACTCTATAGCCAGATACTTAAACCACTGAGTTCTCCAGCAGTTACCATATTTTTCCTTTTATGAGATGCCCCCATTTATAAGACGCTCCCTCTTTCTAACCCCCAAATTAAGAAAACGTAATTTTGAGTATTCAGCCTCTGGGCTCAGAATGCTTAGACATTAGGAGTCCCTGTTGAATCTGAGCCTACAGGCTCCACCTCCAAGGAAGTGTGTTCCAGTTGGTTTGTTCAGCATCAGCTGACATCAGTTCCATAAGGCTCATGACTGGAGGACGCTAAGTCTCCTGACTGGAGGAAGCTAAGCCTCATGACTGAAGGAGGTCTGTTTACAGAGGCAAGGTACAGGCTGCTTTGTTCTCTCTGTGTACTCAGCTTACTTCCGTGTAAAAGATGCCCCTCAAATTTTAGTGTAATGATGATTTTTGGAAAACGTTGCATCTTCTGTGTGGACAAATACAGTACTTCCTCATCTCCAGGAGAGAAAGAGGCGTTAAATGCCACTCTTTCCCACAAGATCTCAGCAATTTGTGCAGACATTTTTGTAGCATCCTCTGTTTCTGAGAAGCAAGGCACGGACAGAGAGCAAGCACAGATGGACTGGATGATTGTTAGAATGAACATACGAACATATTTGCAATGCTTCTAATCCTCAAAAGTGCACCTGCCATTATCATTCCGTACAACATGTGTTGTTTGTATTCATTGCCACAATTTTGCCTTTTTTTTTTGCACAAGATGCATTATTGTTATTTTGCTGACAGTGGCCCAAATTACCTCACCCTTTTGTGGTTTGAGGAGAAAATAATTGCAGTGTCTCATCCCCTTGTATAAGGATGAAACAAGAGAGGGTTGACCTCCCCAGCCAGCCCATGAGCAGTGCAGATATACACAATTATTCTTCCCCAAGGGAAAAGAGCCCTCTTGAGCTATTCTTCTAGACAAAAATGTGTTGGATTCAGAGTTTCCCTTTCTCTTTCTATCTATTGCCAGGACTGAAGTCCAGCACAGGATCCCACTTTATTATGCTTCCCATTTTCTTCTAGTGTGACTCAGCAAACTAAAAAGTTTTAAGTCCAGTGGTAGTCTGTTCCTAAAGGATGGACCATTAACAGTTCACTAAATTGCCAAATCACTGAAGAAATGGATGAAGAAGACCAAGGGACATGTCCCTGGAGTGTGGGCCTGAATTGGAAGGAGAGATGATAGGCTGGATCCAGCTGTTGGGCTGGCAGTTCTTCACCACGGTTCTAAAGAATGACATGGAGATTCTGTACATTTTCAAGAAGGGTTTTTAGCAAAATCAAAATAGGTTTTAAAATTGCTCCCTGAACTGAGCCCCTCTCTAAATTGCCTGTTTGGATAAAGTTTCTAATCAGAATTCATATTGTATTTTAGATTTATATTTGATTTCAAAAACTCTTCTCCTCCCCATCAAATATCTTAAGATCCAACAGGATGAAAATGTTTTAAAATCTCTGTAAAGCTATCTGGTTTAATAGTGGTCTTGTTAATACAGTTGTGTTCTAGATTTTCTTTCCTGTTTTTCTCTGAGGAGAAAGCAAGAGCTTCCATCAACCCAGGAGTGGCTAAAAAGCAAATGATGTGTAGAGCAGCTTTACCATTAGTGGACTGTAAGGCTCCATGATTCCTCATGCAGAAAAATGCCCTGTGCAGTCTAACTTTGCTCTTCCCATCTTTTACCTTTTTTGCCATATTCCAAGTGTATAGAATTTCTTCAAGGGAGGAACCTCATGCTTTTGTGTACTTTCTCCTCCGATTTTCCATTTCTCCATGGATGCAGGAAGTTCTCCATTTCAGAATGTGCCTCTTGACTTATAGGCAGTCAATAAGTCATGGGTGGGCAAAAGTGCTTTGCTCATCCCCACCTGCCCACCTCGGGTGTTCATCCTACAGTGTTAAGAAAGGTGAAATCTCTAAGCAGACATGCCTTCCAGCTTTGCAAGGGAAGTTATTTTTTCATTCCTTCCAATTGTACTGTCAAGTATGGATTCTTCTGTCATCTCTTTGATCACAGGCCACCTACATTGCATTCCTCCCCAGTATTTTGGTCTGATCCCTTAATTGTTTTGTACTGTACACATATTCGTTAGCTGGTAGGTTATTTAGCCAGAGGCCTTCTTAAATTTTGTATACACATATTAAATGGTGCTATATATACATATATATAACATCAGCATCCTTTTATATATATAAAACAAGGATGCTGATGAGCCTTTTAGGTTACAACAATAAAATACATAAATGTGAAAGGGCCTCTGTCATTCTCCATTTCCATTAATGCAAAATCATTGTTCATTATTATTACTATCTTCTAGTTTTCAGTCATGGTGCTATCTTTGAAGACAAGCTAATGAGTTTTTAATTTTTCATACCACTGAACTGCAGAGATGGTTTTTTTAAAAAATTACATATGTTTTAACACCAAGAACTAATACGAGGGGGTGCTGATACGTATTGAGCCCTACCCAGAAAAAATTGAGCTAGGAAGCTATAAATTGCAGGGTATATTGGCCAATTTGTCTATATTCAACAGTGCAAAAATCAACTACCTATGATTTTAACTTAACTTTCATTTTCCGGTCCAAATTCAACATGGCAGCAACTCCAGAAAAGTTCAGTGTGGAAGAGCATAGGACCATAATCAAGTTCCTGTTTCTCCAAGGGAAAGGTGCAAAGCAGATCCATCATGAAATGTCACAAACTACGGGTGGCAGTGGCCCTTCATATGCAGCAGTTAAATGTTGGGTTGCCAATTTTAAAACTGGCCATTTTCTTGTTGAAAGTGAGAAACCCAGTTGAAGGCCTGTTTCTGTCTCTATGCCTGCAAATGTGAAAGCCATCCATGACATGATCATGGAGGATCGCCGAATATCAGCCAGAAGTATTGCTATATATCTGAGAATATCACGTGAGAGAGTTGGCGTCATTATCCACAACAACTTGGAAATGAGAAAGCAGGCAGCAAAGTGGATCCCCAAACTTTTGACAACCGAACAAAAGAGGCAACATGTTGAGTCGTTGGTGGCTGTTTTGGAACATTTTGCAAGAAATGAGTCAGATTTCCTGGGCAAACTGGTAACTGCTGATGAGACATGGATCTACTGTTATGATGCTGAGGCAAAGGAGCAGTCTAAGGAATAGAGGCACAGTGGTTCCCCCAGGCCAAAGAAGTTCCGAGTGCAAAGGTTGGTGCAGAACCAAATGGCAACAGTTTTTTGGGATAAGAAGGGAGTTCTGCTGGTGGACTACCTCCAACAGGGTTCAACCATCAATGCAAAATATTACTGTGCTTTATTGATGAAGTTGAGGCAAAACATCAAGGAAAAACATCGAGGAAAGCTCTCCAAAGGTGTCATCCTGGTGCATGACAATGCCTTATCACACACTGCAGGTGAAACAATGGCAAAACTGACGTCCTTAAGCTTTCAAGTGATGCCCCATCCACCCTATTCTCCTGACCTGGCTCTTTCTGACTATTATCTGTTCCCCAAACTCAAAAAACATCTAAAGGGACGACGATTTGGGAGTGTTCTGGAGGAAATCAATGCTGCAAATGAGTGGTTACACCAGCAGTCGGAAGAATTTTATTTGCAGGGACTTAAGAAGCTGCAGGATAGATGTCGCAAGTGCATTGACTTCCTGGGGGAATATGTAGAATAGTGTAGCAGTTACAGCTCCCTAGCTCAATTTTTTCTGGGAAGGGCTCAGTACTTATCAGCACCCCTTCATATAATTACTGTTGCCTAGAGTTTACACACACACACACACACACACACACACACACACACAGAGAAATAATTCTGCTATTCCATTTATGAAAGATATATATTATGTTTCACTTCATACTTCTGTACTACTTTGCAACTGGAAATTCTTCCATTATTACTAAACAGTGAAAGACACATCATGAAATGCTGACTAGAGATGGGGGTATTTGTATTTGTATACGAATATGAATATCTCAGCACAAGTGGAAATTAGGGTTTTCACGATTTCACTGCTGCCACCAGCTCCGTGGAGTCTTCCTATCCCGCCGTTCTCCGCAATGGATTAGCCACTCTGTAACCTGGCAGAGAGGCTTATCATCCCGCCTCCTGCCAAGAGTGGGTAATCGATTGCGGCCAACGGCATGATAGGAAGACTCCACGGAGCCGGCAGCAGCGCTGAAAACCCTTGTTATTTCCACGTGTGCGGGGATATTCGTATTCGTATACCTCCATCTCTAATGCTGACCTTTAATCCAACAGCACAGTTTGCATAAACATTGCAATGCTTTTATATTAAAATAAATATGCACATACACACGAATGTCCTGTATTCATCTCTCTCTCTCTCTCTCTCTCTCTCTCTCTCCCCCTGAATGTCTTTGTATATCTGAGAAACTGCCTGCCTTACACTGAATAAGGCTTTTGGTTTATCTTCCCCAATATGTCAGCTCAAAGTCTCAGTTGTCAAGAGTGTAAGGCAGACATTGTTCGTATCATTTCCTGCCTGATGTTTTCATGCGGAGATGGGGAGGGCGATGAAACCCCAGCCACATACAAAATATGTGCTCTACCATTGAACTAGTTTGTCCTGTGGACTGCTAGGGACAAATCAGTAACAATTTTATGAACATCGGTTAAACTGTGATCCATGGGGTCATGCTCAAAAGAGTAAACCTACTAATGATGTCACAAGAAAACCCACAGAATATTCACTGTTTCCTACACACAGTAGCCTTACCTCACCTTGTGAGCAGGTGGGGCATTTATCTTCCCCCATAAAATTCTTTCCAACTTTCCAATTCACCCCCTGACCACCTCAATTTAGACCCTTTTGGTGGCTGAACCCCTAAGAAAGGTCTGGAACTTCTCAGAGAAATTTTGAAAAATCCTATCAGGCATAATTAAAAGAAATGTTATCAGTACTACAATTATTGCCCTTTTTTTCCACATGTGAAATTTGCATGCGTTCCTGATTTGGTTATACGTCGTTTGGTTAGTATTTGCTGGGGAAAGGGAACCTTCTTCTTCTTCTTTCCCATGCTCATTTTCATTTTTAAATCCCATGGCCGTTCATTCGCCTGCTCCCCGCATGTGCCTTATATGTTGCCTGCCAATGGGTACAGGTTTATTTTGTCTACAACAGCATAGTTTCATTAATATCCCTCACAATTTCAGTTTGTGGTGGTAGTCAGGATTCCCCATGAGGTATGCAGGTTACATCTGTTCCTAATGCATAGGGATGTCTTTTTCCTATTGAATGATGGGGGAGAGCCAATAGTTTTGTTCTTCTTTCTCCCATTGGATCCTCCCTGTTTAACATGAGTAGCTTGGCAGGTCCTACTCGGTCTCCTGGCAAAACAGGTACATCTTGTCAGGACATAAGAGACAGACTTCCTGGAATTCTATTCTGCCCTGTATGCGCTCATCCTCGACCCAATGGTGGTGGTAGTGGTTTTGCCATCTCATAACAACATTTTTTTCTCTGAGCAGGCATTCCAGCAACATTAGTGTTGCTAATGTTTTTATGCTCCTTTAAATTGTGTGGAGATTCAGTGGATTTTGAGTTTCTGTGTGCTTGTGTTTCTGATATTTTAATTTTATTAGATAGCTTACTAAATTGGTGTAAGGTACTTTCAGTGTCTTCTTTCAGAAGCATGCATCAGCCAGGTATGCATCCTTCTGTATTCCGTACCCTTTTCATATGCAGCTAGCTGTATGTAGATATGTAAAAAGTTTACAAGATTGTCAAAATCAGAAAGGAAACTTAGGGAAGGAAGGGATTTTCCCCCACAATGTTAGTGAATTAGTGTGCATATTCATAATTTTATAAAAACACTTTGATGAGAATGGATGAAAGTAGAGAAATCGATAATATGGAATGAATTATTATAGTACTCTAGAGGTTTCTTTTTGTCCACACAAACTTTTGCAGTTTCTGTCTTGAATGGATGTAATTAGATTCATTTTAGCCTTTTGTTTCTGTCCATGGAGTTGGCTGTCAAAGAATTGATGCTTTTGAATTGTGGTGCTGGAGGAGACTCTTGAGAGTCCCCTGGACTGCAAGGAGAACAAACCTATCCATTTTGAAGGAAATCAACCCTGAGTGCTCACTGGAAGGACAGATCCTGAAAATGAGGCTCCAATACTTTGGCCATCTCATGAGAAGAGAAGACTCCCTGGAAAGGACTCCGATGTTGGGAAAGTGTGAAGGCAAGAGGAGAAGGGGACGACAGAGGACGAGATGGTTGGACAGTGTCATCAAAGCTACGAACATGAACTTGACCCAACTCCAGGAGGCAGTGGAAGACAGGAGGGCCTGGCGTGCTCTGGTCCATGGGGTCACGAAGAGTCGGACACAATGTAACAACTGAACAACAACAAAATTAGATTCATTAAGAGGAAATCAGCCAGAGCACACCAGTTTGCAGGGAAAGGACCATCCTGAACATAAAAACTCAAAGGCAGGGAGTATGGCAAAGTGTTGACTATTTATTTTAAATTTTGGTGGGTTGGATATGGGGCTGGGTGGCCCTTCAAGATCCAAGAATGTGTGTATGCAGCCCCAGCACCCCTGGAAGAAGCCTACTCCTCATATAAACTGATATTTGATCTTTAACTGTGGCCAGAAGATGTATTTGGGAAGCCCAGAACTAGAACATGAATGTTCCAGTTCTGTCAGATTGTTTGCCCCTTGGTAGACTGTTCCTGAATACAGAGGCTGAATTGAACACACAGGAGTCAGGACTTACAGAGTTTGGCAGATCTGTCGTTCTAATCTCCCTTTAGAACCATCTGCCTTTATGCATGTAATTTTCTAATGCTTTCAAAGAAAATATTCAGGGCCAGCCCATTTTGGTCACTGGCAGTCAGTGTTACAACAAAATAATACAGTATTTCACCAGTCCATAGAAAAGCATCTATGGTCTTTCATTCTTCCTTGACATAAATTCTCCCTTCCGGCCGCTATAATTGAAGATGTGGCAGTATAACCCATTTTCAAACTCTCTTTCACTACAATATCTTCACAATCAGATTGTACAGGGGAATTTTGATTGCCTTCAGCTGCACGAGAAGAGGCTGAGAAGCACGTCCTGTTCTGTTAAACTTCCCTTAAAAACATAATAAATACTTTGTATTTCTCTAAGATGCCATGTATAGAGCTTGTGTTTATTGGCATATTGCCCCTTTTCTGCTGTAATTTAACAACAGTAGCTAAAATGGCTGAAATATTGTTCATCAGGATGACCCATTTTATTTATCTACCTATCAGCTGAAGGTGCTTGTGGAGGAACCCTCCGTGGGACAAGTGGAATTATTTCAAGTCCTCACTTTCCTTCAGAGTATGATAATAATGCTGATTGCACGTGGACTATACTGGCCGAGCCAGGAGACACGATTGCTCTGGTTTTTACGGATTTCCAGCTGGAGGAAGGCTATGATTTCTTAGAGATCAGCGGAACTGAAGCACCATCAATATGGTAAGTCAATAGAGTGGATCATTGGCCTCAGATTATCTTTAGAAAAGCTTCCATTTAGACATTCATAATTTACATGCTGCCTATGATTTTGCTATAATTTTGAGTTGTTCTTTCCCCTGGGAATAAGCAGTATTCTCATTTTCTAGATCATTTCCAGAAAGAATGCATTTAAATTGTTATCTGTGGGTTCAACTAAATGTTGTTAATAACGTTCTAGAGATGTTTTATAGTGAATTGCTTGCAAACAATGTTGAAGTTAGGAAGGGGGAAGAAAGCCTTAGAAATATGTTAAAGTGATGAAATGGTAAGATACTGCCCTCTAATGGATGGAGCTAGAATTATTGTGCTGTGAGTCATCGTAATCTCTTAATAAAATTGCATGTTAAAGGTTAGTTTAATAAAAAATGTGTTACTTATTTTATGAGAAACATAGGACAGATAACCAGTTCTAGCGGTATGTTGCCTTACATGTTGAGGAAACCTGTGCTTAAGTGAAAATGACTGAAATTTAAGTATGAGCATGGAATTAGCTTCAGCATGCCTTCTGAAAGAGCATTTTAAAAGATCAAATAGTTCATGGCATTTGTTTTCTCCCATCACGGGGTTTTGTGTTTAGTAAGATTTTCTTGACATGTGAGAGCTAGATCTTGTTCCTAGTCTGTTGTTACTGACACCTCTGTCTACCGGTCATCTTGTATATATATATATATATATGCTCGCTCCCGTACCTTTTGAATACTGCATTATGAACTACGTGAATAGTGCAACTCTTTTGTACACCCACTTATCTGCAGTGACTGTGAGGCATGAACAGCTACAGTCGGTCATCACAAATAATGAGTACTTGCTGTAGCAGGGCTAAAATTATATTTGTTGCATGCGAAGTAATTCATTGTCAAGCCTAGATATTCTCTGAGGATCTATTGGAAATGGAAAAGAGAAACGTTATGATCTAATGCCTTTAAAAAAAAAAAAACACCTGGTTTTACCTCAATTAATTGTTTTAGTGTATTGTTAATAATTTTGATGCATTTTCCAATGATATGCAATTGTGATGGTGGTTCTCACAATTACATCAACACATACCCTTGAAGCGAAGCCTTTATTTCCAAGTACAACATTCAGAATAAGCGTCTGCATATTTTTACAAGCCAGTTGAAAAGTAGAAATGCTTTGCACATTCATTTCGAAACTTGGTTTTTTTAATGCATTGTTAACTACAGAGCTGGTTAGAATGCTAAATTTCAATGGTATTGCCAATATTCAAACTTTTGGAGTAGGAAAGTCAAATAAGAGGAGACACAGAAAATACAGTAGATCATTTAGGTCGCAGCCCTATGTACACTTATCTAGAAGGAATTCCATTCTTTAGGTTTGTGCAGTTCTCAATACAATGGGGCTGATTGCTAAGTAATTGTGCAGTCCTAATGTAAATTTGCACTAATGCAGAGTGTCAGGAATAAGCTGCTGGTAGATACTTCTTATACCAACAGGAATCTCACTATGCCATCCTATCCTCCTTCTGATGGCTGACTTCAAGGAATCTAGTGACAAAGAAATCTAGTGGTCTTCTGGCTAAGATCCAACAGTAGAAGGGTGACAGGAGGGGTTAATGAAGGGGTGAAGCATAGGGGAGGGGAGCTGAGTTCTTCCAGATGCAGATCTACTCAGCAGAGGATCAAAGCCTACTTAAGAACAAGGTGAGGACAGACCGAGAACTTTTCAACATAACTAGGATGTGAATAAGTTGGATTCAGCCCAGCTTCAGTTTGCCTGGTATCTGCTTAGCTAGTTAGGATTGTGCATGAAATTACAATTGAGAAGAACAAGAACACTTGCTTTTCATAGAATCATAGAATAATGGAGTTGGAAGGGACCTATAAGCTCATCAGGTCCAACACTTTACTCAATGCAGGAGTCAAAATCAAAGCAGATCTTACAGATGGTTGCCTTGTTTTCTCTTGAATGCCTCCAGCTATAAGTGTTCACCACCTTCCAAGGTAATTGGGTCCATTGTTGTACTCCTCTAATAGTTAGGAAGTTTTTCCAGATATTCAGCCAAAATTGGTTTCCTGTAACTTGAGCCCATGTCAGCTCTGGGATGATTGAGAACAGAACCTGCCACTTCTCTATATGACTATATTTCAAGTATTTGGAAAGTGCTATCATATCTTCCTTCAGTTTTGTTTTCTCAAGGCTGAACATCCCCAGTTATTTCAATCTTTCCTCATAGGACTTAGTTTCCAGTTCCCTGATCATCCCCGTTGCCCTCTTCCAAACTTGTTCCTGTTTATTGGCATCCCTCTTGGCACTGCGGGCTAAACCACAGAAGCCTTGGTGTGCTGCAGGGTCAGAAGACCAGCAGTTGTAAGATCGAATCCACGCGACATCGCTTGTCCCAGCTCCCGCCAACCTAGCAGTTCGAAAGCATGCAAAATGCGAGTAGATAAATAGGGACCACCTCAGTGGGAAGGTAACAGCATTCCGTGTCTAAGTCGCACTGGCCATGTGACCACGGAAAATTGTCTTCGGACAAAACGCTGGCTCTATGGCTTGGAAACGGGGATGAGCACCGCCCCCGAGAGTCGAACACGACTGGACAAAAATTGTCAAGGGGAACCTTTACCTTTACCTCTTAAAGTGTGGTGTCCAGAACTGGCCACAGTAACATTTTTCTGTCCCCATTGAGTAGCTGAGCCACTATGTATTTTCTCTGTTTTTTGCTCCACATATACCTGAAGAATGCTTTTTTGATGCTTGCTAATCTCAGGACATTGCTTTCCTAATGCTATTCCTGCAATTCCTGCTACTCGTCTGTAGTCTCCCTTTATGTCCTTGACCAATGATTTTATTATCTCAGAATAAGGTGAACAGGGATGTTGGTATATAAGAGATGCAACATTGACACCAATTAACTATTTTTAAGTCACAGAACTATTTTTAATCTCCTTGCCTCAAATTGCAGAAACAGAATTGCTGGAGTTGTAAGGCAGATTTTACTTTATAAATATTAGGTGTAATCTGCATATAAAGCACTGTTTGGGTAAAAAAAATCATATATACAGGCTTCTTTTATTTTTCAGATGATCCCCTGTCTTAAAAGCTTTATTTGCTCTTGGAGTGTTGAGCATATATAATTACTCTCGTCATTAATTTTTATGATTTCTTTTTATGTGGCTGATTTTAGTTTTTGAATTGTTATGCATATCTGATGTACAAATATGGAAAATAATAACTCAGAGTAATAACCATGCTTCACAGGTGAAAAAAAGATGTTAGCATTCACTTTGCAGTGCTTGTAATCCCTTGTATGCACATGTTGTGCATTTATTCCATTTAATAGAAGCATCTGTTATATAATCAAAGCTGGACAGAATATTTCTGTTTTATCCAAGAAATCTGTGGCCTTGACTGTTATGTGTACTATGTGCTGTCGAATTGGAACCAATGTATAGTGATCCTAAACTATGGTTTCCAAGTTAACTGAGATGTTTAAGGGGTGCTTTCATAGTTCCACCCCTGTTTCCCTGGCCAAACAAGGATTTGAACCTAGAGATCCTGAGCCCTATTCTGTTACTGTGTCCACTACACCACTCTGGGTGCCCATGGCTTTATCTAGAAGATATATTTTCATTCTTGTTCTGTCACTGCATTAGTTATTCTGATGCATGAATGTGTTTTTATGTTAACTATATTTGAAAGTTTTATGTGATGCTTTGTTGTGCTACACTTCCAAGGTTTGAATGTTTTCTTCCTTTTCCACACTAGAACATACAGCAGTTTCATGGAGCACCACGGTAGGTTAGAGAGTAATTTGGTCCAATCTAATGCATTTTCAATAATGGATCTAATATTTCATTGCTGAAATATTAGGCAATTCTGGAATGAAAATTACCTTAAATGCTTTGTAACACAATTCCTCAACAGCTTCAGTCTTTGATTATAACAGCTCAACCAATGTAGCAACATTTTGCATTCAAGAAATCTTATATGAGATACGTCATTTTTAGAACTCAAAGCTACATTTTCCAAAGACATGTTGAATTTCATTATCCATCAGCTTTAAATCAGCTAAACAGTTTTTTTTAATTGACCAGGTTCTAGGTCTAGCCCTACTTCTCCACCTCTGATTTCATTACTTATTTATACATAAATGGCAACTAATTGGAAAAGAAAGAACTGCTATCCATGGAGGCTCTGTGGTAATGAGAACAAGATACCAAGGTTTTCCTACTGTGGCAAATATTTAGCAGGAAGACAAATGGACACAATTATCTAAAGCACTGGTTCTCAACCTTGGGTTACTCAGGAGTTTTGGACTGCAACTCCCAGAAGCCTTCACCACCAACTGTGCTGGCTGGGGTTTCTGGGAGCTGCAGTTCAAAAACATCTGAGTAACAAAGGTTAAGAACCACTGATCCAAAGCATGTACTTGAAGAATTTGGTCTGAGAACTTTGTAGAGCAAGGCACCATGCCGATGGGTCTTTTGGCATTGCCTGCTGGCTCTTTCTATCACAACAGGAAAGAAAATGGCGAGGATGGCTTTCCAGAGCTATCAGCTCACTGTTTCATTCTGCAGAATCCTGACAGTGAGGAAGTAAATATATCCCATTGGCCACTCTCACACTGGGGCATTTGAAACAGCAAGAAAGATGGCAGAGTCCTTCAGATGGCCCACCCTATATAATACTTCTCGCTAAGGAGAAAGGTGTGCCTCACTCTTTCACTCCGGACAGTCTTACTAGTAAGTGTATTACTGTGAAGGAGCCATTTCTAAAACCAAAGAAATATACACAAGAGGGCTCTGGGGCCAGTCATTTTTCTGTAGGTGTTTCACCTTCAGTGCCTCACTCTGAGAAGTGTTGTGTGGCAATACGTGTCTTCTTACCACAGATAGGGGTACATCTTGTGCTTTCATTCATTTATTCACTCATTTTTTAATTTCATTTATATGCCATCTTTCTCCCAGACCCAAGGTGGCTAACAGGACAGTTTAAAATGGAACAAGATTAAAATACATTAACATTAAAATACAGTTAAAATTAAAATTCTTTAAAACCAATTAATTAAAAATAGTAATAAGGATTTATCTTAAAGACGTTTTTAAAAAATCACCACCTCAGCTAAGATCTTGTAGTTGGAGGCTTTTAATTGTTAAAGGTCTGTTAAAATAAAAAGCTCTCTGCAGCTGGAAGGAGAGCAGGGAAGGGGCAAATCTAGCTTCTCTTGGCAAGATGTTCTAGAGCAGTGGTCCGCAACCTTGGGCCTCCATATGTTCTTGGACTTCAACTCCCAGAAAACCTGGCCAGCAGAGGTGATGGTGAAGGCTTCTGGGAGTTGTAGTCCAAGAACATCTGGAGGCCCAAGGTTGGGGACCACTGCTCTAGAGTGCGGTCTGAGCCCATGAGAAAACACTCTTAAAAGTCCCTCCAAGATGGGGTTGTGAAGATGGTGTGGCCATGAGAAGTGCCTGTCTTTCAGATCTTAAAACTCAGGTGTGGGTGTATGGGAGGATACAGTCTCTCAGGTAACCTAGACCCAAGTTGAATGTATAGGGTTTGATAGCCCATAACCAGTACAACCTGTGTAAGAAGATCACAGTATCATTACAACATCAGTGTTTTTTTTTTTTCCAGTGTAGCCCTCTATCTTTTTCTTTTCTTGTGTCATCTTGGCAGTTTATTTATTTTTATGTTCATGCCAGATGTAACTTGGGTCTCCAGTGGTTTTAGATGAGGAATCAGCCTCAGAGCACTTACCCAGATATTGTAGCACTTTATGAGAACATGTCATCTAATAAAAAGTAAATCATTATATGCATGAGTATTTCCAGTAGACATGCTGGTGATTCCCTCTGGGCTCTAGTGGCAGTTACTAAAATAGATGTGTTTCTTTCAAGGAGGGAAGTTACATATCAACCCATCTGGCTTTAGGAGTCATTCAGGCGCACTCACCCGCCTATGACTGCTAACAGTCACCCATGCTGGTGATGGATGCTATGCTAGCAGAAATGTTCGGCTATGTACATTGCTCCCATCACATTCAGCCTGAACATGCCAGGATCAAATGGCACTGGTGCCCTAAAGGCACTTTCTACTTATACTAATAATACACGAAAGGATAGGGGAGTGTATTCAACTGTTATTTTCAAGATGTAGACCATAATATGCATTAGGAAAAGGCCTTCCTGTGCCAAAGATGTATAGGCGAGTATAGCTGGGCTAACATAAGAGGCTGGGCAAAGCCTCCTAGCTGGACAGAGGCCAATATATTAGGACAAAACAGTTGGAGTGTCAGCCTTGTAAAATGCAATGTATGTTTACTTGCCATTTTCTCATAGTGTTTGTTCAGACCTCTGTTTCTTAAGTTTGGAGACACACTGCTTTTTTTTTCTTAATAGACAGAACAGTATATTACTGAGCACAGTTTGCTGTCCTCTGAAGATGCCAGCCACAGAGACTGGCGAAACGTTAGGAAGAACCACTTTCAGAACACGGCCAAGAAGCCCGAAAAACCCACAACAACCAGAACAGTATATTGTTGACTGAGTAGAAAATTTGGAAGACCAAAAGTCATTGTAAATTAGCATCATAAGCACAATGGGGGGGGGGAGTTATCAATACTGTTAAGGAGGGTTTGAGCTGATCAGATTACTAGGTTATCAGTGGGTAAAAGTAAATAGTTTCTATGCACTTATCATAGACGGCTGGTTTATATAATTGTCTCCCACCAGCACCAAATCGATATTTTGGTATGTGTGTGATTGTGTGGATAGATGAGCAAATCAAAAGCAAACATGGGATTGCAATAACATTCAGTATTCTTCTTGAAAGTTAAATGTCTCTCTCTTCCACATTGTAATGCAAGCCGAATGATTTACAGGCAACCTGATGACCACATAAATTAGAACTAATGTGAATTTGAAATGTCAAAAGAAATGCAGAATTAACATCCCATTACTCATCTCCTTTCAGCTTATGAACAAGTACAATTCAGATAAAAGTGGGCAGATTTGCAAGGGGCTTCAGTTATCATTTTCCCTCCTGGGTCCTACCTCAGGGTGCACCAGGGCAGAGAAATACAAATAGAAATGGTTCAAAGACTACTTCTGTTTTTGTCAGAAGAAAAATAAAAATAAAAACTTACTTTTTTGGGGGGGGGAGAGAGAAGGCAGAAGGCAGCTTAGCTACCTTTTGTTGAAGGAGAATTGTACATCCTGGACACTTCTAAAGGCAAAGAGAAAGTTTGGAGGAACAGATGTTGGAGCTTCCTGGATCTCCTGGCTTGCAAAGTGGCCGAGAAAGAGATGTAGTTCATGGCTACATATTACTTCTTGCATTGGATGTTGCAGTTGTGTCATGAGAGCTACTCAGTACATTCATACCACAACACTACTGTAGTGGTTACATGGCTACCATGTTTCCTCGAAAATAAGACAGGGTCTTATATTAATTTTTGTTCCAAAAAAACACATTAGGGCTTATTTTCAGGGGAGATTTTTTTTCTATGTACAACAATCTACATTTATTCAAATACAGTCATGCCATCTTCTGGTTGCTGCACAATGGTGGAGGGCGGAGTTTCACTGAACTGAGGCTTATTTTTGGGGTTGGGCTTATGTTACGAGCATCTTGAAAAATCATACTAGGGCTTATTTTCAGGTTAGGTCTTATTTTCGGCGAAACAGGGTACCATTATGATCAGTTAGGAAAACATCATTGTTGGTCCTCTCCTGTTTAATATTGGCCCTTAAATGTTACACCTTGTGCAGGTGTACAAGGGAATTAAATTAAATACCCTTGTTTCCACTGCTGTGAGAACAGGGTATGGGTGTCGCAATGGAATAGTGTGTAGTTATTGGAACAGTGGTGAGGAAGGATTCAGTGGAAGAACACAGGCCTTGTATGATGTTCTACTAGGCCCTCAGAGGCAGCCACTGCCCTCAAGCAGCAGATTTTGCAGTACCAGTGTATTTTTGCCATCTATCCGTGCCATGGATCCAAATGAATTTTAATCTACGATCATCTCCAAATCATTGCCCATCTCCGTTTCCTCGGTTGTGGCACTGTTGTGAGAGGTTGGACTGGAAGCTTCTTTGAAGTATCATATTTCCTCCCCACTTGTACTCTGCGAGGAGCTGTCCATGGAGTGCTCATGGTGTTGATGATGAAGATGAGGCTTGCCAGGTCTCAGAGAATGAGCTGCTGTGCCAGGAAATGGTTGGGCTCCCCTGAATCTCCAGGCTAGGCAAACAAATATGAGGAGCAGTGGTGGAAGGGAGTCCCGTTTATTGTTACGGGGTGGCCATAGTGTTTGGGTACCCAACTCCAACCCTCTCCGAATGACACCAGGGCTCACTGGCTTCCTGTATCTGTCCAACCCGACCCATAATATACTTGCTTAGGAGCTCAGACAGGGAACCCACAATGCCTAGCTCACTCCCTCACACATGCATGGAGAAATATTAGGTTCCCAATTCCTGTGACATCACAAGGCCCCACACCATGACTTGACAAAGACCTACCCCAGGCATTGGGCCCCAGATATAATGAGGGGATGGGGAAGATAATCCCATGACAGCCCCTAACAAACAAGACAAAACTTCAAAACCATTCTGGAAAATTCTTTTACTGGTTTTGGAAAAGAGGATAAATGGGCATCCTAAGCGGAGACAACAGCCTGGTTCAGCTCCAGCAGGACGCCTGCCTTCTGGTCCCTCGCATCCCCCTGGGGAAGAGGAAGCTTTGGGCCCTGCAAGAGAGAGAAAAAACTTCTTTTTTCAGGTTTTTTAAAATTTTAAACATAAGGGGTGACAAAGGGAAAAGGGAGTTGGGATTTGTGAGGAAGAGGGGAGACAATGACATACTAATATCCAATCTATACCTATTGCCATATCAAATTTTGAATCATTCTATTTACTCTTTTCTGCCTTGTATATAAAGTTCTCATTTCAATATATATGTTCAGCTACTGCCTGTTGATTCAATCCATTTGTAAAATAAGCCATCTTTCTGTTGCCTTTTGCAAGAGTTGATCTTTCATGACTTCTGATAAGATATCCATTTCGGCTATTTCCCGTATCTTTTCAATAAGATCTTCTTGTTCTGGTACCGTCGGACTTTTCCAATTTCTAGCATACATAATTCTGGCTGCCGTAATAATGTATATAACTATGTGTTCCTTTGACTTATCTATATTATCAGGTATCATACTTAGTAAAAACAATTCTGGGATTAGTGGCACTCTACAGAGCAAATTTTGTTGTAACATAGCATGTACTCTTTTCCAATATTTTTTTGCTACTCCACATGACCACCACATATGATAATAACTTCCCATTTGTGTTTCACATTTCAAACACCTATTTGATACATCAGTATACATCTTTGACAGTTTTTCTGGGGTCATATGCCACCTATAAAACATATATATTCTCTTTAAAATTAACCGATCTTGTGAGCTTTATGTTATTTTGCCATATTTTCAGCCATTGATCAATATTAATGTTGTGCCCTATGTTTTGTGCCCACTTAATCATAGGTTCTTTAACCGTTTCATCTTGCATTTTAATTTCCAACATATAATTATACATTTTCTTAACAATTTGTTCTTTTGAACCCAATAACAGTTTATCGAAAATCGTTTGCTCTAAGTAGAAACCCTCTATTTTATCTTTTGTATATCTAGATTCTAGCTGTATTCTAGGCCACCAGTCTAAATATACATTCTGCGACTCTAGTTCCTCTTTAGACCTTAATTCACCATCCTTTTTTAATAGATCTTGATATCTTAAAAGATTTGCTTTTATCATAAGATTGGGTTGTGTAAAGGCCTCTATCGGTGACACCCATACAGGTATTTTGTAATAAACTTGTATAAGAAAAGAGAGAAAAAACTAAGGGGCAAGGTCGTCCACGACCATCAACCGGCTTCAACCCAGGTGTATTCACTGACCAATGCTCTGGCAGCTTCATCCAGAAGTTCCACTTGCGAACATCCACTGGCTTCCACAAGGAATATCCACCCGTTCATCTCTTCCACTCCACTTTTGAAGCCAGCCTCCACCAGCTCCCAAATGCTTGGGTCACACTCACGCCCTGGCAACATCCCCACAGAACACTAGCCAGCCCATTCACTCACACACACACACACACACACACACACACACACACACACACACACACACACACACACACACACACACACACCTGCCACCACCCCCGACACATACCCACCTTCACTCCACCAGCCATTCACACACACGCTTGGCTTCCATTCACCGATATCCACCAAGCTTCCGCAAGCTGGTTTCAGGAGGCTAACATTCACCACCAGCCTCATCCGCCAACCTCTGCCGGCCTCTGTCTTGTGGCCTCAGCCAGCTTCTGCAGGGAGATTCCACCAGCTTCTGTCTGCCAACGTCCACTGACTTCCCCTCGGTCCATCGCCAACATCAGCCAGCTTCAAGCCACGGATTTCCGCCAGCCTTGAGCTGTTAACTCACCAGCCCACTTAGCAAGTTCATCTACTTTTGTGAGAGAACTTGCCTTGGGCAGAAGGGCTGGGTCCCCTGCATCTGCTGCCACCCTCTCTGCCGGACTGCCCTCTGGCCACTGGCCTCCCTTCTGGTCTCCTGCCCTGCCCAGCAAGCCCCTTTTATCTGCCAGCAGAGAGGTGGGGCCCCAGTGAGGTCACAAAGACCCAGGTGAGTGGGGTTGGGTTCCCAAGGCAGCAGCAGCAGCAGCCTTGGGATTGGCTGAGTCCTGAAGATGATGTCAACAGTCCCTCTGATCATGTGATTCACCCACAAAAGCTTGCATTTTGCATGATTTTTTAAAATATTTTTTTTATTAGTGGTCTATGGCCTCCTTCTATCTGAGGAGGCATGGAGCCATTGGAAGCGTTGCAGGGATGCTCCTGTTCTCCCCTCAATTTTAGCCTTCCAGTGGACAAGCTAAATCCCTACATAACACTACTCTTTATGACTCTTAGTAGATCATGATTAAGTTTGGAAAGTAAGGAAAAAACTACCAATGATTAATAAGAGTCTGGATAATAAATTAATACCAGTGGCTATGCTTTGCCTGCCTGTATTTTCATTATAGCTAATGTTTCAGGCAGGTGGCCCAACTGTCTTCCTGGGGCCCTATATTTTTGGTCAATTCCCATTGACCCATTTGCTGGAAGAACTTGTTTTCTAGCTAGACATTTGCAAACCTAAACATGTCTCCTCAGAGTCCAACTGAGCTGAATGGAACATACCGCTGGGTAAGCAGGCACAGGACTGCCTCCCCCCCCTCGCTCCCAGAGTGTGCTTCTGGATCAGGCCTTTAGTACCACTGCAAACAACAGTCACAGAATATTCTCAGTATAACAGTTATGAATGGCAGACTAGGAAGACGTCTTGTGAATGACAACACCACATGCAAATCTTAGCACAGGTCAGGCTTTTGCCCATCAAAGCAAGAATACAGGACACTTCTCTGCGTGTCTCATAAGTTGGCAGCAAATCCAGTGCCTTAGGCCCCAATGAAAAGGAAGGAACACAACTATGGCTTTCTCTCAAATTGATAGAAATCAAGGCTTGCATTCATAGACACCTGAACCACTAGGCAAAAGCATCTCCAGCTGCAGATATAATGGAAACCATGGAGAACCACTGTGACCTAAGGAGGCAGAACAGCTGGTAATGGGTTTTCTATCCTGCTAGTACTGGTCTACCTGAGGTTATAGCCCTTGTCAATCAATGTTGTAGCCTGTGTCCTCTGTATGCAAAGAGGGGAGCGCACTGACCCCTCTTCCATTGTAATTTTTTTTTTTTTGCCACTAGAAAGCAATAGCCTGCAAAGAAGGCAAATTCCTCTCCCTATGTGAATCACAACTCACTTTGTGTGTGTGTGTCTTTTTTCCTGGCTCATTCAGACTAACACTTTCATGGGATCAAGCAACAACAGATGAGGCAGTCAGTGCTTGTGTACTGCGCTCTCATTCAGCGTGGAGGACACACTTGTTAAGAATGACTGAATGGGACTCACGACAGGTTCCTCTATTCCTGTGCTGTAGCTTCAGAGCAGTGGCATCACCAGTGTTCTAAATTTTGTTCTTTGCTTGGCAGCTGATGGCAGAACCAATGTTTATTTAATATAATACAACTTGTGAGAGCCTCTACATTTATTTTTAAATATTGTCACCAGAATAAAATATTCCGTGGCTAAAAGCATTGAGGGCAATTATTCCTTCTTTCTCCCAAAATATGCACACCAAAGTGTGGAGAATTTGCAAAGGTTCTGCCACTAAAGCAAGTCTGAAAGCAGGTGGAAATAATGTTAATAACATTAGCAAGAGACTGGTGTAATTTATTGTCCCTCATAGTGTAATATGTAGTTCTTGCTTAGAGACTAGTCATCTGTTGAGGAAAAAAAATGTGTTTGGTGTGCAGGGTGAGGAGAAAAGAAGCAGTAAATTGATGCTTAATTCACAGAGCATTAGCACTTCTTGTGCACCTGCTAATTTACCGCCTACTGTGCTAGCAAAATATAAAGCTTTAATGCAGATCCATCATTCCACAACTGAATCTGACAGGAATATAAGGCTGAGCTTATGCTTTTAGAACCTGTATATGACCTATGATGTAATTTTTCAGTGTGCATTAAGGTGCATAAAAGCTAGTAAGTGTCTAAAAAGTATATATGTAGGAAGTTGATTGATACCTTGCCTTGTTAATACCTAATTGGAGCCCAAGGACAAGGTGGAACTCTTCCCCTTCCCATGTACAAATGGAAATTGGGCTGAGAGCTTAAATCTTGTCATTTTTATATGCCATCCAGTTGCTTCCAACTTATGATGACCCTGTGAGTAAGTGACCTTCAAAAAGTCCTATGGTGAACAACACTGCTGAGCTCCAGGTCATGGCTTCCTTTATTGAATCAGTCCATCTTTTATTTAGTCTTCCTCTTCAAATTTCCCCATCAAATTGTGTCCTTCAAATGTTCTTTTCCAGTGAGTCTTTGCTTCTCATGATATGCCCATGCCCAAAGCATAATAGCCCCAGTATAGTCATTTTTGCTTCTAGAAAGAGTAAACGTTTGATCTGATTTAGAAACCACTTATTGTCTTTATGGTGGTCCATGGCATCTGCAAAGCTTTCCTCTAACCCAACATTTCAAATGAATCATTTTCCTCTTGTCAGCTTTCTTCTCTGTCCTGCTTTTATATCCATTATCAGGAATATCCAAGAGAATATGATCTTCACCTTGGTTTCTGGTGACACATCCTTGCATTTGAGGATCTTTTTTAGTCCCTTTGTAATCCCCCTTCCAAGTCTTATTCTTCTCCTGTTTTCTTGACTCTGGTCTCCATTTGCATTGGTGATTGAACTAGGAGATGGAGGTTCCTTTTCTTCATTGTCAGCATTAAAGTAATGCAATTCTCCTGTATACATAATTTTTGTCTTCTTAATATTCACCTACAGCCCTGATTTTGCACATCTTTCATCTTCATTAAGAGTTGTCTTTCTCCATATTCTGTTGTAACAGTAGCTTCTTATCCAGAGTATAGGTTACACATGAGGACAATCAAATGTAGAGGCTTACATATTTCTTTTAGGATAATCCACAGCTTCTTATGATCCATACAGTCAAAGGCTTTGTTGTAATCTATAAGGAATAGAATTTTTTTCTTCTGAAATTCTTTCATATGCTCCAGAACTCAAATTATATTTCAGTATGGTCTCTAATGCTCCTCACTTTTCTGAATCTAGTTTGAACATCACGCTGGTTCTTTTTCCTGGCCTTTGTGAATCACACCCTGGGTGATTCCCGCCTATACAGAACCTCATTGGAAGATTCTGGAGCTTCTGCGGTAGCAATAAACACATTAGAATATGCCCCTCCCCACCCGTATAAGTACCTTGGTGCCAAGCATCCTCTTTCAGTTTCTTTCAACCACTGCGTTGAAAGCCTCATGATTCTGCTTCTGTGAGTAAAAGAGAAATAGAGCTTGTTCTTGATTTCTTCCTGTTATCAATCTTTTTTCCTTTAAACTATTAGATCAAACTCATTATCATCAGAGATTTTCCTTTCCCTTGCTTGGCCTCTGGCCGCAGCACCCCGCCCCTCTTTGGCCTCTTTGGGCCTGTTTAAGCAGTGCGTTCTCTGCAATAATAAGATCCCATTTTCCAACGGACATGCTTAGTGCCTTTTCCGTTTGGGAGAATAACATCAAACTTCCATTGAAAAATTGTAAGCGCTGAGTTCTTCAATCTCCCCTTTTGAGGCTAAAACTCAGACTTTGGGTACAATCCTTACAACCATCCTCCCTGTAGGGCCACTTCCCAAAGGGTATAAATCGAATGAATGAATGAATGAATAAATAAATAAAAAGCTGTTACAAAATCATCGAAAACAACACCCATCAACTACACCAGCTCATTCTGATTCTCCATCTACATCGTCTAAGATCTTGAAGACACACAAATCGAAACCCTCGATACCAAAGTCCTTGACTTAGAAAACAACTTCTAAACGTCAGAGACCTATTGAAGCTGTTCCAGCTCTGGAGCCTGTTCCTCCTAAATGAGCTAAACAGTCTAAGCCTACAGACATCCCACCACAACCACAACAACTCTCTGAATCAATTTCGGTTTGATCTCCCTCAGATGATAATAGACTTCTGTCCCATCAACCCCATTCTCAGTCTCCAGAATGGGATGATAGAGTTGAGCAACTAATGTCCTCTCCTCCCAGTCTACAACCTTCTATTCCTTCCAGCAATCCTTCAGTTATTCCATTGCCCAAGTATTCCCATCCCGAACGGCTCGACACCATTCCATATTTGATGCCCTTGGATCATCCACCGATCCCTAACCAGAACTGTCAATATCAGCAATCTTGACAGCTCACTTCATCGTGTGGTTCGAACCCATGCTCAGCATGTGCATCAGGTTGCCATTTGCCCCGACCAGTGCTCTGCTCAACAAACTGCACCGATTAGTCGACCAAGTGTTTTACCCGGTTCGATAATACCATCTAGTAGTAGGCCTACCTCTCAACAACCATCGGTGCTGAAGTGGCCACATCACAGAGAGGTGGCTATACCTCAACCTGCTCCCCATTTGGTATCTAAAAAACCTTGGACCGTCGAGCAAATTCCATCCACACATGAGGCTTTTGTAGCCCCAGCCTCCTGATACTTTCCTACTACAATAGATGAGAAATCACTCTTTATGTTTGGCATTGCCAGCGTGCGTTTATTCTACTGCTATGTCATCGCATCAGCAACCTCTGTTTCAACATCGGAGACACAGGCTCTGATATCGATGATCCTCGATATTCATCTGGTCCATGGAAACAGGTTCCATCCCGTTACATCAACACAGTTCCCATCCTCCGGTAAATCCAAGTCATTGACCCTGGCACTGTTACAACATCAAGCTTGACACCAAGGTCTATCCTTACCAATCGAATTCTTTTGATGCTCAACCACCATCTTTTGATATCAACGATCCTCAACATTGACAGATGTCCATGGACATGCTGCCTCCATCTTTTTTGACTAATAACTGGCAATACTACGAAACCCAGCCTCTCAAGTTGATTGACAGTCTGTCGACTCCAGACATGACCTCGATGACTCTGACCATGGATCTTGGCCACAGACTCCATCAGTATTACTTACCTCTCTAGAGTCAGACATTGTCAATACCAACCTGCCATCACCAGCAGAGGATTTCCAGACCTATGCCCAACTTATGATTCACATAGCTGGATCCGATCTTTAAAAATACAACCACTCTGGTACACATATCAGTGTTGCCATTTCTCTTTAGTACTGCGCAGAGATCCTGCACAAAACCAGCTTCCTCCCCTACCATGTCTACGCGGATTGATAACCTCTATAGAATCCATGACCCAAGAGCCATTTTCCTCCAAAAAACACACAACAAAAACCAAAAACCAGATCCACATTCTATATTTGTCGAAACCTCTCAATCGAGATTTCGACACCAACAATCTCTCATACCACCTGTGACAACCCCAGACCTACTGGAGTATGCCACACTCTAATTATGCTGCCACCAACCATTCCCTATAAGAAGTCACACAGACCAGGAATGGATTTTTAACAAACAAAAGAACAAGGTTTATTTAAATAACAAACAGGGTAAATAAAAAGATCAAGTAAATAAGATACTGTAACGTGGCTTAGTCTCAATCATACATACAACAGTTTGGTTCACACAGAACACTGTAAAGTAAAGCACAGACCCTGAACCTATCAGTTCTGGCTACCTATAAAGAAACCTGAACCTATCAGGTATGTACCAACTGACACACAGTTGTACTCAGTCTGACACACAGACTCCAACTCCTCACTCTCCACACAAGCTCCAAATATATATACAGTACAGCTCCTCCCCCTGATGTCCCGCCTTCCACTCCCCATAGGATGGAACTTTCCCTCCAAACCCATGACAGACAGGTACCATCAGTGCTGTATGTAACACCTCCCCTCTTTATAAGTTGTTTTGCAGGGGAAAAGCTAAAGTGCTTTTCTCCAAAAAAACAACCAGGATCAAAACACACAAAAACAGTTAAACATTATCATACACAATACCATAACCCATACTTACACTCTAGGTTAAACATATTACTTAGGCATTTAAACATTCATATTTACAATACATTAAGTCACCTTTATTAATACAAACCAAGCATGTTTAATAAACAGGTACATTTAACTTTTGGTCACCAAAATATACATAGTCCATAGTTTCTTCGCCGTCTTCACTCTTCGGGTCTTCTTGACAAGGCGTCAGCAACACAGTTCGTTGACCCTCTGACCACCTTCACTTCAAAGTCATAATCTCGCAGGTTTAAAGCCCACCTCATAAGTTTACTATTGTGGGTTTTCATTGTCTTTAACCACTGCAGTGGTGAGTGGTCAGTGCACAGAACAAAATGTCTTCCCCAGATGTAAGGCTTGGCCTTCTGGATCGCGTATACTATGGCCAGGCACTCCTTTTCCACGGTTGCCAAATGTCTCTCACCTTTCTGGAGTTTCCTACTCAGGTAGGACACTGGATGCTGGTCACCATTCTCATCCTCCTGGCAAAGAACTGCTCCTACCCCGCTGTTAGACGCATCGGTGTAGATGATGAACTCCCGGTCGAAGTCTGGAGCACGCAGCACTGGATAATTGATGAGCGCCTCCTTCAACCTCCGGAACGCCTCCTCACAGTCGCTGGTCCACGGGATGCGGTCATCAGTCTTCTTCCGCGTCAGATCGGTCAGCGGAGTCGCCATCTCGCTAAACCTCGGGATGAACTTTCTGTAGTAGCCCACCAACCCAAGAAATGATTTGACTTTTTTCTTGGTGTTGGGTCTGGGTCAGTCACGAACTGCTTCTATCTTGGCCTCTAGGGGTTTTACCACTCCTCCCCCTACTATGTGACCCAAGTATTTTATTTCTGGGCTACCCAGCTGCAGTTTGTTCTCTTTGCAGGGCCTAGGCCACAGCACTTCCTCCCCTGGGTTAAAGTGCCTCTCCCTGGTTTTCTGGTCATGCCAGGTTTTCTGTCTAACCTTCTGAGCTTGCAGGTTCTCTGCTGCTAGCTCTAAGTTTCTCTTTAGGTCAATCATTAAAGAGTCTATATATGTCACAACGTCTTGTGGGTCTTCCTGGGTGATCTGCTCCCAATTTTGCTTGATTAAATCAAGTGGCCCTGTCACCCTTCTCCCAAACAAAAGTTCAAACGGACTGAACCCGGTACTGGCTTGTGGCACTGATCGATAAGCAAACAAAAGGGATTGCAGCTTCTGGTCCCAATTGTTTGGATTCTCTGCCAAGTAAGCCCTAATCATGTGCATCAGAGTCCCATTGAACTTCTCCGTTAACCCATTACTTTCGGGGTGATAGGCAGTGGTTTCCTTGTGTTTAATTCCACAGATTTGCCATAACCGTTTCATGAGCTTTGATGTAAACGATGTGCCCAAATCTGTGATTATTTCTGAGGCAAATCCCATCCTGGACATATACCCCACCAAGGCATCTGCCACTGTGTTAGTTTCAATGTTAGTCAAGGGAATGGCTTCGGGGTACCTCGTGGCATGGTCCACAATGGTGAGAATGAACCGGTTCCCCCTCTTTGTGGCCTTGGGCAAAGGTCCCACAATATCCACTCCTATACATTTGAATGGGGTGTCAATCACAGGCAAAGGGCACAACTTCGCTTTGGTCCTGTCACGGTTATTCCCCTGCCTCTGACACACATCACATTGTTTACAGAACTCCTTGATCTGCTTCCCTATTTCAGGCCAGTAAAAATTTTGTGTGATTCTCTGCTGTGTTTTGTTCACCCCTAAGTGTGCAGCAAACATGTCAGAGTGCCCCCTTTGTAAGATCATGGGGTGATACTTTTCAGGTACCACTAGCTGACTTCTGATCCCATCTCCCCCTTTTGAGATATTCATCAGGGTCTCTCTATATAAAATTCCCTTTTTCTCACGAAATCTCGCTGGGGTTTCAGGTGTTAGCTGGGTGTCTGTCACCTTTTCAAAACACTTTTGGAGAGTGGCGTCTGCCTTTTGCTCTTGGCCAAATTTGCTGTCTGTGGTTAAGGTTTCTCCCACAGCTTTGGAACTACCCTCATCTGCTTCAGCCTCGGGCTCTCCAGTACCCCCCTGAACTGTCCCCGTGGTGGCTTGTGAGCGTGTAATCACTAGCACCCGTTTCACATGTTCAGCCAGGTCATTTCCCACGAGCACGGCTGCTGGCAGAGTCGATGAAATCGCTAGCCGCCAAACTCCCCTCCAGCCTTGAAAGCTCACCGGTACCTCAGCTACTGGCAGTGAGATCACCTGCCCCTCAATTCCTGCCACCTTCAAGCTCTCATTTGGGATTATATACTCCCTAGGAATAATGTCTGGATGGCACAGGGTCACCTGGGAACAAGTATCCCTTAGCCCCCTATACTGATGGTCAAGTATTCCTACGTCCACCCCTGCGGTCTCAAACAACTGCGAATCTGTCCTCACTAATAAGCAGCGCTTGACCTCCACAAGAGGACCATTTTCCCCAGCCTGATCAGCAGATGTAACTGTTCCAGATTGAGTAGCCATGGCAACAGGCTCCCTCAGTGGCAAGGAGCTTTGCTCTTTCTGGACACAGAACACAGCTTTTGGCTTGGTTCCACTCAAATCATGAGGCACATTTCCCTTTAGCTGCTTTAATTTCTCACACTCTGAGATTAGATGGCCCTTTCCTTGACAGAAATAACATTTTCTGCTGTATTTTGAGTCTTTCTCATCTGGTTTTGGTTTTCCCTCCAAAATCTGAGGTCTTTGTGGTTTCATGTCTGAGGGCTTCCCTTCAACATGGGCCCCTCCCCCTTGCTGGTTTTTCCCTGGTCCCTGAGAGTACTTGCTGTAGGTTTCTTTGGGTTTACCTACAGATTTCCCCTCAGCACCTAAGGGCTTTCTTATTTGGTAAATAAAATCTGCGATCTCTGCCGCCTCTGTCACAGATTTCGGTTTCCTCTCCCTCACCTGGAACTTCAGTTCCCCATGCAGGACTGAATAAAACTGTTCCAGCGCTATCAGGTCTTTGAGCTGCTGGAAGGTCTCTGTCCCCTCCTGAGACAGCCATTTCTCTAGCAACCTCACCAGTTGGGCCCCCACTTGGGTAAAAGTCTGCTCTGGTTTCTTGGTGAGTGACCTGAATCTTTGCCTCAGCTGTTCCGCATTTATCCCATGTCTGGCAAACACCAGTTTTTTAAACTCAGCGAAATCTTTCAACAGTTCCACTGGCATCTCTGCATAGACTTCTGCCAGGCTGCCACTGATCAAAGATCGCATAATAGTCATCTTCTCAGTTTCCCTTACTGAGAAGTCCACAAACACTCTTTCCACGAGGGAAAAGAACACCTCAGGGCAATCTCCCTTGTGGTACACAGGGAATTTCTTCAAGTCAGTTTTAGACAATTGGCCCACCTCAGAATCTCTATTGTTATTATTGTTCTGATTCATCATTTCCAATTTTCTTAACTCAAACGCCATTTTCTCTCTCTCCAATTCCATTTCAAATCGTCTTTGTTTCTCCCTTTCCCTTTGCTCCATCTCCCTCACCCTCAGTTCATGCTGTTGGGCTAGGAGCAATTTTCTGAGTTCTGGGTTCTGTTCTCCCGTGCTCTCATCCTGCACTGAGCCAAATTCCTCCTCAGAACCTTGGTCTACCTGTGGGTCTCTTACTTCACCCATTTCTGCCATTTGGCTTCGAGTCAAGGGCATAATCCCCCCCCAGAACAGGCTGCCTTCAAAAGTCAAGCCTCAAAATAAAGCAACGACTTTTTTCCTTTTGCCTCAGGAACAGCCTTCTATAGATTGCTGCTGTTCCTTCAGCACTAACTTGCAACTGTTGCCAGGCAGAATCCACCCCCTCTGCTAGGCCTCTCAGCAGACAGGCTAGATCACTGTTACTTCACACAGCTTTGCCTCAGCCTTTTCCCGCCAAAACGGGTTGCCTCAGAGCTCCCTAATCTAGTCCCCAATCTGAGGTGGCACGTTCTTCCACTAGCGTACCTCCCCGTGAGGTAAGCCTAGAAGATTACCTACGCGCCCTCAGATTTTCCCTGACTAGACCCCCCTTGCTCTGGGCACACTTGCCAAGGCTTTGCTGGACCACTGGACAACTGGACCAGTCGTATCCCACACGCTGGACACCAATCAATGTGACAACCCCAGACCTACTGGAGTATGCCACACTCTAATTATGCTGCCACCAACCATTCCCTATAAGAAGTCACACAGACCAGGAATGGATTTTTAACAAACAAAAGAACAAGGTTTATTTAAATAACAAACAGGGTAAATAAAAAGATCAAGTAAATAAGATACTGTAACGTGGCTTAGTCTCAATCATACATACAACAGTTTGGTTCACACAGAACACTGTAAAGTAAAGCACAGACCCTGAACCTATCAGTTCTGGCTACCTATAAAGAAACCTGAACCTATCAGGTATGTACCAACTGACACACAGTTGTACTCAGTCTGACACACAGACTCCAACTCCTCACTCTCCACACAAGCTCCAAATATATATACAGTACAGCTCCTCCCCCTGATGTCCCGCCTTCCACTCCCCATAGGATGGAACTTTCCCTCCAAACCCATGACAGACAGGTACCATCAGTGCTGTATGTAACACCACCAAATAAAGACAGTCGACGAATAGACTCCATGAGGAGATGGCTTTACTCTTCCGGAGACTTCATAATGCGAGTCGCTAATTATCAAGGAGTCATGGGAGCTTACCAGCGCTTCCTCTGAGACAACATGCCCACCTTTATTGAATCCCTGCCAGAGGATAAATAGATACTAGCTCAACCCTTCCAACAAGAAGGTCTCTCGGTTGCTAAACAAAAGATGCTTTTCGCCCACCACACCGTAGACGCTACAGCCAAGTCCATGGACACTTCAGTAGCTCTATGCCGTTTTTCCTGGCTCAGAACGGCCGGCTTAGCTGAAGATGCTCAGGTACGTATCAAAGACCTCCCCTTCGATGGAGCAGTGCTTTTCCATGCTGAAACTGACAGCATATTAGAGAACATACAAAGAAATATTCTCCAGATGGGTCACCTCTACCATTCATTTGGCTTAACTTGCTTGACAACCAACCCCTAGAGTGGTTCGCCCTCACTCCACCAGGGCAGTGGCAGCCTCTACAGCCTTTCTCCATGGCGTACCTCTTCCGGACAACTGCACCTCTGCCACTTGGGCACAGCTGTCCATGTTTATCCATCATTATAGACTTGCCCTCTGGCAGAAGTCTGATGCGGCATTCCGATGTGCTGTTCTAGCCTCTGCCTTGGTGTGACACCCTGTAAGATAGCATATTAGTCACCCAGGGTGTGATTCACAGAGGCCACGAAGAAGAACAACAGGTTTCCCACCTGTAATTGTAGTTCTTTGAGTGGACATCTGTGATTCACACATCCCAGCCATCCTCCCCTCTGCCACACCATTGTTTGCTTACTATTAAGTGGCGGTTGACACAACTGAAAGGGAACATTTGGCACCAAGGTACTTATACAGGTGGGGATGGGTATATTCTAATGTGTTTATTGCTACCGCAAAAGCTCTAGAATCTTCTGATGAGGCTCTGTGCATGCGCGAATCACCCAGGGTGTGTATCACAGAGGCCCACTCTGCAATTACAGGTGGGTAACCTGTTGATTCACTCCATAAATGGCAAAAGACTTTGCTACAAAACCTTAGATTTGATTTGCGTCTTACTTCAATATATGTGATGGGACAGCATTCTCCAGTCCATGTAAAGGCTCTAAATATCTTATGGGTCACATAGCAAGGATGGGCAAAACAGGGAAGCCAACAGACTGCATGCAGTGTCCATTTTGGTGACCAGACCCCCCAAAAGAAAAGTCACCATATGGTGGTCAGCGATTCTCATGTGTGCTGCTCAAGAGGGCAGCCAAAGTGGCAAAAAGATGAGAGAGGTAGCTCAAGAGGCCATCTCTATTGTGAGACCAGGTGTATGTGTTGTCCCAGTGGTCTGGAACATGATCTATCTGGACAGTGAACTAATTCAGTGCATTGGAGCTAGACAATAGGGAAGGATCTCTTGCTGTCTGCTGTCCCTAAATGAGGGAGGGATACACAGAGGTGGCTGGTCTGATCCAGCATGGCTCTTCTTGTAGTCTTGTTAGTCAACAGTAATTTTTACATTAAAATGGCAGAAGCCGAAAGGTTGAGGTAAATTTTAAATTATTTTTAGAAAACAAAGGATTCTACTTTAGTGATTAGTTTATCTGTTTGGCAAGATAAGATGAAGTAGCAGGAGTTCCACTGTAAGATATATATATATTTTGCCTCCTGCCATTCTATACATGACTCTGCTAATAAGAATGTTTAGTTTATATTAAGTCAGGAATATGGTATTGAGTAAATTTGTCAATGAAGTCTTCCCATAATAATATCCGATAAACGCCTTTGCCCATGCTATTACTGTTTAGTTTTCACACAGAGTTTATTGATTGCTCCTAGGGATCTGAGAAAATATAGCATTCAGTTTAAATTAATACATATGTTGGCTGCTGCATTAAAAAAAAGATCTTTGCTGTCTGCAGAGGTACATTTTTTTTGTATTTATATTTTGCATTTCAGAGACTAACAGTTAGAAAGCAGGAACCCAGTCTTGTGTGTGTCGTGACACACAGATATGCATCTACACAAAATTTAATAATTATTAAAGTAAACAGGGACTGGTCCATTGTTTATACTGTTCCCATTTCTATCCAGTTAAAGTGCACAGGAAGATGGCATTGAAAAGCAATGAGAGATTATTACTGCCTACCTTTGTAATGAAATCTGGAATAAGGCTTTCCCATGAAGTGCCCTTGCCCATAATTTTAAAAGCCTACATGTCACAAAAAGACAGGTCACAAGATGTGCGTAACTGGTTCTTAGTTCAGATTCCATTGCAACGATAGGCAGTCAACATCCCTCTTTTGCTTTTCAGTGCCATCTTCCTGTGTGAACTTTTACTTCAACTTAATAAGCAATATTATTGGGTGTATCTTTAAGAACATGCAGTCTGGTTATAGGTGCACTGATAAAAGGTAAGAGTAAATGGTGATGATTGCAGGAACCCTGATTTATATAAACATACTCTGAAGACTGTTTGATGTGAAGCAGCACTTTGAAATCATTCTCTATTCAACAGTCATTACATATTTTCAGACATCAAAGATCTGGACAGGGATGGAGACTTGAGTCACGGGACGCGCTGTCAAGTTGGACTTACGTCACACTGGTGATTTGATTTGGACGTAACTCAGGATTTTTGTCTCAGACTTGACTTGAGACACAGAACCCACTCCTCCCTTTTTTCTGGGGGAGGGGGGAAGCTTATTTTTAATAGGGACTCAGACTTGGCACTTGAAACTGGATACCTGGTATCAAAGACTCAAACTCAGACTTGGGACTCAAACCCATAAACTTGTCAGTATCCCTGGATCTAGAAAATGTAATATGTTGTTCCAGAAAAGGTTCTGTGGGTTGGGAGGTTGGTCCTGAATTAACCTTCAGCGAACACAGGATTAATCACTAAAGTTTTGTTTAAAAGATGTCCTAGATCAGGAAATTCAGCATATGTTGAAAACTGAAAGTAAGGTACTTTAAAAGGGGGCAAAATCCCTGTTCACATGTTAAATATGCATACAGATGTAATAATACATGGAGGGGAAAGCCAATGTTGTTGGCAGAGACACTCCACATGAATTGAGACCCTGATCATCCAGGATGCCAGTTCATCTAAAGAAATTGCATTTACCAAGGATACTCTCCTACTCAGCCCATCATTCACCACACATAGAGGATGATGGAAGTGATGATAGAGGGGTCAAGGCTGTCACATTCCACCTTTTCACATGCTTCATCTACACATGGAGTTATCATCTGAATAGGTTTAAATTCTGCCCAACACAGTAAAAATAATTTTTATAGTCCTGCATGTTGGACATATAAAATGAGACTCAGTTAGGAACCTAGAATTCTATACGTTCATGTGAAAAATGGACTGAATAGCAACCATTCCAGTACAAATACACCAAACAGTCTTCTGTGGCTGGTACCAGCTAGAGTATGAAATCTATTGATTTGTGGGCTTTGCAGAAATACTGATTTGCCTTTCAGCAATTGATTCAGTCAGTCTGCTCTTAGTTGGGACTAGCAATGAAGTCAATGGCCTGCCATCTTGCTTCTTCATTAAGAATTTGATAAAATAATGATTAGGTGAGAATTCTGAATTAGGGACGTGGTGGCGCTGTGGAGGGACATGGTGGTGCTGAGGGTTAAATCTCAAAAGCCTCTGGCCTGCAAGGTTGAAAGATCAGCAGTTCAAATCCACGCATCGGAGTGAGCTCCCATTGTTTGTCCCAGCTCCTGCCAACCTAGCAGTTTGAAAGCATGTAAAAATGCGAGTAGATTAATAGGTACCACTAAGGTGGGAAGGTAATGGCATTCTGTGTCTAGTCACACTGGCTAAGTGACCACGGAAACTGTCTATGGACAAACGCTGGCTCTATGGTTTGGAAACGGGGATGAGCACTGCCCCCTAGAGTCGGACATGACTGGCCAGATTGTCAAGGGGAACCTTCACCTAACTATTGAAGTACTTGAGTGGACAGGAATTATATCACACACCCCCATTACATCAATGTCTGACTACACATGGCTCCATCCCCTGTACTTTTCCTTCCACTTTCTACAAAGACCAAAATGAAAATAAAAATGAAAGAAACAAATGAAGACCCTTAACTTGATGACCACAGAAGGGGGGGCTGTGATTTTTTCTCTCTCTCCCACCATCAACATTTGTGCTGAGCCCCAAGATAGGGTACTGTGTCCTCCTACAAATTTTAGTATATTTGAACGTTTTACTTACCCAGACCTACTTCTCATTCTTAAGTTAGGGACATGTTACATGAAATATTTTATTAGGAACTCAGGATTTTTCCTTCTGCAGAGTAACTGCATTGGTGAAGTGACTCTCCAGGGTTTCAGGAACAGCCTTACTGAGTCATACTAAGAGATGGTAGGAATTCAATCACAGATCTTCTGCAGTCAACGTATATACAGTATTCTCCCATGCAATGTCTTTGACAGATGCCATTACTTTTTTCCAAATAGCATCTGCAGCATAAATGGGAGGGCCTGGTTGCTGTGCCTAGAATCACAACATTTGTGTCAAGGAAGACTCATAGAGCCCCATCATTGACAGACTCTTGCTGGCAGGCAGTTATCTTTATTCAGAAAAGTATTGGTCCTCATATGTTGAGTTGTTATGACAATTGCAAATATATTGCAGTTTGTCCAACCAGCTGATGTTTATGTTTTTTAGCTGCTTTGCTTCTACTGTTTGGATTTTATTGTGTATTTTAGTTTGTATTTTACTACCTTGAATAATTTTACTGCATTCTGCTAAGTGGGAGAAAAAGTTGAACAGAAATTTCACAAACAACAGTTACAGCAACTTGGGAATCCAATATCTTCTTCCAATACTTGAACATTAACTCCTTGTTGTTGCTTATTACTTATTAATATGATTTTGACTAACAATGCAACCCTGTACACTGTAAGACAGCATCCCAGGGGCTGTAAAATGTATAGGATTTTTGCTTCTGAGGGTGGAGAAAAAAAAGTAAACTCAGAAATTAATTCCAACTTCAGATTCCTCCTCCAAGAGCCCACAAAACTTTTGCCAGTGGTCGCTCTCAGGACCAAATGGAAATGTATGTTTCCTTTGATTCAATCATTTTCCCTCCAGAGATGGGACTTCTTCAGTGATGCATCCCTCAGTGATCAGACTTACAGAAGAAACTCATGCTTGGCTTCACAAAAACTCACGAAATGAAAATAAGAAGTGTGGAAAATCATGTACTCTGACAAATAGATCTCTTTCCTGAGGTAACTCCAGTTCTAAACGTGTGCTAAATGTGTCATCTAGTTTGCCCCTCTAACACTTGAACACCAAATTAAAAGGATGGAGAAAGGAGACATTCTGGAGTAGACATTTCCAGGCAATAAACATGCCTGGAAAGGATCCATGACCTTCCTGGTCTCCAGCCATGCCCCAAATTGGGTACAGCTCTGTGCCAACCCTGGAGCTGAGAATTTCTTTTTAAAAAAAGTTGGGAAGAAAACAACTTAATTCCTGCTGCTTCCTGTTTTCTGCTTTGCTGACAAGCCTAGCAAAGACTACAGGTTCTGTTTTTGAGGTAGAATTGCTCACAGATCAAGCACAAAATACTTTCCTTTATGAATCAAGGCAGTTAATAAACTGCAGCCCTTTCCACTTTAAAGGAAACAAGACATTTCCCAGCCTATTGAATAGGTTGTTTCTTTGGCAGTAGGAATATCACAAAGGAAGTCCGGCTGCCACTGCTCACTACCATGAACCTGAGTCATCTCCCCAGTCTCTCTACTTCTCAAATGGTTGTTTATAATGAATGGCTCCAAAAAGATCTTGGGTGCCAAAGAACTATTGATAGGGACGACTGCAAAATGTGTATGCTATGGCATGGGTTTTTCTTTTTTTGCCACCTTTCCCGTGATGCCCTGATCTCAAGGACCCTTTGGAGTCCATAGGTACCCAATGGAGAAGCCGATGGGCTTGAGAAACAGCGTCGTGGAGCACACGCCCCTTGCTGTTTAGCCCATGAGTGCTACCATAGAAGTAGGTGGACCGTGTTGGTGGAGGACATATCTTTTCCTGCCTCAGGCAGCAAGCCAGTTTGTGCCACCCTGTTAACTGCTGCAGCACATTAATAAATTGTTGCAAATGAACACCATATATATTAATATTGCACAGTAGCATATTTAAAGCCTTTTGTTTACAACAACATTTATGAAAAGTTGGGACAGTGATAGGCATATTAAATCATGTCTTATTTGTCTTATCAGTAGAAATCTGTCATGTAAAAAAACCCAGATTCTTGCCATTTAGGCATGCTCATGAGATCTCATTTTCAAAATTGGGTCAGTTAGTGCTTGTCTCAAATGGCTGGAAATATATATATATATACTGTGTATATATATCATGAACTTTCACCTCTCTGTTGTTCTGCTCTCTTTTCCGATATGTAAAATAACACTTGCTGCATGCCATTCCAACGGAGACCTTTTGTTTAAGGCGTTTATTTGGTGAAACACTAACTTCATATTGATTTGTAGATAAGAGTTTTCTTTGCTGGGCCTAAATATATTATTGCCGGGTTTCCGCTGATTAACCCCACCCCTGGACGTACCAGCAGGCATCTTGTAGGCACAATGGAGAGAAATTCTTAAACCCTATCAGCCCAGTAATATGTAACATGTAGGATATCGGGGCTGAATTCAGATTTGCTGAGTATGGAATTCCATTACCTCGATGCTTCCCAAGCAAAAGAAAGGAGGTAATATTTATGGGTTTTCCTTCCCCTCTCGCATGTTGTACCCCTAGAAAAATGCTTCACAGTGTTAGGGATAACCAAAAATAGAAACAGAGATGATGCCATACCATCTATGAATGGTGGAAAACAAAAGCTTTGTAATAAATAGAAAGTAAATGACCAAAGTGAATAATATGGAGAAAATATTGCTGAAAGAAATGTATTATTATACAAGAAGGCTTGTAGGCTAAGCTTTACAGTATGTATTGCTTTTAGATAGAAATATATGCATATGATCCCGTTTTTCAAGCAGTAGAGCCAGCACTTGTCCGAAAGTTTCCGTTGTCACGTGGCCAGCGTGACTAGGGAGCGCCATTTTACCTTTCCACCAAGGTGGTACCTATTTATCTGCTCGCATTTACATGCTTTCGAACTGCTAGGTTGGCGAGGAGCTGGGACAAAGCGACGGGAGCTCACTCCGTCAGGTGGATTTGATCTTATGACTGCTGGTTTTCTGACCGTGCAGCACAGGCTTCTGCAGTTTAGCCCACAGCGCCACCACAAGATATAAGTGATACCTAAATAGATCTACAGTGGTGCCTCCCTAGACAGTTACCCCACATGACTGTTTTTTCGCTAGATATTGACTTTTTGTGATCGCTATAGTGATTCGCAAAACAGTGATTCCTATGGGGGAATTTCACTGGATAATGTTTGGTCCCTGCTTCGCAAACCGATTTTTGCTAGATGACGATTTTGACAGCTTCCTCCGCGCTCGCAAAACAGGTGTTTTCAGGACCTAACTTCGTAAGACAGCAATTTAAACAGCTGATCGGCGGTTCGCAAAGCGGCTTTCCTATGGCCGATTTTCACTAGACAACGGCGATTCTTCCCCATTGGAACGCATTAAACAGGTTTCAATGCATTCCAATGGGGAAATGCTTTTCGCTAGACAATGATTTCGCTAAACAGCGATTTCAGTGGAACGGATTATTATCATCCTGCGAGGCACCACAGTAGTTTATTTTGCAATCTTTGCTTTAGTAATGCCATATCTGGAATCAGTCTTCTCTAGGCTTCAGAACCCCAGACTATCAGCACTGAGACTACCTTTCAGTAATAAAGTTCACAAAACTAAAATATTTCTTTTCTTTCCCTACCATTTTATGTGACAGTTTCTAAACTGATTAATGTAGTTTTGGAAACTTTGGGGGAATTTGACTGAAGGGCGTTCTGAGTCCCTTGCAGATTAATAATTTTAAGGCTGCAGTTTAGACCCCAAATTAGCCCTGGCTATGTCTTACCTGCTGTACATCTTTTGTTTGGTAAGTAACCTGGTGATGTGTTGCCATGGGAACAAAGGTAGGCAAGAAAGATATCTTTACTCTTTTCCTCTCTAGCCTACGGTAAGGGGCAAATAAGGAGTCTCCAGTGTAAAGAAGAATAGAAGGACAATTTATAGTCTGAAATTTTGAATTCTGGCATGCTAGTGGAATCATGGGGCGTTCACTGTTTCACCTAGTAACATTACATGGATTCTGACCTCTCTGCTGGTGTGGTTAACCTAAACCTCCCCCCGTGCTGAATGTGGTAAATAAATATAGGTATCCAAAACCATAGCATAAGCCTGCTGTGACCTTCTTCTTCCAAAATAAATAAAGCCAGGGCAAGCACAGCCCTATTGTTAGGTGCTTAATAGGGTTTTCAAGGTACCATATGTAAGATGTTCAAGTCGTGATTTCAGCCGTGAGCTGAGGGGGATTTGAATCCATTTCTCCCAAGTTCCAGTCCAACACTGTCCATTATACCACACTGGCTATTACGATTCAGAAAATGTTTGTACACATAACAATGGGTGGGTTCAGGATTTGGATTCTACTGGTGGAAAGAGACTTTGTACACTATCTGACTTCACCCCCATTTTGACGGATCGTGCTCTTCTCACGCCCCATTCTGTTCAGTCCCACACCCTTCTGCGTAATATGGTCAAAGGGCTGGAGAGGTGAGGAAAAAAGGAAGGAAGGAAGGAAATCATTTCCCCTTGCCCAGCTGCAAGACCCTAAAATTGGATGTAACCCTATATATTTAAGATGTGACATTAACTTTTCAAATGAAAGTGACTCAAAAGCCATGAGGTGGATAGAAGAGTTGCTTGACTGAATTTAAAAACTAGGAATGCTGACTACCAGCGGGTCTGCCAAGCAGCTTTTTCCCATCTCCTTGAAGCTAATTTACTATGCTCTTTTCCTTGAGTTTTTAGAAAGTAGGTGTTGTGACAGATGTCGACTCTGTTCATAACTAGATTTTGTTTCTGCTGCTTTTGCGTTTGGTTTATCTGTTTATTTAGGGATTGGTGCAGTGGTACTCGGTTTAACATTTGCCTTTTTCTTCCAGTAATGTGCAGTGTCAAATGGGAATGCTTTTTCCTCCCATTCTTTGTCAGGCTGCAACTTGTGCTGAAAAGCTATCATGTTAATAGGCAGAGAGGTTAAAGAAACTGTAAATGATGACATTTCTTTCCCGCAGTCTTGGTTCATAGACTTTTCATGACTGACACATTATTATGAAATTGCTGAGAAGCAGAATCACAAGAGCACAGATTAATTCATTTCGAGCGCTGGTGGACACGGCAATTTTGAGAAAATCTTGCTGACACTGAAGCTGCATACACACATAACCATAATTTGCCCTTCCTTTTTTTTAAAAAAAATGACTGTGATGACATGCATATTGAATAGTTATGGAGCTACATGTAAGTAATTTACTGGAGCTAGTGCCAACCCACAGATCGAGTTTCAAAACAAAGGACAACACAGACAGTTGACACTGATTTCTAGGGGGCTCTACGCTTGGATGCTGGCACAGAAAATGCCAAGACTTATCATTAGGATGTTTCTCTGCCAGTTGTATTTATAAATGTGTCGATCATTTGCAGTTCTAAGAGTGTTCTCAAGGGTCTTGTTCCTATCAGTTCAGTTCAATGGGATCAGCAGCAAGAATGAAGCAATATCCTTCCATAGGATTTCACTGAAGTTTTTCCATCACCTCCCTACAAAACAGGATCAAAGGGTCTTGTGTGTGAAGACGGTGGGTTTTACCTCAAGAACTGCCTAGATAGACTTTGAGTAAGAGAGTTCCATGGGGAAAGCCAAGCAGATAAACCTTTTGAAATAAACTCCCACTTCTGTATATGAGATGGAGAAGACTCCATTAGAATCCAGCTTTAATCTATTAAATAAATAATAAATTTATTAAATAAATAAATCTATTAAGAGATTCTTAATAGCAGAAGGAATCAAAAAGTGAATTTTCTAGCTAAGACCCTAAAATTCTTGCATGTGAGAGCAACATCTAGTTCTGCACAGGAAAAATATACAAACAAAAAGCAAACTTCACGTTCTCTGCAGCTTTCTCTGCAGCTGAATAAATAGCTATGCTATTGCCAAAAACCATGTTGAGTGGGGACTGTGGGATTTGTATTTCAACACAACTAGAAGACCATGCTAGCGAAGGCTACACAAATATAGGCGACTTTCTTCCTGTCTTTCTTCCCAGAATGTATCCAGTTTTTCCTTGTTGCTTTATGGTTTGCAGGTCTACAGCAATTGCTTTTAAATGTAAATACCGGGTGCATCCTTGTCACAGAAGCATGCACAGGACTTTAGATTTCTTATTTGGCCTTCTTTCCTCTTTAGTTATATAGCCTAACCTCCAACCTAATTGGGCATACTCAAGAATTTCTTACATCCCCATTTGTTGTAGAAAAATGCAGGGGAAATTAAGACGCTAGGACATGTGACAGAGATGAGATTTGAAGTTGGAAATAGTTTGAGACAGAATTTCATTCCAACACATATGCATACACACATTTATTTTGTCCCACTGTACTTCTCATCTTCAAATCCCCTCCGCCCCCTTTTTGCATTGTTTCAAAAACCTGCCAGATGGCTTAATAAGAGATTACACCCAAGAAGAACATGTGCCTTCTGTAGCGTGAATGTCAAGCCGACTGCATGTAACGACATGAAAGCTTGTACCACAAATGGGTCAAAATCGTGCTTCTGTATATTCCAAGAGAACAAAGAATGGTGAGTACAGAGAGTACAGTCATGTATCCCTCACAACTGCTGTGCATGTATGTTTTGCATTGGGTATATTTAGTCAGAGCATAACATTGCATGAAACTTTCCCCCTGTTCAGAGTTTTGTGACAATGTGCAGGAATGTTCCCTGCTTCTAAAGTTTCACGTTCTCATGGAAAGAAAGCTAAGTTGGTGTGGATTTCACAGACTTCAAAGGGCTAGTCCCATAATTGATACTGCCTTTAGGATTGAAAGACTGGACTGAGAGACTGAGATAAATAAACAACACTCTGTAACCTTATTGCCTTCTCTTGGTTCTTTGCAAGCTAAGGAACTAAATCTCCACAGAATTCCATTTGGAATGTGTTGGTGTTGGTAAAGAGAGGGGAAGATGATGAAGACCAGTCCCTTTATGACAACAATATTACTATAATACAGGAAAAGGATATGCTTGGCAAAAAGCTGAGGTTATGAATTGGTTAACTATTTTCATTCCACTCTACCTCCTCACTAAGTTCCCTCAACTCCTCTGCCTCAGCTATTTAATGCAGCTTGTTCAGTAACACTCATTTCTCTGTGCTGCTGGCAAACCCTTCTGCTAAGCACCCCGCACTGAGCTATTGATGGAAATAATTTATGCAAAACACGAATTCTCTTTGGTTTGTCAGCAAACTGGATCCACTGTGAAATGAATCCTCTTTAAATCCTGCCGCTTTGTAAAGATTGTGAGAAAAGTGAGTTTTAAATAACATAACTACTTAGCAATGGAAAAGAAGCACAATGTGTTTTTTTAAACATATATTTAACATTTGGATCAAAATGAACACCTTTGTTGCTGGGTTCTGCTTACCTACAGTGAATCTCAGATATCTGGATCGTAACAGCAGGATCTTCTATGACAGCATTTAAGTACAACTGTATAACGATCTCTAATGACAGAGTGCTCAGCAGCAAATTCTGGTCCTCTCATAAATTTAAAATTCTGGTCTTAAATACTTTTAAAACAGTAAAAGCAATATGGCACAGGGGAAGATCATACAAATCTGTTATTTCAAGATATATATTGTGTAATAAATAAAAAGCAGAAGCAAAAAGCAAAGTGTGTTGCTTATATACTGCCCATAGTGCTTCAAGCACTCTCTGGGCGGTTTACAAGTTAATTATGCAGGCTACACATTGCCTCCCAGCAAGCTGGGTACTCATTTTACCGACCTCGGAAGGATAGATGGCTGAGTCAACCTTGAGCCGGCTACCTGGGATTGAACCCTGGGTTGTGAGCACAGTTTTGGCTGCAGTACAGCAGTTTAACCACTGCACCACAAGGCTCTTCTAACTTCTGATATCTTCAGAGAGATATAGATATAGGTCTGGTAATCCAGAAGCCTTGAGGCGCAGTGGTTTAAACTGCAGTCCTCTAGCAAAGATTTTGCTCACGACCTGAGTTTGATCCCAACAGGCTCAGGTAGCCGACTCAAGGTTGACTAAGCCTTCCATCCTTTGGAGGTTGGTAAACCGAGTACCCAGCTCGCTGGGCAGGGGGGGCAACGTGTAGCCTGAATAATTAAATTGTAAACCCATAGCGAGTACTTTAAGCACCATGGGGTGGTAGATAAGCAGAACACTTTGCACATTTTGCTTTTCCTTTCTGGCTATCGATCCAACCAAGTATGGTATAAGAGGAAGGCAAAAAAAAATGTTTTTAACCAAACAAAAGTGTAAATAGAAACAATACAAACACGTAACACAGCAGGCAACTGAATCACTTGCAGGTGTCTCTGAAGGTGAGGAGTCATTTTAACTATGATATGAAAATAAATATACTCAATTTTTCATATCTTTTTCTGGTTTTTTTTTTAAATTTAGAAATGTTACCCAAAAAGATATGTAAAACAATGGTTGCCTGAATCTGCTGAAGCATTTCCAGAGCATTCAGGCACCTGTGACTACAGACTAATTTGATTAATAAAACAAACATGCATAAATGAGGCGTTCCCATACACATGCATTTAGTCATTTTGTGTGCATAAAAGCCTTCTTCAAAAAAAAAAAAAATAACCTGATGTTTTGAACCCTTGATCTAAGCTGATGAAGTGAAATGAAGCCTGAGAATCACAGCAATGTTAGTAAGAGCAAACAACAACAACCTCTGCAAATCTTGTCACCTGAAGAATCTGGGAAGGTGGGTTCAGAAGGAGGTCTGAAAGCACTTCAGCCCAGTCTAGATTTTCCTTTAATAAGAGCTATTTGGCCATGGACTCAAAATTGGCTGTCTCATTCTTCGTTCTTTAGCAGTGGCTTTACTTCAACACTGATTAACATACAGTGGTGCCTCGCTTAACAATGTTAATTCGTGCAGAAAAAATCGCTGCTAAGCGATAACATCGCTAAGCGAAAATAAAAAGCCCATAGAAATGCATTAAAACACGATTAATGCGTTCCTATGGGCTTAAAACTCAACTTTAAGTGAAGGTCCTCCATAGTGCCGCCATTTTTGGTGCCTCTAAAGCGAGGAATCCGTGCCTGAAAACAGTGGGCTGCCATTTTGTTTACCTGGCGGCCATTTTGAAACCACCGATCAGCTGGCCGAAAATGGGGGCTTTGCGATGATTGCTTCCCTGCGATCATCGCAAAGTGAAATTTCCCCATAGGGAACATTGCAAAGCGATCGCTTTTGCGATCGCAAAAACAGTATCGCTAAGCGATTTCATCGCTATATGGAGCAATTGCTATGCGAGGCACCACTGTATTCTCTTGTTTTACTCTGGAAGCCTGCGATATTTCAGATCTTTGGGATTCCTTTTTTTTTAGTCACATATATCATAAAAGAAGGAGGACAGCTTTCTCATGTGCTGTACAGACCTGTTTCCTTTCCCTGTGTCTTTCTCTAGCAAGGCTGGCTTTCAGAATGCCTTAAAAAGACAGTCACAAATAGGGCTTTGATGAATACTTGCAAAATTTCTCATTCCTGATGATTTTCAGAGTCCTGCCATGCCGAAACTTCCCAGCGAGACTTCCCCTGCATGATAAAGATTTCCCAGCTTCCCACACAAAACAAACAAACAAACAAACAAACAAACAAACAAACAAACAAACCCAGTCACATTTTTATGGGAAGCCAGAAAATCTTAGTGATTTTGTTATACTCTGGTTTCATTTTCCCATTCATTTATTTATGCCCCCTCTACCCTTTTCTTTTTCATTTGTTATTTGATGCAGGAAACTGCAAAATTGTGCACAGCCTGGTGCACTTTTCAGTGAATCCTATGCAGGAAAGGTGCCGTTCTGCGCTGGGATCCTAACAATCCTGCACAAATTGCTGCTGTTACTGCTCTGGAACTGTATTTTCCCCTCACATGCTGTCTTTAATTCGTGTGACTGGGAGGGATGTTTTTCTGGGCTGGGGTGATTATCTGGCAGTAACCAATCCTTCCTTCCAGCTTTTGACATTCAGAAACAGCTCTACCTCTCTTCCATTTGTTGAAGACAGTTGTTTTTATTGTTGATCTGTTAGGTTTGTTGCTAGTATAGGTGCAGTACAGAAAGCAGCTTTCCTGACTGGAGTTGTTTATTTTATCTTTGTAAACCACTTAGTTTTCCAGACAAGGCCAGTAGTCTCAGAGTATGTTATTGAGATTTTAAGTGTCAGTTAATGAGAAAGGGGAAGACTCTGAGGAAAGTTTGTGGTTATTCTCCTTTGTGGATCTCTGTACAGTGGTACAGATCTCTATACAGTGGTACGGGGACGTGGTGGCGCTGTGGGCTAAACCGCAGAAGCCTGTGCTGCAGGGTCAGAAGACCAAGCAGTCGTAAGATCGAATCCACGCGACGGAGTGAGCGCCTGTTGCTTGTCCCAGCTCCTGCCAACCTAGCGGTTCGAAAGCATGCAAATGCGAGTAGATAAATAGGTACCACCTCGGTGGGAAGGTAAACAGCGTTCCGTGTCTAAATCACACTGGCCATGTGACCACGGAAAGATTGTCTTCGGACAAACGCTGGCTCTATGGCTTGAAGAGCAGGATGAGCGCCGCCCCCTAAAGTCGGACACGACTAGACAAAAATTGTCAAGGGGAACCTTTACCTTTACCTTATACAGTGGTACCTCGATTTACAAACTTAATCCGTATTGGAATGGCGTTTGTCTCATCGAAAAGTTCATAAGTCGAGGCAGAATTTCCCATAGGAATGCATTGAAATCATTTAATCAATTCAGGCTGTTTTTTGTTCTTATGTTGAGGCACTGTTCGCAAGTAGAGGCATTAGTTACCATAGGAACTAATGCAAAGCTGGTTAATCCGTACTCTACCACTAGGGGGAGAATTTTTTATTTTTTCTTCTTTTGACCTAAGATGAACTTAAATCAAAAAAAGGGCAGGAAAGGGTTTTTTCAGGGGGGGTTGTTTGTAATTCGAAGCCCCATTCGCAAGTCAAAGCAACATTTTGTGAATGGAGCCATTTGTAATTTGAAATGTTCATAAGTGGAGATGTCCAGAAGTCGAGGTACCACTGTACTTCTACTGTGTAGCAAAAAGATAATTGTACCAGAAAGTGCGTACCAACAGTATCCCTACCTGAGCTGATGGAGGTAGTCTTGGACCTGGTGTTGAGGACTCCCAGGTTGTTGGTGCTGGGGGACCTCAACATCCATGCCGAGGCTGCCTTGACTGGGGCGGCTCAGGACTTCATGGCCGCCATGACAACCATGGGGCTGTCTCAATGTGTCATCGGCCCGAAACATGAGAAGGGCCACACCTTGGACCTGGTTTTCTCAATGGGACTGGAAGGTGGTTTGGATGTGGAGGGGCTGGTCGTGACCCCATTGTCATGGTCAGACCACTTCCTGGTCAAGTTTAGTCTATTAGCTTCTTCTTCCCTCTGCAAGGGTGGGGGATCTATTAAGATGATCCGCCCCCAGAGACTAATGGATCCGGATGGTTTCCTGAATGCTCTGGGGGATTATCCATCTGATATGGTCGGCGCTCCTGTCGAAGTTCAGGTCACAATTGCCCCTAAGCGCCTTCTCCCTGCTCGCCGAGCCCAGACAGCTCTTTGGTATACTTCTGAACTATGGGCAATGAAGCAAGAGGGGAGACGGCTGGAGCGCAGGTGGAGGAAGTCCCGCTGGGAGTCTGCTTGAACACGACTTAGAGCCCATTATCGGGCCTATTTTGTGGCAAAATGGCAATATTTCTCCAGCCGTATTGCTTCCTCAGAATGTCATCCAGCAGAGCTGTTTAGGGTGGTCCGGGATCTTCTTCAACCAGGAAATCCGGTGGAGATCCCGGACTGCTCATCAGCTCGCTATGATGAGTTTGCTATTCATTTTGAGGAAAAAATCGCTCAGATTCGCAGTGGGCTGGACTCCACTGTTACTGCAAAATCGGAAGATGTGTCCAGTGTGCCGTGCTTAGGTCAAACATTAATGGATGAGTTTCAATTGTTGAGACCCGAGGATGTGGACAGGGTGCTTGGATCTGTCCGTTCTACCACCACTCCGCTCGACCCTTGCCTATCTTGGCTAATTGGAAGATCTGCCAGGGGGGTTCACACTTGGATTCAGGAGGCCGTGAACGCCTCTTCGAGAGAGGGAGTGGTCCCTACCACCTTGAAAGAGGCAGTAATTCGACCACTCCTTAAAAAGCCTAACCTGGACCCAAGGCTGGTGGTTAACTACCAACCAGTGGCGAACTTCCCTTATTTGGGCAAAGTGTTGGAGCGGGTTGTGGCCGGGCAACTCCAGGTGCTGCTGGATGAAACGGATTTTCTGGATCCATTTCAATCAGGTTTCAGGCCGGGTTTTGGTACAGAGACTGCCTTTGTCGCCCTGTACGATGACCTTTGCCGGGAGAGAGATGGGGGAGTGTGACCCTGTTGATACTCCTGGACCTCTCAGCAGCTTTCGACACCATCAACCATGGTGTCCTTCTGGATAGGCTGGCTGGGTTGGGAGTTGGGGGCACTATTTTACAGTGGTTCTGCTCTTTCCTAGCTGACCGTGTCCAGAGGGTGGTGCTGGGGGGCAGTTGCTCTGCCCATGGCATTTATGTCATGGGGTTCCTCAGGGCTCGATACTGTCCCCCATGCTGTTTAACATCTACATGAAACCGCTGGGAGAGGTCATCAGGAGGTTTGGGCTGAGGAGTCAGCAATATGCTGATGACACTCAGCTCTACCTCTCGTTTTCCACCAATCCAGGTGAGGCGGTTTCTGTGCTGAACTCGTGTCTGGACCAGATAATGGACTGGATGAGGATTAATAAATTGAAACTCAATCCAAAAAAGACGGAAGTGCTGTTAATGGGTGCTTCGCCGGACAGGTTGGAGGGCCATTTCCCTGCCCTGAATGGGGTTACACTCCCCCTAAGGGACAGGGTCCACAGCCTGGGGGTGCTCCTGGACCCCAGTCTAACTTTGGAAGCCCAGGTGGACTCGATGCCCAAGGGCACCTTCCTTCAGCTGCGGAAATTATACCAGCTGCGGCCCTACCTGGACGAGCAGAGTTTCATGACAGTTACACACGCACTGGTAACATCTCGTATAGATTATGGCAATGCGCTCTACGTGGGGCTGCCCTTGAAGATGGTCCAGCGACTGCAACTGGTCCAGAATTGAGCTGCGCGGCTGGTGAGTGGTGGAGCTGCTAGAGATCACATCAAGCCGATTCTGTTTAATTTACATTGGTTACCAGTTGCTGCGAGGGCCCAATTCAGAAGGCTTTTAATTGAAATAACATCAACTGTGGGTCCTGATGATGGCAATTTAAATTGTATTTTAATTGTATTTTAATTGTATTTTAATCATTTTATTTTTATTGTATTTAATTTTAATTATTGTAAGCCGCCCAGAGACCTCTGGGTAGAGTGGGCGGCATATAAATTAAATAAAAAAAATAAAAACTCTGCAACACTCATTACAGATGGGTAGCTTCAATGTGCTTTTTGTTGCTCATTATTTTTAAACAGACTTCGGTTGGATAGCTCTTTAAATACAGAATGGCTCTACAAAAGAATATATAGTAAGATGCATGGCCACCATACACTTGAACTTTCCCCTGGATCTTTTCCCACCTAATTAACTGACAGTTATACGAGAACTTCTCTGTCTGCCAGTCCATTTGCAGGCCCAGTTCAAAGTGCTGGTTATGACCTGGTTATGACCCTATACAGCTTGGGTCAAGGTTATCTGAAGGACCGTTATCTCCATATATAATTCCCCCCCTCCCTATGTCTCTGAGGTCTTTGAGAGAGGGCCTTCTCTTGGTTCCATGGCCATCACAGGCATGTTTGTTGAGGACTGAAGAGAGCATTTTATTGGCTTCTCCAAAGCTACAGAATTGCCTGTCCCACGAGGCTAGGTTGGTTCCCTCCTTACGATCTTTCTGCTGATAGTTGAGAACCTTCATTTTAAAACTGGCCTTTGATTCGTAAGTGCCCTGGCACGACTGGAGTTTTTTGCAGAGATGTACCATGTTTTTTAAATCATTTTTTTACAAAATACATAGTTTTAAACTAATGTGTTTCTTAAGGATTAATCTAATTCTGATATTAATATCTTAATATGTTGTTTTCTTTAGCTGTTGTATGCTGCTTTGAACCAATCTACATGATAGCTGTGGTTGTGATGATACAATATTTATTAAATGCAGCAAATAATTTAAATTCCCATTGAGCTGAAGAATTTTTTCTGTAAACTTCGGTGTATAATAGAAAGGTAACAAATAAGTTTAGAATGCAAGATGTTATGGGCCCACATCAGGACTCCTCAAAGGTTACCAGTGTAGAAGATCATTTCCTGAAATAGTCTTATGATTTCAAACTTGAATGAAAAATAAAAGGTGTAAATCTTCCATTTGCTGATTTTAATTCCTTTTTGGCAATCTACATGATAATTATCATAGTCATGATAATACAATATTTATTAAATGGAGCAATTAATTTAAATTCCCATTAAGTTGAATAAATCTTTCTGTGTACTTCGGTGACTAAAATTATTGCTCTAATCTGTTGTATCAATGAGCTCAACTAATTTCATTAAATAAGCATTTAGCTTTTTAGTAGTAGATTTCTAAACGAATTGTCTGGCTTCCACTTGGCTTCTTTTGTTTTCACATCTGTTGTGCAGCATACAGATGAAGTTATCCTTCCTTTTTTTTACAATAAGTAGCATTTCTATTACATTTAAAATTAATTACTTCATTAGAACATTTTTGTGTTTTTAAGGCATAATAAGCCATCTATTTCAGAAGATCCAGTTATGTGGCAATAACACTTTACCACAGCTGCAACGAAGATTAATTTCAAATCTTGCATAGCTTTCATTCTTCAGCTGGCTCTACACAGAGAGCAGTATTTATGCACTATATTCCATGTGTAGATTGCTGGATAGCTCAGTAAATTTGAGTACCTGGCTGTAGATTCCTCACCATGCTTCCTGAGAGAAGAGGCAGCCTGTGTACCATTGGGCAGGCTGCATAATTCTAGAACATTCCCAGAAGAAGGGAGTGGTGAATGACCTCTGAGTATTCTGTTCCTAGGAAACCCTGGCAAGAGTCACCGTACATTGGAAAATGTCATATAAAAATCAATGAATACTCCCTCTTATCTGTCACGCGACATATGAACGTCTCCACTTGCAAACATTTTGAGTTACAAATGGCTCTGTTTGAAAAATGTTGTTTCGACTTGCGAACAGAGCTTCGACTTATGAATGAAAAAACCCAAAAAAACCCTTTCCTGCCCTTTTTTTGACCTAAGTTCATTTTAGGTCAAAAGAAGAAAAAAATCTCCCCCTAGTGGTAGAGTACGGATTAACTGGTTTTGCATTATGGAAACTAATGCCTCTACTTGCAAACAGCGCCTCGACATATGAACAAAAACAGCCTGAATGGATTAAACGGTTTTCAGTGCATTACCATGGTAAATTTTGCCTCGACTTACGAACTGTTCGATGTACGAATGCCGTTTCAATACGGATTAAGTTCGTAAGTCGAGGTACCACTGTAATATTCTGGGGTATGATCTTTTGGTGGATATTGAAGGAGTGTCACTGATAATGTCTTCTGAGAAATAGAATATGCAGTATTTTGAAAATTGGAAAACCAATGGTGTTTATAATTTTGTCACCTGCCTTGGTACTATTTTCACTGGAAAGGCAGGACACAACAGCAGTAATCATATAAACTAACAAACTTAACCTCATGGTCCTCCAGGCTTCATGGGGTACTGGTACATTCTGTCTCTCTCTCTGTGTGTCTCTGCCACTATTTATTAACACCACTGCTCAAGTCATAGATCACTTCCTCTGTTCTGGGAATTTGCTGTGTTCTAGACTCTGATGTGGGCTTCACTGGTAAGTACACTCAGGCCCACTCTCACATATACGACTAATGTAATCACTAGATGACTTACTGTGATGCACAAACATGTATCCACCACTATGTCTACAGAGGTAATTGTTCTTGGTTCTTTATCTCAGCCACCACCAAGAACAGAAGTAATTTATACAGTCCTTTATCTCTGCTCTCCAGTGATAGATGTGGCATTCGTATACATACCCAAATGGTTTCCCTTCTGAAGAGCAGAGGCAACACAATTGCTTCTCAAAGTCAAGGGGTCACAGTGGTAGTCTGGGCACACTATGAAACTTCACCTGGTTCTGCAGTTCCAGACATCCAAGAGGTACATGTTCTCTTCCCAAACTTTCTGGTCATACATATTTATTTCCATCAAAACTGGTTATCAGATAAGGCCAATAGTGCTCCTAATATAGTTCAGAGACAAAATAATCTCTCCCCCCCCCACATGTATAATTGTATTTCAGCTCTGCTTCTTTGTTTTCTAATAAAACTAGCAGATTGGTCTATCAGGATGCAAATTTTTGTCTGTATAGTGTATTAAAATAATTAAGGAGGTGCATAAAATGTAGCCCTAAAAATGAAAATACTTTTAGTTTCGAGGCTTGAAAACTAGTTTGCTATAGTTATTGCAAAACAATTAGTCAGCTCTCCTGCTGAGCAAAGTCAGTTGAATGAGTTTATGTTGCAATGCATACATATGGAGGTGACATATGCAGATCTTATACCTTGCAATCTTTGTAATTCCAGTACCTTGGTGTTATAGTATCATGGTGTGACAGAGCCTTAATCTTCCAAGTTTGCAACATTTAGTTAAAGCAATGATGTTATTATCATAGTGACAGCTTGCCAGATTTTGAGTTACAAATCCCTGGAGTTAAAAAGACTTCAAGAACAATAGAATTTCCTCTTTAAATTGTTTTCTTGTTGTTCCAGGCCCTTGAAGAAGAATTGTTTATACTTTGAAGATAAAGGTAAACAATTGAAATAACTGAAATATAGGGAGATAAGACTTATACATGAATTCAACGTTCAGCATATCACAACACCATACATACTTGATAGCTACAACAATCACATAGCACCACAGTAGGAAACTTAATTCCCAGAAGCCAGCAACACAATCAATATAGAGTTTCTTCCATAGAGTCAAACTGGTTTGGCTGAGTGAGCATTGCGAATAATTGTCATGTGGTTCTAGATATGCTAAAAGCCTAAGTTATACAGTATATTTTACTTCCCCTAGATGTTTAAGTTTAAAAACTTTAAGATTGTAGGAGTTGTTATCTGTTTTAAATATGCTTTTTAAGGCTATAAACTCCTGCATTTTTATAATGTAACTAAAATATTAATTTTGATATTTTATTGTACTTTTTATGCTCCGGTATTTTGGATTGCAGAAGGGGACGTGGTGGCACTGTGGGTTAAACCGCAGAAGCCTCTGTGCTGCAAGGTCAGAAGACCAGCAGTCATAAGATTGAATCCACCCAACGGAGTGAGCTCCCGTTGCTTGTCCCAGCTCCTGCCAACCTAGCAGTTTGAAAGCATGTAAAAATGTGACTAGATAAATAGGTACCACTTCGGTGGGAAGGTAACGGCATTCCGTGTCTAGTCGTGCTGGCCACATGACCACAGAAACTTTCTTCAGACAAATGCTGGCTCTATGGCTTGGAAATGGGGATGAGCACCACGCCCTAGAGTCGGACATGACTGGACTAAATGTCAAGGGAAATCTTTACCTTTACCCATTTTGGATTGCATTCTGACTTAAGTATTTGGCTGCAACTTGAGCTTAATTTTCATATATTTTTAAGCATTTGTGCCTACAATTTGTCATAGCTGTAAGACTTTTGTACCTTTACAACACTAAAGTATTATGTGCTTATGGAATATAGAAACAATGTAGATAAATAAAGTTTGTAGAATTAGACGAGCTGATGTTACCTGTAAATGTAATTGTGAAAAGACTTAAACCTTGATACTCAAATAAATGTTGATATAATTGAATGGTTTCATTCTGGAATTAACCCTTAATAAATCCCAGCTGTGATAAATACAGGCTTCTGATTTTTCCCTAGAGGTCGTATGAAATTCTTTGGGACTCTTATGGAAAAAAAAATCAAGCATAAGACTCCTTGACCTGACAGGTCGAAAATATATTATGATTTTGATCACGTAATTTTTAAGCACCTGAGTGGAGAAAATTTCATTAATCATTGATAATGAGCAAAGAATTATATGTGCTATATATAGTGTGATGATTTTTTTTGAAAGGTAAACATTTAATGTTAAGAATGAATTAAACCCTAGATAAGAATATGTTTCAGAATATTTTTCAGTTCTATGAGTGTTTGCTCCTCTTCTTATTACAATGTGTACGTTTGGCTATTGTAATAGAAATCTGTTTAATTCATTTTGGAAGTCTTTACATATCCATTAGGTATTTCAGAAAATGTTTAATTTATAGCATATTGTCTGAAACTGACTCCTGGTCTAGCTGTGTTTTCCATATTAATGATAGTGAAAATACTTATACATTTAATCAAGTATTCCCTTCTGTTTGGGACCCAGTAAGTAAGTGCTGAATAATTTATAGTCCTGTATCATATGGTTCTCTATTAGCTTAATAATTAGCACTATTGGTCTTTTTTAACGCTCACTTACCGTTAAGAGAAACAGATGTTAAAAGCTGTAAGTCTGTGCTTGCATAGTCTTGGGAGTAAGACCCATTGAATCCAGTGGGACTTAGGTAATTGTGCAAGCCTTGTTCTGAATCCATTCTTCAGAGAGATTAGCTTGGAAAAATTGTTTTTTACCCTGTAACTCACAAACCCACCTGGCTCCCTCACCAGCTGTTACTGGCTAGAAGAATTGCCGTCAAAAAATAAAAGTTAATTTTCCAAGTTCTGGTTCTTCATTAGTGTGTGCACATGCATTCTCTCTCTCTCTCTCTCTCTCTCTCTCACACACACACACACACACACACACACACACACACACACACACACACACACACACACACACACACACACACACACATATCCAGCAGGCAATGAGACCCCCTTCAGCCCAATTCATACATTTATTTCACTGTCCAAAGTGAACTTGTATGCATTTATAGGTATATTTGAAATCAATATTTCTGTGACCAGCAGGTATTTTGCCTCCATGCTATCTTGTAAGGCATATTTGAAATTCAGTTTCAAAAATAGTTTGCAATGCAGCTGTCAGTTGGAAACATACAAATAAACAAAACAAAACAAAAAACCAGTCCTGCTGGCCATTCACAGTTATGAGCATGATTTTCTGGACTGCTGCTAAATCCTATCTCTGAAGAAGAAGAAAAAGAGAAGACTTTGCAAACTTCTTATTCATTTTTGCTATATGAGATAACTGAGAAATAAGAATTGATCTCTGTCACAGGAGAAGATGTGCAGGAGAGTACACACATGCACAAAGGAGTGTGTGCATGCACACATGCATACTAATTCTGTGCTGTGTACAGTCAACCAGAACTCCTCAGTATAAATACAGAATATGGTAGTACCTTGACTTACGAATGTCCCTACTTACGACCATTTTGAGTTACGACCAGCTCCAGCCACAAAATTTTGCTTCTACTTGCGACCGGAGCTTCCATTTATGAACAGAAAAAGGCAGGAAATTCAAATTTCTAACTGTAGGTGGCAACGAGGTTGCTTCTTTGTAGCTCTTTCACCCCAGAAGTTAGACAATGTTTGTCGGAGGAGGCTTGGGACTGCCTCGCTTCTGCTTCTGAGTGAGTGTGTGTGTGTGTTTGCAGGGCTGCCTGGTAAGGAAAGGTGCTGTTTTCTGCTTTTTAAAAACTGTTCTGGGTGTTTTTGCAGTGTGGTTTTGAGCTGGGGGGGTATGTTTCTGTGCTGTGATGGGTCTTGAGTTTTGTTTTGTTTTGTCCCCCCCCATTTCTTGGGGGGTTTGTGCTTTTTGGAGTGTTCCCCCCCATTTCCGATGGGTCCTGCATGTTTCCCTTGCTTTTTCCTTTGTTTTCTTTGCACTTCCGACCTGCCCCTTTGTTCTCTGTGCATTTCCAATCTACTCCGTTTGTTTTCTGTGCATTTGCAATGGGTCTTGCACGCTTGATTGCTCCCCCCCCTTGGCCGGAAGGGATTAATCACGTTTCCAATTAGTCTTGCAGTGATTTATTTATTTATTGTTGATTTTTTTCTTCAGCCAGAATGGATTAATTGCATTTCAATGCACTCCTATGGTAAATGGTGCTTTGACTTACAACCATTTCAAGTTACGCCCATCTTCTGAATGGATTATGGTCATAAGTTGAGGCACCACTGTAAGAGGCTTTCTAGACCAGCATAGTCTAATTTCACGCCCCCATGCCTTAAAGTTCGGACAGGTTTTGTATAGAAAGAGTAATACTAACATGTTTTGTCAAAATATTATTTTTCCAACAGATGGAGAGACACCTCTGTCTTTCTGTTAAGTTCACCCCTCCCTTCTAGCTCTCTCAATCTGCTTTTATTGTCTTTTGTTCTCTAACCCCCAAAGAGTCACATCTTCCTCCTTCTGACAGGGACTATCCATGGTTATTATTTTTAATACCATAATTTATGAAGTACACATTTCCTAATTTGAGTCATCAGAGGGATGAAATTTATAGTAAAGCATTTCCTTGAAGAGGGGATGGTATGCCACTATGGAAGTACTTTAAGGCTCATTTTCCTCAGTCAACATGGCTCTCTACAGGTATTTTGGACATTCTGAGGCCTGTGGTTCTGGCTGTTTATTTATCAAGGCAGAACCTAGTTCCTGGGATTGCCAGTCAATTCTTCTTTACAACTGTCCTGCACAAAGCTGGTGAGGTAGAGGGTAGGGTTAGATATCCCACCTATCTCTAGGTGGTCCCGGGTGAAATACTCATTATCAGTGCTATTTTTCAGGGAATTACTGCATGCAGAAGGCTTTTCTTCTATTACACTATATTCAACACAGATGGGGGGCATTTTCTGGTCCATAACTCTAAGAATTCTTCAGACAGCATATATTCACATTCTGAGAATTGCAGTCCAGAAATACAGATGGTACAGCCTTGAAGTGTTTATAACTTCCTCTCCACAGCAACATGTCATAGTATAATACACTCACTCCTCTGTTAATATAGGAAACACCCAGGGATCATGCAGTTTAGCAGCTTAATTAATTATTTAGTTATGGGGGAGCAGGTGAAGGAACCTTATGATTTTTCAATAAAATTTTAAAATATATTTTAGAACTTATATTTTCTTTTCTTTATTTCCAGATATAAAACCAGGACTTCCCACCAGCCTTAAATAAAGAGTTCTCTTTCATTTTACTTCCTACAGTGGCCCTATTCAGCCTTTCTTGGCAGACAGCAGATGAATGAGGGGAAACATGCTTGCTCAGTCTTCTCCATCATCATTGTGAAGAGGATGAGATTGCTTTGACTGAATAGCCTCTCCACAGGAGCCAGAACTCTGATTCCCCACCACCTCTCCACATAGTCTGGCTCATTCTATAGTGGTCTGGACAGAATCAGCAGTCAGTTGTTTGTCATGTGAAAGGAATGATGGAGGATGGTGGGGCAAGCACCCTCCCCCCTCATTTTCTAAATAACTACTGAATAGGGCTGGTGAAATGACACAATCCTATTACCCCGTTTGATAGGATAATGAGTGGGAGAAAGATGCTTTCCTTTCCTGTTGCATGTACATGTGTCTGCAATCAAGAATGCACACATCAAAGGCTAAGACATGTTTTTAAATTAAAGCATCCAGCCTGTGCGGGGGAATAAGATTTTGTCCTATATAGACAGATGTATGAAGTCAATAGATATTGTGTCTCTCTGTGTGAGAGAGATCTTCATTGGGACGGTTTGTGTTCTGCTGTAGCAGAATCAGATTCTGTTCTTCTTTGTGTAGAGCCTGCAGTCAGCATGAAATGTGTGTGGTATAAGAAGTAGGCATGTGGGGAAGGCTGCAGAATGCTGCTTGCACCCACTGCAGCAGCTTCTAAAAAGAGGGAGAGAGGGAGAGGAAAGTCAGTCTGCAACTGCTGTTATAAACGGAGATCACAGGGGACGCCTTTAAAAACATTTTGCCTGCTTGTGTTCTTTGAAAGGGGAAAAGATTGATTATATCGTCTTCATTCTGACTGTAACAGAGTACAGGTATCTGGAAATTCTGGATCTTTAAATTTTCAGATACTGAATCTGAAGAGCTAATTCCAAATCTAATTCCAAATTCTGAATCTGGTGCTAGTGGACATCTTTATTCTAAGCTTCAGAAAAAAATTTCTGATGCCTTCTTACATTTGGTATTTTTAGAGTGATTTACTCCTTATTTCTATATTGTTATTCTATAGCCTTCTGTTTCATTAACTTCTTTTTTTAATGCAAGTTTCACATTTATTTTATACTGGAACATAAATGTTTACAGGAACAGACGAAAACTGAAATAGAAAATATTTGATGGGGAAGACTTTTTCTTCCTCTCCCTCTCTCAAAAAGGAACAAAAAGCAGAATTGCAAAACGTCAGCATTCTGGCTGAAATCCAATATCCATTGGCCATAATTTTCAAACATATGAGACTTCCCTCCCCCATGTCCTGCTGTCCCCAAAGACTTCCCCAGGACCAAGGGGATCTTAAGGGAGTTAAAGAAACCTGAAGGGGGAGGGATGGGAAATTCATAATTAAAAAAATATGTCCATGGGCAATGACATCATCAGGTCTACACAGCATGACTTTAACTGGATTTCAGCCATTGTTTGTGCATGTGTGCTGTGTGTGTGCTGCCTTCTTCCTTCATACTGCCAGTTCTTGGGTTCCCCAATCCTCCAAAGAAGGGGAATCCATTCTGCCCATGTTTTACATGGTGTTCCAGATGATAAACTAAAGTTTAGGTTAGTTATTGCTTGTTTATATGCAATAAATGCCACCAGCAGCACACATGGAAAGAATTCAGTAGCACTATTGCTCAGGCTATTTCTGGCTTTTTAGCAACTTGCTAAATGTCAGAATGACTGTTCACTGAATGAATGACAGCATGCACAGACGTGAGCTGCTACACTGAGTACTAATCACATTGCAATCAGCAGAACTTTAACTGTATGAATGGGTTGATTTTAATAAGGTTAACATCTGTCACTTCCCTATATTCTTTGCATTAAGATTGTACATATCAAGGTCTTATTGTCAGGCTTAAGATTGGCAATGACAGATAATTACCATAAGAAATGTCAACATATCTGGCATGGATTGCAAATAAAAGTACATAAATAATTGAATTTACTTCTGGGCTGAATATATATTCAATCCACAAAGCAGGAGCCCTAAGTTATTACATTTGTTCTTTGGAATTTTTCTATTTCAGTATATTCACACAGGCCAAGTGAAAAGGAGTAATGTTTTCACTTCTTATATTACTCTTTTCTCCCAGTGGTATTAAATACTTTAAATTCTTTCATTGTAACTTTGGCTCAGAGATAAAATGTTTCTGTTAACATAGGATTTCAAATAATCAGCTGACAAAGCATGCAGATCTCTTTTGCCATAAAAAGAGCCATTTGGCATTCACCTCCATAGCCTGTTCCCTAGCTGTATTTTATTTTATGTAATTCTCTTACCTTTTTTCTCACAAGCTTATCTTTGGTAAACATTTTGCTGTTTAAGATACTGGTTGTGATCATGTACATTTATGTAGTGATACATTTTCATGTGCAGGTGCTCATCGTGTCAGTCCTCAAAGGTTGTCCCACAGTAAGAGTCCAAAAATGAACAAAGCTAGATAGATGCATATTTTTGAAACACAAAGATCCACCAGAATCAAGTATGTTGCAAAGCTAATGTGTCTTAATTGCCCATTCAAGACAAAGTCAACCCAAAATATGTTAAATTATAAAATGAATCACTCACAAAAATACCGTATTTTTTGCTCCATAAGATGCACCTGACCTTAAGACGCACCTAATTTTTAGAGGAGGAAAACAGGGAAAATATATTCTGAACCAAATAGTGTAATAAAATATTTAATAAACTATAACAGAATAACATTTGAACCATGTAAAGTGAACAGCAGTCAACAGTGGCATTAAGAACCATTACCACTGTCATTAACAAATGGAGAGACTTAAAGCTTTGTGTACTCTAGTTTATGTACCATAAATTTGTGTACCATAAATTTAAGTCAAGTACATATAGACCATTATCAGCCAGTGATAAGACCTATTCCACAGTACCTATATTTTACATTTCCTTTCATACACCTCCTCCCTGTGCTTATAGAAATGTCTCAAAGACAGATGAGATTATTATGCAACTCTGCCCAGCTACAGCTTAAGCCTATATTAAGTTAGAAATGGGTTGTCTGATTTGGCACTGCATTGAGAGGTCCCTTTTAGTTGTTTGGAGGATAATTTAATTTAATTTAATTTTATTTAATTTAGGTTATGCAAAAGAACAGCAACACAAAGCTTAACCTGATCCCATTCACCAGCAGTAGCACATGCTCACCATAAGACCAAATCTCGGTTTTCTGACATAATTGAACATTTATAGCAAGCAAGGCACAACAGGTTAGGCCACACAAAGTAGCATCAAAGGCTTGGATGTAGTAGGAATGTAAATTATTGCTTGAGGAGAAAGAACGGCAAAATTATTCACCATGCACCACAAGAAGGTAAGATTGTGGAGGGTTTTTTTTTAAGAGCAATTTTTGCTCATATTAGGTAAAACTGCAAATAATTCAGATAACACTTTATGGGAAATAATGCAACCTTGTTGTCTATAACTCTTGTTTTGTTGTGTGAACTTTAAGAATCAGAAGATTCAGAGGGGTTGTTTTCATATTTAAAAGAAGATTGAAGATTTCTGTTCAATGGGGTCTTATTAAGTTTAGACAGTCTAAACAGATGGGAATGAAACCTTGAATAAATATTCTTTATATTCCCATCTCTTATAGACTTCATTAGCAAAAACTAATTGCACAAAGTAAATTAGCAAAATAATAATACAGTGGTGCCTCGCATAGCAACGTTAATTCATTCCGCAAAAATCGCTGCAGAACGAAAATGTCGCTATGCGATATTAAAAAGCCCATAGAAACACATTGAAACCCCTTCAATGCGTTCCTATGGGCTTAAAACTCACAGTTCAGCGAATATCCTCCATAGTGCGGCCATTTTCGCTGCCTGGTAAGCGAGGAATCTGTCCCTAAACAGAGCGGGTGGCCATTTTGTTTACCCGGTGGCCATTTTGAAACCGCCGAACAACTGTTAAAAAATAATCGCTTTGCAATGATTGGTGCCCGAAGCAGGGAACTGATCATCGCAAAGGGAAATTCCACCATAGGGAACATCGCAAAGTGATTGCTTTTGCGATCGCAAAAAATGTGTCGGAAAGCGATTTTGTCGGAAAATGAAGCGATCACTATGCGAGGCATCACTGTAATGCAGAATAGTCAAATGTAAACTATTTACCAAACAGTGAAGAAGTGTATATTTTTATCCAGTTAATTATCTGAGCTGTAGTTGTGGAGGAGCTGTTGTCAATGTTGTTCCAGTGGTTTGTTGCACTGATTGCAGAGTAGAGTCTCAAATATCAGGGCTTGAAGAAAAGTCTAGCGAGTAATTAAGTAAGTGCCATTGTAGAATATTAAAGTTTAAGAGCAGAGTTTGAAGTTAAATGTCACTTTTTATGTCGGAAGAAGCATGCTGCACTTTCTGAGAAATTTTCATTATGCATGAACTGAGTGTCTTAATTGGGTGATTAAGCATCTGATGTGTAGATGGTCAGGATTAGAACAGAAGACCAATTTTAGTTCAGTGGAAAAAAGATTTGTTTAGAAAGGTAAAGGTAGTTAACATTTTGAAGTTATCAAGGGGTGGATGTGTTCACTGACAACAGGAAAGTAATGGAAGGGTTTTAAATATTTCTCATTGCCTGGACCAGTATTCTGATCTTGCTGATTCTTATATACAAAACAAAAAGCAAGATAAATTTAGCAGACATTAGAATGAGGTCATTTATTTCTCTTGAATAGAGATTGAGAATGGGGTTGTTAAAAAAAAAACCACAGTTGAAATTCACTACTGTTGTACACATTAAGCTGTAGATACCATTTACCAAGCATTTATAATAATAACAAATACAATCTGAACAAAATCAAAAACCATTTCAACTCCACTGCTTCTTCTGTTTCTTGTAAACTGACACTTTTCTCATCCTTACATTCAAAGATAAGGGACTGCAACCTCTCTGTCTTGCTGCCAAGTATGGTGAATAATTTCCTAGCAAGCTTCCATGAGTTCTCATAAAAATTGAACATTTTTACACAGAAATGCTTTTCTGCCCAAAATTATGTGGTTCACATAATGCATATAATTGTACAAATTGTGTGAATTGTCCAAAACTATGGTGACTGCCCTTTCATTTAAGAATCTCAAGCCACAGGTGGCTTGGTAGTGTCATTCTTAAACATTAGCCTGTCCTTCTGTAGCTTGGTCTGTGTATGTGTGTCCATTTTTTTGCTCCTCAAGTGGAAAAGATTGCAGACATGTTGCCTCAATTACAGAAAGTTTGGAGGAGAGGAAAGGCTCTTTATCTCACTCTTGCCTGAAAGCAAGGTGTTCTGCAAGGGTGTAAAATTCCTCATTAGGTGTCGTGCATAAAGACAGCCTGAAACAAAGAGGGTGAGGAATTTAGCAAGTGCCATATTTTTCTGTGTATAAGACCATACTTTTGTCTAGAATCTTTAGAATAAAAATTGAGGGTTGTTTTATACACGGAAGTAAGCTAAGGAGAGAACAAAAATAAGTGGAAGGGAAAGCAGGGATCAAAGTGATCCTGCAGGGCTTTGATCCCTTTCCCCTACACTTGCTAAGTCCCACTTAGATTTCTTACTTTTGGGTTAGAAAAGTGGGGGGTGTCTTATACATGGGGGCATCTTATACATGGAAAAATACAGTATTCTTTTAATCCATTAAGCTTGTTATACTTTATGCCTGACTTAGACATTCCTGCATTATGCAAGCTCTGTGTTTGAATTCATGTGTGAATATGAACAACCTTCAGATTGCTCCAAATGAAGTTCCCTAGGGGTGCCTTCTGCCCTCAGGAAGCCTTTTGGGAGGCTTGGGAATAGAGGGGAGGGAGCTTTTAATAATTAAAAAATCACTACCAGTGAGATCAGGACCTTGGAACCAAAAAGTGGGGGGTGACTAGAAAGCTTTCCATTAATTTAAACTAATTGTTTCCAGTACTTGGATCTCATATACCACTGTGTGACTATGCCAATAAGATTTTTCTAATGTGATTTATCAGGTGATCTGTTGTATTTCATTGCTTTGTACAAGGGTAAGCTATTTTATTTTTTAAAAAATAGAATTTTGCAAAATTTGCAAATCTTTTCCCAAATTGGATGAGAAAATTTTGAGATTAAAATAATTTTAATGTGAAAAAGCAAAACTGACAGCATCTTCTACCCAGTTAGAAAGTCCAGTCAGCTTCTTCTGTCCAGTCAGTATAGTGTGCACGTACAGTATCTTAAAAGCCTGCATATGAAGCAGGAGTACAATCAGCAAGATTTATAGTGCTGAATTACAATTCCTATCTAGTCTGTCTCTTTTCTTCTCAAGTTTAGAAACACCCCACAGCAGAAAGGGACAATATGATACTCTCTGTGCTATGAAGATACTTCTGCATATTGAATATGACCAGTACAATTGACTCAGTGAGAATTTTGTTACTTTTTAAAAGACCTTTGTTCACAAGAATGAACTTACCAAAGAAGAACAAATTTGTGAGGAAATGCAAGGGGGAGGGAGAATCATAAAACAGAAAGATCTTCGAATTTTTAAAATTCAAGTGTGGGAGATATTAAACTGAAATACTTGTCCATTCTGTACCTTTGGCTTCCTAAATCCTGTCAAAGAATAGTGTAGAGCAACAATATGTGCGTTTAGAGGTTCTAATAATGAATAGAACCTTCCTGCTGCTATTTTGTGTCAGTTGTTCAGAAGGAATCTAAATTAGCATTCAGGGGACTGTGAGCCAAATTCATTACCTAATTTTAGTTTGCAAACTTCGCACAATTAGATTAGTTCAGCCCTACCTTTAGCTCTTGTGAAACACGACTGGAATTAATGATCTTGTGTTGGATGAGAATACTAAACTGCACTGAGCGTACCTATATTTCTTTAATCTATAAATGGGCTATTATTTTTAGTTGAGTGTTGAACTCATATGGATTTAATTCTTGTGAGTGTTCCACTTTTTCTGTCAGAAAAGCCCACAAAATATGAATTATGTTTTAGCTTTTTATTGTTAATAATCTACAAACTGTACACTTTCTGGCAGCCATAAAAACTAACCGTGCTCTCACACACAGGTTGCCATGTAATCATACAGTATGTTGTTGGCTTGAATTGACCTTAAAATAATAGATTTTGTGTGTGGTTTAAGGCAGTGGTCCCCAACCTTGGTCCTCCAGATGTTCTTGGACTACAACTCCCAGAAGCCTTCACCACCACCTCTGCTGGCCAGGATTTCTGGGAGTTGAAGTCCAAGAACATCTGGAGGCTCAAGGTTGGGGACCACTGGTTTAAGGGACAGCAACCTGTTAGTTCTCTAGTTTCAAGTCTAGGAGCTTAATCTGAATGATGTTAGCAGATAAATAACCTGATTTGACTGAGCATGTAGCTGAATATCTTCCTATTGTAATAAGCTAGGCTAACTGTTTCAAGGAGCCTTGACATAACTTGACCATATACAGTGGTGCCCCGCACAGCGAGGTTAATCCGTTCCGGATTAACCTTCGCTGTGGGAAACATCGCTGTGCGGGAGGGAAAAAGCCATAGAAACGCATTGAACTTTGTTCAGTGCGTTCCTATGGCTTTCAAACTCACCGTTCAGCGAAGTTCCTCCATAGGCGGCAGCCATTTTTGCGCCCTCCCCTCACAGAACGAGGGCGCCAAAATGGCTGCCATCAGCTGTTCGGCGGGTCAAAAATGGCCACCGGAACAGCCGAAAGGGGCCGGGGCGCAGCGTTTTCGCGCCCTTGGTAAGCAAGGGGAGCGCGCGAAAACGCTGCCGGAAGCCCCGAAATGGTTGCTGATCGGCGGGTCGCAAAGCGAAGGTCGGTAAGCGATTGTACGGTTACTGGTTTTAATGCCAATAAAGGTTTCTGATTTGATTTGATTTTAGTTCTCTAGTTGCTTTTGAGTTATTTTTACCACCACAGAAAAGGAGACATATTTTTCTGTGCCAAAGTAACATGGTGGTGCCAGTCACTTTGACTTAGGTGGATGAAGGTGCCATTTCCTTTCGCTTTCAGATGGAAGATTATCTTGGAACGGCCCTGCAGAGAACCCATGGAGTAAACTCTGCATGTACTGGGTCAATTTTATTTTTGGATCAGTGGTTGTGTTCACTGCTTGAAAACAATTTTAGAAACTCAGAAGAATGCCAGAAGTGATTTGCAATGTAGGAGGGTGGTACTATTTGGAGAGAGAGAAATGGAACAGTCATTGTGTGTCTTGTATAAAGTGCTTTTTTGGGGTTGTGTATTGGTGGGGGAGCTAATAAGACATCTGTGATATTACATTACACTGCTAAATTGGCTCTTTACTTGAAAGTTGTGATGAAATTGCTCTTTCTTTTACATGTCTTCTTCTTACGGCTTTCTTGAATCATGGTTCCCTGCAGCCTGGATGATCAATACACCCTCTGATAACTTTTCAGATGCGAAGAAGAGTGCCATTAAGTTGAACAGAAATCAGACAGGCATTATAGGATTCAAAGAGTTGACATTCACACCAAGAAAGGGTAGACTATTAAAATGAATGGAAGACCATCAGTTCCAGGAAGGTGCCTCAATATAAGGCAATACCTTGAAACTGTCTGATCCCGAGCTTTTATTCCCCTTCATCCCATGATCAAATTTGACATCATCTGACTTGTAATCTAAAATCCTTGTTATCTAAAATTTGCCTCATGAGTAGGTCTCACTAATTTTGGACCACCTGTTTTTTCTGTTGTTTGTATCAGATCGTTGTCCTAACACACTTGAACAATTCTTGCCTCTGGCCATTCTTCAGGGTCCAGAACTATTGCTTCACTGACTCATTCCTCTTTTTGATTCTCCTTTTTGTCCTGAACTGACCCAGATTTACTCCCAGGACACAGCATCTTCCTGTTAATTTGTATAACAATTGTACTTAATAACAAGACTTGCATATATTTATTTATTTATTTATTTATTTATTTATTTATTTATTTATTTATTTATTTAATAACTCATCAAATGTATCACTTGAACCATTGATTTAGGTAGATACTGTCCGTCATTTATAGTGTATATTTGCTGCTTATATTTTATACTTAATTTATTTCTATGTTCGGCTTTATGATCTTTGACATAATCTCTGTATAGTTATCCAAAATGTGCCTGTATGCTTTGTGACTTAAGGCCCTGGAAAAGTTGCATTTTTGGATTTTCATTCCCAGGTGTCACCATAAAACATTGCTTGTGGACACTGGAATTTATAGTCCAAAGAAGGAACATTTCCAAGTTCTAGTCCATCCATTTCTAGTTAATGCATTAAGAAATAATGTTATTGCTGTTTCCTTAATTATATAATCATTATATAATCATCCTCTTTTTTGTATTTGTTCCTTAGTTCTTTTTCCAAAACACAAAAACAGCATCAACTGGCTATTTCCCAGACATTGTAAAAAGAGTACAATACATGCTCTGTATGGATCCAGATTTAATAGTATTCATATGGCCACCAAAAATGGTTCAGAGAATGAACTGTGTCTGCTTTTGTAGAATTACAGGGGAATAGGTAGCCTGTTCACCTGCATGTAACTTGCAGCAACTCCTTGGAGATTCAGGCAGGATGTGTACTGTGTATTTTCTGGTGGCTCCACATCCATCCATAGGGATGGAAAAAATACATTAAGAATTCCTAATTCTCATTCATTTGGGCTACTTGGGCGCAATGGAACACCTTCACAAGGAATTTGTGAAAAAGAAACTGTGATATTTCTTGCCTGCTGCCAATGGGAAGACACAGTTTTCTTCCCACCTCCAGACCTCCTAATTTGCACAAAATGGCTCTGATTTTCTTTTGGTGTCAAAAGCTACCATATTTTTTGCTCCATAAGACGCACCTGACCTTAAGACGCACCTAATTTTTAGAGGAGGAACACAGGAAAAATATTCTGAACCAAATAGTGTAATAAAATATTTAATAAACTATAACAGAATAACATTTGAACCATGTAAAGTGAACAGCAGTCAACAGTGGCATTAAGAACCATTACCACTGTCATTAACAAATGGAGAGACTTAAAGCTTTGTGTACTCTAGTTTATGTACCATAAATTTGTGTACCATAAATTTAAGTCAAGTACATATAGACCATTATCAGCCAGTGATAAGACCTATACCGCATTACCTATATTTTACATTTCCTTTCATCCACCTCCTCCCTGTGCTTATAGAAATGTCTCAAAGACAGATGAGATTGTTGTGCAACTGTGCCTAGCTACAGCCAGCAGTGTAGATGGCAGAATGGTGAGGTGTAATGTTGCTGCCACAAGAAGCAGCCTCTGGTGCCAGTTCAGAGGCCTCCCAGCATGATGGTGAGAGGCTTCTGGGTGATGGTGCCTGAACCCTTTTTTATAGTATTTGCTCTATAAGATGCACACAGTTTCTCCCCCACTTTTTTGGGGGGGGAAAGCTGCGTCTTATGCAGCAAAAAATACGGTACATCCACACATGTGCATGGATACATACCAAGCATGGAAGGTGATAGTCTGGACAAACACAAACAACCAATTTAAAGCTGCAGCTGTAATAGGGTTGGGCAGTTTAGCAGTTTGGGGCAAACCCAGCAATTTATGCACAAAACATAGCAATTTTGCACTAAATGATACAAGAATATGGAATGCGAGAAAAAATTCTTCACTATCTTCGCCTGTGAGGACGACAGTGTTGCAGTTCCTTGTTCTTGTGTGGGGATGGGACAAGGGAGGATTTACGTTCCTGTCCTATTATTAACCAGCCCCCTCACTCTTGCTTAACTTCCAAAACCAGAAGAGACTGGATGTGTTCAAAATGACTAGAAAACTCTCTGCTTTCAGTCATTTGTGTATTTATATTTGTATTGCATTTTTAAGCTAAATGTTCTGATACGGTACTTTTGTACATGCAGAATAACATATTTTGTGAATGCAGAATGCAGCTGATTTGTTTTTATTGTCTTAATTGTTCAGGGGGAAAAACAAAATGCCCATGTACATAATAAAACTGGAAAAGAAAGTCTGACAAATGACATAATTAGGAGCATTGGGCTGTTTTCTTACCAGCCATAATAGCTGTATATTAAAATAATTTGTCTTTCCATGTATTAGATACAAAATGTTAAGACATTTGAAATAATTCCTCTAAAACGTATATTCTATGCATACCTTTAGGTCTGCCAGTGGATGTTTGTTCGTTTTTAAAGTTTGCATGTGATTGAAAACAAATAAATATAAATATTTTCACTACAATATTTTGTTCTGATCTGGAAAGTACTTAAGGTCAGCACATATTTTAAGTGCTGAAGCCTATTACAATCAACAGGCTGCTAAAGCATGCCTAACTCTGTGTTGGATTGTGGCCCAGGTTTGTTTGTTTGCTTGCTTGCTTGTTTCAGTGTTTATTTTCTAAGTGACTTCATGGCTTTGAACTTGAACACAGTGAGGTCAAATATAATCATGTTAACTGGCAGTGATCTGAATCATAAGTTATACCTTTGGACTAATCTTGATTTTCACTGCACCATTTTATTACTTTTCCTGCATGTTTTGCAGGGCCACTTTAGTCAGAGGGCAAAGTGGGCATTTGCCCAGGGCCCACTAACTCTGTTGGGGCCCACATGAAGAGGGAGATGATGATGATGATGATGATGATGATGATGATGATGATGATGATGATGATGATGATGATGATGATGATGATTTGGTCCTCCGTGATGGTGCTGTGCAACCTGTGCTGCCCACTGCTTGCTAGGCCTTTGAAGTCTTGTGTGTGCTGAGGTCATGTGACAGGACCATGATGTGTGACCTCGTTCTGTTTGAGTACTAGCTGCCTAGAGTGGTCGCAATGACCAGATAGGCGGGGTATAAATTGAATGAATTGACAGGTCTCAAAGTCAACCTAGGGAATTGTTCATTGCAATTCCGTGGATAAGTTGTTACAGGATCAGATTTAGTAAGCAACATGTAACAAAGGAGCACAGCTGAGTTAATTGAGGCAGCTGTGGGACAACCAATTTGATTGGAGAAACCAAGAATAAAACTAGCCAAGCTTGCAGAGACAAACTGTTGGGTAGTTTGGGTAGTTGGATAGTTTGGGTGGTTGTACTGTTGTGTTGCTGGTGATTGTGTTGCTGAGAACTGTATTTACTGCATCGCTGGATGAAGACTTGCTGCATTGCAAGGAGAAGATCCTGGGAGAAGACTATCTCCGTGGTGAGAGGAGAAGACTTCGTGGATGCTGGACTATTTACATTGGTAACAATCTTTGGTTACTGAAAACTGTAATTTACCATTGCTAACTGAAGAACTACTGTGAATGACCAGGACTGTATAAAGACCAAGAGAAGCTGTATTTACCCCTGTATATATGGACTTTAATGTAAATAATATTTTGAACACCACAACAGTGTCTGTTTGGTTTAATCTCTGGGCAGTTCACTTCACCATTACGCCCCTGGCGTAGTCTGGTAACGCAGCACCTCTGTCAATTGGTTATGGGCCCAGACAGCGCACCAGACTGCATCCAGGTATAAATTTAAGAAGTTATTGAAGAAACTGCTGAACAGAGAGAGCCAAGTAGTGTGGGCTACAGTCTGTGGTGAAAATGGCCAACGAAATGTCTATGGCTGGACTGTGCATAAAAAAGTTGAATGGGGAAAATTATGCAACTTGGCAGCAGAAGGTTCAGTTGCTATTGCAAAAGGAAGCATTATGGGACATTGTAGAAAATCCCCCAGCAGTCCTAAATGAGAGGAAAAAGAAACTAAATGCAAAAGCTCTGGCTATTATTGGGTTAACTCTAGAAGACCGTCTTCTTATCCACCTGAGAGGCCAAAACTCAGCAAAGAAGGCATGGGAGGATTTAAGGAGACTCTTCGTAAGAGATAACGTTGGAAGCCAGATACAAATTGCCAGGAAACTTTTTCGAACTAGACTGAAAGCTGGAGGGTGTATGCTTCAACATTTAGAGGCAATGAAGTCAATGTTGATGGACTTACGGGAAAAGAACATCACATTTACAGAAATACAAGAAGCATTTATTATTCTGTCTTCATTAGATGAGTCATATGATCAGCTGGTGACCAATTTAGAAATTCTTCCTCAAGCAGAGCTAACAGTAATTAATATAACGAGCAAACTGTTGGAAGAGGAACAAAAGAGAAAAGATAACAAACAGCTCCGAGACTCCAAACTCACTAATCAACGTGATAAGCTGAAAGAAAGTGAGGAGGAGGGGGACACAGCTGCAAGCATTCATTCTGGAAAACGCTGTTTTTCCTGTGGCTCAAGAAAACATCTGATGAAAGACTGTAAATTTAAGAAAGGAAAAGAAAAACAAACCAGACGCAAGAGAGAAACACTAAGCCTGACTGAGGAAATTTATAACTCTGAACAGGGTGAAGAGTGGATTGTCGACTCAGGAGCAACTGCCAGCATGTGTAAGAGCAAACAGCTAATATTTAACTACCAACCTGTATCCAACCAACAAGTATGCTTAGCAAATGGTGTTAGTGCTAAGGTACTGGGAAAAGGTAAAGTGAAATTACCTCATATTGCTAGACCAATAGATGTTTTACATGTTCCAAATTTGAAGCATAATTTACTTTCTGTGAGTTCATTAGCAAAGAATGGGTTTGTTAGCACTTTCTATGAGAGTAAATGTATAATAACTAGCAAGAACAATGAAAAATTGAATTGCTATGCTAGAAATAATTTATATAGACTAAACTGTACTAAGGCTAACAATGTCTATGAGAACAAATGTATACACAAAGATTGTATTTATTTATGGCATCAAAGACTTGGACATGCAAACTACAAAACACTTAGAAAAACAATTGAAAACTCAGTAGGAGTTAATCTAAAACAATGTAATGAATATGTGAATTGTCAAGCATGCCAATTAGCCAAGAGTAAGAAAGCTCCTATAATGAAACATAGTGATGTACAAGTGAAAAATATATTAGATTTGGTGTCAATTGATGTAATTGGACCCAAAAGTGCATCATTAGGAGGAGCTAGATACATTCTCTCTATCCAAGACCAAAAGTCCAGGTTTGGATACTGTTATCTTATGAAAGATAAAAGTGCAGTACATGTAGAGTTTGAAAAATGGCTCAAATTTGTAGAGCGTAAAACAGGGAAAAAGGTTAAGGTGGTACAAACTGACAATGGAACAGAGTTTACAAATGCCAAATTTCAAGCAATATTAAAGAAAAATGGCATTACTCACAGGAGAGCCGCTCCCTATACACCTACTCAGAATGCCTTTATTGAAAGAAGGGGCCAAACTCTGCAGAACATGGCTGAGGCAATGATTAGGGGGAGTAATCTATCAGAGAAATATTGGGGTGAAGCTACACTTTGTGCGAATTTTTATATTAATATTCTTTGGCACAGTGGAATAAACAACATACCCTACACAGTTTGGACTGGGAGAAAACCAAATTTAAAATTTTTACATGTATTTGGATCTCCTGCATGGGTTCACATCCCAAAAGAAATAAGGAGAAAAGGAGAGAAGAAAGCCAGACTGATGTATTTCCTTGGATATCAACAAAATAGGAGAGCATTTAGGTTTGGGTTGCCAAATACCAACAAACTTGTAATAAGTAGCAGTGCTTCTTTTAATGAGCACAGTAACTGGGACAAAATATGCAAACCCCCAGAAACAATAATTAAATTGCATGAAAGGAATGAAAGTAGTGAAGATAGTGCAGATGAAAGTGACTCACAAACAGAGCAAGAAATTAAAGGAGAGGTAGAACCTGAGGAAATGCAATCAGATAAAGAAATTCCATCCAACTCAGAAAGGAGAGAAACTCTAGAGGAGGACAGAGAATTACCTAGGAGGTCTAGCAGAGAGAGAAAAACTCCAGACAGGTACAAGCCTGAGACCTATTACTGTCTCAATGTGGCTGAACCAGAGACATATGATGACATATGTAATATGCCTGAGAAAGAACAAATAAAATGGAAAGAGGCAATGGAGAAGGAGTTAAATTCATTAAAACAACTGAAAGTTTATGAGGAGGTGAAACTGCCTGAAAAATCAAAAATAATTGGTTCCAGATGGGTATTTAAAAGGAAGGTGGATGCCGATGGTAATGTGAGGTATAGAGCAAGGTTAGTGGCAAAAGGATATGCACAAACTTCAAACGACTATGATCAAGTTTTTGCACCGGCTCTAAGACCAGAGACATTGAGATTTGCTTTAACCTATGCAGCCAAGCATAATCTCATGACCAGGCATGTTGATATAGAAACAGCCTATTTATATGCTGACCTGAAACACATAATTTATATGGAAATTCCACCAGGAATTGAAAGTGAAGGTAAATGCTGGATATTGAAAAAAAGTCTATATGGTCTCAGACAAAGTGGCCATGAATGGAACCAACATTTAACTAAAACTTTAAAAGATAATGGTTTTGTGCAAGGAAAGGCTGACCCTTGTTTATTCATAAATGAGAGAACACAAGCTATAATATTAGTATTTGTGGATGATTTAGCCATATTCACCAAAGATAAGAAAGAGGCTGAAGAAATAATCCAAATGTTAAAGAAACATTACAAATTGAGAGATTTAGGAGAAATAAGTAACTACTTAGGAGTAGAAATAGAAAGAAGTAAGAAAGGATTTAAAATAGCCCAAAAGAGCAAAATATTAAAACTCCTAAAACAGTATAAGATGGAGGATTGTAAAGGTGCAGCAACTCCAATGAACATAGAGTTCGAGAAAGAAGATATTAGTGGCCCAGATTGTGATATTGATGTATATAGATCACTGGTAGGCAGCTTACTATATTTGAGCAGATGGTCAAGGCCAGACATCTCTATAGCTGTAAACCTGCTATCTAGGAACGTGAGCAAGCCGAATGAAAGGCACATGCAATCAGCAAAAAGAGTACTTAGGTATTTAAAGGAAGCACAAAATAAAAAGCTAAATTTAGAACCAGTGGGAGAACTGTCTATCACTGCTTATGCCGATGCAAATTATGGTAGTGATTTAACAACCAGACGATCAACATCAGGCATGACTGTACATTTGGGAGAAAGTTTGATAAGCTGGAAGACAGCTAGACAGAAATTTATATCGTTGTCTTCTGCCGAATCTGAGTATGCAGCATTATCTGAATTGTGTACAGATCTAGTATTCTATAAACAATTGGCACAAGATCTGGGTGTGAATATAAAATCACAAATAAAGGTTTTTAAAGATAATCAAGCTGCCATACAAATGGCAAACTCACCAAATGTAAAAAGCAGATCTAAACACACAGATATCAGGTACCAAAATGTAAAGCAAAGTATAGAAAATGGTTTAATTGAACTGGTATACTGTGGAACAGAAAATAACAAAGCTGATTGTTTAACAAAAGTATTGGGGCCAACTAAACATAACAAAGCATGTGAAATGTTGGGAATGATATAAAGTATGTATGTGAATGTAAAAAAGAACTCTGTATATGTTCAAGGTGATGTACAATGTATGTAACAGAATTGCTATAAACAATTGGAGGAGATTGACAGGTCTCAAAGTCAACCTAGGGAATTGTTCATTGCAATTCCGTGGATAAGTTGTTACAGGATCAGATTTAGTAAGCAACATGTAACAAAGGAGCACAGCTGAGTTAATTGAGGCAGCTGTGGGACAACCAATTTGATTGGAGAAACCAAGAATAAAACTAGCCAAGCTTGCAGAGACAAACTGTTGGGTAGTTTGGGTAGTTGGGCTGTTGGATAGTTTGGGTGGTTGTACTGTTGTGTTGCTGGTGATTGTGTTGCTGAGAACTGTATTTACTGCATCGCTGGATGAGGACTTGCTGCATTGCAAGGAGAAGATCCTGGGAGAAGACTATCTCCGTGGTGAGAGGAGAAGACTTCGTGGATGCTGGACTATTTACATTGGTAACAATCTTTGGTTACTGAAAACTGTAATTTACCATTGCTAACTGAAGAACTACTGTGAATGACCAGGACTGTATAAAGACCAAGAGAAGCTGTATTTACCCCTGTATATATGGACTTTAATGTAAATAATATTTTCAACACCACAACAGTGTCTGTTTGGCTTAATCTCTGGGCAGTTCACTTCACCATTACACCCCTGGCGTAGTCTGGTAACGCAGCACCTCTGTCAATGAATGAATGAATGAATGAATGAATGAATGAATAAATAAATAAATAAATAAATAAATAAATACTGACAGCGTGCACAGCTTTTTATCCCACTGAGGACCCCAGCCTAGCAGAGCTGACAGTGGCAAGAATAGGATTGAAAGGCTGTTTTGGGGGCAAACATGGCAGAGAGAACATGCTTTAAGGGCTAGGATGACAGAGAGAGGCTCTTAGAGGGCTGAAATGGTACAGGGATGCTGTTTTGGGTCTAAGATGGCACAGGCACACTATTTAGAGGCACAGATAGCACTGGCTTGATGTACAAGGTTTATGCACTTATTGCGCATTTGCATGATACACAAATTTTCTGCATTAACTGCTTATTGGTACGGTATACTAAGTTTATACATTGAAATGGTGTGTTTGTAAAATTCTCTTTCTGTCAGAGGAGAATATCTTATCTGCCAGTATTGATGAATTCTTGGAGCCAGGCCTGTGGGAGTTGTTCTCCCCACACACACACATTTACATTGTTCATGTTGTGTGACCTATTTAGGGAGGAGCAAGGCGGCCCCAACTATTATACTTTTTGCCCAGGGACCACCAGAGCCTGGAATTGGCCCTGATGTTATGTGTGAATGTTGATGCATACCTGCTGAGTATGATCCAGAAATGCCAAAAAAAAGGTTGCCATTGGCACTGCACATCAACATTTATTATTGATGATTCTCAAGTGTACTCCATAAATGCACCTAGAGATAGACACAAAATAGGTATTTACATATAGGCTTTATTGTTGGTGGTTTTGCTTGACTCCATAATACTCCTTCTCACCCAACTTGTTGGTAATAAAAAATATGTACCAATTCAGAGATGCTGTAGTATTATTTTCAGTTCACATGATGGTGTGATGGATCTACATAGATATAGCTATAGCTAAGCATTATAGGCATTGGTGGTGATCTCAAAAATGTGATCAATAAATCACATGTCATGACTTAAGCAGAGTTCTTGAATGGAAAGAATCTGATCTCAAGACCTGTAATAATTAAATTAGGTTAAATAGCCTGAATCGATCTGGTAGTCGTAATCAGAATAGACCTACCGTATTTTTCGCACCATAAGACACACTTTCCCCCCCACAAACAGGGGGGTGGAAAGTCTGTGCGTCTTATGGAGCGAAGAAAACAGATTCTATTTTCCTGTTTTCTTCTCCTAAAAAATTGGTGCGTCTTATGGAGCAAAAAATACGGTATTTGAGTAAATAGTGTTTACAAAAGTATTCACTCATGACTCAGAAATTATAACATAAGTAAAACCAAAATAAAACCAGTGGCTCCTTAAGGACAAACAGATTTATTTGGGTGCAAGCTTTTTCAGATTATAATGCACTTCCTTAGACACAAATTGAACAGATTATCTGTATCTGATGAAATGAGTTGCAGTCTACTAAGGTTTGGACTGGAATAAATCTGTTAGGCCACTATACTATTGCTAGCCCAGCCACAGTAAACTTATTGAATCAATTGATGAATCATAAGTCCACACATAGGTGCATACCACTGTGTCAATGGGTCTACTCTAGTTGGGACTAGCAACAGGATACTGGCCTCAGATGTTAAGGGCAATACCTTTTTCGAAAAATCTTGCTTTATTTTTGGTAAATACACTGAAACAGCTATTTCTTTGAACATGGCTTTCAGAACTGCTGCATTCAACAGTTGATTCAAATGAGTCTGTTCTAGATTAGACTTGCAGTAGATTTAGGATTTAGCCCATTATGTTGTTGTCATTTTGCTGTTTATGCTGTGTGTTTAAATCTAAATTGACCATATAACTGAAACAAAATTTGATATTTTTACCATAATCTTTTACCATAGTCAATGCAGTACGCTCCCCAAATAATTACTGAACCACCTAATCAGCATCCTATTCAGCAAAGAAAAATCGAGAAAAAATGATGATTTTAGGATATGTATCCATAATATATGTGCTTCCCATAATTTTGCTTAACCACTGAATTAGAAAGACAGAACTTGTACTCAAAGGCAGCATATGGACTAAGTGTGACCTAAATACTTAAAGATGGTGGACAAAATCTCTCCGCCCTGCCCCTTCCATCAAGAATCACTGGTATGTTTGTCCTTTTAAGTATTTTATCTTTTATACTTTTAAAGGAAATATTCCTGAGGTTCTCTTTTTTATCTTTTTGTGCCAGAAGAAGTGACTTTGAGGGGGTCAACAGAAGTTCATTAGTACAGATGAATTGGTAGCTTTGCTTAATCATACTAACTGAAGCACAGAAGTGATGTGTTCTTTTATTTAAATGTCAGAATAGTAATGCCTGAATATGTGATTTCAAAAAGCCTTCCACTGATAGCTTGTCATACAAAAACGGTGTTACAGAAATTTGTGAGACTGTTCCCTTTTATAGCAGCCTCACTTCTAAGATTTGAGTCAGATTATAGAGTTTATTCTCTCTTTGAAATCTTTCTACGCAAGTCTTTTCTTCATTCCTTCTGCTACTCCTTTTCCAAAGCTAGTATCTCTCAGTCACTGCCTCTCTATACTTCTTGCTGGATATCTCTATTTAGAAATCCTAAATATGAGGGGGCATTTTTATTTGAAAATACAGATGTACCTGTGGCTTTTAGAAAATCCTTGAGGCCTGTCTTGTCAGTAACAAATTTTACAAAGAGTTGGATTTCATCCAAGGGATCATTGGACCTCCATCAAGAATTTCTGATAAAGTGATTCCAGCAGCAATGTGGTGAATGAAGAGTTAAGATTTGTAGAGAGGGCAATCTGCCTCCAAGACTGAGCGTTAAAAGACCCCTTGGTTGCTTTTACAGTTGAGATAGCTAGCTGTAGTTAAGGCTTTAGGGCTCAGTTGTGTGTGATACTAAAAGAAAGAATTTAAGTTCCTTCATAAGAGGTTTTGGTAAAAGCCAAAGAACACCAGCAAATTTCCTTATACCCAAAATGACTCTGTGTCATTTGCTTCCCAAAAGAAGCTCAGTAGACTCTCTCTTGTATGTATGGAAGTTCTCTACATCTTCCTACTCGCATCTCTTAATCAAAACAAGTGGCTTGTGGTTCAGGAAGGAGGGATGGGAAATATGATGGCTAAAGGGGATTTTTCAGTCCCGCTGTCCATGAGCTGTGATTTCCTGGTGATTGCTATAATCAACATGAGATTTCTTCATTTGTATAATCCTCAAAATTGTGCTGGAAGCTTGAGTCATAGACAAATGTTGAGACAGAATCGAGAGCTGGGCAACTGTCAAAAGGAAGTGCTACAGAGGATAAGCCACAAGTGAGAGCCAGCAGAATGCTAGGTCCTGGCTTCTTCTGAAGACAGGATCTAGCATTAAGATGGAGTTGTAAGACCTAGGAATACAACAGTTGGCTGTGGAAAGCCACAGCCTAAAGTGAAGATGGGCATGAATCAGAAAAATAGTGATTTGTTTTGATTCATGGTTTGTCAAGGTAATGAATGATGAATAATGTATTTATGTTTTTTTTCTGACGAATTGACAAATCAATTTGTTGATTAATTTTTGCCTTTGAAACCCTATAAGTTCCCCCCCCCCCCAAACATCTAGAGACACTGAAATGGCAGGGCAGCTTCATCTGGCTCTCCTCTACAAGCCTTGCAGGTTTGGTGAAGTATGGGTTTCTGACGTCCAAGTTATACACCCACAAAGATGACCTCCCAGGAAATTTTTCCCCAGGCACCTAGAAGCACCAAAATGACAGGGAAGCTTCTACTGACTCTCCTCTACAATCTCTCCAAGTTTGGTGAAGATTGGGTTTCAGACATCCATGTTATACACCCACAAAGTGGGTCTTCCCCAGGAAAGTGCCCTTTAGCAGCTGCCTTGTGGAAACCCAAACTTGGAGGGATTGTAGAGAAGAGTCAGGGGACAATTCTCTGCCGTTTTGTGTCTCTAGGCGCTGGGGGGCTCTGTTTTATAGCCCAGAGAATTAACAAATACAAAATTGCTAAAAGTCCATTGATTCCTTATTCATTGGGGACATTGATTTTAATGAACATGAATTGACAAACTAGCAATTTTTGAATGAATTTGGTGATTCGTTTTTTTTAATTCGTGCCCATCTCTAGCCTAAACAGTCAACCTTTCATAGCTCTTGCTGCCTAGGCAAGCCAATAACTAACCTCAGTGAAGGAAGCCAAGCCACTGCTCTGAAAACTGTCACTGCCCATAGCCATGCTTCAAAGAGTAGCCCCTCCCACCAGCTTACTACAGGGGGAAGCTCCCTATGGAGGTGGTGAATTCTTATGCTAGCCCTGGAGGGTCCTGACAGTCTGTAGAAAAACAAGTGCCTTGACAGCATAATTGGCATGAAGCAGGCATAAATTGCTACCCAGTCTCCTCAAGCAAGCAAAAATTGCTCCCATTGTCCATACACATATTAAGATTTGCTGAGATTTGCTAAAACTATATTCTTTTAAACAAGAGCATATTTAAAGCTGCTTGGACAGAGAAAGCAACAGATTTTGAGTAGCACACCTATTGCAGCAAACCGGTACATTTTTCCGATTGACTTATTGATGTAGAAGACGTGGCCCTAGTAATTCCAGTTGTTAATCAAAAAAGTAATTTATGTAGTTGGAGCATCAGGAAAAAAAGATCAATGTGCTCTTTTATGTTTTTTCACTTCAGTTACTCTCTCTTATTAGCATGAACACTGAACATTTATTTTAGCTCTAGCAATGAGCATTTATTTTCCTGTAAACAGTACTACTCTGGCAACAAATCAATGTGGAAATATAGAAAATAATTTAAGTTCTTATTTGAGTTCCTTGTTGAGTGATGAAACAATACTTTTAAAAATGTGTAGTGAGAGAAGCATTCTGTTGTGGCAATAAACAAGCATAAACATTATTTTTGTATAACAAACCCTTGTCTAAAAACATGAACTTTGGGGATTTATTTCCCACTTTCAGAATGTTTCAGTAGTAGAGAGGAAAATATATATTAAAGTAAAGCTGTAAGTCAGCCCCAGAAAATACAGATATGATTGGTTTGTTTAATGTGTATCAACATTAACAGAGCATAATGATTTGCTTCACGTAATACTGGCACTGCCCAAGACCCTAAATCTAATGTGTGTTTGGCTAGATTTTAGCCACAAATGTCTGCTTGGTGAAATTGATGGCAATTTTGTTTTTGTTCTGTGACTATTAGAGTTAACAGATGGTACGGTGGTCTATTGAATTTTTCAGGTTTGCAGCCATATCTTTAACCCCTCTCTTATTTAGTTTCTGATGCGACACCTTCCCAGGTCCCATGGTTTCTATAAAATCCCTTTTAACATTCCTTATCCATGAAGAGAGAACCAGCAAAGCATAAAGAACACAGAAAAAAAAATCCATCAACACATTTCTTTAGTATCACTGTCCTAAAACACTGGGGTTGCATAGTTCTGATTCAATGGTGGTCTATGATTACAGGCTACAGCAATCAGTCACACAAATATACCTCTTCATCTCGCTTGTCCCTCTCCATATCGTGAGCCCTCTTTATCCATTCAGTATTTGTGTGGGCTAAACGTGTGAAGAAGGAGAGTGAGCTAGGTATCTCTGGCCAAGAGTCATTTCTTAAGAGGGGAGACTTGACACTACATGAAGGATTGATTGATAATATTTATAACCCTTTTTCTCCTCAAAAAAGTCCAGACTCAGAGATGAATCCAGGAATACTACCAGGCTGCAGGGGACGTGCCATCCCATCCAGCACAGGTTGCATCCCCGTTCCCAGATCTACCTTTCGACTGACCAAGAGCGCCTCTGTCTTGTCTGGATTAAATTTCAGTTTATTCACCCTCATCCAGGGTGAATGATCTAGAGCTGAAACAGCTTCCTCAGATTTAGATGGCAAGGAGAGATAGAGTGAAGTGTCATCTACATACTGGTGACAGTGATCCCCCAACATCTGGACAATCTCTCCCAGCAATTTCATGTAGCTATTAAATAACATAGGAGACAAAACAGAACTCTGAGGGATCCCATAGGCCAGTGTGTCAAACAGGAGTCGTTCCCCCCCCCCCCAGCACCACCTTTTCTGCTTTATTTTTGAAATCTCTCATATCTCTTCAATTTGGGATGTGGTTCGTAACTGAACCTGAAGCAGACATGTAGTGGGATAATTGGGAATTATGAATTTTTTTTGTTGATATCTGCTCAGATTTACATTAGTCTTCGCACAGCCGCCCCGAGTAGACATGGTCTAGAGGGGCGGGGTAAAAATCAAATAAATAAATAAATAAATAAATAAATAAATAAATATTAGAGATCTGGCAATGAAAATAAATGTCAGGATTGACTTGAGAATGGTAAACAATGTTGGTAATGAAGTTTTTTTCACAAAATGTAAAGAAAAGAAATCCTTGCTGAAATGATCCATTTCACACCTCCTGAGATCTGTTGTGAGACAAAGCACTTGTGAGAAATGCATGCATTTGCAATGTTTGTTTCCGAAAATAAAATGAAATAAACCATACCAGTAAAAAAAAGAAGATAAAAATGCACACAACTGAAAAATATATTCATGCTTTAGTACGTGAGGGAAATGCATGCATTTTTAAAAGTGCATAAATGATGCATCATACAGAAAGCATGAGGAAAATGCCTGCAGATTCCCATGCAATATTATATGATCACACTATGGAAATGCAGATACAACTGAAAGAAATCCAAGGAAATCACAGCAGGGGAAATTAGCACCAGTTGCAATTTAGGACAAAACAAAGCTAATACTATAGGAAAAGAGGAAAGCACCAAAACAAAAGAAACTTGAAAGCCAATATCAATGCTGGAAACTCCTGTTGCAGAGCTGCGGGGAAGGAAGGAAACTGGTAGGGGTGTTGCCTACATGGTGAAGGCCTACCATGCGCTTGGAACTAATTGTGACGCATAGTGCTCCCTATCCCAGTTTACAGCAGTTTGCTCTCTCTCTCTTCATAGCTCCCCACCAAAACCAGAAACATATAAATACGTGCACATACACAAGAACAAATCAGTTCTGGTCACCTCCAAACCAGGTTCCCGAACTGCAGAGCAAATATTCAGATACAGATTGGACAAGATGGTATTTCACACCTCTACTTTCAAATCATCCCTTTAAATTTTTTTAAAATATATTTGTTATTTCTATAACACACTCATACATACAAAACAAACAAAACATATAAAACAATCAAAAGACATATAAAACAAACAAACAAACAAAAAACCCTAAACCACAGCCTGAAGACACTAGAAACTGTTTTCAGTTTATAGTCCCCTCTGCCTTTAGGAAAGCCTGCTCAAAAACACCAACCCATCACATATCACAAAAGTCCCAGGATGGTTAAAATATGTTAAAAGAGTTTGCTCAGTGTTTGTCCCTGTATATATAGAGCATCTGAAATGCTGTAGTTTGGGGATTGAGGCAAATTGTTCACAGGGAGATCAGTTAACATGGCCATCTCCATATGGATTCAGATGAAGAATTGTATCTTTTTCTTTATGTGTAGGGAACAGAATATAGCTTTTTCAGGAAGCTCATCATCTTCTTGTCATGCAGTTTAAAAGACAAGTAGATACTGCTGCTTTCCACATTTCCATCTGCTTCTATGTGACTTTTCTGAATGACATCCCCCTGTTATGTTTGCCAAATTGAACAAACTCTTCAAATGAGGACATGAACTGCTGCTGGATTTAACTTCACCGACTTGCTTACCATCCAAGCCCATTACTGAATCCTAGTTCTGGTGAGGAGAGACCATGAAAAATATATAGGCCAGGATCCAAAGAACCGTGAAATTGCTTCTCTGAGCCCAAGGGGGGCTTTAGACTTGTGATTCTCAAACAACCACTTGCCTTGCCAGATCAGAAGCTGCTTCTGAAATGGAGGCACATTTTAAATGCTGTGTGTGATATGACACGGGGAGCCCACAACTTGAAAAAAATATAAGCCAGAAATTCTACATGGCTAGTAAACATGAGTTATAAAGTTCAACTTCTTTCCTTGTGAGAAGAAGGGTATGATCCTGGCTGCCTTCTAAGCAGGTTTTTTTTTTTTTTGGTTTTTCTTTTCTTTTTCATATTTGTCACCCTGTAAGCAAAAGTGTCAATTCCATTTCAGAAGCTCTGGTAGGTATAACATGGCTTCCTGCAATTTTTATGATGTCTTAGCTTCTGTAACTTAAAAAAAGAAAAAAAAATCACAGGTTTGAATGCAGGATCAGACATTATTTAGCCTTCTTCCTGAGAACTGTAACTCTTTGTGATCTCAGTGGTGCCATCAAGGAGAAATCTTGTTCCACCATCGGGAGGCTTGCCAAATCCATTGGTACCTATAATTAATTAGGGACATTTTGTGTGTGTCTGGTTAGACAAGGTCAAATGCAGCAAGAGGTATATGGGATTAGCAAAGGGGAAGAGCTCAGTTTACTTATGTAGCTCCGCCCATTCTCTGTCAAGCACAGACTAGCTAGATACAGTGGTGCTCCGCTTAACGATTACCCCATATAACGATGAATCCGCTTCACAATAATGTTTTTGCAGTCGCTTTTGCGATTGCAAAACGATGTTTGAATGGGGTTTTTTCACTTAGCGACGATCGGTTCCCTGCTTCGGGAACTGATTTTTTGCTTTACGATGATTTTCCAACAGCTGATCATCGGGTTTCAAAATCCCCCCCCCCCCGCTGTTTTTAGGACTGATTTTTCGCTCTACAGGCACCGGAAAATGGCCGCCCTATGGAGGATCTTCACTGGACGATTAGGTATTTCGCCCATTGGAACGTATTAACCGGTTTTTAATGCGTTTCAATGGATTTTTTTATTTCATTTGATGACGATTTCGCTCTACAGCGATTTCGCTTGAATGAATTAACGTCATCAAGCGAGGCACCACTGTACAAACATTTCTGCTTGATTCCACGCTTAAAGGTAAAGGTTCCCCTTGACAATTTGTCCAGTCGTGTCCGACTCTAGGGGGCGGTGCTCATCTCTGTTTCTAACCTATAGAGCTAGTGTTTGTCTGAAGACAGTCTTCCATGGTCATGTGGCCAGCCCAACTAGACACAGAACGCCGTTACCTTCCCACCGTGGTATGAAGATGGATTCAGATGCTTACATGAAATCTTTCCAAGACCTCAGGTCCCACCACAGGGCGTTCGATGCCCCTTAAGGTTAAAGAAGTTTCCTCTGATGTTGTGAAAAGCTGGAGCTCAAGGTAACAAACATTTACAGATGCATACTGTATATGTTTGTGCAAACTGACAAGATGTGCATGATAATACCAGCAGTTCTGTCATGAGAAGCTTCAATGACATTGTAGAGGGACCCTTTGACAATTATAGTATGTACGAGTAATTTTTTTCCAGCCATTTCCTTTTTTTAAAAAATGAGAGAAATAATAGTTGTATAACAAATTAAGAGAAAATTATGCTCTGATAAGACTGACATTGTACTTTTTGACCCAGGCTGGCAACAACACAGTCTCAGTTGTTGCAGGTGTCTTTGTTTGTGATCCCTGCAGAGAGAGTAAGCATAAACATCCTTCCCTGTGGTTTCTTTCTCATTTATATAGAAGTCTGAACAATTTGTTAATCACAAGATATTATTTAATCAGCAGGGCAAATAGTATGTGGGTGTCAAAAAGTATTTCTAAATAACACATAATTGAGTTGGGAAAAGCAAAGCAAAACAAAATAGAGAAGAGCTGAACTGTTTTTTTTTTTTTTTTAACTTATCACATGTTAGAGCCCAGCTTGAAATGTTCTCAGCTGCGTTCCCAGGAAGCATTTTGGTGTGCAAACCACCAGCTAGACCATATATAACAATAATGATGATGATCTTAAAACTGCAGAGCTGGAAGGGACCCGTTGGATCATCAAGTCCAGCCCCCTGCCAAGGAGGCACAGCGGGGAATCGAACTCCCAGCCTCTGGTTCCTCAGCCAGATGCGTAAACCACAAGCGAGGAGGAAATCCTACGCCATGAAATCTACTCTGTGTGTCTTCCAAGTGTATGCTTAGTTCCTCACTGAGAAATAGGATTTTAAATAGATGGTTGCACGTACCAAATTACTGAACACCTATGGCTAGGTTTAAGTCTGCTGTCCTACCCTCACATTCTGTATCTGTCAAATGTGTCACCCGTCTTTTGGCTACAAAGAGCACAGAAAGTGGCTAACAACATTAAATATATAAGAGGAAAAAAGAGAAGAATTGAAACATAAAAGCATGTCTGTCTTCTTCGAGAAAAAGAAATAAATATTAGACTCACAGGGGAGACCTTGAGCAAATAAGGAGGGTCAACTGGCACTGGCATTGGCATCGTTTCAACGTCAAGTCAAGACATAGTCATATATTAGAGCCTTTGGGGGTTGAGGTTTGTGGCCTACACAGGTTTTAATGCAGTGGTTTTCATATTTTAATTTTGTGCTGTTTAATTCTAAATAGTTTCGATTATTCTATGTTTTTTTTTAAAAATTATACAGCTTTGTAACCCACCCTGAGACCGTATGGTATAGGGTGCCTGTAAATGTATAAATAAATTAATAAACAAACAAACATGTTTATGAGCCAGAAATATGTCTGGAGAAAATTGTACTTGCCTGTTGGCCGAAGGCGAAGGTAGAACTTGCTGGCTTCTCTTGAGAAAGAATTCCTGAGCCTTGAGAAGGCCACTGAAGATTTGAAAAATACCTCCCTTGTTCCTGCTAAATGTGAAGGGAGAGGAAGATATCTCTCTCCTTAAGATCTTCAGCTCTGAGCAGGTTCATATGGGGAAATGCAGTCTTTTCAACTACCTTGTCTCATTCACACCGATCATAATAAATGATGTTTTTGAACGGTGCACAGAAATGAACCAACAGCAAAGTAAGCTGTCATAACTAAAGGGTCACTTGCTTTTCATAACTAAGTCCAGTCCACAGTTGAGCTGCAGCGTTTTGGAACAGCACATAGGTCTGGACATATTTCAAAAGTAAATTCAAGCAGATTTTGTTACTGCTTCAGAGTTTTTAGTTTTGGTTGAAAAACCTCTAGCTGTTCAGCAGAAGACCAGGGATTTACAGAGCAGAAAAAGCCTCAAGTTTCCCCAGAGTAAACCACCCCTTATTGTCTCATCAACTGACATTTACAGTCTCAATAACTCACTCTGAGACATTGGTAAGAGAAAGAATAAAATGTTTTCATTTACTCATAGTTCTGAACAGATCAAAAACAGTGTATTGTACAAAATTGACTGCTTTTCAGTAACAGCAGACTACATTCACATAACTGCACTCTAACAGCATAACTGCATACTAGCAGACTACTAACTACTGCCAACAGACTAAAAAGCAAAGAGAAAAAACACTTAAGCAGAGAAGTGTGGCTCTGTTCAAAACCAGAGGCAGAGAAGGAACAATTGGTTACTTCTGGATTGATTGACTGCTGCCCCAGCCCAGAAAGGTCCCTCCCAGCTAAACCTACTGAAGGCATCATACAAGGTTGAAATAACTCACCATATAGCTGTCCAAGTGAGATACAATCAGGGCACTGGTCGCTATGCCAAAATTTGATCATGCTTCTTAAAAAGTCCTATTGAAAAAAAAAGTCGGAATTATTTTTGAGTTAAAGTGCATAAGATTTCACTTGTGAATTTTCTGTACTTTCAGGGCACTCCTTAGTTTGCCTCCAGTAGGTCAGCGCTCCGACTACTTAGATTGTTCCCTATAGAAGTACTTCTTCTGAATTAACTCTGCAAAAAGAAGGTCTCCACATATATCTACTGCAGGGGTGGGCAATTAATTTCTATAGGGGGGCACATGAAAAATCTGAACTGTGTTCAGGGGCCGAACCAACTTTACTTAAAAATAAAATGAAACAGTGATGTTATGATTGTTTTTATTTTAAACCTGTTAATCTTCACAAATACTAAAGAGGTTTTTTTGCTGTATGTTAAAGATAAGCAACTGATCAACTTTAGAGAAAAACCTATAAATAGTTTTAATGTTCAAAACTGTTCGCAGGCCGGACAGGAGCGGCTTGCGGGCCATATGTGGCCCTCGGGCCACACTTTGTCCAGGTCTGATCTACTGTCTAAGTACGTGTGGCTCAGAGAAGGGTTAGTGGCAATATCGATATTTCGTGTGTATATCTCAAAACAATCTTCCAGTCTCTGGATTAATTTAAACACTTTTTAGATGAGGTACATAATGAATTATTACAGTCTTCTACCCCTGGGGCTCCTGTGAGGGACCCCACTGAACTTAGTGGGACACACTTCCTAGTAGGCATGCACTGGATCGGGCTGTTAGACATTCTCATAAAGAGTATGCTCCTTCCCTGCAAATTCATATTTTACAAATAGAATGTGCTGCTGGATTGATAAAGAATCAGAGGTGATTGCAAATCAGATGCACCCAAGAAAATTGTTAACTGATGCTCCTGATCAGATGTCTTCTTAACTACTTCTTTGGCAGCTTTAGGTATTTATATTTTCATTTAAGGATCTAAATGATGCTACAGCTAACCACCCCACCCCGAAATAGCAACAAATACCCAAATAGGTCAAAATAGTTCCATAATTCAAGCAGTCATCTGATACAGATGAGTTTTTAAAGTTTCACAAGCAATCACTCTGAGATAAACAAGTGGTATTTTGTAACTTCAAAAAGAATATATTTGTTGAATGGGATAGCTCTTTAGCTGGGAGTAAACCACAAAGTCTATGAGACTTATAGCTGAATGTGTGTGTGTGTGTGTGTGTGTGTGTGTGTGTGTGTGTGTGTGTGTGTAGTGACTGCATTTAGTTATTTATTATTTCTGTTTGTTATCTCTATGCCCTACCATCACACTATCAGTCAGGGAGAGGTAAGGCTATTTTATAAAATAAGGAAAGAAAAATAATTCCAAAGTTGACAGATATCAGTTAAGTAAAAAACTTGAGTTCTACTCAGTTGTGATTATACTGCTGGGTAGTGTGTGTGTTTTTTATGTGTGGTAACATACTCTCAGGATTTATACTTCGCTAGCCAATGCTTGATCTAAATACATTTCAGGCTTTGTACAATGATGCCTGGCATTGCCTGCACATTCCTTTTCAGTACCAAATGTGTGATATCCCAACCACAGATAGAATACTGAAATATTACACCCACCAATGGGAAGGGGTGGCCAGATGTGGACAGCAGCAAGTAAGAAATGGGATTCGGAGCTTTGAGAGCTTTTTTTAAAAAGTTTAAACTTAAATCACCATAATATAACAATTTGTTACTGCAGAACCAGACTTGCTGGTGCTGCATCTTTATTGTGTTTCCCCAAAAATAAGACAGGGTCTTATATTAATTTTTGCTCCAAAAATGCATTAGGGCTTATTTTCAGGGGATGTTTTAATTTTTTTAACGTACAATAATCTACACTTATTCAAATACAGTCATGTGATCTTCTTCTCGTTGCTGCACAAGGGTGGAGGGCGGGGTTTTGTGGGGAAAAAAGTTGTAAGACTGCAACAAAAATTGCTGATGAGTAGCTTTGTTTCCCTATTGTAGAATAAAGACCTTGGAGAGCCATTGCGGCAAAAGTAAACCTTATTGGATATAATGGATTAGCTAACTTGAATAAATTTGGGAGCCAGTTCTCTGCCAAACCCACTGAGGGCTGCTCCACCACTTTCCTTTAAAGCAGGGCTGTTGAGTGCCTCTTTTAATAGCACAAATGTTGGGTGTTGCTGTGGCTCTGCTGTACTATTAGATGTGGGTGGCATGCTGCTGACTTTAGTGGTGGAGCCACGATGCATGCAGCCATGGATCGTATCTTGCCCACACCTGGCATTGGGATAAATGAAGTAGGGGGAATAAGGAATTCTTGCTAAATTCTCCTGCCTCACTCGGCTGTTGTGACTTGCGAAGACACACCAATGAAGATTTTTCAACCCCAGTGAGATTCCTTTCCTTCAGGCAAGAGTGAAACATGGAGGGTGTTTCTTTCCCCCTGCCCCCCCCCCCGCTTTATCGTGGTCTCCTTAATTTGTGCAGATTGTCTGTCCTTCAAGCCTACAGATTTCCACTTGGATCCTTCTTACCTCAAAAAAGTAATCATCATCATTAGTGCAAGTCCCATTATTCATGTTATAGTCTTATTTGTGATGATGATGATGATGATGATGATGATGGTGGTGGTGGTGGTGGTGGTGGTGGTGGTTTTGGCATAATTTGCATACCTAAAGCCCACTTACTGTATTCTCTTCTCATGCTGAGAGTGGAACTGAAGACCTTACTGTAGATGAGCCTATGGTCTGACCTGGAATATACTTAACCACCACCATATATATTCCTGTTAGGAAATGGCTAACTCTTAAGTTAATAATAAATTGTCATTCACATTCAAGTCAGGCGATTATATTAAAACTCCGCAGGAAAAAAAAAATCCCATTCAAGATTTTTCTTCTTTCCTTCCCCTCTTGTACCTGATGTGAACTTGTGAGTAAAGGAAGCAGCTACCATCAATTTTGTAAACACTCACTTCCTCCGTTACCAATAACACTTTTCTTGCTGTCCATCTCCCACCTCCTCTTAATTTCATCTCAACATCCTCTCTGATTTCTTGGTTTACTGATTCTCAGTGGGATTACAGTGAAAGTCCCAGAACTGTGAAATTCAGGCATCAATTTCCTCCTGATCTGAATGAGAAACGTCTACAGCACTGGCCTGGAACAAGACATCCCAAACACCAACACAACATTTTCAATCTTTTGTGGGGGAAAGAGTTGTAAGACCGCAACAAAAATTGCTGATAAGTAGCTTTGTTTCCCTGTCGTAGAATAAACAACAGAAATTCATTGTGGCACGTTAAAGATTAATGGTCTGAGCCTTTGTGGACTGTAGCTCATTTCCATAGGTATACGGTGCTTTAACAGGGTAAACTGGTGCAGATAAATTTCAAAGGAAATCTTAGTATATTCCATTGGTTTTAACTCCTATGAAGAGGCTCTTACAATTATTTTTACTTATTTCTTAATTACTTTGATTGGCTCTCCTTGAAATACTTCATTTATTCATTTTTCTGTAAACCCATTTATTCTTCTGTTCATTCATTTTCAGTGATTTCATTTGTATCTCACTATTTTTTCCAATAAAGGAACCCCCAGACAGCTCCAGAAACTGTGTATTTCTGGGAATACTGTGTGTGAGGGAGGCAGAGGCTGTGATTAGAAGACACTGTACCCTTAAGGTTGGAAATGTGATTCCCCACTGTACCTCCTGTGAGTACAGCCAACCTACGTGGCCTTGGGACAGCTGCACTGTTCCAGGGTGCCCCCCAGAAGAAGGGACTAAACAATCATTCCTATATATTCTCTACAAGGAAAGTCGCCTTAAGTCAGAATTGACTTGATGGCACATTATTATTATATACATAAGTAGGCACAGAACTGTAATACTGTATTAAACTTTAGGAGGAAAAACCCATTGAAAAAGAATCCACTACAGAAATTGCTGCATTAAACTGCATGACATTTTGTTATTTTATTTCTTTGCTCTGTGTTATTCACGTTTGGCTTAAAAACAGCACATAGAATAGATGCAAAGACTTTGACTCATGTTTTGCAATGTTTTCTCTGAGACCTTTAAACATTTTTCTTTTCCTGAAAGTAGCAGATCAAAAACCTTTGATTAGAGGGAACCCTGTTCCCTGCTTTCCTATGCCCACTCCTGCTCCGACCTTCACGGCGGTTTTCCCTCAGGGGGCTTGATTTGAATGACGAGGTTTCAGATCTTAGAATAGAACATGGATCATTGCCCATGTGATGGGTTACTAATGAAAAGCTCCCTGCACAGACTTCTGTCCTGCCCTTTACTCGATGGGATTAAAAAAAAAAATTAAATAGGAAATGAAATAACTGAAAGGGTGCATAAAGGGCACCACTTTTATGGTGCTTCCTGAAAGATAATGCTGACTCTCATATAGAAAAATATGGCATACTTCGAGTGTAGAAGTGTGGCAAACCCAGACCTACTGGGATCTGCCACACGTTAACTAAGCTGCCACCAACCATTCCCTATAAGAAGTCACACAGACCAGGGATGGATTTTCAACAAATAAAAGAATAAGGTTTATTTAAAACAACACACAGGGAAAATAAAATGATCAGGTAAATAAGATATAGTAACGTGGCTTAGTCTCATTCATACATACACACAGTTTGGTTCACACAGAACCCTTAACTTGAAGCACAGACCCTGAACCTATCAGTTCTGGCTAACCAACAGACACCTGAACCTATCAGGTTGGTACTCTGACACACAGTAGTACCCTGTCTGACACACAGACTCCCACACCAGCTTCTTCTTCCCAGCTGCTGCTTCTTCACATCCCAGTGTCTACTCTTCACCACACAGGCTTCACATATATATACAGTACAGCCCCTCCTTCTGATGTCCCGCCTTCCACTCCCCATAGGATGGAACTTTCCCTCCAAACCCATGACAGACAGGTAACATCAGTGCTGTATGTAACACCTCCCCTCTTTATAAGTTGTTTTGTAGGGGGAAAGCTAAGGTGCTTTTTCCCAAAAAACAACCTGGATAAAACACACAACAACAGTTATACATACCATATCATACTTACTTATACTTACATTCTAAGTTAACCATAGCAATTAGGCATTTAAACATTTACCATATACATTACATCAATTTACCTTTATTCATACAAACCAAGTTCAAAAAACAGGTACATTTAACTTTTTGTCATCAATATATATACATAGTCCATGTTTCTTTCGCCGTCTTCATTCTTCCGGTCTTCTTGACAAGGCGTCAGCAACACAGTTCACTGACCCTCTGACCACCTTCACTTCAAAGTCATAGTCCTGTAGATTTAAAGCCCACCTCATAAGTTTGCTATTGTGGGTTTTCATTGTCTTTAACCATTGCAGTGGTGAATGGTCAGTGCACAGAACAAAATGTCTCCCCCAGATGTAAGGCTTGGCCTTCTGGATCGCGTAGACTATTGCCAGACACTCCTTCTCCACGGTTGCCAAATGTCTCTCACCTTTCTGGAGTTTCCTACTCAGGTAGGACACTGGATGCTGGTCACCATTCTCATCCTCCTGGCAAAGTACTGCTCCTACCCCGCTGTTAGACGCATCGGTGTAGATGATGAACTCCCGGTCGAAGTCTGGAGCACGCAGCACTGGATAGTTGATTAGCGCCTCCTTCAACCTCTGGAACGCCGCCTCACAGTCGCTGGTCCACGGGATGCGGTCATCAGCCTTCTTCCTCGTCAGATCGGTCAGCGGAGCCGCAATCTCGCTAAACCTCGGGATGAACTTTCTGTAGTAGCCCACCAACCCAAGAAATGATTTGACTTTTTTCTTGGTGTTGGGTCTAGGCCAATCACGAACTGCTTCTATTTTGGCCTCTAGGGGTTTTATCACTCCTCCCCCTACCATGTGACCCAAGTATTTTATTTCTGGGCTACCCAGCTGACACTTGCTGGCCTTTACTGTTAGCCCTGCTGCACTTAACCTCTGCAGCACTAACTCCAGGTGTATCAGGTGATCTTCCCAGGTATTACTGAAGATCCCTATGTCGTCAATGTAGGCCACTGTAAAGTCACTGAGCCCTGCCAAGGTCTGGTCCATCAGCCTTTGGAATGTGGCTGGTGCATTTCTGAGACCAAAGCTCAGGACTCGAAACTCATAGAGACCAAAAGGGCTGCAAAAGGCAGTCTTTTCTTGATCCCTGGGATCAATTCTTAATTGCCAATATCCCTTTACCAGGTCCAATGATGAGATGAACCGACAACCCCCTATGGTTTCAATCAGGTTGTCTAGCCTGGGCATTGGGTAGGCATCAGGAGTGGTTACACGGTTTAATTTCCTGTAATCGACACAAAACCTAATGCTCCCATCAGGCTTGTCCACAAGGACTATCGGAGAGGACCAAGGGCTAGAAGAGGGGACGATTATGTTCTCCCTAAGCAGCTCGTCCAGCTCCTTCCGCACCTTGTCCCTATAGGGTCCCGTTACTCGGTATGGGGATACTGCCTGCGGGGGTGCATCCCCTGTGTGGATCCGATGCATCACTCCCTTCACTATCCCCGGCTTGTTGGAAAACACCTGTTGATATTTACTAAGCAGCATTTTTAGTTCTTGCTGCTGGTCTTGGGTGAGTGCAGGACTGATCTTTACCTCCTCTGGGTTGTATTTTACTTCCCCTCTACCCTCCCAGAAGGGTAATTCAGCTTCCTCACTCTCAGCTGCTTTTATCGCAAACAAAACCCTCTGTTCCCCTCTGTAGTAGGGTTTTAGGGCATTCACATGAACCACCCTCCTTGCTTGGTTCTCCTCCTGCTCTATAAGGTAGTTCAGGTCTGACATCTTGGAAATGACCCTATATGGTCCTGCCCATTTGAGCTGCAGTTTATTCTCTCTGCAGGGCCTAAGCCAAAGCACTTCCTCCCCTGGGTCAAAGTGCCTCTCTCTAGCTTTGTGGTCATACCATGTTTTCTGTCTGACCTTCTGAGCTTGCAGGTTTTCTGCTGCCAGTTCTAGATTTCCCTTTAGGTCATTCATCAAGGTGTCTATGTATGTCACAACGTCTTGTGGGTCATCCTGGGTGATCTGCTCCCAATTTTGTTTGATCAAATCCAGGGGCCCTTTCACCCTTCTCCCAAATAAAAGTTCAAATGGACTGAACCCGGTACTGGCTTGTGGCACTGATCGATAAGCAAACAAAAGGGATTGCAGCTTCTGGTCCCAATTGTTTGGATTCTCTGCCAAGTAATCCCTAATCATGCGCATCAGAGTCCCATTGAACTTCTCCGTTAACCCATTACTTTCAGGATGATAGGCAGTGGTTTCCTTGTGCTTAATTCCACAGATTTGCCATAAGCGTTTCATGAGCTTTGATGTGAACGATGCGCCCAAATCTGTGATTATTTCTGAGGCAAATCCCATCCTGGACATATACCCCACCAAGGCATCTGCCACTGTGTTAGTTTCAATGTTAGTCAAGGGTATGGCTTCAGGGTACCTCGTGGCATGGTCCACAATGGTGAGAATGAACCTGTTCCCCCTCTTTGTGGCCTTGGGCAAAGGTCCCACAATATCCACCCCTATGCATTTGAACGGAGTGTCAATCACAGGCAAAGGGCACAACTTTGCTTTGGTCCTGTCGCGGCTATTCCCCTGCCTTTGACACACATCACATTGTTTACAGAACTCCCTGATCTGCTTCCCTATGTCAGGCCAGTAAAAATTCTGTGTGATTCTCTGCTGTGTTTTGTTCACCCCTAAGTGTGCAGCAAACATGTCAGAGTGCCCCCTTTGTAAGATCATGGGGCGATACTTTTCAGGTACCACCAGCTGACTTCTGATCCCATCTCCCCCTTTTGAGATATTCCTCAGGGTCTCTCTATATAAAATCCCCTTTTTCTCCAGAAATCTCACTGGGGTTTCAGGTGTTAGCTGGGCGTCAGTCACCTGTTCAAAACACTTCTGGAGAGTGGCGTCTGCCTTTTGCTCCTGTCCAAATCTGCTGTCTGTGGTTAAGGTTTCCACCACAGCTTCTGAACTCCCCTCTGCTTCCGTCTCTGGCTCATCATTACCCCCCTGAACTGTCCCCGTGGTGGCTTGTGAACGTGTAATCACTAGCACCCGTTTCACATGTTCAGCCAGGTCATTTCCCACGAGCACGGCTGCTGGCAGAGTCGATGAAATTGCTAGCCGCCAAACTCCCCTCCAGCCTTGAAAGTTGACAGGTATCTCTGCTACTGGCAGAGAGATCACCTGCCCCTCAATCCCTGCCACCTTCATGCTCTCATTTGGGATTACATATTCCCTAGGAATAATATCTGGATGGCACAGGGTCACCTGGGAACAAGTGTCCCGCAGCCCCCGATACTGACGGTCAAGTATTCCTACGTCCACCCCTGCTGTCTCAAACAACTGAGAATCTGTTCTCACCAGTAGGCAGCGCCTGACCTCTACAAGAGGACCATTTTCCTCAGCCTGATCAGCAGATGTAGCTGTTCCAGATTGAGTAGCCATGGCAACAGGCTCCCTCAGTGACAATGAGCCTTGCTCTTTCTGGACACAGAACACAGCTTTCGGCTTGGTCCCACTCGAATCCTGAGGCACAATTCCTTTTATCTGCTTCCATTTCTCACACCCTGAGATTAGATGGCCCTTTCCCTGACAGAAATAACATTTTCTGCTGTACTTGGAGTCTTTCTCCTCTGATTTTGGTTTTCCCTCCAAAATCTGGTTCCTGGACTGGCTCTGCCCAGAAGTTTTATCAACAGAATGGCCACCCATTTTTGGCGGGCCCTGAACTAACCCTTTGGAGTACTTAGGGTCCCATGTTTCCCTCATGTTTTCTTCAGAATAATTCAGGTTTTGACGTTGTGCCTTAACCTGTGTGCCTTCTTTTGGTTTCTTTTCTAGCTCCTTTTGCTTAGCCTCAAACTCAGCCCTGATCTGTAAACTTTCTTCCTCAGCCCTAGCTTTTATCTCTTTTACTTTTTCTTCAGTCTTATCTCTGATTTCTTTTAACTTAATGTCTTTTTGCTGATTATATTTTTCAAAATCTTGCTCACTTTGTCTGACCTGAGCCTCATACTTTTCTCTTTCCGAAATTTCTTCAACTGATAAATTGTTATTTTTCTTATTTAGGAATGTTAATTTTAATTGTGCCATTCTCATTCTGTGTTCCAGTTCCATCTCTTTCATCCTCATGGCCATTCCCCTTTTCTTGGCATCTGCCTCTGCCTGACTGATTTCAGATCTTTCTCTTAAGTCTAATTCCCTCATCCTCAGTTCATGCTGTTGGGCTAGGAGCATTTTTCTGAGTTCTGAGGTCAGTTCTCCCGTGCTCTCATCCTGCACTGAGCCAAATTCATCCTCAGAACCTTGGTCCACCTGGGGTTCCCTCACTTCACCCATTTCTGCCATTTGGCTTCGAGTCAAGGGCATAATCCCCCCTCAGAACAGGCTGCTTTAAAAAGTCAAGCCTCAAAATAAAACGACCACTTTTTTTTTTTTTTGCCTCAGAACCAGCTTTCCCTATAGATTGCTGCTGTCCTTCAGCACTACTTGCAACTGTAGCCAGCCGGAGTCTACCCCCCTCTGCTGGGCCTCTCAGCAGACAAGCTAGATCCCTGTTACTTTACAGTTTTGCCTCAGCTTTTTTCCCGCCAAAAACAGGCTGCCTCAGAGCACCCTAATCTAGTCTCCCCAGTTGGCACGTTCTTCTGCTAGCGCACCTCCCCGTGAGGTACACCTAGAAGATTACCTACGCGCCTCAGATTGTCCCTGACTAGACCCCCCTTGCTCTGGGCACACTTGCCAAGGCTTTGCTGGACCGCTGGACAACTGGACCAGTCGTATCCCACACGCTGGACACCAATCAATGTGGCAAACCCAGACCTACTGGGATCTGCCACACGTTAACTAAGCTGCCACCAACCATTCCCTATAAGAAGTCACACAGACCAGGGATGGATTTTCAACAAATAAAAGAATAAGGTTTATTTAAAACAACACACAGGGAAAATAAAATGATCAGGTAAATAAGATATAGTAACGTGGCTTAGTCTCATTCATACATACACACAGTTTGGTTCACACAGAACCCTTAACTTGAAGCACAGACCCTGAACCTATCAGTTCTGGCTAACCAACAGACACCTGAACCTATCAGGTTGGTACTCTGACACACAGTAGTACCCTGTCTGACACACAGACTCCCACACCAGCTTCTTCTTCCCAGCTGCTGCTTCTTCACATCCCAGTGTCTACTCTTCACCACACAGGCTTCACATATATATGCAGTACAGCCCCTCCTCCTGATGTCCCGCCTTCCACTCCCCATAGGATGGAACTTTCCCTCCAAACCCATGACAGACAGGTAACATCAGTGCTGTATGTAACAAGAAGAACCTAGAATAATGAGGACTACAGGATGGAATTAGATCTGGTACTAATTAATAATATAATAACAGCACATCTGTATTTTATCTGTGACATACTGCAGTGCATGCTGCTGTTTCTGGAAAATATTATCCTCAGGCTAAGAGAAATATATATATATCTTCTTGAAAAATAAAATGTATTGTATATTTCAAGGAACAAATATATGTCAAGGAACACACACACACACACACACACACAGAGAGAGAGAGAGAGTGTGTGTGTGTTTAAAGGATATACTTGTTCCTTGAAATATACAGCAATTTGTTTTATTTTTCAAGAAGAGACAGCCATCTACCCACTTGAGGAAATCAGGATTGACACAGAAAGTGCTGATGATCTGAAATGGATATGCACAATGTGAAATAAAATGGAAGTGAATGTTTCAATAATCTGCCTGTTTTTTTTTTTTCCAAAAAAGAAAACTAGAAGTGTGAAAAAACAGTAGAAGATGATAGGAGACTTGTTCACCTCTCATCAACACCTAAGGGAGGATTAGGGTTAAAACCATCTGATGATTTACATTTAAATTGAAAACTTAGAAGTTTCCTTTATCTGAAATCCGGGCTGTAAAGCCTTTGGTATTTTTCCCCCACAGTGGAAAGACGTTTTAAGGAGGCTATTTCATAGATTCCCCACCCCCAAAAGATACCAAGAATTGAAGTAACTCAGTGACCATTCACCTAGGAAAGTTGCACCAAATGCCTTCCCAAGTTCTTTGAATACCATACATAAAGATATGGTACCTCTCCACACTCCTAATACAGCAGATCTGACAACACATGTCCCTCTGGCTGATGTTGGACTCCATTTGCCCCCAGTCTTCATCAGCAGAAACAGAGAGAAGGAATGATGTTGCAATGGAGAACCAAAAATTTTCTGCTTCTAACAAGTAGGACCATTAGAGTCTTATCCAAAAAGTGTTGGCAGAGAACGGATGCATCCTCAAACTCCCAAGTACCCAGCGGCATCATAGACCAGGTAGAATTAAAGGGTAGACATGTTTGTGCCTTTTGCCAGTACGTATTTGGGATTGAATGCCACACAAATAATCATAATATCACAGACACTTTTAAAAATGGTAATGGTATAATTGCTTTTAAAACATAGCGCAACCACTAGCAACACCTTTACTCTGTAGAGGAGAGATGATAACTAACATGTGCTTTTGTAGCGTTTTGACCTCTGTGTGTTTTCATATGCGTGTTTTTAAAATCATGACACAGAGTGAAATAAAAAGTATATTTGTACCAAGAAACATAAAGGAACTGCTTTTAAAGCAGTGAATAACAAGTCACCATACACTCTTTGATTTGGTGAGTGAGCTCCTTCATCAGTTCTATTGATTCAATAGGCTGAGTATCATCAAGGATTTAGGACTGGATTTCAGCTACTAAGTACTTTTAAATGACTAACAAGTAGCTAGTTTCTTTGAAAAATAAATGCCCCGAGTTCAGCCTTTTGTACCTCTAAAGAGCATGAGAGTGTTTTGGTTGTCTGAATGTCTGGACTTTGGATCTCTCTGTTTCTTTGACAAACTCCTGAAGAATTGAGAGCTTGTTCACAATTTCTATCCAGACTGCTGTTTTTCTTTTTCTTTTCAGTGTTCTGGAAACCCGGGATTCAAATTTATTTTGAACAACCTTAATTGTTGTTGGTGGTAATGTTTTTGTTTGGTTTTTTTGTTACTATAATACCAATTTTTATGCAACGCTAGGTATAGCTACAGATTCTGAACTGAGTTTCTCCATTAACTTAGCATTCAGTTTTTCCCACTTTGAAGGTGCTAAAAGTTAAAGCTGTCCCTCTTAAAAGCTGGTTCACAGGAAGGTTAGTTACATATTCACTATTTCTTACCAGCACTTTCTCCAGGGGTGAAAACATACTGGAATATCTTGTTGGAGACCTGTACATTTGTCAGGGATTTTGTATTTTTTCACTCACACGTACTATCATTTGAAGTTTCTCAACTTGCTGCATCAACTGCATTTTACTGGCCTTATTAAAAATGTATGATGTTTCCTTTTGCTCCGAAGATACCTTGTGAGCAGAAGCTAATCCAGAGAACCTGTATAATGCATGACAGCCATCCCACCTAAATCAAAATGTTTCCTTTAGCTTCCTCTGCTCCTTGTTGATTTTATGTCTCCCATAACAATATTCTTAGTATGACTGAGAGATCATCCTGCTTCAGTGTGCATTTGAGTTATCCTCCAAAAATAATCTGCAACTGGAAACTGGTAATGTTTTTGTGTGAGGTGCGACCAATGATTCTGTCTGATCATGAATGGCTTCTTCTTAAATATAAAATGGGAAACATACTGTATAGAATGGGAACTATGTTGCCAGCGAGTTATAATGAAGGCTCAGTTTAAGTGGCAAAAGTAAGGTGTAACTGAGGATTCCTCATTTAAGCATCTCCTTAACTTAGGTTTAATCAGCCATCCTAATTGGCGGATTTTGGAAGTTTTAGACCACCCCCTAAATAAGGTCATTGCAGGGTGCTTAGAATCACAGTGAAGAGCTAAGAAAGGAAGTATTAAATCTCGTGTTCTTCTGTGTGCGTTTGTGCATGCTCAGTCGCATGTGCACACATTAGTTCCACAATTCTCCTAGCACATGTAGTCCAGTCCTGAATGGTTTTCACAGAAGCAGCAGCAGCAGCAGCTGTACCCTTCTATTAATCAGTGATATGAACAGACAATGCATAAAGTGAGGGCTATGTTGAGAGGAACCCACAGGCTGTTGGCCACAGAACATTCAAAGGTGGGTTGCAACTTTTTCAGATGATTGTTTTTTTCCCATTGTATATCAATGCATATTACTGCCTGTGTGGCTCAGTAAGTTGGAGCACCTGAGTCCACTGTGCCCACAGGGAGGAGAACCAACCTGACTAGCCTTAGGCAAACTGCACAGTCCCAGAAAGCCCCGAAAAAGAAAAGAATGGCGAACACTTTTTTTTAGAATTCTATACCTAAAAAAACTTGGAAGGAACACTGTAAATCAGAATTAACTTCACAGCATAGAATTATTTTCAGATCCATATATATGGTTATAGAGAAAGTATGTGTGTTTGAGTGTGAAGAGGAAGGAAGCAATTTGTGGGATCAAGTTTGACAAAATTACTGGGAAAGCAGCAATGCAATCATCTTTTTAAAAACACATTTCTCAAAGAAGTGCTCTTCTCCAACACATCACAACGAAGCCCTGATAATAGGTGGCAAGTGGGCTCCTATTTCTTCATCTGTGGGCTTTACCTGGAGAGAACCTGCACCATGATGTGGTGACATTGCAATGGCATTGTTGGAAGTAGAGATGACTACTATTTTCCCACCTCTTAATACCCATGGCTCGGCGCAGTGTGGAATATTTTGAAATGAAGCATGGTGTGAGGAATGGCTGCTCATTGACTGACGATTACTAATAGATGGAGGGGCGCTTTAAACTGAATTGAGCCGTGGTTTCTCTACAAGGACAATAGCATTTGATTGCATTTGTTCCAGTTTGGGCTAAAGTCTGAAAATTCCTGTGTTCTTTAGAAACTTATTAGAACAGTTGTCTGTCAGAAAAAGGTTTGAATAGCATCTTGGCAGAAATTTTGCATTCTGCAAAGATTGACTATCACTAAAACAGAAAGCAATGTAATATCAAAACAGAAGCCATCAATTTAATTCAGAATATGTTGTTTAGTATGAGTAATCTGCTAAAAAGTAAAGTCAAATATTGAACCTTCAAAGCTGTTTTTTGCAGAAGACAAATTATCCATGGGGAGGCTTTGAAGATGATTGATGATGTATAATGGGCCTAATAAACCATTTGCAGAATTTCCCAGAATCTGTGAAGTTAGAAAGATGGCATGGGAAAAATTATTTGCCAAAATGTGAGTAGGAAGTTTTCAGAATCCACAATCATAATCGAATCTGGAAATATAGTTTTGTATAGCTTTAGGAGCCTGAAATTTCTCTAGAAAGGGATATAAATATCTTTTTCATATCAAAGGCACACTTAATTTCAGAAAACTACAAGGGTTAATTTGTTTCCATGAAATAAAATAGGCAGAAAACTCTGCCAAATTTGTAAAAAGTGAATGGCCAAAGGTGAAAAATACGTATAAACACACTTTAGTGAATTTGGAAGATTCATCTAAAATGTCAAATAATAAGAAAATGTATGTGAAACTGCAAAGACTGGGGATAATTGATGAGAGGATGTGACATGTATGGAGCAACCAGAAAATACAGACTGAAGTCAGTTGATTGATTAATTCTATGACTTGTGTCATGATTATTCCAGCCACCCACAGCAGTCAGAGAGATCTAAGCACCATGGGGTTCTGCCTGCTTCCCAAAATGGGACTCATCAAAGCAACATTCAAGAGGTGTACATGTTCAAATGCAGAAGTGTACTTTTGATGCAGCTACTATCAAAAAAGTCCCTGAGAGAGAGCCGCTGTTCATTCTCGGAGACTTTAACGCTAGAGTTGGTGCTGATCACAACTCTTAGCCCACCTGTCTAGGCCGTTTTGGCATTAGGAAGATGAATGAAAATGGCCAACGCTTGCTGGAGTTTTGCTGTTATTATGGTCTTTGTGTCACCAACACGTTCTTTAATACAAAGCCTCAACACAAAGTTTCCTGGAGACATCCAAGATTCAAGCATTGGCATCAGCTTGATTTGATCCTCACTAGACGTTCTAGCCTATCTAGTATTATGATCACACACAGTTACCAGAGTGCTGATTGTGATACTGATCATTCCCTGGTGTGTAGCAGAATAAAACTGCAAACAAAGAGATTGTATCACACTAAAAAGGAAGGAAGACCACGTATAGATATCAACAAGATTCGCAATCAAAGAAAAGTGGAGGAATTTGCCCAAGCGCTTCAGGAAACCCTTCCAGGCCCGGCTGATGCAAATGCACCTGAACGATGGGAACACTTCAAGAACACTGTTTATAACACTGCCTTGCCCACATTTGGCAAGAAGACCAAAAAGACGTCTGACTGGTTCGAAGCCCATTCGGAGGAGCTGATTCCAGCCATCGAGGATAACAGGAGAGCTCTAGCAGCATACAAAGCCTGTCCTAGTGAGTACAACTTGCAGGCTCTTCGAGCTGCTCGTAGCCAAGTCCAACAGACTGCCAGGAGATGTTCCAATGATTATTGACTTCAGCTCTGCTCTCAGATACAGATAGCAGCGGACACAGGTAACATCAAGGGAATGTATGACGGTATCAAGCAGGCTTTAGGTCCAATACAGAAGAAATCTGCTCCCTTGAAGTCTACTACAGGCATGATCATCCAGGACCGAGCACAGCAGATGGAATGCTGGGTGCAGCACTACTCTGAGCTATATTCTAAAGAGAATGTAGTAACGGAAGAGGCACTAAATAACATTGAGTGCCTGCCTCTCTTGGAAGAGCTGGACAGTGAACTGACTTTAGCAGAAATAAAAGCGGCCTTGGATTCCCTTGCCTCTGGCATGGCACCTGGAAAGGACAACATCCCCGTTGAAGTTTTGAAGTGCTGTAAAGAGATCATCACCACTGAGCTGTATGAACTCTTTTGTCTTTGCTGGAGAGAAGGTGGAGTACCACAGGACATGAAGGACGCAAACATCATCACATTGTATAAGAACAAAGGCGACAGGGGCGATTGCAATAACTACCGTGGTATCTCTCTTCTCAGCGTTGTAGGGAAGCTGCTGGCCCGTGTTGTGCTGAAGAGACTTCAGGTGCTTGCAGACAGAGTGTATCCAGAATCACAGTGTGTTTTTCGAGCTAATAGATCCACCACCGACATGATATTTTCCCTCAGACAGTTCCAGGAGAAATGCAGGGAACAACAACAGCCACTCTTTGTGGCCTTCATAGATCTCACAAAGTCCTTTGACTTGGTTAGCAGGGACAGACTTTTTAAAATACTTCCCAAGATTGGATGTCCACCTCAACTCCTTAATATCATCAGGTCCTTTCATGAGGAAATGAAGGGCACTGTAGTTTTTGATGGCTCAACCTCAGATCCCTTTGACATCCGAAGCGGAGTAAAACAAGGCTGTGTCCTTGCGCCGACCCTGTTTGGGATCTTCTTTGCTGTCATGCTGAAGCAGGCCTTTGGAACTGCAACAGAAGGTGTCTATCTCCGGACTAGATCGGATGGAAAGCTCTTTAATCTCACTAGATTGAGAACGAAGACCAAAGTCCAACTGAAATGCATGCGGGACTTCCTCTTTGCTGATGATGCAGCCATTGTTGCCCACTCTGCTGAAGACCTCCAACAACTTATAAATCATTTTAGCAAGGCCTGCCAAGACTTTGGACTAACTATCAGCCTGAAGAAAACACAAGTCATGTGCCAGGGCGTGGACTCACCTCCCTCTATTACTATCTCCATGCAAGAACTGGAGGTTGTTCATGAATTTGTGTACCCTGGCTCAACAATCTCTGACACTCTCTCCCTAGATGTCAAGCTGGATAAACGCATTGGGAAAGCAGCTACCATGTTCTCTACACTCACAAAGAGAGTATGGCTTAATAAGAAGTTGACGGCATACACCAAAATTCAGGTCTATAGAGCCTGTGTCCTGAGCACACTCCTATACTGCAGCAAGTCCTGGACCCTTTGTGCACGGCAGGAGAGGAAGCTGAACACCTTCCATATGCGTTGTCTCCGACGCATTTTTGGTATCACCTGGCAGAACAAAGTTCCAAATAGAGTAGTCCTAGAACGAGCTGGAATTTTCAGCATGTATACAATATTGAAACAGCGCCGTCTACGTTGGCTTGGGCACGTCGTGAGAATGGCTGATGGTCGGATTCCAAAAGATCTCCTGTATGGAGAATTAGTGCAGGGAAGCCGCCCCCGAGGGAGACCACAGCTGCGTTACAAGGACATCTGCAAGCAGGATCTGAAGGCCTTAGGAATGGACCTCAACAGATGGGAAACCTTGACATCTGAGCGTTCAGCCTGGAGGCAGGCAGTGCATCATGGCCTCTCCCAATTTGAAGAGACACTTGTACAGCAGACTGAGGCAAAGAGGCAGTCCCGAAACAAGCAAAACTAGGGAGCTGTACAGGGGACAGATTGGATTTGTCTTCAGTGCGGAAGGGATTGTCACTCTCGAATTGGCCTTCTCAGCCACACAAGACACTGTTCCAACACCTCCATACAGAGCACGTTACCATAGTCTCTCGAGACTGAAGGATGCCTACACACACTTTTGAGGTACACAGTTGTGTTCAACACATCCTGATGATGGTGAAGAGAGGGAGGAGAATAAACTTTAGATTATGATTTAAAATTGCTCAGAGGCACACATTGTCCTGATAACCTACAATCCATTTCCATATCTAATTCCCATTTATGTTTTGCCTTCCCCCACAAATCAGTGACTGTTGCTGGGCTATCAATATGCTGCATTCCTACTTGAGTGGCTGAAAGGAAAATCTCCAACATTGGGAACCAATAATGTATGAAGAACCAATTAAGCACTCCTATTCATAAAGGAAGGATTTAAGGAACTAGATTTGGAGAACAGAGTGCCTGAAGAACTATGGATGGAGGCTCTTAATATTGTAGGCAGCAACAAAAACCATCCCAAAGAAAAGGAAATGTGAGAAAGCAAAGTGACAGTCCAATGAGGCCTTACAAATAGCAGAGAAGAGAAGGGAAACAAAACGCAAGGGAGATAGGGAAAGTTACAGAAAATTGAATGCTGACTTCCAAAGAATAGCAAGGAGACAAAAGAGGGCCTTCTTAAATGAACTGTGCAAAGACATAGAGGAAAAAAATAAAAAGGGAAAAACTACTGAGGTTATGGTGACAAACTGCTTGAACAAAAATCAGTTCAATGCAATTGTCAAACAACTGAAAAGAAAATAACAGCTTCCATCTCACATGGATCCTTTAGCAAAATAAAAAAAAATTGGAGCCAAATGACAGACTTGCTGCCTCTCTGGAAAACAAGCTTAATTTTAATTGGTATGAGCACTCCACTCTCCTCTCCATCCAACCAGGAAGCCCAGCCTTCGGGGCTGGCCTGAGTGCCTGACTGAAATGTAAAAGAAAGCACATGCTGGTCCAGCTCCTCGTAACTAAGTGAACTGTCATAGCAAAAATGCTTTAACTTGTGAAAGTGAATTGTCCTAAATTGTGAAATCACTGTGAACATTATCAGTTGCCCACTGAGCTGTATGACTCATTATGCATCTGGTAATGTCTGTGTTGACTTTTTAACTTGGGGCAATTTGTCTCCCAAAGTTAAACCATTTGCATAGCTCCACAAGAGGTTTTGGCTATTGAATAAAATTACAGGTCAGCAGGACTGCAGAGTTCAGTGAAATATTTAATAAAAAAAAAACCTCTTTAGTATTTATTTATTGCATTTATATGCCGCCCATCTAGACATAGTCTACTCTGTGAAGATTAACAAGTTTAAAATTAAAAAACAATCATAACATCACTGCTTCATTTTATTTTTAAGTAAAGTTGGTTCGGCCCCTGAACACAGTTCTGATTTTTTATGCAGCCCCCCAATAGAAATTAATTCCCTTGAGTTACATATTAAGGCAGGGGAAGGGAATTAATTTCTATTGGGGGGCTGCATAAAAAATCAGAACTGTGTTCATGGGCCGAACCAGCTTTACTTAAAAATAAAATGAAACAGTGATGTTATGATTGTTTTTAATTTTAAACTTGTTAATCTTCACAAATACTAAAGAGGTTTTTTGCAGTATGTTAAAGATAAGCAACTGATCGACTTTAGACAAAAAGCTATAAATGGTTTTGATGTTCAGAACTGTCCGCGGGCTGGACAGGAGTGGCTCGCAGGGCGTATGTGGCCCTCGGGCTGCATTTTGCCCAGGTCTGTATTAAGGGATTATTTCTTGTGTGGGCTTGTTAATCATTTCACTCATTATGTGTATTTGGTTTTCTCTGGGTGATACAAATCAGGGCAATCTTTCCACCTTGGTTTATACTCCCTATACTGCCTAATCATGGATCATACCAAGTGTATGATTCATATCTCAATTTAGTCCAGGATGCTGTGTTTCAGCTGTTTCACACAGTCAGTGACATTAGCAACATTTCTCATTTAGCTCCCATCCAGCCTTACCCATCCTCTTCCTCTGCCACCTTCTCCATCCTCCACACTCTCTTATAATTTTTGCTCCTGTCTACCCACTGCATGTCCTGGGTGCGTAAGTGAATATAAGCTGCAAATTTTGGAGGCATGGATTTACCACATTTTTTGTGGTAAATTGATTGTGTGCTTCTTTTGCAGATAGCTATAAAGTTGGCATCCTTTTGTTAAAAAAACCCAACAACCAATAGTGCTGAAATGGTTTAGGAGTGTATCAATATAGTGCAAACATTAACCAGATCAATCATTTCACTTACAATCACAGTTTTTTTTTAACACATGGATTTATCCAAACGTTTTGCTGTACTTTTGTTTCACACTTCCAATCCATATAGCCGCCTTGGGTTCTTTTTAAGGAGAAATGTGGGATATATATATATATATATATATATATATATATATATATATATATATATATATATATATATATATATATACATACACACACACAAATAAATAAATAAATAAATAAATAAATAAATAAATAAATAAATAAATAAATACTTTTAAAAAAGAGACGAAGATCCAGGGCTGAAGTGATTTAGCGCTGTATCAGTTTGGTGTGAAATCATTTACAGATTTTAGAAAGAAGGTTTTTCCAGGGTTTTTTTGTTTTGTTTTGTTTTTGTAGATGTATTTTGTGTATCTGTTGCACACAGGTCTTTATTTATAGTCCTTTTAATAAAACTTTAGCAACTTAAGCAGTATACCAGTGTAGCACAAGACCTGTGTGAACGGTGAGCTGTTGTAATGCTAAAATCTTTCTAGATTTTTTTTAAATGTGAAGTTATTTTAGTGACAGCAGAAAGAAGTAGAAATGAAGAGGGGAAAGCATTCACTCTCACACTACACCTCACCGTTTAGATCTTGATCAGTGTTTTCAGTGCACACAACACAATGTCCTGAAAAGAAGTTCACACAATGCACTAATGAGCCAAACAAAAAATACAAAGATGGCGACAAACAGTAACAACAAATGGAGAATGGAGCACTGGGAGGCTGAACAAAATGTACTGCCTGTTTGTTCTCCTCTGACACACAGTGGGGAACTGAACTTCCAATCTCTGGCTATGCAGTCAGTTACTTATCTCACAGAGCTATCCAACTGGAAGATGAGGGTTAAGGGAGAAATAGGTCTCTTTCCTTTTCTGTGATTAAAGAATACATTGATGTATGCTTTCTGCAGAATGGTGCACCTACCAATGTTTAATTCATGGGTTAATATTGTTAAATCAACGGATTAAATACGTGCAGATTTCAGTATTAATTTTAATAAGCTTTTTTCACATTTCTGACATGCGACACTCAATTTATTATTTTTAAAATCTAACATTCCAGCTCTAGTTGGAATGAACACTGGATTTGACCCGTAGCTTCATTCCATTCTCTGCCACTAGTTTTTTACTCTATTGCTTTGTAATTGTTCTGTGAGTCAGGTGGCATATTAATAAACATTATGGCATAATATATTTACAAATAATTCCAGATGAACATGCTGATGCTTTTTTTTTATAAAACTCACATTTGTAATTTAATAATTATAATTAAAAAGTACTAAGTGAGAGCACTTTCTTTTTTTACTCTTTGGTAAGCAAATTATGATAACTCTCTGTAATAAACAATCCCAATGCTAGGAAACAGGCATATCTAAAAAGGTACAATTAATTAAAGTGACTTTATAAAACCCAGTTGATTTAATTTGCAATATAATAAGGATTATGAGTTTCAAACATGTTAATATTTATGAATACAAATCAAATAAAACTTACAGTTAAGAATAAAATGATTTGTCTTAACATCCTTAATATGCTTTCAGTATCCTGTTCTTTATAAATTTATTTGAGAATACAAATAAATACTTTTACTTGAGTATTTAATATAAATATTCACGTTTTTTTAAAAAAGAAAATTTGGAATGAAAAACAGGATTTTTTCCCCTCCAACTGTTGCTTGTTTTGTATGTTGAATGTTATCTTTGTGTGGGTTTTTTTAAAAAAAATTTAAAAAGTTTTTAACTTTTTGAATGCTGTGTATTTTCGTCAGTTTCTGATACACACACACTCTAACCCCAATAATCTGTTGTGAGTCCAAATTGCTTCTTTTGCTTACTAGCTACATGTGGATAGCATTTTCAGGTAGTATATTGTGGATTAGTTGAATTATCTGTCTGGACAAAAGACATTGCACTGAGCAAGTTTGGTAATATTTCCTGACCTCATAGAAGCTCCTATGCCTTCAGCGCTAATAGTTTATTTAGAGTTAGGGTTAGATGTCTATATCTGGTATGTCCTCTACCCTCTACATTCTAGCATAACCGCTGAACAGATGCCATTGCACGCTGGAAAGTAAAGCTGTGTAGAAGGGAGATTGCTTTTTTCTGCATACACGCCCTACCCTGTCTGGAACCCTGACAATGAGCTTTTAGAACGCTCCCTGAGAACAGTAGGCTCTGCATTGCACTGCAGAATTTCTCCTCCAAGCCGTGGAAAGTCAAGGGGCTGGCCCAACGGGGCATGAATGAGGGACTAGGCCAGCTCATGTGTCCATAGCCTTCTGTCACATGATTTCTTCTCATATGATACTCTCTCAGTTTTCGCACGCAAATATGGTTGCACTTACTTTTGCTAGGGATACCTCCCCCACCCCTTTCTGGCTCATTCTCTGAGAAAGAAATCTGTAAAATAATATGCCCTTTGGCCATTCTTCCGCTTCTGTAGAATAACGTGTGTTCCCCTCTCTGTCTCTTGGTATGATGGGTGTAATTTCCTGACTGTTCAGTTTCCATGAAGTCTGTTATTATGTATTAGTCAGAACTGCAAGTCAAGCATGAATGTTGATGTACACCTGATTTTTGTATTAAGCCATAAAGGTTACGTCTTCCTGGAGGCAAGGGTCTCCTCTCTATTTGAGTTTAAGGCATATTTTCAAATTTGGCAGAAATTTGGGATATTTTCTGGTCTGACTGCTGATGCACCTAGTGATGGAGCTCTGGGAGCTGTTGAGTGGAAGCAGCAAGAAGTATTGCTTTCTCATACCCAAACATTGTTTCTACATAGAGGACTGCAATTGTGATTAGCATGATTTGTCACTGTGTCAGTCTCGAATATATACCAGTCAGCTGTGACACAGTTCTGAAGTGTCATTATAGTGAGACACGAGTAGTCACTAGGAGAAATCGCTCAGGTGATTGAAGTCCAAACTTGTAATGTTCCTTTTTGAAAGGAGCCTGTCACGTTACCTGTTGGTTCGAGGCTGTCCAAGCTATTTGGTAGTTCTGCCTATATGATAGAAAAATACAGGAAAATAGACTTCTCCAAAGTGGCCTTTTTTGAGATTTATCTTGAAAATAAAAACAAAAAACAAACAAAGTGCAATACAAATCCATATACCCTGCCATTTTCTTTCTTTCAAAAAAATGTGTCAAGGTGTCTCCCAAGCCACCTTAAAATGTGCTTTAAGAGTAAACTTTGGAAGTAATTAGAAAATATTGTTTAAGCCAGTTCCTTTTCATTAAGCTACTTTTGAAATGTGATTTTGTTGCACCTCTGTTACCAGAAAAAGTAAGTAGTTTCAGGTATCTACATTACCTGTAACTCAGTATAGATGTGTTTGCTCATGTTATCTGAGATAAAAACATGAACGAGTGATCTATTTTAGCTTTATATTTAAAACAAATCTTTCTGGTTATTCTATGGAGAAAATATCTGGCCCTTTTAAGGGGATTTAATGGGGAACTGGGCATAGGGAGTACCATTACCACTCCTTCCTAAATGTATTTATGGCAGATATGTGTAGGCAGAGTTTAGAAACATCAGTGCTAATACAGTGACATTATGTAGCACTGTTGGCAGTTAACAATTAAAAGAGAGAATGTTGAAAACATAGTTGGTAATCCTAATGAATTAAACGAACCACATTCATTTTTATAAGCTGTTTTCAAGTTCAGCTTACAGATGCACAATTATATATTTAAGAGTTAAATCCACAGTGTAGTGGACAGTATGAAATGTCACTGCAACATTTCACCCCTATCCCATATGCATGGTGCACCTTTATATGTACAGTATGAAACCTTTGAAACTTTCAAATAACATTGCTTTTGTTTCCCCGTTAGAATACAGCTATATATGATGGCAGTCAGAGAAGATGCATGCAATCAAATGTTATTTAAGGCACAGCCTTTTCCCATGACCTATTATAGATCAATACCTATTTAGGGAAATGTAACATAAAGCTAATGTAACTCTTGAAAATGGGGGAGATGGCAGGACTTGTGATACACTTCCAGACAGCTCTACATACATGTTTCTGATAACTCTGAAATGATTGGGCATCTTGCTTTCAGATGGGTTCTGTTTGTTGGAGAAGTTCTTCCCAAAGAACTATAGGGACATGTCTGTGTGTAGTGTCAAAGTTCTTTTTTGGGGGGAAAGTATAAATAATATGAATGAAATTGGGTGTGAATAGAGGTTGCTCAATTTTGCTTAACAAAGCAAAAAGGATTAATAGAAAAGAGTGGAAATCAATTGGGTTTTGCATATTTTATGTCTTAACTCTGACCTGAAAGTGATGGAATTGCTTTACAATTTGCTGATGAGAAAACCTCAGACAATTTTTATTAGTATATAACTTAGAAGTTCAGACATTTAGTTGTTTAATTTGAGGTCCACTCATTACTTCATACAGTAATCAAATACAACTTTCATTATAAATGGAAAAAAAAGCAGATCGTGGAAAATTACTCTGAAAGGTAACTGATTTTAGTAGCAAGGCCCAGAAACAGTTAGTTCCCATTATATTTCCTTTCAGAAGTAATTCTTTGATTTCTCATTGTTCAAGATCAGCTAAAATAGTTGCTTTTAATCATTGCAAAGATAAACAGAATCCTCCAAACGGTGCTTAAGTAATGAAGCTGCCCCTGTAAAAGGTTGCTAAAACAGTAACAAATGAGTGAAATATCCATCAGTTATGTTACTATCGTTATAACACAATTACATCTTTACAATGAAATAATAAGTACTTTATTTGTAACTAACTCTTTACAAGCTGTATGAAGAAGTAAAAAAATGATAATATAGCACTAGAAAGTATAGAAAACAACTGAGATGATCCAGAGGTTGGAGTGCTTGTCTATAGGGAAACTTTGCAATGTTTGGGGCTGTTTAACTCAGAAGCAAAGGCAAGTATGGGGAGACCAAATAGAGGTGTGAGGACCAGCACAGCACACAGTACTCACCTAACTTTATTTTGTTTCAGAACCTAAGACAGATTGGACTTGTTTAGTACTTAGATGTATTATTCGGTACACTAGGAACACATCCTTTGTTCAGCCATGGAGAACTGCTGACAGTCAGAGCTTCCAGTGGAGGGCTATAAGAGCCAACGGTCTTTCTCAGTATAACGGAACATCCTGTGTTCACATCATCCTCATATTATACCATAAAACCTGAGCACCCTGGGCACATAAAACTCATGTGTTGAAGTTAAGCAGGATCAGGCCTCGTTACTGCCTGGATGAGGGACCAAGAAATTCCATGCCCTGTATTTGGAAGGAACTTCGCACTGGCCATGTGACCACGGAAGATTGTCTTCGGACAAAACGCTGGCTCTATGGCTTAGAAACAGGGATGAGCACCGCCCCCTAGAGTCGAACACGACTGGACAAAAATTGTCAAGGGGAACCTTTACCTTTACCTTATTGCTAGAAATATGCATGAGCAAGAGCAGAGAATTTGAGGGAAAGCTGTTGTTGTTTTTAAAATATCAGTCTTGGACTCTTATGCTCTTAGACTTCACTCGCCATTGATCAAGAGAGAATGTGTGTGAACTAATGACGCAAAATATATAGCACTTTGTTTTGGTGAAATGCCAGATTCTGTAAGATGGTTACAATTCCTGTGCAGAATGGCATCTTCCCCACACAAGATTCACCTGGAAAGGGCAGCAGAAACACCAAGCCACACAGGACTGATACAATTTGTGCACAGGGCTCCCTGGAAAAGATATTGAGCTGAGGAAAATTTGTCAGTTTCCTGCACGGAACTGGCAATGCACAAACAAACCCAGAAAGGAGGGGGGGGGAAGAAAAGAGAAATCTTGCTCATGCATAAGGAATTAGAAAATTACTGAGGATAAGAAATTTTGTGAGTACTTATCATGTTCCAAACGTAATGTGTACCATTCAGCCTAACTAGTTTTGTCAAGAAGAGGAAAGGAGACTTAAAAATTAATATAAATAAATTAAAGCAAAACTACAGTGAGCTAAATGTCAGAGTATCTGTCTCGTATACCTATTATGTTTTGACATTTATGGGTAAGGTTTTTCTTTTCTCTGTCTCAGATCTAATCCAGGTGAATGACTCTATTACTTAATCTAATGAATTAGCCTTTTTATGTATTTGTTCCTTACAACTGTATAAGTAGAAAAGTGACTTGGCGAAGAAGCATTATGTTCCCTTCGCTTGCCTGAATGCTGACCTTGATTTTTGCCCGAATTTCCTCTGGCTGTCACAAGTCAAGCAGGTAATTCTTATTGCTAATGATCTCTAGATGACTGTGGCAGCCAATGGGTCTTTCCTACTAGGACTATCTGAATGCTGGCCCGTCCAGTGGCAAAGCTAATTGTTTGTTTCATTGGCTGGTCTACAGCAGTCTTCTGCCAACTACTGTTGCTGTTTTATGTTGAGGCAATTTAGGGATTTGCAGGGCCAGGGCTCACCTGCTGAGTACTGGAAATGTGGAGTGCCGGACAGTGCAGAAGGAATCTGTGAGTTTAAATCTGGCAATCCAGTGGGAAAACACCAAGACAAATGCTGACACCTGCCAGTATCACCCACCCTTATCTTCTGCTGTTTAGCACAGGCCAGAGAAAGACAAATAGTGGGGATTTCTGCAAAGCCTGCTGTGATGCAAATAATAGAAAATCTTATTTTGTCCACATAAATTATAAAAGTATTTAAAAAAAAAAAGCCTGGTGTTCAGCTTTTTGCAATCATAAGTCGATATCCTCCAAAATGTGCTTTAGCCTGTCTAGGGTTAAAGGTTTGTACTTGTGACTCAAGGATCTTTGCTTCCCACTATATATTGGCATTTTAGCAGGAGTTACTCTATTTTGTACAGTTGCCATTCTGTTATGTGGACACAGTTTCTTAAACATTATTAACATTTTTTAAAGAAGTAGTAGAATAAATAGGTTAAGTATGGGGGGCAGATACATCACTGTTGTTTTCAGTAAACATTTAGGTCACAATGGAACTCTGTCATACTAGAAGCATAGAATTGTTTCAAAGTGTTGAATGCAGATGCACACAGATTTATATTTAAATATTTTCAAAATGTAAAGTATAGGGGTGATTCAACACATAAAAATACCGCACATTGTTGACTGAATAACTGGACTTTTATTTAGAGGTCCAGGTGTACTGCATTCTGAAAAACTGAGTTTTCCTTTTGTCTTTACAACGTGCACGGTCCCCTATGAGGTCATTTGGCGACACAGATTTTGTGGCATTTATTTTTCCTGGCATGAGAAAGAATGAGCCATATGGCAATCTCAGTTGTGTATTTCTCATTAGGGATTACTGAATATCTGAAGGGGAAGAATTAATCCTCAAGGGTATTAGGGAAGTTGAATTAATATTAGTTTTTCTTTAATGTTCAGATATCTGGCGCCAGAAGCATTGCTATTGAGACAAGGACTGTCAGTGTATATGTGGTTCGTTTTCCCTTTTGTGATTAGGTGGGGAAAGAATTTGGCATCCATTTTATAGCAAGAGCTAAAAACAAAAATATGGCTTGCCAATTGTCCACCCATTGGTTTCATAGTGGCTGAGAAATGCAGGTGCTTTGGAAGTGCTGTATTGCTGCCTTGTCTTGTGAACTAAGAGTCTTCTGGTGCAAAAATAAGTAGTAGTAAACTTAAATGCCAAGTTCATTTCAAGGTCTATTACAAACATTGATCTACTTCTCTCTGCCTTATCCGCATTTACTACTTGTCATTGAGGGGGAGAAAAGACATGGTGAGGAAGTATGCATTTTATGCTTCTTCAGGGTTTTGCGAGACTCCAGTAAATGGCGTGCTTACTGACAAAATGCTTTTTTTTAAAAAAAGTGGTAATGTCCTTTCAGCTGGGCACTTCCAGTTGTTGCCTCAACTTGAACTGATGACAGAATTTTCACAAAACTACAAAGGAATCAATCAACATTTTAATTGCTTGGCCTCTAAGAAATGTGTAACACTCATATTCTGCTCACTTGTTGTTGTTTTTTGTTTAGTTTTATTGATTTTTTTTTAAAGAAAGAAGGGAGAGGATGTGAAGTTTTGTTAGCTGCCATGAGAGAAATTATTAATATGATAATTCTTATGGATTCTAGAGCTCTCTACCAAGGGATGCCAGATTGGCTCCACACTTTCATTGTGGTTCCACCGGCGAGCAAAGACATGTTTTTATTTAGTCATTTTTTTTTGCTTCTAAACTGTTATTGTGTGTTTAAAGAAGTAGATTTTATCTTCTAATTATAATTTGGTGCTACTGATAAATTTTGCCCTGAGCAGCATTTCCAGTGCAATCATGGGATATAAATTTTATAAAAATTGTTATCTGATATGTTTGATTAGTGTCATTATAAGAAGTAACAGTTGTAAGTTCTTAGATGTCCAGAAAGCTGCTTTTAAATTGCCTTGCTATGGAAGCAAATGGTGTATAAGACAAAACTCTTTAGAATCCTCTCTTTGGTCTAATACAGTGGTTCCCGACCTTGGATCCCCATATGTTCCTGGACTAAAACTCCCAGAAGCCTTCACCAATAGCTGTGCTGGCCATGATTCCTAGGGATTGTAGTCCAAGAATCTCTGGGGACCCTGGGTTGGGAACCACTGGTGTAGAACATGCAGTGGTCACTTCCACAAAAGCCCTGGTGAGCAATGACTGACAGACATGCAGTCGTGAGCTCTCAAGATGAACCAGAACTCTGGGTTCTAATTTACACTGAGACGTTGCGTGGGCGTAGGAGGGTGTCTGCTTCAGACTCACTGCCCTCTGTAGAGTTGCATGAGTTCTAGTGAGAAAATACCGAAGACAATGTTAAGTTTACCACATTGCACGTAAATTGCAGATTGGGACATTTATTTATTTATTTAGATTAAAACCATGGAGGGAATTTTCAAGTGCCTGCCTTTAATTGCCTATTGAATCTGTGATGCAATAGCTATGAACCAACCTGGACAGAGATTGTCATGTCACTGTTCTTCATGCACCAAAGACCTCTGCTTGAACTCATCGCAGTGAGTTCTATGTAAAAATGGTCTGGAAAAAATGAGTCAGTCAGAAAATAAGAGAGCTGGGCTGTTAATTCACAAAAGCTAGTACGATGATACTGTCCCAGTCCTTAGCCATCTGCGTTTCTGGCCTTGATTCAGAGTGCAAAATATTGGACCTAATTCAAAGTGCTATGTTTAACTTTTATACCCATACATGGCTTGGGGCCATTTTGCCTGAAGGAGCAGCTTTTTCCCTATCAACCTACCTGGATTCTAATGGCATTGCGTAAGGCCCCCCCCCCTCCAGCTTCCCTTGAAAAATGAGGTAAAACAGAAAGTTTCAAAAAGATGGATCTTTCAGTTACGGCTGTCTGTAACTGGCAGTTATGCTGTGGTCTTCGGCCCACCAGCTGAAAGCTTTTTAAAATTCTCTAGTGGGGATGTAAATCTTTGCTGGCACACATACACAAAATATGAAGAGCTGCAAAATTATTCTCCTCACCCCGCAAGAAGCTGGTACATTTTGTGGAGCTTTTGAGAAGCAAAAAAAAAGAGAGTTAGAACTACATTTTGTGCAAAGTGAAATAGCAAAAGCAACTGTTTAAATACAAAATGACACTGGCTACTGCTTTTTTGTATGAATTAGAGAAGTATCAGAGAGAATGCTTGCATCATTTTTAACCCTCAAAAAGCCATTGTGTGCTTCTTCAGTCTCTGAGAGAAAGGGTGCTCCAGAGCAAACACAATGATTTTGACAAGAAAAAAAAAATAATGTTCTCTTTCTTGACAGAGGCAAGGAATTTTTTGGAACTGGAAAAATCTTCCTTGAGGTATGTCATCAAATCAAGATAGCCTGAACTTGTGAGGATGAAACTTTAGGGAATAATATTTGCATCCCTCTTATTTTGGCATTTAAATAACTTTTATTTCATAGCACTTTTCTACTCTCCAGCTGGCTTTACCTTACAGGAGTAGGTGCGCCAGGGTTTTCACACTTTGATGTTGATTTTATCTTCTTTCTGTTTGTATTCAGTGTGTGTGTATTATGAGTGTGCACTTTGTTGTTGTATTCGCAAAGGCACTTTGTTTGTTGTTGTTGTTGTTTAGTCATTAAGTCATGTCCGACTCTTCGTGACCCCATGGACCAGAGCACACCAGGCCCTCCTGTCTTCCACTGCCTCTCGGAGTTTGGTCAAATTCATGTTGGTAGCTTCCATGACAGTGTCCAACCGTCTCGTCCTCTGTCATCCCCTTCTCCACTTGCCCTCACACTTTCCCAACATCAGGGTCTTTTCCAGGGAAAGACTCTTCTCATGAGATGGCCAAAGTATTGGAGCCTCAGCTTCAGGATCTGTCCTTCCAGTGAGCACTCAGGGTTGATTTCCTTTAGAATGGATAGGTTTGTTCTTGCAGTCCAGGGGACCCTCAAGAGTCTCCTCCAGCACCACAATTCAAAAGCATCAATTCTTCAGTGGATAGATAAGGTGGTCAGGCACTCCCATTTCTTTAAGAACTTCCCATAGTTTGTTGTGGTCCACACAGTCAAAGGCTTTTGCATAGTCAATGAAGCAGAAGTAGATGTTTTTCTGGAACCCTTGGCTTTCTCCATAATCCAGCGCATGTTAGCAATTTGGTCTCTAGTTCCTCTCCCGCTTCGAAATCCAGCTTGTACGTCTGGGAGTTCTTGGTCCATATAGTACTGCTAAAGCCTACCTTGTAGAATTTTGAGCCTAACCTTGCTAGCGTGTGAAATGAGTGAACTTGTACAGTAGTTGGAGCATTCTTTGGCACTGCCCTTCTTTAGGATTGGGATGTAAACTGATCTTTTCCAATCCACTAGCCACTGCTGAGTTTTCAAAACTTGCCTGCATATTGCGTATATTGAGAAGGCCCTCTTATGTCTCCTTGCTATTCTTTGGAAGTCAGCATTCATTTTTTGGTAACTTTCCCTATCTCCCTTGCATTTTGTTTCCCTTCTCTTCTCTGCTCTTTGTAAGGCCTCGTTGGACAGCCACTTTGCTTTCTTGCATTTCCTTTTCTTTGGGATGTTTTTGTTGCTGTCCCCTGTACAATGTGATGAGCCTCCATCCATAGTTCTTCAGGCACTTTGTCCACCAAATCTAGTTCCTTAAATGTGTTCTTCACTTCCACTGTGTATTCATAAGGGATTTGGTTTAGATTGCCCCTGACTAGCCCAGTGATTTTTCCTACTTTCTTCAGTTTTTGCTATAAGAAGGTGATGATCAGTGCCACCACCAGCTCCAGGTCTTGTTTTTGCTGACTATATAGAGCTTCTCCATCGGTGGCTGCAGAGAACATAATCAATCTGATTTCGGTATTGCCCTTCTGGTGATGTCCATGTGTGGAGTCGCCTCTTGTGTTGTTGGAAAAGAGTGTTTATGATGACCAGCTTGTTCTCTTGACAAAACTCTATTAGCCTTTGCCCTGCTTCATTTTGAACTCCAAGGCCAAACTTCCCTGTTGTTCCTTTTATCTCTTGACTCCCTACTTTAGCATTCCAGTCCCCTAGAATGAGAAGAACATCTTTCTTTGGTGTCAATTCTTGAAGGTGTTGTAAGTCTTATTGAAATTGAACTGGTCAATTTCAGCCTATTCAGCATTGGTGGTTGGTGCATAAACTTGGATTACTGTGATGTTGAAAGGTCTGCCTTAGATTTGTATCAAAATCATTTTATCATTTTTGAGATTGTATCCCAGTACAGCTTTTCCCACTCTTTTGTTGGTAGGAGGGCTACTCCATTTCTTCTACGGGATTCTTGCCCACAATAGTAGATATAATAATCGTCTGAATTGAATTCATCCATTCCCTTCCATTTTAGTTCACTGACACCCCGGGATGGCAATGTTTATTCTTGCCATCTCCTGTTTGACCACATCCAGCTTACCAACGTTCATAGATCTTACATTCCAGGTTCCTATGCAGTATTTTTCTTTGCAGTATCGGACTTTCCTTTCACTTCCAGGCACGTCCTCAGCTGAGTGTCCTTTTGGCTTTGACCCAGTCACTTCATTAGCTCTGGGGCTACCTGTACTTGTCCTCCACTCTTCCTCAGTAGCATGTTGCACACCTTCTGACCTGAGAGGCTCATCTTCCAGCGTCATATCTTTTAACCTTTTGTTTCTGTCCATGGAGTTTTCTTGGCAAAGATACTGGAGTGGCTTGCCAGTTCCTGCTCCAGGTGAATCGCTTTTAGTCAGAACTCTCCACTATGACTTGTCCGTCCTAGGTGTCCCTGCACAGTATAGCCCATAGCTTCTCTGAATTGCTCAAGCTCCTTCGCCATGACAAGGCAGCAATTCGTGAAGGGGATGAGTGTGCACTATATTTACTTAAATGGTAAAATACTAATCGAGTCTAGGGTATTTGTGTGTTTCTGTGGTGAAACAGGGTGAAGCTAAGAGCCAAGTGGTGTTCACCACATGCTGCAGCAACCCCCACAGATTCCTTGTGTTGAATCCAGCATTTTCAGTGTTTTAAATGTTAAAATAGAAAAGATTCAATGTGATTAAAGCAGAGAAAGGGAAACAGAAACTAGGAAAGCTGCTGAGCTGGCAGCAACAGAGAAGAGTATGTGATTTACCTTAAGACTTTTTTCTCCCTTTCTCTTTTCCAATAAAAGTCATTGATGAAATTATCTAAATTTATGCTCTTTGGGAGATAACCAGCATGGCGTAGTGGGCAGAGTAACAGACTAGGGTAACAGTAGGCCTGAGTTCAAGTGCCCGCTTAGCCACGGAAAACTCACTGGGGATGTGGAAGTGGTAAATATCCTTAAATATCTCACTTACCTTGAAAGCCCTACTAGGGTTGCTGTAAGTTGGTTTGGACTCAAAAGCACATAACAACAAAAATGCCTTTTGGGAGAATTGTTTCCATAGTCACTCAAAATCCTATGTCCTTGTGGCAGGGGAGCATCAGCAGGTGGGGGCACAACACCACTTATTTCTGATGCATAGAAGAAGAAGGAGAAGGAGGCTGAGGAGATCTAGAAGAAGAGGAGGAAGAAAAAAAGAGACAGAGAGACAAAGAATGGAACATGTAGAGATAGGAATGAAACACAGAAATAATTTTATTTCCTCCACCCCACCCCAATGAATAAACCTTCTTGCTGCTCTGATAGATGGGAGGTTTGAGAAATAAAAGAGGATGTTGTGAAACTCCAGGTGGTGTGAAAAAAGAGCTGGTTCCCTGCATTGCTCCTTTTAAAAAGGAAAGGAAGGAAATAGGGCCATGCCTTTCGCCCTTTTAAGGCTCCCCACTCACCTCTTTCTTGGGGCTGCCTCCCCACTGCAGATTGCTTCTGCCCTAGCCAAAAGCTCTTGAGCCCTTCCGATACCACATCTTTTCAGCGGAAGATTTCCTAGAAAGGACATTGGTCTGTGTAGAATTTTCTTGTGCAAAAGAGGAAATTAGAAATGGAATGAGGGTAGAAAAATGGAGACGGAAAATCGTGCAGATGCAGGAAGTCTTAGTGAGAAGTCTCAGCATGGGGAGACTAGGAAAATTGCCAGGAACAAGAAGTGTTTTGAGCACTCTCAACATCCCCCCTTTCGGCATGGTGATAGGAAACACACAAGGGCCTTCCTATTGAATGGGAGAGCTGTTTATAACTGTCCAAGTTCTGCATCACTGTACATTTATTATGGCAAACACAGTTTATAAGCATTTTCCTGAGTATGTCAAGGAAATGGAGTTATCTTCAATCAAGCAAATAAATTAAGCCTAAAAAAATTAAATAATAGGAATGAAAAAAAGAGAGAGTCCTTTTTCCAGGCTGTTTCAAAGGAACAGGCTGGTTTTAACAGCCCTTTAGCACACTAGCAAGCACTTAGTATGAGTAGTTTCTGACAGCCCATCTGGTCAAATAATTTATTCTGATTTCTGTCCTTTATATTTCTGTGCATCGTTTATATGGCTGTTAAGTACTGTCATTTGGGTTGCAAATGCTGCAAATGTTATTAAATCAGCAAATCACTATCAGAATATTATAACAATCATCATCCTTCTAGAAATTATCTAGTCATTCATGATATATATATATTTTAATGAAAATCCCAAACGTGGTAGTGAGCATTAATACATGGCTGGTATGTTACAACATCTAAAGTCAAGACTCAGACCTGTCTGTATTTATGTTCTAAACATATATGTCTAAACCAAGAGTAGGTGAAATTGCTGCTGCTCCCACCGCATGTAGATGACATTGTCAGTGTTAAGAAATGGTAGGCATTGTAACCCAACAACTTTGGGAAGCCTGCATTTTGCTCACCCTTCTTCTAATGTTCCATGTTTTCCTAACTTCCATGTCAAGAATGTGCCCTCTCCCTGGGCATAGACAAAATTCCCAAACTAGCATTAAAGTTCACCAAAGAAAAATGGTTTTGAAAAAGGAGGAAGAACGGTTAGAAGGAGACAACCTCCCTTCCCTCCCAGCTTCTTTCTTGATTCGCCATTGGGCTTAATCCACAATCTGCTGTTGCAGTTTTGGTGAGTTAAACTGCAGTTTGTTGCATGTCAAGATGTCAATGCCTTCTGTAACCAAATGGAGGAAAGGAAATCTGAACACGGAGAGGGATCACTAAACAAATTTCTTATCTTCCCATTATCTATGAGCAGCAGGTAGGACCTTGGTGTAGAGAGGAAGTCAAGTCTAGTCTTCAAAGCTGCTGAGAAGTTTAATATATTATTGGACCTCAATAGTAACTGGGTCACGAAGAGTCGGACACGACTAAATGACGACGAGTAACTGGGTCACAATTCCAGCATTCCCTAAAATAGATTATTTCAAGGAACTGGTCTTTTTTATACCAGGGATGTACTCTGGGGATGAATTTGGACTCTTGATGTTCCAGTGTGGCCCACTGGGTTTTGCCAATGGGCTGCATCCTCTTCATCAAGATACCATACTTCTGGGACTTCCCAGCAGTTTTTTTCTCATTTGAGACTAAAATGCTTCTTCTAAGCATCAGTTACAAGTAATAACATCACTGAGCTAAGACATGCTGAAATTTTTCACTCAGCCCTTTTTGCCTCTTGTCTCACTCCCCGCTGGAATGTGATGTTCAAAATTATCTCAAGTCGAATTCAGCTCTTATGCTGAAAGCTGTTGTCTACTCCAGTGTTTTACCTTCTGGCGTCTTTTACCAAGTCATTTTCCTCAGCACAGGCAATGTACATGAGAGAAAATAAGTGAAAGGAAACAGAGTGCTAGGCTCTAGGGAGGAATGCCTATTAAAGCTTTTCAGAAAGGTGGCAGAGCCTGGAGACACTGTAAGAGGTAAGCATTGCCATGGATGAACACAATTCATAGCCGAGCTATGATCTGTGTTGGCACACCTGTTCTGGCAGTATTCAAGGTCCTAGAATTTCAGTCTGACCGATGGCAGCTGGAGCCCACCGCATTTAATGAGGAAGAAAGCATAAGAGCCAATAGTGGATGGAGCCAAGAACATGCGTGGGTATAGCCCTTAGCCTGTGAAACTTTACTGTGTGTTTGATCAGATCCATCTGCCTGTCAGTCCATCTACACACTGAAGTTACTTCTCCTACTTGCTGTCCTGAATTACGAGGCAGCATAATCTCGCCATTTATCACATTAACTGTTGGAAGAGGTGGATGGCCTTGCTGAGAAAAGGTCTATTTGAATTTGCCTATAGGCTCTAGTGAGAAACTACTCTGCCTGCCTGCAGTTTTGTCTCTGGAGTCTGTTAGGAAATTCTGCCACCTAATAACTGAAGATAGTATTGCAAGCTATCGACAGATTTTAATTAACCAAAAATCATTAATAGATTTTAAAAGCCAAACAACCCCAAGAATGCACCTTCCAAGAATTCCTTTGGTATTAAAAATATAAACTCTTGACTATTCTTTACAATCAAGAATGAGAAACTACAAGATTATGTAGTTATGAAAGAAAAGAATAAGTGTTTTTGTGTGTGCAAATTAAGCAAAATGGTGCAAAATGATGCTCTTAATGTAAATGACATAGTTTATGCAAATAAATGGCTGCGGCTTTCTTGCATGAACTTTTAAGAGTTAGGAATATCAGAGCGGGTGTTACTGCCTCTGTGCTTGCTGAGTGTATGCTTTGCGTTTCAAAGAGAAAGTACACTAGTCCTGTGCAGATGGCTTGCACAAGTTTCTCACCTGGAAACAAGAGTCTCACAGGGCTTGAAAACTCCTTGTCCAAGTGTCTCATCACACTGAGAAAGCCTAAATCGATGAGAACAAAGAACTGAGGCATTATTCTTTACATGCATGGCAACAGTCAAATGACTAGATTTCATACTCTTGGAGGTTTCCTGGGGGAGGGGAAAGCAGAGCGATTTGCAGATCTATTAATGTATGTAATGCTTTCCATGCCATAAATGCACTGAGAGAGTAATTAAACAACAACAACAAAAAGATATATTTTATTTTAAAGAGAACAAACCCTTAATTAGGAACACATTTTTGTCTCTTCGTTTTTTCATAAACATACCATGTCTCTTCCCATTCTCTGGCTTCTTTCCATGGCAGAAGCTGAAACTCGGGAACAAAGCGATTCTCTTTGTGGTGAAAAAGTGTGAAAATATATTCCTCTAGGCATGCAAGCATGTGAAATTGAGAAGAGCTGCAGGTCATGTTCTCTGAATAATCCCTATGGAAGGTTTTTGCCTGTATGTGTTGGGCATAGATTTTCCCAGTTTGGGAGCTGGGGGGAAGACCTCTGAGCTTCTTTTTACTCTAAGGGTATAATATGCTGCTGACACTACCTCACAGGACATCTAGCCCTTTGGTAGAAAATAGATTATCTGCGAACAATTTGTTGACAAGAAAAAGGTCCAAGGAAACATGTGTGGCAATCCTGTGTTCGCTTCTCTGGCAAGAACTTCTACCGATTGCAGTAAAGCTTATTGCTGAGTAGAGGCACATAGCACTGTGTACTATTAAAACTTGATTCAGAGAGTGGCATGATTCACTGAAGAGGTACTAAAATGCAAACCCCCCTGCATTGTCAGTATGACATTTTATAACATCAAAAGCAAGATTAATCCAGCAGGGAGCTGAATTTAACAGCTGATAGGCTGACATACAGTGCAATCAATAGTATGAGGATAACTGGTATTGTAGTCCGCTACTGCCAAAGGTCAACAGGTTAAGGAAGGCTGAAACCCTTTCAGATAGGGAACTGCTAAGAGTGGCTTATGCAATAGATTGTTTTTTTGTTAAATCACCCAAGGTTGGAGACATCCCAAATCAAGAGATAATGTATGCACATAGAAAACATTTATTTGCTTTAACTTGCAATCTGAGCCTTTAACATCATTTTCACAAATCAGGAGAATGGAGAATTTATTTATTTATTTATTTATTTATTTGATTTGATTTGATTTCATTTCATTTATATCCCGCCCATCTGGTCTGGTCGACCACTCTGGGCGGCTTCCAATGAGTATACAAAATATTTAAAATATTTAAAAGATGGGAGAAATGTGTTAGGGTGATCAGGCCTGCCAATGTAACAAAGGAAGCACAATCAGATATTAACTATCATCTTCTGAGTTGCATTAGTCTAGTGCAGTGGTTCTTAACGTGGGCAATAATGCCCCCCAGGGGGTGATTTCATTTTTCAGGGGGGCGGTAGAATGAAAAGGGGCGGTGTGGGGGTGAAAGAACAGAAGGGGGGGCGGTAGGGGGGCGCTGGAGCGAGCCAAACCTGTGAAGGCGACTGCAGCCACAGTGCTGGCAGTAGATCCGGTGCTGCTGCTGCCGCCAGATGATCCAGCTCTTTCTACCTGCCATGTCTTGCCTTTCTCCTTTAGGGGGAGCACTGAGTGTGGATCGGGTGGAAGGAAAGGATCTCTTGGGTCCTCATCCTTGCCCCGTGAAGCGCTGCCTTGCACCCGGGTGGGAGGGAGACAAGGTAGGTAGGTAGGTAGATCAGTAGGTAGGTAGGTAAGATATCACCTCAAGGAGGGGGGCAATGATAACTTCCTCAATGGCTCAAGGGGGCGTTTCTTTCAAAAAGGTTAAGAACCACTGGTCTAGTGCTCTTAAAATTAAGATTACACCTCTCTCCTACACCCAACTCTTTACAAAGGAAGGTGGTCCCTCAAGAATAGCCCACAGTGTTGTCTATATAAACCACACAATGGAATGTTGATGGTCTTAATATGTTTTGTGTCTGAAATCCTGTTCTGTAACTAGTGCCACGTAAGGCTGGTGGTGTCATCAGTCATGACAGCTTTTCAGGAAAGAACTCTGATTCCCCTACTTCTCAGGTCACAAGGCCCCTATAGAATCCTCTTCATTGTTGGGAAGCCACTGGGGGCTGTAGCAAAAGTGGGAAGTATTCAGTTTCTAAAAATCACTACCACCAGGATGACTTAGCAGGATTTTAGCCTCTGTCTAGGTAAGTTGGATATGGTATACAAAGCTGGCATGTAATATATGCACACAGTTGATGTATAGTCTCCTTACATCCTTGTGATGAGGGCAGATTTTGACAAGCTTGCATTCCTATACCATGTTTTCCAAATAAAAGAAAACCTTCGGGCGACAAAAAAATACCTAACTTGAATCTGCTGCTTCAGAGACTCCCCACTAGGGAACCATGACTCTCCCCCTCCCATCTCCCCCATTTTGGCTTCGTCCAGTTTCAGAAAGAAAACCCCCTCTATAGCCAGGATGTAATAGGGTTCGTCAGCGTTTGGAACTGCTTCTGACAGTGGAGGTGGGAGAGGCTAATCTTTCCCCACTGCTACAGCTCCCATGACACACGCCCTCAGGTCTGATCTGAATGGATGAAGCTCCCTCCCTCTAGACTTGTGTGCACCATGCCCTGCCAGCCCACCTCCTGCAGTGCCAGCAGGACCAGGGTCCCCTGGCCATAACTCCATTGACTCAGATCAGCTTTTATTAATGGTACAGTGAGCGTCTCATAGGTCTGAGCTTAGAAACACACTTAATTTCTCTGGAGTTCCCTGGAGTCCAGGTTCTGTAAAAGCAAGAAGGAGAGGAGAGCTTAGGCCCAGGAAGCACCCCTCTGAGGAAACACTGGTGTAGATGAGCGATAGAAGTCAGGCCCTGCAGAACCTCTGGACCCTCAATTGCCTCTTCAGGGCTGCAGTGGTATGCAGGTTAACATAGCTTTGTCCAAGCAACTGTTGCTTGTAAGCAAGCGAGGGAAACAGGCGAACCATTTAAAGGTAGATTGTTTCCAGCATTTTCTCTTCTTACTACATCCTCTTCTTCAAAGACAAGGGATGACTGTTTGCCTTCCCAGCCCTGCCCTTTTATTCTTCTTGACTCTGCCTCCTCCAGCTGTTTCTCTTCAGAGAACTGTCTCTCCTTTAGCTGCATCCTGATAAAACTTGCCATCCCACCAGCCTGATCCTGAGAAAACATACTGTCCTTTGAGCTGCCTGATACATGTGCTGGGCCAGATGGCTCACTGGAGGTGCATGCCCGCACTTCCTCACAATCTGGCTTTTGAGAGACATGGAGGGCTGCAGTGAAGAGAGCAGGGGAAGAAAGATCTATTTTGCTGACAGTCACTTGCCCCCATGGCTTTGGGTGTAGGCCAATAAATGTCTGAGTGAAGGGGGAAATGTTTTGGATGACCTGTCTCCAGACAGAGGGTTAATGATTACTGTTGGTTTTCTGAGTCTTCTCCCCTGCCATTTACTTCACACCAAGTCACAAAAGAATAGCAGAGCTGTTATTTTGTGTTTTCTTGAAATGCTTCATTCTCCCAGAGGAATCCTTTTTTTCTGTAAGTGAAAATCTTTTGACTTAAACAGGTGCTACTGCAACCTTTTTTAGCCTTGAGGAATCTAGAAATGTCATGTAATACTTTGTGTACCTTTGTGCCAGACTTTCCATATTTTTTTTTTGCAGGTTAGATGTATGTAATTGTGTGTGTATGTGTGTGTATAAAATTTACAGCAAAATATACATTTTAATTTTGCACTGAAGTCATAGAACATTCTGACACTTCATAATTGATATGTTCAGCCTGGGTGCAAAGGTTTCTGAAAAGCACACCTGAAAACATATACTCTTCTGATTTATGTAATTGCTGTTCTCAGGTATATATTCTGTTTTGTGTTAAGGCAATGATGCTGCAGCTCATCCATATCAGAAGAGAACTGCCTCTGCAATAGATAAGTGTATATTAAAATAAATGATACCTTCCACATCTCTTCTCTGAAACAGTGCAGCAAAGCCTAAGCATGAAGAATTTAAATGTGCATTTCTACAAAGTCATGGTTGTCAAGACATTTTTAACTATTGGTTAAAAATTCCAAGTTGGAACCATACTGTAGCTAAAATAAAGGAGATGGAAATTGATGGATCATAATTTGACACATGTATACACCACTTTGCAGAGGTATACCACCCCACAACACAACCAAAAAGTATTATCAATAGGTTAGAACTATAAATAAGAGACAACAAGGGAGAACTCTAAACTAAGTCTTCTGGTGTGGGGCAGAAGGATCCATTCTCTTCACCATGGTGGTGGTGGTGGTGGGGAAAGAATGATCTCCTTCTTCTCAAGGAGATTAAGAACTTCTTGGAGGTTCACAAGGCAGGGCGTGTTGGGCCAGCTTCTTCCAGCTCTTCGGTCTCTGGTGTGGCAGGGGGCATGGTGGGAGAGGGGTGGGAGAGGGAGTCACAGGGGTCAAATCTCTTGGGTGCATGGTGGCCTGAGTGGCTGCAGGTGGTTCTTGGCAGACAGTAGGAGGCAGGGTGGCAATGTCCATCTGCCAACCAGTAGGTTCCCAGGAACCAACCTTTATTGGAGTCTCATCAGTTTTTTGGTATCTCTTCACCTGCTTGCAGTGTCTTCAGAGGTGGCACTCACCCCAATAGGATGGTTGTTTTCTCTGTTGGGGTCGATGCACGGTACCGTCCACTGGACCTACTCATCTGTCCACAGCTTCCAATGCTTCACCACCTTCCAGCATGCATGTGTGTTCACCTCCATCTCCTTGGGTGCCTCTGCCTGGCAGGCTTTCCAGTCAGCTCTTCCTGATGGTCTGCCCCTTCCCTCTCCTCCTCTTTCCTTTTATCCCTTCCACCAGTACCTCCACTTCCACTTGGCTGATGCCGCCTGGTGGCCCAGCCATGTCCTCCATGCAGCTCTAGTCCACTGGGGAACTGCGAGTGGGAAACTGTTTGGGAGGTGATTGTGGGGTCAGAGGATCACTCTGGGTTGGTTCAGCCTTGGAAGCAACGTCCTTGCTAGTCCCACAAACATACCGTGGAATATTAGACAAGGTAAAGGGTTGAAGCCCATAAGAAAGAAATGGATGGGAAGTAAAGAACAGTGTAATTGTTACAGTATTTTCTGAGCTGGCATAACTGTAGATAGTTACCCTTCTTTGTCAAGAATATAGTTGGCATCTTTCATCTGTACAGTAAATTAATTTTCATAATAAACCTTTCCAAAATTTCAGTTGCATTTTTTGGGGCAGACTACTGCAGGAATATAAGCATATACCACTTTTCTATGAAATTGTCTCATTTTTTTTCAATCTCATTTAGCAATTTGATCCTGTGAATTAATGCACTGGTTCTTAACCTTGGGTTACTCAGGAGTTTTGGACTACAACTCCCAGAAGCCTTCACCACCAACTGTGCTGGCTGGGGTTTCTGGGAGTTGCAGTTCAAAAACATCCGAGTAACAAAGGTTAAGAACCACTGAATTAATTGACCCGTTAATGCCACATCCCACGCTATGTTAAACCATGCATTTATTATGAGGGTTTCCCACACTTTCTCACTTTTTCACCACTTCTGTCTACTCTGGCATAGTACTAGAGATACGAGATCTTTGTTGAGAAACCTCTGGTTTCTCTCTATCACTAATGATAGTAGTAATAAGTCACTACAGAATTTAGATGACTAGTTCATGATATTATCTGAAAGAGTGTTAATTTGTTGCAAAAAACAAAAAATAGTAACCTTTGGGCAGATAAACCACATCTATAAAAGCATCTCTTTTCCCCCACAGCCTCTCCGGCAATGAGCTATTGAATTCCTGCTAGACTACAAGAGCTTAATTGAACTTAAATGCCACTGTTAAATACAGTATTTTTAAAGGGGTTTCTTTTTAATTAAACCAAGACTGCTTTGCATGGTGACATAGTTCATAGTTTGTTCCATTGTGAATCAGTGAGGGTAACACTCAAGACTGTTTCACAAGCTAGACATACCTAACTGAGTTTTTTATATTTGTAATCTATCAACTATTAATAAATATCTAATGCCTGGCATTTGATTATGTTAACTGGCTGTTAGTGTTTTCAGCGTTAGTCAGCTAGTTGGGTGGGCCCACTTCAGTCAGTGCTGGTACATCAACAAAATTGGTTGTAGCTGAATGAATAATGGGTGAAGGGAATGGCCAGTGAAAATTTAGAAGAGTTGTGTCAGGGAGACAATTAGGAGAGCAGAGGAATGGAGTGGGCAAAATGGGTTTCTGACCTAGGTTAAGCTAGGCAGATTTTCAAGTACTAAAATATTTAGATTGCCATCTTATAGTATATACTTACCTGGTAATGAGTCACATTGAAAACTATAAGACATATCACTGAGTATACATATTTCACTTATCACTTAAATGAACTGAAAGTATAGATCAGTGGTTCTTAACCTTGGGTTACTCAGGTGTTTTTGAACTGCAACTCCCAGAAATCCCAGCCAGCACAGCTGGTGCTGAAGGCTTCTGGGAGTTGCAGTCCAAAGACACTTGTGTAACCCAAGGTTAAGAACCACTGGTATAGACAACCACATAAACAACCCTCTCCCTATGCTTAGACCCTGATGCACCCTGTGACTTTATTCCTTGAGATTCATTCCCTTTGGTCATCAGAAGATCTCACACAAACAATTACTTGGTTTATGCCCTTCAGTTATGGAATTATTAAATAAATGAGGAGGGATTAAAACAGAGATCCATTCCACCCACAAAAATCAGTGTGATTCAGTGGGTGGAAAGTAGCTGAGTTTAGGTGGATTCCTGAACACCCGTGTTTAGGATCAACAGTCTCAATCAACTGAGAGTTAGTTGAAGAGAGTAGATGTTTTTCTTACTTGTTTCCCCATGGAATGACTGTGAAACTCTTCCACTTCAAGTCACGGCTTAAACAACAAACAGGAATCAAGTGACACCTCATGCCAGCTTTCAGACACAAGAATTCTAGCATTCATGAGCAGTGAAAGCAAGTGATCTTGCAACTGGCTTTAACATATTTTTTTTGTTCTCATAGATCTTAATGTCATTATTGCTATCGTATATGCCAGTAACCTATTAGTATTTCTTTGCTTTCTTTGGCATAGTCCTTGTTGCAATAACATAATAATCCCACATTGTTTGCTGCTCATGAGCTCCAGGGTATGGCTGCAGCTGCAGTAGCTTTTTTGATCACCTGAAAATAACAAGAGAAAGCCTATTTTCTTGTATGAGTGAATACAACTAATCAATGTCTGAAGCTGCAGTCACACCAGCAAAATGTGAATTTTGACACCCCCCCTTTTTTTTTTGGCTTCTGATGACACAAGACCATTGTACAGTAGATTCTTTTGTTCCCCTGCTGTGCTATCCCCACATCAAATCCAGCCCGCTGGGAGGTTACTACTATATTTGTTCCATATTTCATCAAACAGTACAACTGACATCAGAGTGTGTACTTCAAAACCGATCCATTTCCTATGCATCTGGCTTGTGGTCCCACCTCTCTCACCTACTGTCGTTCAACTCCCTATTTTTTTTTACTTAATTTTCAAGTGGAAAGGTTGGTGCATTGGCATGCTTCTGTCAAAGATGGAGCATCAGTCCCTCTACTGTCTTTAGACTGCAGTTCTCCTCCATGGAGGGTAACGAGGCACCGATATAGGAAGAAATGGTCTTGATCCATATGTTGCCAGCAAGGGTGACACAGCAATGTGTCCACACAATTTTTAAAAAAGAAAAAGGAAGGGAAAGGAGGCAGAGAAAGGCACAAGAAAAGGAAGGGAATATTTCCCACTCGAGGGGTGTAGACAAATGTACCACATTTAATTCATTAAAAAAATGCAGTGGAATGGTTTAAAAAATGTATGAACCACTATCACAGGATATATGGCACATGAACACAACACACAGAAGCAGGACACACAAGAGATGGAGGGGCATTTGTCTAGACTGACCACAGCCTGAGTCAAAAGTTGCCATTTTATCTATCTATATATGATAATTTTCATTTGGCATTAAGCCCATTGTAAGTTAAAGAACTTTAAATGATATGACATATTTAGGATTGGATTCCTTTTATTTTGCTTCACAGAGGACGTTTAAGATAAAAAAAAATTCAAGGGTATTAAACAATTTGAGAGAAGGAAAAGGATTTTTGGGTAATAGAAGGCATAGCATTTCAAGGAAAGCCTCCTTAAATTTGTCTCCTTTTTCTTTCTTTTAAAAGCCTCATGTTTTTAAGAATGTTGCCACCAGTTTTTAAATAGATCTTTTTAAAAGAGGGGGGCAAGGACCACCCCTCACAAGTGTTAAGCTCCTCTTTCTTTCCTCTGAAAGAATGACAGGGTTCAAGTTATGCCCCTTAAATGGCCCTTCCTACAAACAGCATGGTAAATGGGGGGCACATTTTGGCCCATGGTGCCTATTAAAGCTGTTGTTGTTGCTGCTGCTGCTGCCATTTCAATAGCACTACTTTTTAAAAAATAAATCATCCAAAGGTACAGTTATACTATAGGCAAATTGATGTTGCTCCTCCTTCACATGAAGAAAATATAGATGTGGCAGAATCAGGTAGCTTTTCATTTACATTCTTTCTTTTAAATGTCAGGGCTTTCGTCTGTGGCATTCACTGCAACTATTTTAAATACCTCTCAAAATAAGACCTCAGAAGTATGGAATGATGTCTCGTTCCTGTTGATTAAAAAAAACCCACATACTTGGTTATAAAACTGATAATTGCTGTGAACAAAATAAGTTTGGCTCTCATGTTGTAGGTGCGGTGATGGCATCACTTCTAGAGACAACATAATTAAAAAATGAAGATATTTTATTAAGGGAATTACTTACCTAAGAGAATAAACTTTTCAAGAAGGGCTGAATTGCACACATTAAATCTTTTTAGATCGAATATGCTACCAACAGGTATAAGCCTTCTATTCAGACCTGATTTCCCTCAACTCTACCTTCCTAGTTGTTCACAACAAGGATACAGCGCTGTACAGCAATCATCCTCTGTCCACAGGTTCCTCCAATTGCCACTGGTTTCTAGGCTTTGCAACAATATGTAATGATTGTGCGCAACCAGAGACGATGCACACATTTCCCACTCAGAGATGTACTGTTTAACAATGCAGGGGAGAAGAGCTGAAACTCTAGGGATTCATGCGCTAAACTGGCTTTTAAGAAGATATCCTCAGAAGGACGAGGGTGTGACAGAGAGTGGATTACCAAAGATTAGTACCTAAAATAAGTGCTACTGATTAAGGATCACTAAAACATATTGATAGAGATGTTCTCAGGAGGGATGTAAATCTCCTTTGTTTTAACAGCTCCACAGAAGTTCTTTAAAGCAGTATAAAAACTGGGCTGGGTTGGAGGGTCCACAAGACCCAAGGAAAATAAATATCTCAACATTTCCTATATATTCCTGAATAAACCTATTTATCTGGACACACTGGTAATGAAACTGAAGTGATTTTTATTTAGTGGGGGAGTTGCATGCTATGAGGCTAGATCTCATTTTGGTTTGCTGAGGGGAACTACATCCTGATCTGTAATGAGCAGTTTGGCACCAGAGGCAAGTGGCATTGTGCCCCACCTTTTCTTCCCTGAGGCATGGTTATGAAACACCCTCCATGAAGAAGGCGGAGAATGAAGGAGTCTGCTAAAAGGAAGAAAATGTTTATACTGTACTTTCAAAAAAGAAAGGGGAGAAAGAAGAATGAATAAGACCCGGAGGCGTTGCTGTTTATCCCTCAACATTCACCCACCCACCCCCAGATTTCACCGTCCTTGAAATCTTGGTGCTCCAATTGCTCCGCCCGATTTACAGCTCCGGTTTCATGCGTTGTGTAGTCCTGCCATTATTTCTGGGATTTAAAAAAAACAGGACAGTGACCGTGCTGCAGTTCGAAGCAGAAAACCAGATTAAGGGGAAAGGGCTTCCTCAAGCTGTCCTGTTAACACCATTTTGCTCCCAGTGGCTTGTCTTCCTGTCTTTTGAGGTAAAAGAGAGCTGGTGATAAGTCTTGTCTGTGTAAGCCAGCCATTAAGAATAATACAAATTGGACCTGCTCTATCAATATATATAGCAGGATAGATTAAATCTGGATAAGAAGGGTTAAAATTAGAACTTCGTTTTAGCAGCACTGCATTTTCAACTATATTTGCAGTTCTTCCTCATGAGACCAAGGAAAATGATCCATTAGATTCTATAATCATGAGGTTGAAATATTTATCTTAGAATGTGATTCCGTAGGTGCGAGGTGGGCATGCATTTCACTTAAGGTTGTGCAGAGCAGAGGCTATGCAACTGCTTCTGGAGCATGCCACCTGCCTTCCATCAAAATGCTAGGAAGGGGCATAAAGAGGGCCCTCTACTGTAATCTGAACCTCTCAGTAATCTGAAGGCAGAGTGAGCCATTTCTGTGTGGGAAGTCTTGTCAAGCTGAAGGGTCATGCAGTTGTTTCTTTCTTAATTATATAAAATATGAACTATCTGTGCATTTTATTCTGCTATTACATGTAGTCACTTGTGCTTTATTGTATTGTGCAGAGGGGTTTTTGAAAATAAAAAAGGGGTTTTAAAATATATTACGTGTGATAATATTTGTAATTGTACTGTATTGTGTGTGTATGCACACACATTCACATATAAATACAATCAGTTTTATAACACACATTGTCTATACATGTGTGTGTGTATACACAGACACACAGTCTGTCTGTCTCTATATATTTGTCTAATTTATAGGACGCTTTTCTCCTGATATGGAAACTTAGGGTGGGTCATAATAGTAAAACAAATAGAATAAAAACACAGTGAGATATACATCAGCTGAGATATCAAGGAGGACAAGCAAGGACATTTTGTCTCTTTTGGCCTCCCTAAATAGGTCATCCAGCAGGGTGACCAATGCCATTTCCGTGCCGTGGTGCGGACTGAAGCCCAACTGAAACGGATCCAGGGCATCGGTTTCATCCAAGAGAGCCTGAAGCTGATCGGCCACCACCCTCTCAACTACCTTGACAAGGAAAGAAACATTGGCGACAGGCCTATAATTGCCAATGTTGTCCGCTGCCAAGCTCGGTTTCTTCCTAATGGGTCTAATCAGTGTTTCGTTAAGGGCAAGAGGAAGAAGGTCAATTCCATGCTAGGTGTCATTAAAAGGGGGATCGAAAATAAAACAGCCCACATTATAATGCCATTGTACAAAACGCTGGTAAGGCCACACCTGGAGTATTGCATACAGTTCTGGTCGCCGCACCTCAAAAAAGACATAGTGGAACTGGAAAAGGTGCAGAAGAGAGTGACTAAAATGATGACTGGGCTGAGGCACCTCTCTTATGAGGAAAGGCTACAGCGTTTGGGGCTCTTTAGTCTACAGACAAGGCGCCTGAGGGAGGACGTGATTGAGACAGGGGATGGATAAAGTGGGTAGAGGGAAGCTCTTTCGCCTCTCACGCAATACCAGAACCAGGGGAAATGCACTCAAATTGAATGTTGGGAGAGTGAGAACAGACAAAAGAAAATATTTCTTTACACAGCATGTTTTTGGTGGAACTCCTTGCCACAGGATGTGGTGATGGCATCTGGCCTAGATGCCTTTAAAAGGTGATTGGACAGATTTCTGGAGGAAAAGTCCATTGTAGTTTACAAGCCATGATGGGGACGTAGAATCTCCAGGCTTAGAAGGAAGGTACCTCCAAATGCCAGATGCAGGGGAGGGGGATCAGGAGACAGGTATCTGGTTGTCTCGTGTGCTCCCAGAGGCATCTGGTGGGGCCACTGTGAGATACAAGAAGCTGGACTAGATGGGCCCTTGGCCTGATCCAGCAGGGCTGTTCTGATGTTCTTATGTTAACAGACAAAATATTAAAAATAAATGCGTAATAAAACATTATATAATATTATATAATAACTTTAATAACACACACAGACACACACACACACACACACACACACACACAGAGAGAGAGAGAGAGAGAGAGTTAGGCTGAATATTACAGGCAATTTTTCACACACACACACACACACACACACACACACACACACACACACACACACACACACACACACACACACACAAGTACACTTGTATAATTACAAGCATGTAGAAGTTATTTATTTATTTATTTATTTATTTATTTTATTTCTATCCCGCCTATCTGGTCATACTAGACCACTCTAGGCGGCTTACAATTGGAGCAACAATAAAATTATTAAAAACATTACAAATAGACAAAAATGGAAATCAAAGAATATAAAAGAAAAATTGTCAGGGATTATCTGTTGGGAAAGCCTGCCTATACATCAGTGTTTTCAATTGTTTCTTAAAAATGCCCAGCGAGGGAGCCGCGCGAATCTCAGGAGGTAAGTTGTTCCAGAGGCGAGGAGCCACCGCCGAGAAGACCCGATTTCTGGTCTTTTCCTTCCGGGCCTCTCTCGGCGTCAGGCTCCTCAGCCTCACCTCCTGGCTCGCACGGGTGACACGGGTAGATCTAGGTGGGAGAAGGCGTTCCACCAAATATTGAGGTCCTAAACCGTTTAGGGCTTTGTAAGTAAGCGTCAACACTTTGAAGTCGATGCGGAATCGGATGGGCAGCCAATGCAGTGCGGCCAGAGTGGGTGAGATATGTTGGTATCTTCTCACTCCACTGAGTAATCTGGCCGCAGCATTCTGCACCACCTGTAGTTTCCGCAGCAGCCTCAAAGGTAGCCCCATGTAGAGCGCATTGCAGTGGTCTAATCTTGAGATTACAAGCGCATGTACCAAAGTGTTGAGAGCCCCCACATCAAGGTAGGGTCGCAGCTGGGCTATCCGCCGAAGATGGAAAAATGCGGTGCGGACCACGGACGCCACCTGGGTTTCCATAGTGAGCGCCGGGTCCAGATGAATCCCCAAGCTGCGAACCCCATCCCTGGCAGGCAGGGTCACTCCCCCAAAAATGAGGGAGTTTCCCAAATCCCCAACTGTGGGAGCGCCCACCCTCAGTACCTCCGTCTTGTCCGGGTTCAGCCTCAGCCCATTCTCCTGCATCCATTCCCGAACAGTCTCCAGGCAGCGCTGAAGGGACAGAACGGCATCTCCTGTAGTTGGAGAAAAGGAGATGTAGAGCTGCGTGCCATCCGCATATTGATGGCACAGGGCTCCACACCCCCTGATGACCCCCCCCAGCGGCCTCATATAGATGTTAAACAGCATTGGGGAGATGATCGACCCCTGTGGAACCCCACAATTGAGGCTCCACGGGGCCAAGACATTCTCCCCAAGCTGTACTCTCTGGGGATGGTCCTCCAAGAAGGAACGGAGCCAGGCAAATGCCCGGCCACCTATTCCCAACTCGGTGAGCCTCCCCAGGAGGATACCGTGGTTAATGGTATCGAAGGCCGCTGAGATATCGAGGAGGACCAGCAGAGACATTTTGCCTCTGTCGGCCTCCCTCAACAGGTCATCACACAGGGCGACCAATGCCGTCTCTGTTCCATGGCGCGGCCTGAAGCCTGATTGGAATGGATCCAGGGCATCTGTGTCATCCAGGAAAGCCTGAAGCTGATCGCCCACCACCCTCTCGACTACCTTGCTTAAGAAAGAAACATTGGCGACGGGCCTATAATTGCCAATTTCGTCCGCCGCCAAACTAGGTTTCTTTCTTATGGGCCTAATGAGTGTATCCTTGAGGGCATATAAATGGAGCAGAAGTGAAAACATATAAATGGAGCAGAAATTTACTTCTGAAGGCTATATGAATTGAGCAAAAACACACTGTTCTTTATATATTATAACAGAGACTTGCCTATTAATAGCACTATTTCTTTTTTAAAATTTGAAAGCATTCTCTGAGGAGATGAAATTCGTTTCTGTAAAAGCCACATAGCATGACAGAGAATGATTATGCACACTGACAGAACAGGTTGTTTTACCCTGGAAGTATCTGCATAATTAGAGCTGCATTGCAAATATAGTTCAGTTAACACAGATGGTGTTTTTGCCAACTGACCTTTAGACGGTGTTGAAAAACACTGCATTTTAATCTTTTTGTTTATGTTTTGTTATGCTGATGTACTGCAAGTGACCTCTGGGTGAAGTTATAAAATTATGTAGACCAGAATCCAGCTATGCCACTTTGTATTGGCCACAAGGCAGTTACAACCACCTTGGTTATTCTGAAAAGATGGTGACCCTCTGAAAATGGCTAAGGGAGGAAACTGTCGGATGGGATTGACCAAAGCAGACATCAGAGTGAGTGGCAGCTAGAAGTTCTGTTTCCAAAAATATATATTAATGTTTATGAATTCTGGCCAGGAGACTTAAAAGTAAACAAATAATTTGGAGGCAATTGGGTTGTTATTGAAGAAAGGAATAGAGACTCAGAGCTGAGAAATAGGGCCGGGAAGGGAAGTCTGAGCCCTCAAAGATGGGAAGAAGAAAGGTCAGTTCAAATGACCTTGTTGGAAGATGGGAACAGCAGAGCTGGGGGCTGATAGAACTTAGAAGCATGGTATGAAAATGTGGTGGAACTTTAAGCAGGCAGCAGAGCCTCAAATTAGAAGATTTCCGGTTGAAATCAGGCTGATGCAGCTTAAGCCACTTAATAGTTTTGGGAAACTGAAACCTTCCTTCTCCATGGACAGAGAGAGAGAGAAGGAGAAAGCCAAGGTGGTGGTGGTTTATGAAGCCTACGATAGAGCAACGGTGATGTGCTATGCCTTTCAGAAGAAATTAGAAAAGATTGGAAGCTTTCTTCCAGGAGAAGGAGAAACGTTGATTTAAACATTCTAACCTCGGTTCAAGACCTGTTTCTGTTGGTTATGGGGCTGAGCTCTTTGTTATAAATATGTCCTTTTAAATAATGTTGCTGTTTAATTTTATTGTGTTGTGTGTCAACTGTCACAACACTTTCTTTATGTAATTTTAGAAAACATTCCTGGAAATCTGCATATATAGAGAGAAGGGGAAGTAAACACTTAAAATATCAATAGAACCTGAGTTTTTCAGAAATCTCTTGTATTAGATGAGCAACATGGAGGGAAAGTGTATTCTTGACTCAGAAGATGGTGTGAATGCAGACAGTAAACAAAGAATTTGGAGGCAATTGGTTCATTGGTTCTTACACGTTGAAATCCAGCAGTAAGTTGCAACTGGAGTAGGCCCATTGAATCAGTGTAGCCTATGGAGGAAGTGACTCATGAAACCCCCTCTAATTCAGTGGGCCTACTCTAGTTGTGACCGACTTACTACTGGATTTCAGTCATTGCCTCTGGGATGGCCCCTCTACTCCCTGCAACATTAAGTAACCAAGCACATTTGGAGAAAACAGTTTGTCATTTTTTGGTATGGAATTATAAATAGGGAATTCCTCCAAATAGCTTCCCTTGTTATTATTGTGGTCAAAATTTGATGGCCACTGAGGTTCAGTTGGTTCAGCAGGAACAAAAGACGGCTGCAAATGCTGGATGAGGTTCTAAAACTTTATTTCAGGTTTGCAAACAAACACAAGCAAGCCAAAAGAAACTAGAATGTTACAGAAAGGGGGGGAAAGTATCCTTAGCAATCAAACAGCTCCTTATATCACCTACTATTCAGCGAACCCCCAGCCATGTAAGCAACATCTTCCTCCAGCCCACTGTTGACCAACCTCTACCTCATCAGGAGGCTGTCCTCCAATCAAAGGACAGCCATATGCAGGTGTGAGACTTACTTATGGCTGAGTGTTAAAACAGGAAAGTGTTGTGGGTATGTTTAGCAGAACTAGCTTGGCTTGTATGTGTTCTTACAGGTTATATGTATGGTATCCTATTGACTTATCTTTTCTATATGTTTGCTAGTAAGAATATGGGAAATGCTAGCTCTTGTGAATACCTGCAGCAGCTCTTCCTGTTGGACAAAACCATAAGATACATCCTCTTGCAAAAAGACATAAGTTGCTTTGCTCAAGTAACATGAATGTAAACATGAACTTAGGGCAAATGAACTTACAAAGGCCTTTTTTATGGGGAGTCCCTCTAAAATGAGGTCCTTTATTGCTGAGGGGTTAAATTGGACTCTAACAGTTGTAACACTTTTGTCTTTGTCAGTTAATTGTAACTCTTCTGCTGTCCTAGCCAGCATCTCATTATTTCTGGCAATTAATCTCCAATGACAGTAAACCAACAACTGTCCCAACATTGAGTAAAAAAAGCTTTATTTTATGAAATGGCTCCTTTCACAGCATAGCTAAACTTGATTGAAGCATTTCTTGCATCCAGGGTGATGCTATCTAACCATCAGAAATGCCATCTCTCTCTCTCTCTCTCTCTCTCTCTTTCTAAATCCAGGAACAGGAAGTGTGTTTTAAAACCACTGTAGGTATAAAAGCCACTGAAAATTATTGTGAAGTGCAAGATATATATGAAAATCTATGGACATGTTTCTGCATGCATAGTAGTAAATAAAATGAAGTTGTGAAGAATAAATAATTCATGGTGATTGCCAATATGTAATATGTTTGCGGTCTGAAAGTATCCATATATTTGTTTATGTTTTTATTAATTGTTATTGAGATAAATTATTGGCCCTTACCTGGCTAACCCCCCCCCCCACTTTATTACAAATAGTGGCTATTAAAAACAGGTTTATATTTGGGTATATTATTCAAACTCTATCATCCTCCTCATAGGCATCCTTCAGTCTCGAGAGACTATGGTAACATGCTCTGAATCGGGGAGTGTCCTCTCCAGAGCATGAAGCCCGGGTAAGGTAATATGGAGGATAGGCTGTTACCCAAGCAGCAGATCCCCCCTCTCCACATTGCTGAAATGGTCCAATGGAAAGGCAAGAGCCAATACGACTGGTTCCAGCAACGTCGCAGGAGTTGGCAGAACGACACGAGCTGCCTTCGGGACTCCAGCTCCGGATTTTGCCTCGAGTTTAGCTCCTGAAGCCTTTTCCATTGGTGGATATAGCCACAAGGCAGTGGAGGTTTGAAATCAGAGTTTTCCTTCTCCTAGATGGGCTGCCTTCCATGGCTGACGAGCCCCACCTATAAGGAAATTAACTCTATAAGGAAATTAGTTACTATATCTCAGGAAAGTGGTACAGTATTTTATCTTCTTGGCAACATGCAAAGCTTAACAAGGGCAAGAAGTCATAGGTCATCAGCCACAGGAATACCCTGCGCTGTTCTGAGCTAATAATGGCAGCTGAAGAGGAAAATCTCTGGCAGAAGATAATGAGGGAGAGGTGTCTTAAACTATGATCCTGTGGTCTCAAACTATCAGCACAAATGAGAGTTTTGTCATTGACTTATCAGGATGTACACAGTTAATTGCTAGCCCTCACAAACCACAGTCAAAAGAAAAACGAAACCTTGCACTGAGTTCCCACTGGAATTCCATTGTAGCAACGATTAGCGGTTTGATTTATATTAGCATTTGTGGTAAGATAGGGTTGAATAGACACTTCCTGTATTTCCTGAAGTCACTGAGAATCATAACTTTGCTGTGAAAAATGGCCAGCCTACCAATTGGCTTATGTTTCTCAACATCACATTGTGCAGGGCAGACAGACTGAAACCTATTGGGCTGTGTGTCCCTGGACATTACATCGGCAGGGACAGTGCACCCTCTTCTTTTCCCTGTACGCTGTTCTCTCTCTTAATGCAGTCTCCTTCCCCTTCCTCACTCATTTCCTTTTCCTCTACATCCAGCAGCTTTCCTCAGGAGGGATATATCACTCTGGCCAGAAGTCTGGACTAATTGCTTACAAGAGGGAATCTCCCTGTGTTTCTCTCTTCAGCTTTTATACTGATTCCGTCAATCTTCTTTTCCTGTGGGTTACCCCCGTCTTCAGTTAGAGGCCTGAAGGAAATTAGGCAGTTGGTTGCAAGTAGTCTGTGAGATGAGATGTCCTTCTCCCCATGATGCTCAAACATACTTTGCCTTTTGGTTATCTACTCACTATTTTTTTGCAGTAAATGTAGACACCCAGATGATCTTGAAAATGCATGGTACAGTCTTTCTTTATTCATATCAGAGTGTGGCACAATTTATAATTAAGGGTGTATATGAAATAAAGATAACATTAAAAGCAAATTAAATTATTAATATAATTTGACTCCTTTTGACCAAAAGCGAGCTAATTCAATATCTTTATCTTAGCAATTTGCTAGACTTTTTTTGTGCACATTGTGGAGCATAAATTGCATGCACTTAAATGTTGCATTGATTGAATGCAACCTAAATTCAGATTCAGTATTTGAAAATTTCTTTTAAAAATTCAGAATTTCCAGATTTCTGGAACTCCATTACAGTCAATGTAAATATTATACAGGATAGCCATTATTTCCTCCTTTTAAAAAAAATACACACAGACAAAACATTTTTTTTAAAGATTCCCTGTCTTCTCTGACAGCTTCCCAGTGACTGTGGCAAATGAAAAGTGTATACACCAACAACCAGCAGTGCCTAGATATTAGGAAATTATAATGGACCTGCTGATTGAATCCTAAACAGTGGGAATGCCAGCAGGAAATACCATCAGCATTTAGGAAGCAGAGGATGTACTGGGGAGTGGGCCAGTACCTTGGGTTGCACTGGCAGGCAGTTTGAAGCAGCCGATAGCCTGCGGTAGGTGGCAATCACGCCAACAGGATGCGGCTCAGCACAGCAGAGTGGCTGAACACCATCTTGGAGTAGCAGTTGAAAGAATTAAAGAGTCAGGAGGGAGCAGCAGACTGACATGCATGATAAGCATAACATGTCTAGTAAGTTCCATTTATTCAATGGGCCTACTCTTAATTGTGACTTACTACCGAATTTCAGCCACTGTCTCAAAGATGGTTTCTGTTCCGTTGTTGCAGACAATGATCTTTGGTGATTCAAGATCACTGTGATTGTTCAGTAAAGGCTTCCTGAAACAGCAGTCTGCATGATGGGGGTCCTTGTTATGCTATGTGTGTTGTCTGTCAGGAAAATCTGTCTTTGGGCCATAATTCCCAGAACCTTTAGATAAGTGGCAAGCTCAGGTAGGAGAATTATGGGAACAATACCTTCTTTTAGCATTGAGCTGTTGCTTATGTCATTCTGCCTCACACACCAGTATAAAGTAATGAAGATAAACTCCAAAGGGTGAGTTGTGTTTTCAGAGCCAAGCAGCATCTGAAGTTCAGTGTTTTACGTTTGCCCTAGCCTTAGGTCATTAGACATAAAGTAGTAAACGTGCATCGGGGAGGAGAAATTACTTTCTCTGATACATGTGTACTATCAAAAATGAAACGCCAAGTATTGCCAGCTTAGTTTTAACACCAAGTATTGCCAGCTTACATTTATTTCTTTTATATGTCAGAAATGTTGAATCCTATTTCTCTCCTTTGTATTACAGATGAGTAATTGCCATAGCAACCTCAAATTGTCAGTGGAGAACCAGACACTCAGCCTTCACATTTCCTACATCTAATTGGCATAGCATTTGTTTCTACTTGAAAAGGCCCTGAATGGACTTGTTTAGCATGACAAAATATGGACTGTCTGATGGGGTTAACAAGAGTAGGGTATCTCCTGTATTTGTCTGGACAGCTTTGCCAGAAAAAAAAAAGCTAAACAAAATCCAACCATGGATGAAAAGCCAAGTGCCTTAAAATCCAGAAACAGGAGGGATAGATGGCCCCTTGGATACATTCTCTTCACACCGAAAGTACATACTGTTATATCATCACCACACACCAGTACAAGCTTTATACCAGTTTAAGTGCTATGACTGTTCCCAAAGATTCCTTGGAAATGTAGTTTTGGTGAGCAAGGCTCTGGTGACTGCATCGTTCTAGAAAGGTTTCTAGAACTGATTGGTAAGAATCCTGGGTGTGCGTTTTGTCAAATCGGAACTGACTTATGGTAACCCAATGTAAATGAGATATTTAAGGAGTAGTTTTTCAATTCCACTGCCCCAGTGACTTTCCACGGCAGAGCCGGGATTCAAACCCTGGGCTCTATCCACTCCACCGCAGACCCTTCTAGGTTTCTTGTCAGAATCCTTCTGCTGTGCATACATGTTTTGTGTAATTTGCAGTGCTTAATTGATGAGGGGTTGGAGCATGTCTCATTCATGCGTCTGGTCATGTACCCAGTTGCACAACCAAGGCATACCTTGTCACTTTGTCAGTTAGCCACAGTCATCCATGGCAAATTATGCAAACCTTACACAAGCTCCGGGAAGATATTGCTCATTCTCATAACCCATTGCATTTTGGCTTAAGACTGGAGTTTATATTCAAGATTGCCTTGATTGTCCTCACATGTAATTTGCACGGGGGGGGGGCAGGTGTCTTTGTGGACTTTCAGAATATTTCAGTCTACCTGTGATATCATCTGTATGATAAAGGAATTGGAAGGCCCATGTCCCCACCCCTAGCTTACAGACTAGTTCCAGAAAGTGCTCCTGAAGTTATGGAAGTTGGAGCTATTAGGGCTGTGGGCCTCCATCTTCTTCTTTAGGATCAGTATGCTGGTATCATACATCTCTCTCTTCTTTCCACCCATAGAGGTTCTTGAAATTAAAAAATATCTGTGGTCAGTAATAGCCTGAGATCACTGAACTTAAATCCCAATATACCAGAACTATGTCCAAATAAAATGGAGGTAGCGGTATTACATGGTTGTGGAAGTTGTGTTCATGATTTTTATTTAGAGATCAGGTACCCAGTGTGGTGCAGCAGATAAAGTGAACGACTGAGTCTCAGGAAGCCTGGGTTTGAATTTGTGGTCAGCTGTGGAAGCTCACTGGGAGTGGAAAAACACTCCTTAAGTATCTCACTTACCTTGAAAGCTCTGTTAGGGTCACTATAAGTCAGTTTCAAATTGATAGCACGTAACAAATTAGGGATCTGTTTCGTAGGAAGGAAGGCAGGTTTTCTTTTGGATTTTGTCAGTTTTGTGCCACAAAGCCCCTTTTGCTTGTTTTCACTGGTATATCAGTAGCAGCTCATTCTGGAGAGACAGGCTTATCATAGTTTTTATGTTGAGGTGTTGTGGATTGAGCAGAGGGGTGTTGTACCTCAAAATGTCAGGGAGCGGGCTGCTATAGTAGTCAGATGTTTTGAATAATAATAGTGTGCCCTCAAGTCAACTCTAATTTGTTGTTTAGTCATTTAGTCATGTCCGACTCTTTGTGACCTCATGGACCAGCGCATGCCAGGCCCTCCTGTCTTCCCCTGCCTCCCGGAGTTGTGTCAAATTCATGTTGGTAGCTTCGGTGACACTGTCCAACCATCTCATCCTCTTTTGTCCTATTCTCCTTTTGCCTTCACACTTTCCTAACATCAGGGTCTATTCCAGGGAGTCTTCTCTTCTCATGAGATGGCCAAAGTATTGGAGCCTCAGCTTCAGGATCTGTCCTTCCTTTGAGCACTCAGGGTTGATTTCCTTTAGAATGGATAGGTTTGTTCTCCTTGCAGTCCAGGGGCCTCTCAAGAGCCTCCTCCAGCACCACAATTCAAAAGCATCAATTCTTCGGAGGTCAGCCTTCGTTATGGTCCAGCTCTCACTTCCATACATCACTACTGGAAAACAACTCTAACTTAAGCAGGAAAAATATTTAATTGTTTTTGAAAATCTTTTCCACCTTTGCATCTTTATATTCTGGTGGGTTTTATTTTGTGACTGGATTGGTCATTGGAAGGTAAACACATTCTTCTTTACAAGTTTTATTGTGAGGCATTGATGGAGTTGGAGGGTCCCTGTTAATAACTGCAAGGGCTGCAGCTCAGCTTCTTGATTCACATCAGTTTTTAAGACAGTTACAGCAGCAGTTCCCTCTGCCCCCTCCCCCCCCCAGTCCCACAGGGTCATCTTACAGTCTCTAAACCACTTATCAGCTTGGGGGCCCACTTTGTTTCACTGGAATTCCCCCAGAGTCCAGATTCTGGAAGGCAGGAAAGAGGAGAGAGTTTAGGTCCTGGAAATGCCCCTTGGAGATAAGGCTTTCACAAAAAGAGCATGAGAACTTAGTCTTTGCACGTCATCTCTCTCAGTCTGCTCTGGTCCCTTCCCTTCCCTATCTCTCCAGACCTACAGCAGCAGCTTGGGTAACATCACCTTGCCCATGTGTGTGAAAAGATTTTCCACTGCATTGCTTCCGTCACAACAACCCCTTGCCTTCCCAGTTCTGCTCCTTTATTCCCCTTGATCCTGCCTGCTCCATATGTCTCTCATCTGGACGCTGTCTCTCCTGCAGCTGCAGGGATTCCCTCCAGCCAGCCTGATCCTGTGGAAACTCACCCTCCTCCCTTCTAGTGTATAAGTCTGAGAAAACACCATTTCCAGAGAAAAACAGTGAGAATCCCAGAACACCTGCTCCGATTAGGTGGTGAGCATATCATCTAGTTTTGAACCTTCTCTATTCTAACCTGGCTTGTATGCATATTCATGTTTGTAATCTACATTATTCTTCCTTCCTTCCTTCCTTCCTTCCTTCCTTCCTTCCTTCCTTCCTTCCTTCCTATTCTCAATCACCACATTATTTTTCATACCAGCTTGAATTTTGTGTCTTGGCTTTGCTCTTCAGAAGCATTCTTAGGTTGCCCTAAATTTCCTCCCCTGAATATATGCCACTTATTATCAACATCAGAGCCCATACATGTGAAAACCATAATGATAGGAACAGCTGCCCTGCAGAATGTATATTTAGCATTTCAGGGAGCTGGGAGTGTGGGTGATGAGGGAGGAAGTTCCTTGTTCAAGCAGTAATTTCTGAGTTCTTTTTGAATGTGGTATGAAGAGCTGTGAATTCTTTATATCAGGCTGTAATTGCAAGATATTGCTAATATTCATATACTGTATACATGATTAAGTACCTATCCACACCTGGTTGCAATGAGTTGAATGGTAGAGACACCAGCTTCCACTCCTCTCTCACAATATCAAGTTAGTGTAAATGTGGATAAATCTGGATAATGCCCATTGTCAATATCTATGAAAGTAGTGCATTAAAAAATCAATCTTGCTATCTATGGATTTCAGAATTAATCAATAGCCTGTTCATCTTTTCCATTCTTCTACAGAGGTTAGACTCTTATGCGTGGTTCGTTAATTTAAATTTTATTTATTTATTTTAAAATATTTTTATCCTGCATTCTCCTTATAAAGGACCCAAGGTGGCTTGCATCGTTACAGTAGTTAAAGCTAACAACAGTGACTATACAAATACTAAAGAGGATCAAATGAATACTATACTAAAAAAAACCCATAAGCAACACTGAAACACATTCAAAGCAGTAAGGTACAACAATCTGTTTTAAAATCCCCATTCAGGCAGCCAAAAACTCAGGGAAAGCTGACCTGAAGTGCATCCTAACCAAGCTCCTCAAACTTAATATTTTACAATAGCTACTAGTTTAGGATACTTTTTAATTTTTTTAAAAAAATTAAAAAGTATCCTAAACTAGTAGCTATTGTAAAATATTAAGTTTGAGGAGCTTGGTTAGGATGCAAGTAGTGAGCTCAAAATCTCTGTGGCACCAGAGAATAATCAGTGATATATTTTAATCTGTATCTTTCACCAACTTTCCCTCAAGCACCTGTTAAATTGCAAGCATAATTGTTGTGAAAAGAAGAAACTAGTTCCAAAGTCGTTCTAAACCTCTGGGAGGTCCAGATAAGTCAGTTCATACTAGAATTCACCAAGACAGAAGATATTAGGAACCCCTCCAGCAGAATAAATCCAAAGTAGAGGCAAATGGGTAGTGACTAGAAAGCTTGTTTTTCCCCCCTTTATTGTTTGGCCAGAGTTCTTGCAGATCATTTCTCTCAGACTCACATTTTTTGACTCTTCGTACTTAAATCCATCATTTGACCATGGAATGGATCTCTCATGTTGTCACTCCAGCCTCTGACCAGGTCCTAAACAACTGGTGGCAATGGCTGAAATCCTGTTGCCCAGCTCTTTGTTGCAATTGTGATGACATCATCATGTGTGCGAAATCACCACTGATTACAGGCTAGCTTGGCATGCATGCAACTTGTAGATAATGTGATAAAATCATGTGGACCCCAAAGTTGCTAAAGGAAATCTTTAATCAGTGCCAATTTGTGGGACAGCACAACAGGGTTTCAGCTATTGTCTTAGCAAGCCTTGAGAGGTTCTGTCCCATTGTGAAAGCATGACCCTGGATACATAGTCTGTATCCCCTTTTAAATGTTAAATATAATTTCTAAGGGAAAGGCAGAGCAGGTCAATGCCACAGATTTTTCCAATCTTCATATCAGATTTCTTCCACACTACTTTATCATGTTTTTCCAAAATATGCTTTGTTTTAAGATGGCTTTTAAAAAGATTAGCTTCATTGAAATAGTTCATTTTATTGATGGAATTGCATCGTTATCTTGTCTGTTGATCCAGTGGTGGAGGGGATGAATCTCAGAAAGACAACACTTAAGGGAAATACAAACTTTTTTTTAGTATTATAAGCCAAGATAATTTATTAGAAGAAAATGCCTTGTTTATGTGCTGTTGAAACAATAGTTTAATGAGCTCATTTCAAAACTCCAGATTAGGTACCGTGGATCTACAAATCAAGTGTCTAATAACCCACATTGCTTTAATAACTTGCCCCCTTTTGAGTATGTTTATACAAACCTCCCTGATCTTGGGTGTAAATAAAAAGTCCTTTGAGAGCACAGATAAAGCAACAAAACTTGGCTCTGAAAATCCCTTATTAGTTTGATGGATCAACACAAACAGATTGTGTGTTACTCACATGAGGGACATCAAACCTGACAGAGTGTATATGGAAGAACACTACAATCAAACAGACTCTATCAGATTCCACATCTGAGACTTTATTATATCCCATAAATAAATAATGTACCCATTTTTACAGACATGCCTGAATCAAAAAAGGTTCTCCTTTCCATTCATATAAGCATTTGTTCAAATCATTTGTTCTACCCATCTGTCTTTTTCCTCTTCTGTTTTCTGACTGAGGAGGCTGGTGTTCTAAAACTGTTACAATCCACCCACCTCCCATCAACTTGCTTTGCAACAGCTGAAAAAAAGGGTGTCAGCCATTATGATGCAAAACAAGGGCCAAACTGCATATTGCTTCAAAGACAATGCAAGCCTCCACCGGTTGCCATATCATAAAACTCTTGAAAAGTTCATTTATTTGCTAGGGTGGCAAGCACAATAGGCAAAATGATTTGGGGACAGGGAAGATGTCAAGGTTCACCCTACGTATGTTGTGGGTTGAGCAGTGGCATCACATTATCCATATCGTTGACCATGGTGAAGAGGATAGTGTGGCTTGGCAAAATATTACTTTTGCAAAAGATTTGGGAGGAAAGCCTACATATAGATTCTTCCTGGGCATGGAACGGAGTGTTGACTGAGCTATAGTCCTTTCTGATCCATGACCAACAGAGGGAGATGTATAATTGTTATTTATTTATTTATTTATTTATTTATTTATTTATTTATTTATTTATTTATTTATACCCCGCCTATCTAGTCATTTCGACCACTCTAGGCGAATATATAAAGTTTTGCCTCTACATATCAAGGCTTAACTCATAGTCTGTTACCCTCCCAATCATATCATTCCTGCAATTTCTGTCTTTCATATATGCAAACATTTACTCACATACACACTCCATACTCATCACTCCTTGGTCACTCAAAATACCAAAATAAATTATTTTGACAAATTGGATAACCAAGTCTGTGCTATGACAGTTTGGTGCCCAAAGTAGAAAAGAAATGACATTCTACTCTCAGAATCCTAGAAGTGTAGAATTAGAAAGAGCACTAAGAATCATCTAGTCTAATTTCCCGTTCATGCAGGAAATTGTAGCTATAGCATCCCTGACAGATGGCCATCCAGCTTCTGTTTAGGCATCTAGCACCTCCTGCAGTAGTATGTTTCACCACTAAAGAGCTTCTACCATCCAGCTATTCCTCCTCGTGTTTAATCAAAATCTTTCTTCTTCTAATTTGAATTCACTAATTTGGCTCTCATTCTCGAGTAACAGGATAAAAAAAGCTTGCACCCTCTACCATGTGACAGCCCTTCATGTACTTAAATACAGCTGTGATAACACCTCCCAATCTTCCCTTTTTTGAGGCTAAGCATGCCCTACTCCCTCAACTATTCTAGGAGGGCTTGGATTCCATAATTTTTACCATCTTGGTTGCCTTCCTTAGTACACATTTCAGCTTCTAAATGACCTTTTTAAACTATGGTGCCCATAGTAGGTTAGGATATTCTAGGTGAGCTTGGATCAAAAGAGAATAGAGTGTTACTATTACTTTTATTTATTTATTTATTTATTCATTTATTTATTGGATTTTTACCCCGCCCCTCTAGACAATGTCTACTCAGGGCAGCTTACAAATAAAACACAGCAATATATACATATATAAAATCATAAAAATTTACAGTTATTTACAATTGTATTACTTCTCTTGATGCAGACAATGTAAATCTGTTGATGAAGCATAGAACTACATCAGCTTCTCTCTTTTTCTGGCCACCATTTTACACGGATTTCTCCTGTTCAGCTTGTGATCTACTAAGACTCTGTGATCTTTTTCACAGATGCTACTGCCAAGCTAGATGTCACGTGCCCTGTAACTGAGCATTTCCCTAAATAGAAAAATTCATTTAGAGCCTCATGTGTCCCTATTCAAATCCATTTTATCTGTTTGGGCCCAGTTGTCGATCTTGTTAATGTCATTTTGGAGCCTGATATTGTCTTCAGAGATCTTAGTTGACATTCCCAGTTTCATGCCGTCTGCACATTTTAGGAGTGTCCTTGCTATGTCTTCATCCATGTCATTTTCAAAGATACTGAACAAACAGCACCAGATCTAGGACAAAACCTTATGGCACATCACTGACAGCAGTGTGATTCAGGCATCCTGTAAATGTGTGGAGAGCACATGCAATAAAGGGAGCATGTTTGTCCTGTCTCCTTTATCCCTTTCGACACAAAAAAAGGAAGAATCTTTAGAAGGAGAGGTTCTCTATGAGTGAAAAAAGAGTGCTATATATTTTGTTTTCATGTTCTGGATCACATGGAGAACTTACACTAGGGGTGAACAGCCTGCATCCTGTGACTTACATGTGGCCCCAGGACCTCTTACACCTGATTTAAGAACAATCAATCTGGATGTTTCCCACGTCTGGCCAACATGAATATAAAGTCCTTGCCCTGTTCAGATTGTTGCTTGTTCATGATGAAAGTAACAGTAGAGAGGGAGTGAGTCCGGTGTGCTGCTTTTATTTGGTGTCTTCTCCACATGCTTGGAGAATTCCTGAATGTCTCACCAAAATGATGACTGAGAATTAGTGAACACTTTTTCAGTATGCCTAATCAATCAAGTACAAATGCACTGAAGGACAGCATTGATTAACCTACACTTTTCCGGCTTCTTTGGAAGAATATTGGCAGGGGGACCTTGTTGAAGGACCTGCTGAAATTGAGATACATTACATTATAGCATCCCTTTGATCTACCAAATCCATAATTCTATGAAAAGATTAACCAAGCATGCCTTGTTTTTGATAAACAGCAGCTAATCATCATGATGATATATCTTTCTCAGTGGTTATAGATTGATTGATTGTGTGTTTGAGCACCCTTATTGGTATAATTGTCAAGCTGATCAATTGCCAGCTGCCCAGATACTCTCTTTTTCCCCTCCCTTCTCTTTTTTAAAAGATGAGGACATTTTTCTGGCTTTTTGTCTTCAGCGATTTCACCTGGTCTCCAAGAATTCTCAAAGACTACTGTATAGGCAAATCTCTTCGACTGCAGTTTCCTTTAGCACCTTCATCTGGGCCTGCAGACTAAAATTCATTTGAAGTAGCTAGGTGTTCCCACATCGCCTCATTATCTATCTTGAGCAGCAGACCCCTTCAGTCCATCATTCCCTCACCTCATCTTGAGTACTGTTTTCCTTCTCGAAGAATACCGAGGCAAAGTCGGTGTTAAGCAGTTCTGCCTTCTCACTGTCCTTATTATCATCTCTCCATCATCTCTGTGCAGTGGACCTACTGCTTCCTTCTTCTTCCTCTTGCTCCAGGCATAAGCATCCCTGCTTTTTACTATTTTTAACTTTCCATGTAACCCACAGTTAGTTCTGTGCTTTAGCCCTCTTGAACTTCTCCTCAGTGACTTGCCCCTGTGTCTGTTTCCTATAGCGTGCCCCTTTTAAACCTCAGCACATCCAAAAGTGCATCCATTTCTTTAGATGTTGCCTTCATTTCTTTCTCCTTGGTTCTTCTTTCTCATCTCCTTCCCTTTTAGTGCTTCTGACTATGGACCTCTACCCTGTATTTTCTTAAACTTACTGAAAACAGCTTGCTTGAGTATCTTACTGTGTTCAGCACATAAGTGAGGCACTTAGTACACTTTGTCAATATTTTTGGCACCTAAAACATAAAAAACTTACAAGTGCCTCTTTCCTGCCACTAAAAATACAATCATAATAAATTAGACAATCACAAATTTGCTGCCCTTTCATGATATCCCAGACATGCCACCCAAGGCAACCTCTTTATTCTAACAGCAGGCCTGATCCTATAAATAACAACAATGGTTTGTAATCTTTGTTCATATTGTCAGTATCTCTGTAAATTGAGGTCATTGATCTAACCCAAGATTCATAACGTTTTGAAGATAACGCTTTTCTTCTCTCTTTTCATTGGTAATAACCTTTTGATAACACATGCATAGAAAGATGATCTGTGTGTGTGTGTGTGTGTGTGTGTGTGTGTGTGTGTGTGTGTGTGTGTGTGTGTGTGTGTGTGTGTGTGTGTGTGTGTGTGTGTGTGTGTGTGTTCATGCGTGCACACATTAATGCAGTGATTGTGGGTTTGGCAACTCATTGTCTAAAGCAGTGGTTCCCAGTCTTGGGTCCCCAGATGTTCTTGGACTACAACTCCCAGAAATCATGATCAGTGAACTAGTAGTGAAGGCTTCTAGGAGTTTTAATCCAAGGAACATCTGGTCACCCAAGGTTTGGAACCACTGGTCTAAAGGCTTTCAATAAATATATAACACTGGTAGGTTTGTGTCTCATGCAGCTATTTATACTAGGGAATATATGCTGGATAAATAACAAAATATGTTATTTATAACAAAATATGTCTGTCTGTCTGTCTGTCTGTCTGTCTGTCTGTCTGTCTGTCTGTCTGTCTGTCTGTCTGTCTGTTTGTGGGAAAAAGGACACTGTTTGGTTCTTCTACAGATGCTTCTGTACCCTTCCTCTTATGGAAGCAGACTTAATGCCTGCACAGAGTTATTGACTTGCAGCTGTCCATACAAGAGTTCTTATAATGTAAATTCTTTTAATGTAAATTAAGGCAAGGAGGCTCAATAGAATTCATGCTTAGAAGAATTCATGAACTCCTATCAGAGGAAATTAAGCATCCATTTCCAAAGTCCACATATTTCAATTAAAGTACTTTGTTTGTGGGTAAATGAGACATTTATGTCAATCACATTAGCACACATGTTGGGCTTTAATTCATCTAGTTTCACATGAATATTTGAAAGCATCCTCAGTCACTCTACTATTTGCAAGTAACACAAAGAAAATATGGCAAACCCTTTATTTCTTGTGTTTATACTCATCAGAACAACAACAAATGGAACAATACACCATTGTGGCTTTTAAATAAAATGCTATTTACATTGAGCCAACATAAAATCAAAACTCATCACTGTTCTACACTGTCCTTTGTGGAATTCAGACTCATGATAAAAGACAGTGAAGAATACTGTGACTTACAAGAAAAGAAAAGAAGGAAGTCATAAAGTGGTAATGAGCAAGACTGCTGAAAGTCATATTAGCAAGCACACTAAATGCAATTTAGCTTGCTTGCATGTTGGTATTTTATTTCTGTCTTTGGAAATATTTACTGACCCACCCTATTTTGTGTGGTTTGAAAGTTTTGATATAGTTCCCTCCTCTCATGTCTACATCCCATGAATAAAAATGTTGAAGTGTGCTGGATCCAGGACACAGCTGTGCGGTACTCTTACTGAAAGACAAATCTGTTTCAGGTTTCGAGCCAGCTGTGAACCTCTCCCATGGCATCATTATCTCGTCCACCTTTTGTCACTTTTTTAACCAAAACATCATAGGGAATTCTCCCCAAAAGTAATGTTATCATCATGTACCACACTGCTTGGATGATAGGAAGTGTCAAGGGTTCCAGTGTTTCCCTCATATTCCACTTCCTTAGATGGAGGAAATTTGTGGTATTGCTGTTAGGGTGTGCAAATACCTCTTCTTGGATGCATACATGAATGTGGTAAGGGGGTTTGAGTGTGTCAGAGAAGCCAAAAACAATGTTTTCAGGAGGTTAGACTCCAGTATGAGGTGGAATGTTCACAGCTGAGGCACCAGACTAAGAGTGCGGTTATACTTGGAAAAAGACCCATAGCATGTTTTAACTTGATGTAAAAAAAGATGAAAACACAATTACTGTGACAGGGTTTGTTTTTGCAACAGTGGTTTTTTTTTTTTACTCTTCTGCCAGTTTTTTCTGTGTACTATTACTTTCACTGGAAATATAAAAGCAGGATTACCAGCCTGTCTCTTTATCTTGTTCCCTACATACTGAGCAGTTAGCTCAGTGGTTCTTAACGTGGGCAATAATGCCCCCCAGGGGGCGATTTCATTTTTCAGGGGGGCGGTAGAATGAAAAGGGGCGGTGAGGGGGGCGAAAGAACAGAAGGGGGGCGGTAGGGGGGCGCTGGAGCGAGCCAAACCTGTGAAGGTGACTGCAGCCACAGTGCTGGCAGTAGATCCGGTGCTGCTGCCACCGCCAGATGATCCAGCTCTTTCTACCTGCCATGTCTTGGCTTTCTCCTTTAGGGGGAGCACTGAGTGTGGATCGGGTGGAAGGAAAGGGTCTCTTGGGTCCTCATCCTTGCCCCGTGAAGCGCTGCCTCACACCTGGGTGGGGAGGGAGACAAGGTTGGTAGGTAGGTAGGTAGATCAGTAGGTAGGTAGGTAAGATATCACCTCAAGGAGGGGGGCAATGATAACTTCCTCAATGGCTCAAGGGGGCGTTTCTTTCAAAAAGGTTAAGAACCACTGAGTTAGCTGACATTTTTGGTCCTTTCTTAGTACTGGTTTACAGCCATATCCTGTAAAACTGGCTTAAAACGTAAAAGACCCATACATGAGTGCCTCATACTTATATGGAATCGTATATGAATTGTATGTACAAAATAATGCAAACAATAATAATGCATCAATATATAAAATTGGCAGGAATTAAAATAAAATTATCAACCAGCAAAAATGCCTGCACAGTTAGAGTAGTCTGTCTTTAACAGGCTATCCATGTGGTTTTCCCCATGATGCTCTGTCAATGAGTGTTGTATTTGAATCTTCCAGCAGCTGTTTATCCTTGTAAGAAATCTCTGTAAAAAATAGCTTACCTTTATTGCAGGCTGCATATGTTCTGTACTGCTGTTCAACATCAATATTTCTCTTTCTGCATGGAGAAGTTGGTATTCTGTTAGTTTGGGAATTATATTATTGTTACTGCTTCCTCTAAAGTAACATATTGATGAGAAATGACAAAGTAGCCTCATGAAATTATGCATGGAAACCTAATATCATGCTAGCCTAGGAGATGATATCCTTTCCATAGATTTTCCTAGCTACATATTAGCAAGAATAATTAATGGAGCAGTGATTTCCCTCATATTCATAAAGTGATATTTCACTTTGGTTCCGGATGTAAAGGCATGATTGGCAAAGAACGGCCACATTAGCAGCAATAGCACTTCTGAAATATAATTTTCTGTTTCCAGTGGGGTACTCTAGTTACTTGGAAAAGAAAGGCTCGATTTTTGGGGGGGGATTTCAATCTAGGAGTGGGAAAAGATGAGTTCAAATCTCTACTCGCCTATAAGGTTCATTCAATAGAATTTGTTGAATAAATTGCGTTTTGTGCAAAAGGAAAGATTGTTTTGCCCCCGAACTCCACTTTTTGTTAATGCAGTTGTACATTAAAAATCTCGTCTTGCTCTCATGTAAGGGGAGTTTAAAAAACACTTTGCAGCAACTACTTACTTACTTACTTACTCAATCACTTACTCACTCACTCACTTTTCCTTCCTTATTTATTTAATTATTTTGGGCAGGATGTCTGAAAATAATGAGACACTTTTCATTTGAGGACATGTAAATTTGCAAGTACTCATTAAATCCTTACTGGTGGGTCATGGAATTTTATAATCTTTAGAGCAGGGAGATTGTTTTCTGTGTCTTGCCATATGTTTGTCTTAATGCACTCTGGGTTGAAGTGACCTTGCAACAAAGAATCTACACACATATCGTGACACAGAAATAAAGCCCTCTTCCAAATAACAGAGTTCTGGCAGGTGTGCAGGCTTTGGAGTGAGAACAGTGTGAGAGCAGTCAGTGCCTGAGGAGAAGTTCTAAAAATTGATTATTTAAGGTTTCTGTGTTTGGTTCATTCACAAAATTCTTCAAATGACAGGTCTCTTTTGAGTTGATATACTTTTGTCCATTTGCCATCAAGGGTCAGAAGGACAGATCTTATGTAAAATTTCCAGTCTTCAGAAAGCAAAATGGACATTTTATGATGATGATGCCGCCGCCGCCGCCGATGCTGCTGCTGCTGCTGCTGCTGCTGCTGCTGCTGCTGCTAATAATAATAATAATAATAATAATAATAATAATAATAATAATAATAATAATAATAATAATAATAATAATAATAATAATAATAATAATAGAATTGCAGAGCCGGAAGGGACCCTATGGATCCTTGAGTCCAGCCCCCGAACTCCTAACCAATGCTTAAATACTGAGCTATCCAGCAGTTCTAAGTAGTGATGGTTATGATAGTATGATAATGGTTGTTGTAGCATGGTGCTTTTGATATTTGTCATGTTCAGAATATGAATTTTCTAATACTTTTGTAATTTAGAAGTAGATAGGAATGAATGTTAAATCAACATGTGAATGGAAAACCCAGTCTTCCACCTGTCTGGTTGAGTTACCACCTTTACAAGGTCTAAAGAAGGGAGGACAAATAATCATGGATGGGATCATGCTGCATATTGCTTTTCTAAAACGAGAAAACAGCTTGCTAATTACTCAGAAAAATCACCACAAAGAGGATAAATGAACAATTTTAATAAGGAGAGGGATCATAAAGAATTTTTTTGGTTGATAAATAGGAAAGAAAGAATAGGAAAAAAGTTTTAATAAAATGTTGATATGGAAGAAACAAAGCTAATATCCTCAGTGGTATCAAACAGTTTATGTCCCCAGCATAGTGGATGAATAAAACTGCAAAGATGCGAAGAATACAAAAGCAGTTAATTAAATTGTTAGAAAAGATTGGAAGTGATGAATGAAAAATAATATGCCTGATGTTGAGCACCATTATGATCGTTTCAGTTTAGATTGGGTTGCATGCTTGTGACATTTTTCAGGTTGGGCTAATGCTGCAGGATGTCATCTGGGAGGTAAAGATTAATGATCTGTAATCTGTGCTGTTCTCATATCTTAAGTGTAGTTCTATCACTGCTATGCAAGGGAGAAAAGTGGGGTAGTGTGGAAGTAGAAAATTAGCTGCCTTTTCCGATTTCCAGTAGGAACAGAGAAGTAGAACCATTTAGGAACGAAACCTAAACTGTTTGTGTCAGCATAAAACATAACTGAGACCTTGAGTATTGGGTCCCAAAATTGGGTAGAGGAACAAAGAAAATCAAGGAGGTGAAAGACTTTGAGATTTTGCTCCACTTGGTGGGGAAGTCAGGCCTGCTGCTGCCTGCTTACCACACTTTACCTCCCCTCATTCACAATGGGCTGCTACAAGGGATGTAAGAGTTTCTTCCAAGCACCAAGGCCAGCTCTTTCTGGTTGTGCTTGATTAAAAAACAGTCCCTCTTTCCCCCTTCCTTCCCCAACACTTCTATTGACCATTTCAGATGCCTTTTCATAATGGTTCTGTCTGTGAATCTCCTCTTTTCATGCCAAAGTGGAGAAAGAAATTAACTCAGCTTCTTTCACTACTATATCTGGTTTTGACGACCATCTCTGGATGGTGCTGAAGAAGCTTCCAACTTGACATATAAGAGTATCCATCCATTGCTCACTTATCAGAAAGTACACTACATCAGTGATTCTTAACCTTTTTGAAAGAAACACCCCCTTGAGCCATTGAGGAAGTTATCATCGCCCCCCTCCCCACGGTGATGATATTTATTTATTTATTTATTTATTTATTTATTTATTTATTTATTTATTTATTTATTTATTTATTTATTACACTTAAATCCAATGACTCCTGAAAACAAAATTCAATTCCAAGAAAATGAAATGCCCCCAAAAAGTAACATTTAATGATTTAGTTGCAAGCGAATTTTAAGACACAAAAAGAAATATAAAAAAGGGCATAAAAACAAACTGCAATGCAGGAACTAAAACTTTAAAGACAAAAACTCTGAAACTAAATTAAGATTGGAGGAAAATATATATTCATGCACACTGTAAAAAGGCTGTAGCCATCTTCACAGGTTTGGCTTGCTCCAGCGGCCCCCTACCGCCCCCCTTCTGCTCCAGCGCCCCCACACCGCCCCTTTTCGTTCTACTGCCCCCCTGAAAAATGAAATCACCCCCTGGGGGGCATTCTCGCCCACATTAAGAACCACTGCACTACATGATATTCAGCTTTCGAGTAGCTACTGTCTGGGATATCATGGCACAGCTGCAACCATACCCATATTTTCCTTTGAATAAGTTCCAGTGAATTGGGAGAGGGGAACAAGCACTTCTTAGTAGCCTGACTTCACAATACCTCCTGAAAATGTGACCCATTAGTGTGGGTGTGTTAGTGTTTATGAAAATGGGGACAAATAACAGCAGAAAGAAAAACAATTTTTACATATCCTAGTAAGTGCTACTTCATGGATGATCCCTAACTATGGAATCCAATACATGTTTTCTCAAATGTATCTCCCATTGTGCTACAGGTTGTTTTTTAAAATGATCAACCTGGGATTACCTCAGGAGATTTGTGTGTGGGTAAAGGACATTCTGACAGATAGGCCACGGTCAGTAAAGATAGGATCTCACCATTCTTCTACCCTGGTACTAAGTACAGGAGCTCCCCAAGGCTGTGTGCTAAGTCCCTTCCTCTATTTCCTGTACACATATGATTGCACCCCACTGTATAACACGAACACAATTATTAAATTAGCAGATGATACAACAGTGGTGGGGCTCATAAATAAGAACAGAAAGGAAGTACTGTACAAGGGTTGATATTCTGGTGTAAAAAAAATAAGCTTACACTTAACATCAAAAAAACTAAAGAACGCATAAATGATTTTTGGAGGAAGAGAAATGCACATTTACCACTGTGCATAAATGGCGAGGAAGTGGAGGGAGTTGGTAGTTTTAAATTTCTGAGTACTTACATCTCAGAGGACCTCTCATGGACTATAAATGCCAACATGCTAATGAAGAAGGCACAGAAGAGGCTGTATTTCCTGAGAATGCCTGGGAAGTTAAATTTATCTCAGCATTTACTTCTGTCATACTATCGTAGCACCATTGAGAGTGTCCTAACCTATGGCATTCTGGTATGGCTTGGGAGTAGCTCTGTAGTGGACAAAAAAGCTCTACAGAGAACCATTAAAATTGCCCAGAATATCATTGGGCTCCAGCTATGACATCTTCACATCCCGTTGTCTGAGGAAGTCACACAGCATCCTGAGAGACTCTTCCCATCCTGCTTACAACTTTTTTTGAACTGTTGTGGTCTGGCAAAAGATACAGAACAATTAAGACTCGGACCACATGTTTTCTGAATAGTTTTTATCCCAGAGCTATAATTGCACTTAATAATGAGCTTAAAGACCACCAGTAGTGAATAGTTGGACAGTGTTACTTAGCCTGGGGTGTAGATGTTTGTATTCTTAATGGGAGATTTTTAGTGGGTCGGGAGTGTTTGGGGATTTTTTTATGTGTGTGCATGTGGGTCTGGTCTCTGGGTGTCTGTGTGAATTTTGTTGTAAGGGTATACTATGTATATACTTACAATGACAATAAATTTATTTGATTTGACAAGAAGCTTAGTCTTAGGTAAAAGTGTGCAAGTTGCAGCCTTAATCTCTCCCTGGTCCCTAATCTGAAAACCATCTGAGAATTGAAATTACATTTCCATGGATTTAAATAGACTCCATGGAGTCAAATCCAGTTACAGACCTGTCTGTGCGTTATTTTAATTTAAAATGATTTTTTTTACTAAGTGTTTGTGTTTATTTTTAATTTTAAATTGCATACTGTATTATTATTTTTTTCACCATAAACAGTGAAGATTTAGGAATGGCTGGTCCAGAGCCTCTAGCTTTAGTCAGCAACTAGCAACCACAGTGGTTCTGCTTCTCACATTGCTTCGGAGAGGTAGATTCACCCCTCCTGCAAATATTAACTCTGCCCCCACCACAGTATTGTTTTGCTCACTAACTACCTAACGTTGGAATGAATTGGATTTTTCAACATGCTGTAATCAAAACAAGCAGGAACCAAGAAGATTACAATTAGCAGAAGGGAGAGCTATCTTGTTGGCTTGTGATATCCTAGGCATCATCTTTTCACAGGCACAGCATTTGATGTTAATTTGTAGCCTAGTGCATGCATCTACCAACAGAAGGGGTGGGGTGGGGGGAAATCAGTCAGTAAATTATTTCCTTTTGCTCCCATCCATTTACTTTTGATGGTAATTTAGTTTAATCAGAATGAAGTAAAATTGGCCTTAATTTTAGTACACCATGCTGTGTTTCAAAGGCTTGAATTCACTCCCCTGAGATTTGTTCCTACTGGCAAACTGCTGCAGATCAAAGAAACAATGCTTTCTTCCCCCTCTGACCTTGTGTAACCTGTGTTAGAGAATCTCAAAAGTTCAAAGAAAGGATAAAGTAAATGTTGGAGCACGCTTGAATATGAAAGAGCAACGTGGCGATGGTATAAATCTGTAATTCTAGGCTGCATGCAGTTCAGTAAAAAGTAGATGAAAATGGTATTGGTTTTTAAACACAGTTACAGTCTCAGTTCTGTTTTCCAAGTTTTGATTGAAAGGCCTCCTTATCTTGGGAGTGATTTCTAATTTTCTTGGGCACAGCTTTTGTTCAAAAAGGCGAGTGCTGACGTTATGTCATTCCCCTCCAAAGGCTTCCACTTCTATTTGAACATTCCTGCTGAAGGTGTGTGAACACAAAGGTGAACATAATTAATACAGAAACTGCATAACATTTCATTTAATGCCTGCCTGTGGATTTCTCTGCAAGCCTTTGCTTCATTTCCACCATATTTTGATGGCACTTAGATATCCCTGGGAGAATCTTTAGAAATGGGTAAGATACAAAATTCTGAGTTTTTGCTCCAAGATTCAGGCATGCGTAAGAACAGAAGAGAGCACTAGGAGTACTGAGGTAGAAGAGAGTCTAAGGGTCAGCTTATATGATCCTCTTGCACTTAGCGTAGTATAAAGGTACAGCTGGGGAGTTAGGTGCAGACAGTCTGATTCTGAAATGAACCATGCAACTGATCATACAGTTGACCACACAATTCATCATGGAACTGCATCTGTGAACTGCTTCCTGGATAAGACCTCCACCTTTTTTACAAAGGTTTACATAGCTTCAAGTTATGCAGACATAGGTACGGAGCAGGATTTTAGCCATTATATTAAAACTCTAGTATTCCGCTCCCTGTCTGTGTTCTCTTTCCTCAAAAGTAAGTCAGAAAATAAGTTGGATCAGGAATATCATAAAGGGAGAGGAGAATTTGCATTCCCTTCCTCTGAATTGTTCCTCATGTAGGAGTAAAAGATGGTTGTTGACTCTGAAGTTTTCCCATGATCTTTAACTGCCACAAACCAAAATTACTGTATATTCATCTCCAGTCTTAAGCTGACTGAAGAGAAAGTTGTTTTTATTTACGTAGTAGGGAGCATAACCTGTTAAATCACACAAGAGGTAATACAGAATTTCCTACCAAGAAATTGCACTGCCTCTTCTCTTTATAATGATAGATACCTGGCGTTATCAGAGAGGACAAAACACATTATCATGGGCACAAAAGAACTGGCATATCATTAAGCTGCTCCTTAACAGTTAATTTGGGAACTGATTGAACAAATGCTATAAAATGTCCTTTCAGCCTTAAAGTAAGGAAAGTTAATTTTATGGCTACTATTGATAGACTCCCAACTAATTGAAAGAGGCAATAATGATCAGGTGTAGCATTTTGTGAAGCTTACTGAAGTGACAAAAAGCAGCTTTTACTCTGTCATTTCCATGGTATGCCACTTTTCTTATCTTCATATCTTGATGTGAAGTAAGTCCAGCGTCTCACAGGCCACTGAAATGACTGCAGTTTAATTGATCTGCCTAGGCCTCTCCTGAATTCCTCTGGTATTGTGCCGCTTGACAAAAATGGAGTGATGTGTGATCTAACATTTGAGAAGCAACCACCTCCTAGGATCTTATTCAACAGCTGCCACACACTCAGAAATTCTGTTGCAGTTGATTTATGAAGAAACCTTCAGAAATGTGGCTGTTTGCAGAGGTGGCAGGGTGTTAAACATGATGAACAAGGCCAATAAAGAAGAGAATTGGCTACTAAAGACTGTTTTTCTTTTTCTTATGCCTTCTCCTCTCTCTTAAGTCTAATTAAATCATTCAGGAATACATTCTCTGGATCTCTTGGAAAAGGAATCATGAAAATAGAGGACATTTGGGCACTTTGATTCAATAAGCAGATTGTTTGCAAATGATCTAATGTAAGGGGTTGCAGGTGTGCTCCCCTAGCAAGCCATCTGGCCACAGGGCACAAGGAGCAGGCAGCCGGGAGAAGGGTAAGTTTTCTCAGGATCAGGCTGGCAAGAGGGAGCCCATGCCATTGAAGGAGAGACCGTTCCTTGATGAGAAACCGCTAGAGGTGACAGGATCAAGGAGAATAAAAAGGCAGGAATGGGAAGGCAGAGGGTTGTCACCTATCTCTAAAGAAGAGGATGTGTGGGAGAATGCAAAAAGGTGTTTGCTCTTGCCCAGTTCGTTTGCTCACAACCGGAGTCAGATTCCAGCCAGGGTCCCTTAGCCTGGGCACTGCCATAGCCCTGGAGAGGCAAGGGATGGAAGGGATGGGTAGAGCCAAGCTGCGGAGCCCGGCTTCTTTTGTTCCTCTGTGTAAATTTATTTCATTCAACAGCGCTTAGAAATAGGACAGTGACACCCTTTCATACCCCTTGTCAGTGACCCTGCCGATGAAGAAAAATGACACAACAGTCTTGGGCTAAAGTTAGGTTAGATGAAGTGCCCTCTCAAAGCATTTTTAGGCCCCCAGACCTCCACAGAGTCCCTTCCCCCTGGGCTAGGGAACAAAGGTGAAAAATGTCCCTGTCCTCCAAAGTTGCCTACCACCAGGGTAAAGGAACAGAAATGTTATTACTCTTAATAAAGAGTAAAGATCTGAAATGAGTTTGTAATGAAAGTGTAGGCACCCCGTCTCCATATGAAGTGTCTGGAAAGGTTTGGTACCTTTCTGCTGGGCAGTACCACCATGACCTGCCTGCCATAAAAGGCACATCAAGTACTTCTTGATTACTTCACCTCCTTCCTTTAGCTCTAAGTCTGATCGGCAAAGATTCCAGCATCCAAAAATCTCTCCCTATCTTCTGCATCCTCTCAAGCCAGATACCAATGAGAGTTAGGCTAGGAAACTACCTTTAATCTGTCATGTGTGCCAGAGTGCTGATCAGGATATGCTGACAAATCTAAGGAGGTGACCATCACATACTGTACCAAGAGTAACAAAGAATGTGAGGTTGATTAATCCCATTAATATCAAGGTGGGTGGTGTAGAGGCTGAATGATGGGCCAAACTGCCTTTCGAGATGCTCCCCTGTCTTACCTCAGAAATCTGCAACACACAATGTGGACCATACCCAAGTAAGTCTATAAGTCTTAAACTTTACATATACCTAAGTTATTAAGTTATTTTATAAGAAACGGTAGTGCTGCATTTGTCAGAAACACCCTTATGCTATAATTTCTATCCATAAAAATGTTTGCTTGGAAAGAAATTAAAAAGAAGACAGGAAATATCTTGATTCTGTAATTTGAGTAGCCAAAATGCTTAGTTTTTAGCTTTTATAATTTGGCTAAACAAAATGATAAACATTGATGACTAAACGAAAGAGTAAACCAGCAGGAATGCATTATTCTTTTCCCCCTGTCATTTACTATAATATCCTTCCTCCCCCGCTTTGAAAAGTAGGCAAGAAATGTCTGAGGCAATTAACTGATAAAAGTGTATTTGTTGTCTTCAGAATTAAATCAATGAACACTGTTTAAGAAACTTGTTCAAGCACTTCTGTCGCGTTGGACAATTCCTTTCTCTAAACTGTGGCAGTTGGCTTCCTTGCCAGCCAAGCAACATAAAAAGAAGACAGTGTATGAAATAATAAAGCTAGAGTAATGTGAGTCTGACAAGGATTTAACTACCATGTTTGACAGTTTCTGTAATGTATATATATCGAACAACATTGAGAGATACAAGACATTTAACTTGCTCAAAGTTGCATTTTTATCATTGATATTGTTTAACTATATTCTGTTCTCAAATCTAGTATGCAAAGATGTACTGTCACCTCCAGTTCATAATGGATTATTAATTTCTTCCACAGTGCAAACAGTATGTTAAAGAATAATCCTGCACAAATTTTCAAAATAAACACACTGGATGTGTTCATCCTCTGACCTGAAACTCTTCTTTTATAAGGAGGAATAATGGGCCTTTCTCTTTTGACATCAGACCTTGCATTCGTTAGGTTTATCATTCCTTCCTTACTGTATGGAGAGTGATCCAAGTCCTCTTTGGTTTTGTTCTTTCAGAGAACGAACTACGCCTCCACCAAACCCAAAACAAAACCAACAAGGCAGAGAAATATAACTTTTTTCGTCTAGATTAGAGGTTTTGAGGATAATTATTATGCACACTGCACAACTACGATAGCTTCTGCCTTTTGAAATGGACATTCAAAAACTGGAAGCATCAGATAGGTTGTTTGTGTCTATTTGATCAATCAACTAGTTCTGTGTTTGCTATGTATGTGTTGTGAGCCCAAAGGCTGGTCTCTACAGAGGCATTTTATACAAACTGCAGAAACCTAGATGGAGAGAAAGAGATGTCCTCATTTATCCACTTTTGCATCGGACAGGAAAGCTTGTGAGAATTAACAAACTCTTGACAGCCTGTGACAACCAAGTAGTTTGCAATGGTCCGACGTCTAACAAGGGTCAAGAAATCATAATCAGTACTCCCATAATTTAGACATAACTGCAAACCATACTTCGCACAAACCAATATATACATTCACTTCAAAGTGTTTCTCGGATTGCTGTTTACTTTTGGACCATGTCTGCTTTGTATATATTTACTGAAACCCTTTTATTTAGTATAGTGAGTTGCACTAGAGTATCAGTGAGTATTTGGAGAGCCAACTCTTCTGTAAGTTCCATTGATTCAAATGGGTCTACTATAGTTGTGACTTAAGGTGTTAAATTAAGTCAAAAATAAACTAGACCTATTTGAAGCAATGGAATTTATAGAGAAGTTGTAGTGCAACTCCTTATGGCGAGCAACAGGATTTCAGCCATTAAATCATGAGCCTCTTCTCTCCTATCATTTGTACGTTTTTTTTTGTTTGAAAATCCACATTTCCACTAGAATATATATGTCAGTGTGCATTTCTTCTAAAATGCACATTTTTGTATGGATTTATACTTGAAATATGCTTTTTGTGCATGTTTTGGAAACCAGAACTGCTCTGCTAAGTTTAGAGAAACACAATGTTTAAAAGGAAACAATTAATCTCTTTGTTTTGGAGCCATGTTTAATTGCATAAATATTTGCCATGCAATCCCACTCTCACTTGTCCACAAAAGCTTAAAATATACCTAAGGAGCCACAACATTTTTGTCTTCTTTATTTTTTCTTTTTCTTTTTTTCCCTTTTTCTTTTTTCTTTTCTTTTTTTTTAATGGTCTGACAGTGTAAAGAAGAGAAGTGTTCTGATCTGTATATTATTCTGGAAAGTACCATACTACTGGCACATTTAAAAGTGGTATTTAAAAAAGTTGTTAAGTGTCCTAATTTAAACAAGCCATGATTTAGCTAAACAAACAGTTGACTTGTGCTGTAAAGCTATTAACTGTCCTGGTTCACACAGAAGACCAAGATCCAATGTGTTGAATAGTGGTGACCTATTTGAAAGCTTGTGTATCAGGCAATGAACTATGGATTATTTCTAGGCAACAAACTCCAATTTACAAACATGGTTTGATAATCATAAACATAGGCTTGTTTAACCTCAGATTCTTATTTTGTTAAAACCCTGTCTTATCCCTGATGTATTTCTGTGCTTGGCCCAAGCCTCTCCTTAGTGTATTGAGATGAAAGGCTAGGGCAGCTAAAATTTCACTTGACAGTGAAATGGTTCTCATTCGCTTTTCCCCAACAATACCTAGAACTTCTTTCTGTGCTTAATTTCATCAGACCATGAGGCAGAAGTGGAGGATTGATCTCCAGATATCCCCTTATCCATGAATCAGTATCCACTGATTCACTTATCCACAGTCTGAAAATATTAAAAATATTAAAAGAAAAATCCCCCCCCCACTAATTTTTAACAATTAAGTTACCAGAACAGGCTACTAGAGGGAGCCATAGATCATACTATGTATAGCATTCACTATTACAATAGTGTTTGGTATAATGTGTTTTTTTACATGTGTGGGGCTTGGAACTGATTCCTTGTGGATATGGGGGTCCTATTGTTTATACCTCTTGGCTCAGTTTTGCTGATGACAAAAGCAAAACTAGGCAGACATTAAGGGCAAATGATATACCAGAGTAAAAATCAGTCACTGCTGATTTTCCAGTGCAGTTCAACCTCAGGAAAAAAGGTGAACTGATTTATTCTTTTACATGACTCATGTATTCCTTCAAACACATTAGTTCTACATAGGTGTTAAAGAAGACACCTTCCTCAGCTCAGCAGGTAGACCCACCACTGCTTGTCATCACTTTCTTCTCACAAGCAAAAAGGAGCATGAAGGGGACAAGCTCCTGCTTGTGAGTAGGCTCTCTGTGTGAGGATGAAGCCTGGGATATGTGGATTGTTCCTCCCATGCAGAGCCTGCATGCGAATAGGAAAGCCTCCTTCAGAGCCACTGTTGCTTGTATAAAGAAAGAGATGATAGAAGGGAGAAAGGTGAGGTGCTTCCTTCTAAGCAGGCTGAGAAAAATCCATTCAGCAACACCTGAGGACAGCGACTGTCAGCGTATCTAGTGTACAAAAATATGAAACATGATCTGCTGCTGAGAAGCCCAACTTTTAAATGGATACCAGTTTAAGGCGTATGTGCACACAATAAACCACTGCTATATTTCACTTGATTGTAACTGTTGAGCTACTGATAATAAAACAATTGTGTATACTGTTCTGAGCAACTTTAATAGGAACAGGCTTCTAGAAAATATGTAAGTCAGTAAATAAATGAGCTACCGAAGCCATCAATAACTCTCCCAACCCTTTCCGACATTAAGCTGATATTAATCTTAGGCTCCTTTAATGGAGATTATGAAAATTATGCTATGGATGTTCTAAGAGAAATAATAGTTGTTTTATTTCAACTTTATTGCTTCTTGAAGTTGGTAAGGAAGAAATATATTTGCAGCTTATAAATTAGGCCACATGGAGTTGATGTTGTTATTCGTGATGATGATGAATGTACACATATTAAAGAAACACAATATTTTCCCCCTTATTTTTTCACTTAAAACACAAACACATTAAACTTCTCAGCATGAACTGTAAAAACAGGCTAATCACTACAAGGCCAATATTGCACATAGCGGTGTCACTTGTTTGGACTTCAATAACTAACATCTCATTTGTTGGAGGAAATGCAGGGGCAGATAAGAAATAACCTGCTGAAATTAGAGTAAAGAGACATCATTACTGAAGGAACTGTAGAGAGAGAAAGAAAAGTCAGAAATTTGGTTGGATTTTGAAATGATTAAAATCTGAAAAACAGAAGCGTGATATTTATGTTGCCATAGGCATTGATTCTGGAGCTATAGTTCAAAATATAAGTCTTCCATTCTGTGGAGATGGAACAATACTGACAGGACCTGAGAGGTAACTAGTGGCCTTCTTTAAAAGGATGGCAAAATCAGCGAAAGATACAGAAGTCTGCTTTTCAGCAGTGAAGACACTGTAAAACCATCTACTCTTTTGTATTCGCGAAGGCTTTCACGGCCGGGATCTAATGGTTATTGTGGGTTTTTCAGGCTCTTTGGCCGTGTTCTGAAGGTTGTTCTTCCTAACGTTTTGCCAGTCTCTGTGGCCGGCATCTTCAGAGGACAGCACTCATCTACTCTTTTCTTTCCAATTGCTTTGTGATTGTCCCTTACTTCAATCTTCCCAGATTCCACCATCCTTTCTAAATGTTTGAATGAATGAATGAAATCAAAAGTTGATGTCTTCATGTATGATCCATAATAAAGGACCTGATTTGCACCTTTTGGAATCGCCAGCTATCATCCTTCTTCAAATATTGTTATGTGTTTCTCAGCAGTAAAAATATGTCTGCACTGAAATATACATTTTAAAGAAAAATATAAATTTTGAGAGAAAGAATATGTCAAAATATAAAATTTGAGGTTTTCTTTAAAATGTGCATCTGGAAATTATGGATGAGACATTAAAAAGTAGAGGGATCAGTCACAGATCAGTCATAGATATAATTGCTCATCTTAAGGTCAGTTCTTACTGTATGATTTCAACACAGAGCATTCTGGGAACAATGCTGCATTTTAGTGGACTCATGTACAGTAATATATAAATGATTTTGATTGCCTCAGTTGTCTTTCCTGCACAGTGATGGGAGCTCCTAGAAACTCATGGTATTGACATAGAAGAGATGTTCCACGCAATTGGTGTGGCTGTTGCAGGAAACTGCCATTAAGGAGATGTGCTTCCAGAGACATCTGTGTGAAAGTTGTAATGTGAGAATTTTCCCTAATAGTTACGTCAGTAATCAGCCACAATTTATTTACAATGCTCCTAGAACATTACAGATGTTTAAATGAAAATTTCAGAAGTAAATGACTTGTTCACTTTCACTGAAGTCTTGTGAATATATATATCCTAGCACTTACTTACTTACTTACTTACTTACTTACTTACTTACTTACTTACTTACTTACTTACTTACTTACTTACTTACTTACTTACTTACTTACTTACTTACTTACTTTACTTATATTTTTCGCTCCATAAGACACACCTTTCCATAAGACGCACCAATTTTTTAGGAGAAGAAAAACAGGAAAATATAATCTGTTTTCTTCGCTCCATAAGACGCACAGACTTTCCACACACACCCCCCCGTTTTGTGGGAAAAAAGTACGTCTTATGGTGCGAAAAATACGGTACTTACTTACTTACTTACTTACTTACTTACTTACTTACTTATTTATTTATTTTAGTGCTGCAGTGTGTTTAATTTAGGGATGGGTAAGAATTTGTTTTAGGGGGTGAACGCAGGTCTCTGGCCATATAATAATAATAAAAAAGAATAAATGTTTTGGGGGTGATTGCAGTTTGATCTGCATGGGTGAGCTGATGATCAGATGACGTACTGTATTTGCTAGAGCAAACTGCCCTGCCCCAGAGCTTTCCTGTATTCACCTTTCTGGGTCCCTGTCTGGTGCTACTTTTTTTTTCATTGTGAGTACAGTTACTCCACTTTGGTTCATTTCCAGCACATGTGATCATTGGGATCAAACAAATGTGAGTTTGCTGCTTTAATTTCCCAGCAGGCCTCACATTTCCCATATTATTAAATGGACAGACAGATTAACCACTTGATTATGGGGTAATTAGGAAACTGAAAACTTCCATGGATCAGAGGAAGGAAGCAAAACAAAACAAAACAAAAACCACAAAAATTTAAGTCAGTTGGGACAGCACTGATGCACTATGCCTCTTAGAGATTTTTTTTTAAAAAAAAATGAAAGTTGAAATTGCATGATCTCCAAAATGTGGAGCACACCAAGTAACATAATGACTGAACCCCTATTGGCTAGTGTAGTAAGTCCCACTAGAGTATATCAACTGAATCACTGGATTTTTTTTGAGTCAACTCCTCCATAAGTTCCATGGATTCAAATGGGCCTACTCTAATTTCCACTTACTATGTTGAAGTAAGTCACAACTAGAGTAGGTTAGTTTGACTCAATGGAACTTACAGAGGAGCTGACTCACCAAATCCTCACTGGTTCAATGGGCCTACTCTAGTGGGATTTACTGCAATAACCAGTAGGATTTCAGGTAATGAGTTACTGCTTCAACATTTTAACAGGTGAAAGGATTACTTTTCAAACACAGGAACAAGTAACAGGAATGAAACACTTTTCAAAGTAACATTCCAGCCTCTGCTTGTAATCATAAGACAAAAAGACCAGTATGGGAGGGACAACACCTCTTTAGTTTGACACCTGTAGAACTGATTTCTAGAAGTATAGTTTTATTGTTTTTCTACTGCTTGCAAGGCAATGCATCATAATAATTTGGAAGACTGACCGCAGAGGCAGTAGGAGCCAGTGTTACTGATAACATTTACAGGCCCACAATATGTGAATAAATGACTAGTTTGCCCTCCTCTCACACTCATACACACACTTTTTCACATTGGCACGCTTGTGTATAAAATGGAAAGGGGATTTAAAAAGGGAATAAAAAAAGGCTAAAGGATACCAAACAAACCACCAGTTCTTCAGAACAAGCCAAGTATTCTATAATCTGGAAACAGGTGAACAAAAACAAGATAAAAATGTCTGGGCTAAAGTGGTGATGTCTCTGCATATGTGTGCAATCCCAGCCCCAAAGTTCTCTCTTCTGTCTTCTTGACTGTGTTAGGAATCTGTGTATGTTTTGCACCGAGATGGGGAAAGGGATCTGTATGCTATGCAGGGTAGAAAAGGCCACAGATAATGTTGTTTCAGAATTAAGCAACAACGTTTCTGTCAAGTCTCAAAACTGTATGTATAATAGTAGATGTGTAAACATTGCATTGGGGTTAAAATTCAAGGTTTGGGTTCTGACTGCAAATAACATCATAATGGGGGAAAGACCGTGAAAATGCAGACATCTCATTTTCATAACAACTATGTTTAGCTTCTGAATTAAGGTTTTTGTAAAATGGGATTGTAAAACCGGCCCCTCTTCAAACAGTAGGAGAAGCAGAAGGGCTGCAAAATGGTTTTGATAGCAAATTGTGTGAACCAGGTGAACCAATATATATCTACTTTAACTAACCGTCGATAGAAATCTCAGATTAGTTCTTATTTCTTTTTCTTCTAAGTGGCTAGTCTTTTCTTTATTTCAGTTATGTAGGAAATAAGTCAGAGTTTTCATCTTCATCTAAATTCTGCAGCATTCCCGGTGCTTCTTGCACAGTCTGCAAATCTTCACATATCCAATAACCACAGCAATTATTGAGGAAATTGTTCTGTGGCAAAACATTAGGGCAAGTTGATTGAATTACTTTCCCTTAGATTGATCTGTCCATAAGAGTGTCACAAGAAGAGATTAAATCTGTTTTATGTGAGAAGCACCTGTGCATACATCACTGTTCTGTGTCCCTTTTGTTGTCATCTGAAATGGTTGGTTGGTAATAGGTGAGGTGATTCATCATTATCTCTAGGTGCTTGGAAAATGGTCCAGGTTGACTTCAGTTGAAGTGACCTATTAGAAGCACTTTAGGATTTGTGAACTTGAAAATAGCCATGTTCTGAGGAGCTTCTTCTTGTCACTAGTGCCGCAGCACCTTTTAATGCTAGCTCCCATTCTCCTTAAGATTAATACTGGCATCAGATTTTAATGTTGAATCTGCTGAAGGTACATGCTCCTCATATAAGGGAGGAGGAGCCTCAGCAACCAGGCTACTGTTGCAATTGGTGCACTGATGACAACACCAGCCATCTGCACCGTGTGCTTCACGGTAAGAGGACCAGCAGGTTCTGGGGCTGGGAGGTAATCGGGCCAGCCACCTTTGCCAGCAGGATTCATTTTTATAGATTAAGACAAATTCCCCACCTCTACTGAGCACCCTCCCCAGCCACCACATGGAGTCACCATGCCAGGAGAGGGGGCCAGTCAGGCCGCCACCATTGGACTAGGGGCCGCACTGCCACCAACAGGAGTGCCACCGGAAGTCCAAGACTCACATTTCTCAGGCCGCTTCTTAAATGTGAATAATAGCACAGTATTTCTTGAATATTTATTTCTTGAATATTTACTTATTTGTTGGAATATGATACATTTAGTTATTTGTTGGGGGGAAAAAATCTGTGTATAACCAAAACCACACCCCTCAGGCCAGTGCAATTCAAGGGAGAAATATGTTTGTTTGTTTGTTTGTTTATTTATTCATTCATTCATTCATTCATTCATTCATTCATTCATTCATTCATTCATTCATTCATTCATTCTATTTGTACCCCGCTATCTGGTCAATACGACCACTCTAGTTAACATGTGACCTCTGGCACCACCTCTGGCAGTGTCCTAGTCTCACAAATATTTGCATAATAAATATGAATGTACACTATTTCCCACTCTCAAAAAAGATGGTACTATTAAATCTTTAAAAAAGTTTTCTGCTTTTATTTCCCCCCCCCCCAGTTCATATTTTCATCCAAGCTATTGCTTCAGGTTTAACTTTAGGCAAAAGTTGGTGGCAGAATTGAGTAAAAGGATCCTGAAAAATGTCACTGACCACATGCAAGCCTGTTTATGTCAAGACTGATTCTTCAGAGGAATATATTATTAAAAGAAAAGATAGATATATATCTATCTCCATTGCCCCTATCTTCTTATAATATGTATGTCCTGCGTGACATGTCTATATCCTCTTATCCAATTCTCACTGATACAGTGGGACTTCTGTAGTCGTGACTTTTTATAGGACTTAATCTAATGTATTTTTGCTTTCAGATTCATTTGTTTACATTTGGTTTCTTTCTTATTTATTTATTTATTTATTTATTTATTTATTTATTTATTTATTTATTTATTTATACCCCGCCTATCTAGTCATTTCAACCACTCTAGGCGGTTTCCTTGGGGAGTGCAAGAATTGTCTCAAACAATAGGGTAGTGTAAGAATTCATAGGCACAGTTAAGGTGATCGGTGATGTCTAAGGAATGCCTGTTAGGTCCTACTTTTGTTACTGGCTTAGAGATGTGGAGCAGTGTGTGTGTGTGTCAGGGAATGCCCCTCTATACTCTCATTGATGATGGCCTGATATGTGGCACTAAAGCCCCTGATGAATCTCACCAGGGACACCTTATCTCTGAGGTGTTATTCAGACTGATAACCTAGGTTATGTGCTAGATTCCTGCACATTTTTCCTCCACAGTTCTGCACAAATAAATGTGGCCCTAGTTAAATCCACATAATTGAATTCTCCATCTGGAATATTTGGGGAACATTCTTTTTCTCTTATCCATGACCAGTGCTTGTTGTTGCTGATTTTACAGTTTGTCTCCAATCAGTGGATAATTCTCAAAAATTTAATAACAAACTGTTCCTAAAACGAACATCATTCTCATAAAGAGAGAATCATTTGGCTCTCTTACTGCATATTTTTTAAAACTATATTTCCCTTATCACAGAAACATGTCATATGGCAAGAGGAAAGACGTATGGCAAAAGCATATTTACCATGAACGATTCAATATTTTTAAGAACTAAACAGGAACAAAGGATTTTTAGCACATTATATATACCAATGCCCTAGATTTATCCAAAGTACTGTATTTGGGTGGGGGTTGTTCTGTGCTAGCAAGTCGCCTCTGACTTATGGTGACCCTATGAATAAGCAATCTCCAAAATGCAATGTCCTCAAGAGCCCTGCTTAACTCTTGTAAGCTTTGTGTACAGCTGTCCAAGAATTTCTTTTCTTTGACATACTCTGTCTCAGCACAAGCATCTAATTGAGAACAATAGAATTTCTACATAATTAGCAATTTGACAGATTGTTACTGGTGACATTGTGATGGAAAAAGACCACTGCCAATGCAATTGTGTCACCCTCTTCTTGCATTCTCCCTTGGTCCCCCACCTAACACCATGTCCTCTGTATATTATTAATCCATGGCCTATCTACAATCTTTGTGATTCCGAGGAAGTGGGTTATAATCCACAAATGCTCACACAGAAGTAAAACTTGTGCCACAAATCTTTTTTTTTTCTTATACATGGCAAAGGTGATAACACTTTAAATGACAGAGACAGAACGAAAAGCAAGGGAAGTGGGGCCACTATTCCAGTTTCCGTTTCTCCCTCTTTCTCCCAAAAACAGATGCTTGAAGTACTGGCAGCTTTTTATACTTTGTGAACGTGATTTTGGATGATAGGAAGAGTTTGACACTTCCATTTCTGCTGAAATCACATATAAGTAGAAGCTTAAGGGCAGGCATCTTATGACCCTGCAGATGTTGAACTTTAAATTCTTATAATCCCTCACTCTTGGGTGAAGTGATGGGACTTGTTACTCTGTGTGTGTACCATGTGTTGTCAAGCCAGAACTTGACTTATTACGATCCTAATGGGGCTTTCAAGGTAAGTGAAATACTTGAGGTATGGTTTTACCAGTTCCACTCTCCTAGTGAGTTTCCATGTTTGAGCAGGGATTTGAATACAGGTTTCCTGAATCCCCAGTCCCCTACTCTTATCCATTGTACAACTGGAATGCTGTATCCTTCAATACTTTGGGTCCGTCCTCTGCAAAAACCTTAGCCAACATGTCTAAAAGTGAGGCATTATGGGAGTTGCCATTCAAAAATATCTGGGGATCTCAATGTAATCCATTGAAGCTTGGTGTTCTTTTTGGCAAGTAATTATGAGTACCTTTGGGTTTTTTAATTACCCATAAAGCTAACATAAAAAACTACTGTTGGCCTTTGATAGCATAACAACAAAATAACAGATGTTTGGACAGGTGTTAAATTTTTATGTCAAACATAAAATTATTGTGAAATACACACATGTACCTTAATTATGTATTTTCATCCTCTTAATCAGTATTTTTCTCATGTAGTCTTTCCCCACACAAAGCCTTTTATTCTAAAGGGCAACAGTGCAATGAAACCTACAGCTGTGCTGATATTTTTTATATAATAAATTATTTAAAAAGAAGAAGAAGAAGGAAAAACTAATCCTGGAAAGCACAGCTGTGAAGTTTGCATCTTCAGTTTTCCTGTCATGTTGATAAATAATATACCCTGTCATTTATACAAAGTCTTTGCAAAAGGCTCACTTTTTTAAAAAAAAGAGAAAATAAATTATCTACATATATTAATATGCAAATATTTGGAGGGAGAGAGAGAGGGGAATCAGCATTTTCCAGAAATCAGACAGCTTGTTTATCAAAGGCTAATTTTTGTGATTACCTCAAAGATGGAAATATTTTATTTTATTTTATTTATGTATTTATTTAAAATATTGTTACCCTGTCTTTCTCCTTGAAAAGGACCCAAGGCAGCTCACAACATTGAAAGACAATATTAAAAGTTGAAAACAATGTGTATACAAGGATGGTTAACATCAATAAAAGACAATATTTGCATCTAAGAACAATGAGTATGAAGAGGCAGTTTACATCACTGAAAGGCAATATTAAAGCTGAGAACAATAAGTATACAATTTTTTTAAAAAAATGTCACTCTGAGAATTGGAAAACACAAAAATGGAAAACCAAGTAGTACTAGAAATCCAATCAAAGCAGTAATGCATAATCCATCTAAAAATCACACACAGGTGCCTAGTTACTGAGGGAAGGCTTGCCTGAAGACAAAGGTATTTGCCTGTTTCCAGAAGGACAGCAAGGATAGGGCCAGCCTGGCCTTCTGTGGGAGGGAGTTCCAAAGTCTGAGATAAGTGACAGAAAAGGCCTTCTCCTGTGTTCCCATCAGACACACCTCTTGGCAGGACTAAGAGGAAGGTTTCCCTTGATGATCTTAACGCCCAAACTGGCCCTTAATGGGAGATATGGTCATTAAGATAGCTTGGACTCAGGTCATTTAGGGTTTATAGGTTAAAACCAATAAAGTAATGTGAGGATCAGCAAATAAGAGACTGTTACATTCTGCATCTACAGGAAGTGGTTCGTACATGGATTGAGGCAGAATAATGACTCAGAAGGTCAGAAAAAGCAGGAAAAGTTCCAGCATTTAGTGATAGCTTGGAGAATGGGTTACAGATTAATGAGAGATGTTGGCTTATATTCTCAAAAGTCTTGTGGAATACTTTTCTCCTTCCTGAAGCCCCCAAACCCTCTGAAACCCACTTATTTAAATAAATATTGTTTAAATAAGCTGATGGGCGTATATGTTTGTATGTGTGGGCGTAATAGAACAACTAATGGAGTTCTGTTTCTGCAATAAACCTAAGTTGAAATAAGTTAAGAGGAACGTTGGTGGATTTTGCTATACATCAGTAATGTACTGAGTAGAATATAGAAGGTTGTCTCATATACCACTGCATATTTTCTTGGCAAATGAGGGTTTTAATGATAATCAGTATGCCAGCAATGCATCTATTTTTGAACTGGCATTTATCTCCCACATGGTACCTAAAATGTTTGGGTTCTCCCAAACATCCTGAGCACAGATAAGTAAATTAACACATACCCTGTGTTGACAGTCCTTTATCTTATCCAATTCCATCCCCATCAAAAAAAGTATTCATCTGGCAGTTAAACTTTATTTCTTGAAACATGTATAGGCTAAGTTGACACTAAAAACTTTCTTTTACTGACTAACCTGAATACATGTATTCTGAATTAAATTACTCTGAAGCCCTGATGGGGAGCCATTAGAGCAGAGCAGGACTCCTCTTGATGTACCATCCAGTCTGCATCTGAACATTCTCCTGTCCACGCTGGTTAAACTGATCTCAAAGCTAGTATTGGTCTGGCCCAGGCTAATTGTTCTTACAAAGATGAAGAATTGCAACATTCTTCTCAACAGGACAACTGATGAGGAACTTCCTGTGTTCTTGACAGAGTTCTCATATAAGTGAGAATGATAGAGTGCATCACTTTTTGAACAAAATTTCCTCTCTCTCTCTCTCTCTCTCTTTTTTTTTTTTGCAGAATTTGTGCAGGTGTGTGAATCGTCCTGAACAAGAATGGGTGCTGGTTTACCTAATAATTTGAAGTACTAGATGGATTGTTTACATCTTTTTAACCAATAACCAAGTTCTTTGCCTTCCGTTGGTATGTTAGGGGGGCAAGATACTGAGGAAAGTCAGTCCTTGTTATAGGGACCTTAAAGGCAAGGAAAAGTTCTTATTTGTGGCCTCTCTGAATCACACCCTGGGTGATCCATGCCTGCACGGAGCCTCATCGGAAAGTTCTAGAGCTTCTGCGGTAGCAAAAAACACATTAGACTAAGGCCCCTCCCCTCTCGTATAAATACCTTGGCACCACGGCTTCCCTTTCATTTTTCTTTCAACCACTGCGTTGAGAGCCTCATAGTTTTGCTTTTGTGAGTTTATTCTTGTTTCCTTCCTGTTATCAATCTTTTTTCCTTTAAACATTTAGATACAAATTCAATGTCATCAGAGTTTTTTTCCCTTTCTTCACAATAGGCATTGTCCTTTCTTTACTTGGCCTCCGGCCACAGCATCGCTTTTTCTCCTCGAATTATTTTTCTCCTATTCATGGTCACTTTGGGCCTGTTTATACATTGTGTGGTCTGTGATAACAAAACAACACTCTCCGACGGCCATGCCCAGTGTCTTTTTTGCTTGGGAGAGACACGCCAGATGTCCTCCTGCCAGCACTGTAAGAACTGGAGTCCTCCATTCTCGCTTATCCAGATTAAAACTCCACCTTTGAGAACAATCCCTTCAAACAACCATAATGTGGTTCAACCTCCTTGTAAGGCCACCTCACAAACCAAAGCAATGGAGAAGGCTCTTTCTGATGCCTCAAAACAATGTCCATCAGCCACAGTATCCCACTCCAACACTCCATCCACTTCAGTACAGGTTGCTGTCCTCTGAAGATGCTGGCCACAGAGACTGGTGAAACGTCAGGAAGAACAAGCTTCAGAACTCGACCAAAGAGCCTGAAAAACCCAGAACAACTCCATCCACTTCGTCTAAAACTTTAAAAACCCATGAATCAAAGTGCTTGATACCAAAATCCTCAATGTCCACCAAAGCGTTTTCGGTTCCAGAGCCTCATCCAGTCAGCTGACCTGACTGAGGATGCCCACGCACGTATCGAAGACCTTCCATTCGACGGGGCAGGCCTCTTTAATGCTGAAACTGATGATATTCTGGAAAACGAGCAAAAGAAAAGATCAGCAGCTAGACGTTGGGGAGTTTATCCATCTTACCAACAATGCCCCCAACAAAATCAATGGAGATGATCATACAACTCATATCAAATATTCCAACATGATCATCCAAAACAAACATCTTATACACCCTACTTCAGAAATCAAAGAAATAACCCCCCCCCCAATAACTCATTACTAGGTACAATTCTTCCTTGAGAGTTTACCTCGCTGCCATAGTTTCTTATCAGCCCCCTAACTCTCCGGCAGCTGATTTTTTCAAACATCCAACACTGAGATGTTTTCTTAAGGGTCTATCTCATATCTACCCAGATACCCGCCGCCTTTCCCGCAATGGTCACTAATGCTAGTACTGCAACAACTTACTAAAGCTCCTTTCAAACCTTTAGCTTCAACTGATTTACGGCTACTTACCTTTAAAACGGTTTTCCTTGTTGCCATCACCTCGGCTCGATGAGCTGGTGAGTTATTGGCCTTACGGCACGACTATCTTTATTTGCAGGTTTTTCCGGACAAAGTCAAACTATCCATGGATATTTCTTTCCTCCTCAAAGTTGTGTCTTAATTTCACCCCACTCAGCTGTTTATCCTTCCTTCCTTCCTTCCTTCCTTCCTTCTTCCCATCACCGTCCACAACTCAAGAAAGAATCCTCCATACTTTAGACATTAGGCGAGCTCTTGCCTTTTATGTCCAATGCACCCAACCTTTCAGGTGTTCACCTCAAGTTTTCATAAGTTACCAACCACCTACTAAAGGTCGCCAGGTGACATCTCAAACTATATCTAGATGAGTTGCTTCAACCATTCACATCGTGTATCAGCTGGCACACAAACCAGTCCTGAAGGTGATTCGCCCTCACTGCACCAGAGCAGTGACAACCTCTACAGCATTCCTATGCAGCATACCTCTTCCAGATGTCTGCGCCTCTGCCACCTGGGCACAGCCGTCCACTTTCATCCAGCATTATAGACTTGATCTCTAGCAGAAATCTGATGTGGCCTTTGGACATGCTGTTCTAGCCTCTACCTTGGCATGACACCCTGCCTCTGGGTAAGACAGCTTTTTAGTCACCCAGGGTGTGATTCACAGAGGCCATGAAGAAGAATGACTGGTTACCCACCTGTAATTGTAGTTCTTCAAGTGGACCTCTGTGATTCACACATCTCGCCTGTCCTCCCCACTGTCATGCCATTCTGCTTAATGTAGTAGTGGTTGACACAGCTGAAAGGGGAGCCTTGGCACCAAGGTACTTATACGAGGGGGGAGGGGCCTCATTCTAATGTGTTTTTTGCTACCGCAGAAGCTCTAGAACTTTCCGATGAGGCTCCACGCAGGCGTGGATCACCCAGGGTGTGAATCACAGAGGTCCACTAGAACTATAATTACAGGTGGGTAACCTGTCGATCTCTTTGTAGCTGAGGAATGTCTACAGGACTTCAACATTTCTTGTTAAGTTCTGTGATGTTAGGACAGCCTAAAGTGAATGAAGAATTTAGCAAACATTATTTCCATCCCTGCATCTATGGAAACCCTGAGTCTGTCTTAGCTGATATCTGCTGAGGTTTGAACAACAATCTCACCTGATTAGGGTGAGTGGGAGGGCATCCATATCCTGGGCTTGGCAAAAGCATTTTTGTTACCAGGATCAAGATTTTCACATACAGCAGCCTTTCAAAAACAGTGGCTAAAAGATAAAGATACTTACTTATTCATAGTGTCTAACTGGCAAAAGATGCAAAGCCGCAGCTTCCTGTGCTCTTTCCTCTCTTTTGAATTTTCCATCTTCACTGGGGGCACTTTACTCTATTTTTCAGGACATTGCACATGGCCTTCCCCCAGATATATTTCTTTAAAAATCCATACAGAGAGTCATAAAAAAACAAAATGCAGTGTAAAGGCTTGAGGCCGATACCACTTCTCTAAACAATAAAAAAGCTAATCGATCTGTTTTGTCCTCAAGCTTAATGTTCCACTTTTGGTGGGCAATGGAAGTCATACATCAACAAAGCTCCAGACATGTAATGTCCTACTGTACACTTAATACCAGCTTAAGAGTAATTTCTAACTTTCAAGGAAGCAATTTCAACCGGGTTATTGCAAGACTGTGTTTGTATTATGTACTCCCCATCTGCGTGGTTATTTTTCAATACTGAATATTTAGTGAGTCAAAGGGCTCAGCTTGGCAAGGAGAACCCAATTCAAATAAGTTTTAAAATGAACATGTGGAGTCGTAACTACTTTGCTTATTTGGGTCCACCTACCATTGGCAGTGGTCAATGACATCCTGAAGGTCAATAGACAGTAAGAGGTTCCCCCACTATCAGTCAATATGAGTAGGTTTGGTTACCTGGGTTTTCAGCTAGGAGTCCTTCACAACTCTACCTGGGCATGCCATGGATCCAGAGTCAGACTAAGTTATACCGAGGCCGTATGCTGTGTCACGTGTCAGAAGCTTCGTAGCATTACCAAAAGTTCATATACAGTTATTTAAAATATTCAGTTTTAATTTTCCTTTCCCCCAATAACTTTAGTAGCTCTGAGCTGTAGCTTAGTTAATTTGAACACAGATCCAATGCTGTTGGGTTTTTTTTCATACAAATACTCTTCCACTAAACCACAGCCCTTCCATTGTCAGCAATGTTTTGGAAGGAAAGTGGCCGGTCTGCTTACAAAACTCTTATCACACAGCCAGCAGTATTCCGGCACAGAATCATCATGCCCATGGAGTGGGTATCTGAAATGTTGTTAAATTAAATTGGATCACGTGCAGATAGAAATTATGTGCATTGCAGCTTCAAATGGGAGAATTCTGATTTCTTCAGGACTACCAGATACATATCATTGAAAGAAAGGGAGGGGTTTTTCCTATTTCTGGAAGATTCTAGTCCAACGCATTGGCAAGTTATAAGGCCCTTGAAAGTTTTTTAAAAAAGCACCAGTTGTTTGAGCAGCAAATCTGGCAAAGTTGAGAGATTTTAATATGACAACTACAGTTTTACTCCTTTGGCAGTCTAATGAGAGCTTCAAAGACAGAATCTTCACTTTCTCTGAAAGAGGCAATGACATGAATTTAATAAGGAGCATATTATTTCCCTTGAAGTTTCCATTTAATGTATACATGTGTGAATAATTTATATACATGTATCTATCTTCAGGTTGAAATTTTATTTGTTACTTAAGTTCTTCCTTCGCTCATGGAAACGTACCAATTATTTAACTTCAGAAGAACCTTCTGTTTTTATACATTGGGATAGGGTGCAAGCATATAATGTACTAGGATGTTTTGAGAGGTCACAAGGATGACCAGATCTGGATGTCCTGTGTTTTGTTCCCACAAAAGGAGCCTTCGTGGCATGTTGACAGAAATAACAGGGCACTGGGGGTTTTGATCTTCAGTTTCAACAAGACATTTAGTTTTATTGGGAAAACCACACTTAAAAAGTTTATCTTGATCTAGTAACACCGTCACATGAAACATTTGGCTTGCAGTCTGATTCGACATGCAGCAACACATCTGCCACAGTTTCCAAAGGGTGGCCATGTTAGTCTCTTGCAATAAAATAACAGCATCCAGTGGCACCTTTAAGACTAAGAGATTTTGTTTTAAAGCATTAGCTTTCATTGGCACACAGACCACTTCCTCAGATGCATGCAGCGCAGCCTTAGAGCTTCAGATATACATAAAAGTCATATATATGGAATGCAGGCAATGAAGTGACAGGATACTGAAGTGAATAATTATTTGCATTGCCAAAAACATCCTGAAGTATCAGATGCAAACTTCTGATTATGTGCTGGAGCTTTCTCATGAAGCAGCTTCTCACTTTGTTTCTCACCTCCTTTAAGGTTTCCCCAATAAAAAGTCAGTTTTGTCTAAGTGGTGCTAGCCCATTGCAGCTAAATCCACGATGTATTGAAAACAACACTTCTAGAGTAACCCACAGGACTTTCAACTTTTATTAGTGTCCGTGTAATTCTTCAAGAGGAGGAAGAGGAGGCTATGTTCAAATAGCACATTGAGGCTACAGCCACATGGTAAAATACTGTGGGATTTGCTGTGCTTCCAAAATGGGTGGATTTGAAGATTTTTTTTTTTTTTTACTGATCAAAGACACAAAAACAGATTTGAATCTGTCCTGGGAACAAGAGATGATAATATAATCTCACACCATACTTTCAAAATTCTAGTGAGTTCCTACAGTGTGTATATGGTTCAACGATTTAGTATGTGAAAAACATAACCAAGGCTCCGTTGGGAACATGAACCTATTTGAATCTTTAGGGTGGTCTATTAAAAAACTTGTTACATATGCATATAAGTATGCATGCATTTATGTTTGCATGCATCCTGGTCTTTAAATAAGGGCCTTCAGAGTGACTTGTGTAAGACGGAGAAGCAAAACACAAAATTTCAATAAAACAGCAGCTAGAGTTCCAGCATTACAAATGTAATGGATACATAAAGCTCTACTATGCCTAGGCAAATGATTTTAAATATACAGTACTTTGTTATTGCTTAGTCGTTAAGTTGTGTCCGACTCTTAGTGACCCCATGGACCAGAGTACACCAGGCCCTCCTGTCTTCCACTCCCTCCTGGAGTTTGGTCAAAGTCATGTTGTTCGCTTCGATGACACTGTCCAACCATCTCGTCCTCTGTCGTCCCCTTCTCCTCTTGCCATCACACTTTCCCAACATCAGGGTCTTTTCCAAGGAAGTCTTCTCACGAGATGGCTAATTCCTTACCCAATTTTAGAATTGGGTAAAAGTACTTTACCCAATTCCAAAAAGAAAAAGGGAGAGGAAAAAGAGCAGTGCCTGGGCAGCCTCCTGTTGATGATGATCATGGGCACCCAAACTGACAAAGCCCTTGGTCCCATTGCCACCTATCGTACTTAATATCATGGGCTATCAAGTGAAGGGGCATGTTCTTGTCCAAGGAAGTTTAGAATGCATAGGTGAATATTTTGTTATATGCTCTAGATGTCTTTGGGTTCTGTGGGCACAAAGGCACAGGTTGTGGTTATGAGCCCAGTCATGTGCCCAACCATGCAAGCAAGATGTGTCATTAGCAATTAGTGACAATTAGACATGGCAAGTTACTTAGGATTCCAGTGGAAATAATGTGCATTTATATATTCTACTGCAAATACAAAATGTCAACCTACAATAAGTGAGGCAAAGTGACCTTATATAAATAATTCAGTAGGGTACAATTGTGAACACAACATGGAGGTCATGATGACATTATTGTGTCAGCTCCTCAACACAAGACTTTTGGGGACATTCTTGTTTTATCCCAGGGTTTGCCACACAAACAGTCCATGTAAATGATTTATTATGTTATTTAATCTTGTCTGGGTTTATGTATCTGTGAATTGGTTTCAGCATGCCTAAAGCGCCCAGAGGAGGTCATGGCTTCATTATATTAACCACTGTGCCAAGTACAGAGTAAGCAAAAATTTTGCAGGTTAAAAAAAAAGGAAAGAAGATAAAAATAAATAAATAAACCCTTACATTTTATTCAAGCAGAGGACAAATAGAAAGGAAAACTGAGACATTGAGAGGTGAATTAGCTTGCACAGCACAGTATCAACTCAGATAGGTGCTTTGGCTTCCAGGTGAATGTTTTATGCACTGAACCATAGTAAACAAAGAGACAGAATTTTAAATCTTATTTACTGCCTCAAGGACACGCTTTTAATTGAAAGGAAGTAACCCATGGTTCCAAAATATACCTTTAGCATTAATTGGCGGTCAAAAGCAATTCCTAGCATGAAAAGATTTAATATTTTCTTTCAGGTCCCCTCCCCCCCTTAGCAGACAGGATTTGTAAAGATGCTTGGCAAGGCACTTAGTGCATTGAACAGAGACATTACCTGACAGATTCGTAGTTCTTTCTGAATGGGTCCAAGAAAACTACCGGTAAGATTCTAATGTAGGAACACACACTCTCATGAGATTGGTTGGGCATATCTTAGAAATGTAGAGCTAGAAGGGACCCTATAGATCAGGGGTCTCCAAAATACAGCTCATGGGCCACATCTGGCCTGCTTTGCTTTTTTTATCCCACCCAGGCATAGGAAGAGGCGGGAAAGACAGTGGGGATAGGCAATCGCTTGGGTCCCCCTTCGCTCCTTTGGCACTTGAAAATTTGTAAAATATATGATTTGGCCCTCATACTAAAAAGTTTGGAGATCCCTGCTATAAATCATTGAGTCCAGTCCTGTCAAGGAGGTATAGGGAGGAATTGAACTTCCAACCTTTAGCTTTACAGCCAGATACCTAAACCACTGAGCTGAAGTGAAAGACTTCTAAATTTTTCACAGTATCCTAGCTGTTGAAAGTTTCTTGCATAGTTCCAATAAAAACATGGTAAACCAGCTGTTTGTAGCCTCTAGTCATGTGGTTAATTTCTGTCTTACCACACATTATTTGTATTTATATGCTGCATGTATTTGTTAGCTCCTTGTCAGGTTTCCAGCATTCCCAATGAACGTACGAACAATGAGACAACATGGAAAAGGCTTGATTCCAAATCCCAGTGGGAAGGAGTGTCATACAAGAAGCACCTGCATGTTCAGCTCAATATTCTTAGAAGCATCCAAAATCAAGAAATCCATCTTATTATGGCTTTCAGACACAAGGAATCTTATAATTGTGGTCATGTTACTGCTGGATAGAGCCTTACCTGAAAATCAACCAAAATTCTTCAACCAGTTTATGTGTGGAAGAGCTAGCCAGTCTAGCTGATCCTGGATCTTGAAGGAGGGGCAAAGTTCAGCCTCATTTCAAAGATGGGCAGTTCAAAAGATAAAGCAGGGGGGTCTTCCCTCTCCAAGCTAATGGTGATGTTTCAAACATTGTTGTTGTTTATTCATTAAGTTGTGTCCGACTCTTCGTGGCCCCATGGACCAGAGCATGCCAGGCCCTCCTGTCTTCCACTGCCTTCTGGAGTTTCATCAAAGTTCGGTTTGGTTGAAACATAGGGAAAGATATTTGTTGGAACCTTCCAAGAAGTATGCTTGTCTGCAAATAAGAGCTCCTTGTGAGGAAGGTGTTCCAAGGAGAACCTTTGACAGAGCAGCTGGGGTTGAACTTTAGATGGGGCCCTAGGTGCTCCTTCTGCCTGCATTACTTTTCTGTCTGTTTGGACTTAGTGGCTGAGACTTTGGCTATCTGAACCTCAGCCCTGGAGCATGTTCAACTTGGATCAGGACAGTTTTCTGAATATGTAGAGAACCCCCTTTCAAACCTTCATGTCAAGTGTACAAAGGTCTGAGTGCCCTTTTAGGAAGATGAGGATTTTCAAGATAGGACTGTGGATGAGCCAATTTCCCCCTTCACATGTTCACTGGCGTTCTTAAAACAGGTCTACAGTACTTTGCAAATCTGAGGAAGTGGGTATGGGAAGAATTCTGTTGTGACTGCATGTTTGGAGGCCATGGATTATGTGTTTCTTATTTTGTGACATCCATGCAATAAGCTTTCAAATAGTTTCAGTCCTACCCAGCTGAACCTATGTTGAAAAAGTAATCTAACAGTTAGCTTTGCTAGTCCCTTTTCTCCACCCATAGATAAGACTATTTCATTCATCTGAAGAAATGGAGTTGGACACATGAAAGCTTATGAAAAATAAAAACTAGTTAATCTTAGAGGTGCTACATTACTATTTCTGCAATACCTTGAAAAATAAGCATTGCATGATGGGGTAGGAGAAAAAAGCAAAAGGTCAATATGCCTAGAGCAGAACACAGAAAGATGAAGCATGCCCTCAAATGAGGTTTGTCCATAAATTTGACAGATGCTGTGAAATTACTGAACTATTTTGAGAAAGGAACAAGTTCAATCTGATCAGGATTTCTTAAGGTTACCATCTGGAAGTTGAGTCATGGAATCTGGACTTTTTTCTTGTTAGGTTGAAATGTTTCGCTACTCACCCAAATAACTTCTTCCATCTGAAGTACTACTTGGATGAATAGCGAAATGTTTCAACCTAACAAGAAAGAAGCCCAGTTGCCATGACACGACTTCCAGGTAACCTCACCTGGATTGCGAATCTTCACAGGTTTAAGGTGACCCTGTTTGACAGAAAATAATTACAACTGGTCTGACTGGAAAGATGTAGTATAAGGGTCAAAATATGTACTGTATTACACATAGCATACCTTTGGAAGCAGAAATCTGTTAGTGTTCCAGATACATGATTCCAGCAGACTTTCATGACTGAGAAACCATGCCTGAAATGAAGCTTGTGTTTACTTGTCAACCACAAAATGGAACATGCTAATTTTCGAGCTGTGACAAGTCTGAAAAGCTCCTGCTGTGAAAAGCAGATGCTCTCAGCACTTAAGGGAGGTGCCTCCTTCTAACAATATGCTTTCTCTAATATACAGTTTTGACCAATGGTGACATACTTTGATTTCAGTTCATTATAACTAGAACAGTGGAAGAGGATGCCTGCTGCTGAATATACGAAATTTAGAGCACAGCAAAAATGCTGTCTCACTTGCAAGCTACAAAACACAGCATTTTCCCCCTCTTTCTAATTCTTCTTCTCCAGTTTTTCAAAAACCTAGGGGACATAGTTAAATCACTGCTCAGGAAACTAGGAGACATCTGCTGGAGGCATATTATAAATAGTTGCCTATTACCCTAGATAGGATAATCGTTGATAAAACAGGAGCTGGCCTGGTGGTTTCCTAACATGTAATTGTAACAAATACACACCTCTTATGTTGTCTTACATTGTTCCAGGCATCAGTGTGCTCCCTCTTCAACACTCTGATCATGTTCATGTAGACTAAGGAATAGTGCCATGTATGATGTGGCCTTAATGCTTGCATTTTCTTTCAAACATAAGCATATAAACAATAAAACAGAGATAATAGGAGTTTGACCTGTATTAAATATGTGTGGAGTGTCTCTTTGTTAAAAAAAATGCCTGGCAGGTTCTCATAGCTGTAGTGGAAAAATCCTTCAGAGAGAATAAAGTTATCCCAGCAGTGACCATTTTTAATAATCCCCCGTGATGATGAAAGAGATTGTACAGGAGCTCTGGGGCCTGATGAGGGGAATTTGAAATATTTCATTTCCTAAAATAATAATAATAATAATAATAATAATAATAATAATAATAATAATAATAATAATAATAATAATAATAATAATAATAATAATAATAATAATAATAAAAACAACAACAACAGCAGCAGCAGCAGCAGCAGCAGCAGCAGCAGCAGCAGCAGCAGCAGTAGTAGTAGTAGTAGTAGTAGTAGTAGTAGTAGTAGTAGTAGTAGTATATTTTATATAACAGGATTTCAGTCCACTATCAATTTTCATGATTAAACAATATGGGCCAAGCCCAAGTTATCTAAAGAAAGGTTTGATTTGAATTTAATTTTGTTTTAGCCTTTATTATTGTTCTATTTTTTTAAATATTCTTTAGTCACTGTTTTGTGAATCTCTCAAAGAACATTTGTTGGCATTAATATTTCACAGGAATGCACCAAATACATCCATTCTGTTTTTTACTAATATTTTCTTTTTGATCAGCAGGATAAATCCAGTTAATAGTTCCAACCAGAGGGGACTAATGAACTAGACCTATTGATTCAGTGAAATGTGCATTAAATGTTGACTTAACAAATCTCATTCTTTCAGTTGAGCAACTTCAGTTTAGATTAAAAATCAAATTTAGTCCAGCATGTTTATAACATTAAGCAGATTTTAGTAAACTATTCCCAAAGATACGTATTGTGATGCAGTGGTATAGGGATACAGTTTATGGTTGTTTGGGATACCACTTTGTCTTGAATATTTTATCTATATTTTGAAATTTGAGAATTACTAGTTCATCTTATGCATCTGCTGTATTGTTTTGAAGCAAGAATTAAAAATTACCTGAGACAGCAATACTTGAGTGCTGAGGGTTATATCCCTGCATGTACTAGATTTTTCTTGCTCGTTTGCTGAACAGGAAACATTAGTATTGCTGCATATCTGTCGTGTTCCCTGTCTTATTCAACTTTGAATAGCTTTTTACAATTTAGGACATGGTAGCCATTGTTTTTGAAAGAGATGTGAAGAGGCCTCTGTTGGGTAGAGCATATATATATTTGCAGATATGAAAGCAAACTCAAAGAAAATGGGAGTGTATGCTAGAGAGGAAGGCGGTGTCCCATATCCAGCATATTCCACACTGTATCCTGGGATGAGTGAGCAGAAGCTTCTGGACTTCCTGAACTTATACCATGAGGGAGGTTAGGGCATAACTGAAGACTTGACCACTGCTGTTCACCTGACATGACTTACATTATCAAGCAATTCCTGCTGCCTTCCCCTGATCCAGTTACTGCTAAGAGAATAGGTTGGCCTAGCTTGGACTCCCTTCCTGGGGGACTTAAGCAGTTGCTACAGAAAAAGGGAAGTTGTGGAGGGGATGAAGAATGGGATTTCAGTCAGTAAAGTGAAGAGGGAGATAAAGGAGGCATCCCAATCTGGCCAGGCAAGCAAAGCCTTTAAGGCAGTGGTCTCCAACCTTGGGCCTCCAGATGTTCTTGGACTTCAACTGCCAGAAATCCTGGCCAGCAGAGGTGGTGTGAAGTCTTCTGGGAGCTGTAGTCCAAGAACATCTGGAGGCCCAAGGTTGGGGACCACTGCTTTAAGGGTTATAGAAGGGAGGGGGCTTTCTCTTCCCTTCTCTTCCTCCCTCCCCCTTTGTTTCTGTTTTAAATAGGAAGGGGGGGTTGGAGAGGAATGCACAGATGCAATGAGGAGTAACACACAATGAGTTAACTGGAAGTCTTACCCCCAGCAGATGCAGGGAAGTAAACCATACATCCTTACATCTCCGAGTCTCTTAAATCCCTGGCTATGTACCAGTTCTAGAGCGGAGAGTACATGAAGATCAAGCCACAGAAAAGCAGAGTGATTCTCCAAAACAGGTAGCACGAACCTCCTGTGCTTTCTGTCGTGTTGGAAAGAGTCCAATCCACGCTGTCTGATCTTTACAAAGCACCAGCCAGGAGGGAGAGAACCTCATGAGATGCAGCTTCTCTCAAGATCTGTGCCCTCCAATCATTCCACGGAGGGGCAAGTGTGAGGACCCTTCGCCTCCCTAGAAGGCCCTGAGGCAACAAGTGCCTCATTGTGGCCTGACTTGCCAGATTGGTCCAATTTGTCCTCTCCAGTAAACCAAGTATGAGGGTGTAGCCTTGAAGTAGGAAAAAAGAACCAGCAGAGAGCATCAGTTTGTAATTTACTTTTGGTCATTAGAGTTGGTATAGAAGTGAAATGGACTAATGAACCTTTGAAATAGACTATAGGTGGCCATCCATTTCACAGTGCACTGTGACTAAAGGATAATTTTTTTTAAAAAAATTAAATGATTGAAGAAAATGAATTATGATTAGCATTTGATGGAAATAACATCAATGTACTGTACTAGTCAGCAGATTCAGCTGTTCAAGTTGACAGCATACCTATGATAGCCTTATTAGTGTTTCTGTATCAGCTGGAATAACACAGTGTGGTTTTTCTCAGCTCGAAGGACACAGTGTCCATAGACAAATATTGCTAATTGTCATATTTTTATCCTCGCTCTTCAGCTGTATCCTACCATTTTTGATCTTGCTGGTTGTTCTAAGAATATGTTTTATCCAAATATATGTTTGATGGGTGTGCCTCATGTATTTGATACAATTTCCTTTGATTCAACATGTGATGATGATGATTGCATTGAAATTAAAACCTTCTTTCTATGCTCCATAAATCTGGTTTCCACAGTATGAGTGGACACACTCTTCTCAGCCCATGGTCGTGTTAGTTGTGGCTCTCCTTGAGCCCTCAGACATGGTTATAGGAAAGCTCCTACCCCTGTGCTCTCCCTTGACTGCTTTTTTTTTTGTTCACAAGTAACATTACACCTGAAAAGGAGGGGCTCCTGTTTCTGCAAGCTGGAATCCTGAAAAATCTGGGCTCTTTCTCACCTCCAGAGCCTCAAGTCAAGCAAGAAACTCTGATTTTTCAGACCTGTTTCTGTGTCAATAGTGAAAACAGGGAGCAGGGCTACTTTTTCTCACTACTGTATGTTACTCACCAGTGACACTGGATTAGACAATGCCTGAGTATACTGTGAATTTTTATTTTCTACAAGTGTTGTGGAAAATACATGCCATAGGTTTATGCTGCTGGAAAGCACTTGATTTCATTAGGCACAGAGATTTTATCTGTATATGTGGTATTTAATCAGAATAAGAAAAAAAGGTCTAGCTTACAACCAAAGCTGGTTTATCAACTGTTTCGTAGTACAAGCAGCATCATGTTCAAAGGCTCAACAGAAGGAGCAAGAATGTATTTTCTTGGACAAGGTTGTACTATGATATCTGATGAACTGGTGGGTGAAATTCTGCTGTTTGAAAAGGTCCTGGACAACTCATCTTGTGGTACATAAGGGAATGTTTTACAATTGTGATATAATTAATTCACAGTTAAGAAAATTAAAAAAAAAATAGGAAAAGTGTCAGAATCAATTAACAGATACAAGAATTAAAGATATGTCTAGAACTTTGAATTTAATTTTATACTTTTAAGTATGTCCTATCTATTTTAAAAAAAATATTGTACTGGAGTGATAAGACTAATGAATTTTTACTTCAATATTTTTTTTCTAAATGACTCCATTTCCTGCCCCCCACAGGTTGACTGGCATGAATCTGCCTTCTCCTGTTATCAGCAGTAAAAATTGGTTGCGGCTCCATTTCACTTCTGACAGTAATCATAGACGGAAAGGATTTAATGCCCAGTTCCAAGGTAAGAATTACACAGAAACTTAACAGTGGTTAAAATCTATTTGTGCAAAACAGTTGAAAGACATGATGGCAGTGGAAACACTTTCTTTAACTATTTGAGGAATAAACAGATGAGAATCAGGTCTTTTTCAAGTTGGAATAATGGCTATGGCCACTCAAAAACACTTAATCCAATCTTTATCTGGTTAAAAACCCCACCATTGCCACCGTATTTCTTTTAGAGTTATTTCATTTGCACACTTAAACCCTGATCATATGAGGAAAAGGTTCTGTAGTTTTAATTTTAATTGATTGTCATGGACCTAGATGGTTTTTGTAGATTGTTTTTGTTTCAACTGTATTGGTTTTTTAGTGTGTTGGTTTTAATTTAATTCTTTTAATTGATGTTGGAAAGCCGCCCGGAGATTCTTGCAGAGTGTCAGGGACATACGATTGAACTGGAATGAATGAATGAATGAATGAATGAATGAATGAATAAATAAATAAATAAATAAATAAATAAATGAATGAATGAATGAATGAATGAATGAATGAATGAATGAATAGTTCTTCCAGTGCTTTCCATATCTCTGTTGTATTAGAGTGTGGTCATGTGATATATATATATACTGGTATGAACATCCCAAACACTTTTAGTAGCAGCAGTCTATTTTCTCCAATTTAAATCAATATGGCCGCTACACAATGTTGTCAGTTTATTTTCTCTCTCTTGCATGGTCCATTTACGCCCTCAGTATTTTTTTTTAAAAAATATATTATTCACTTAATCGATATAGCAATATAAGTCTAAGGGGTTTTCTGTTTTGAGAAGTGTCCTCCATTGCTCTGGTTAATCCTGCAGAAATGCATTGTGCACAAAGCGCATGGGACCACTGTATGTCACTGTATATCCACTGGAACACGGAAGTCAAGCCACATGGGAATCATTCATCTAAAAACTTAGGCATAAGTTCACCTCGTTATCAATTTACAGGGCCACAAATACAAAAAAGGCAGAGTCTGCGCGGCCTATACACACAAACACTTCGGCAGTTAAGAAGGAGTGACTGTAAAATGTTTTTTTTCTTTCTGTGTAGCCAGTAATAATGACCACCATCAGCTCAATGTATCAATAATATGGGGTTTTTTTTGAAAAAATCCAATCTGTAATGTACTTTTAGCAATGTATCGATGTACTGGAAAGGATGGGGGGGAATGTTAGCCACAGTAATGGTGGCAACCTTATAGCCTTTGCCTCAGAAAAGAAGCAGGGTGGGTTGTGCACACAGACAAACCTGGTAAGGAATGCATTGGTACAACAGAAGTATAAAATAACACAATCCTCCCAGGGAATGGAAAATAAATCGTAGTTACACTGCTGGCAGGGAAAATGTATCGCTCTTGACTCTGCATTGTGAGACCAGAAAAAAGCTTGACGGTATAACTGGTGGATAACTACAGAACATTTCCCTCTTGTGACCAGGGCCTTAGTCATTTCCCTTCTGCAATAATATACTGCCAGTATTTATCCTGATGCCTTTCTATTAGGCATTATTTACATGTAAAGAAGTTGGGTGTTGATTACTCATCATTTTCGTTGTTAGTCCCTGCTATACTTTGAAAGGGACATGGTGGCGCTGTGGGTTAAACCGCAGAAGCCTCTGGGCTGCAAGGTCAGAAGACCAGCAGTGGTAAGATCGAATCCATGCGACGGAGTGAGCTCCTGTCGCTTTGTCCCAGCTCCTGCCAACCTAGCAGTTCAAAAGCATGTAAAAATGTGAGTAGATAAATAGGCACAACCATGGTGGGAAGGTAACGGCATTCCGTGTCTAGTCGCATGGCCACGTGACCACGGAAACTGTCTTCGGACAAATGCTGGCTCTATGCCTTGAAAATGGGGATGAGCACCGCTCCCTAGAGTCGGAAATGTCTGGACTAAATATCAAGGGGACCTTTACCTTTATACTTTGAAACAGCCTGATTTAAATTTTCTGTGGCAGGTTCAAAAACTAATAAAATTGTATTAATAGTGTTTTAAAACATACCAGCAAAAGTGCTTATCTTGGTGAGTAGGAAGTAGCAAGAACAGTGGGTATCCTCCAGGCTAGTACTTCCTAATTTGGTGCCCTCCAGAAGATTTTGTCTACATCTTCAGCAATGTGCACTAGCATAAATGAATGTTCAGGATTTATGGGAGAGAGGGTCCAGAATATCTTGAGAGCTCTGCCTCAGGAGAAGACCAACAAAGTACCTTAAAGATTTGGCACAAAGTTTTGTGGACTATAGCCCATATTTTCTGATGCATCTCTCTTCTTCACCTGGACTGCTTGGGTTAAAATCTATGAACACTTGTGCCAAATAATAGCTGTTGATCTTTAGGGGCCACAGTATCCTTTGTTGTTTTTACTGCAACAGACTAACACAGCCACCATCATCCCTGGAAATCTCTGGCTGCAGAAGGATGTTGCAGGGCCTGACTGACCATGTTTTCCATTTCTTGCCTGGAGTTGTCAAGCTGGACATTAAGAATAGTATGTATTCCCTACATTTTCCGTCCCAGAAGTAGATTGTTTCATAGATACATACCTCAGGAACTGGGATGGAGGCAGGGAAAAATCACACTACAAGGAATATACATGGAAGAGAGTAAATGCTAGAAGGACTAGCATTTTAACTCGTTTGTTGTTTGAGGGGGGAACCAACCAATAGAAAATGCTACATGTATTATTTCGTCTCCCTCCATCCAACAGGAAAAAATGCACTGACAATGCACGGAGAAAATACCACAACCACATTTGTACAGTATTTTAATATTTTAATATTGCCTTTTGATTATGTGAGCTGCCTTTGTATCGTCATTGTTTTTAGCTTTAAATATTTTCTGTTAATGATGCATGCTGCCTTGGTCCTTTTTAAGGAGAAAGGTGGGGTATAAACAAACAAAGAAAGAACTTTGCATTAATATTTGGAAGAAGTTCAAGAATTTGTGAGTGTTTGAATGAATTGGTCAAAAATGGTTCTCCCTTTTCATTTGCAAGCAATGAGGTGTTTTTGTATCCATACACTGCAACGTGAAGCTGCATTTGAGCACGTACATTAATTCTGATGGCAGAAGCACATGGTTCTTTAGAAAGAATTCACATTGAAAAAGGGAGTATCATACAGCATGTAAGATTCAAGAAGACCAGTCTTTTTGTTCTTCCATAACTGAAATGCTACATGGATGTGTATATTTCGGATCCATGTTATAATGTAGAAATGTTAACATTATTTATTCAATAGTATGCTCATGAAAGCTGGATCTGAATTGTTACATTCTGCCACCACAGCAGCAAAAGATATAGTGCCCACTTTTAAATAATGTTACTTATTTTGGAAGGGATGTTTAAAGGAAGAAGAGACACATTTTGTAGAATTTATCTCAGGGAAATTTCAAATCCATATTTATAGTTATGGAAGAGGTAGCTGTGTTAGTTTGTGCAAGCTTATCAGACAAAATCCAAAGAAACAAAACAAAACAAAACAAGACAAAAACATGTAGCATCTTAAAGACTGACTAACTAAAGACTAACTAAAATGTGCCCATGAAAGCTCACATTAAAATATAATACAGTGGTGCTATGCGAAAACATCGCTGTACGGGGCAGGAAAAGCCTATTGGAACGCATTAAACTTAGTTTAATGTGTTCCAATAGGCACCAAAACTTACCCCTCCAGCGATGTTTTTGCTGGTCCGGCGGCCATTTTGGAGCCGCCAAACAGCTGTTCGGCAGCTCCAAAATGGCCGCCGGATGACTCGAAATGGCCCCCTGTCAGTGTTTTCGCGCCCTCCCCTTGCTTACCGAGGTCGCGAAAACGCTGCAGGGGGCATTTCGGGTCGTCCGCGTCCGGACGCCCCAATCGTCTTCGTTATACGGTGCGCTCGTTAAGCAAGGCACCACTGTAGTTGTATTATTTTCCTTTGTTTTGTTTTATTTCTTTGGATTTTGCCTGATATTCATATCCAAATGAATGCAATGCAGTAAAGACTCCTACATTGACTCCTGCATTGCCGTAGTCAATGCCATGTAGCAGCGATCCCCAACCGTTTTGCCTCCACGGACCAGTTTAGGGTGCGGGGGGGAGGCTATGCGTCTGTGGAAGGGGCCATGTGTGTGTCCGTTCATGCGTGTATGGGAGGGGCCGTGCATGCGTGGGGCCATGGGAGGCGCTGTGTGTATGTGGGAGGGGCGTGCATGCATCTACACATGGGTGGTGGGCGGAGGAGATTTGTCTCCACAGCCCCGTCCTGGCAAGTCCATGGATAGGGACTGGTCCGTGGACCGGGATTTGGGGACCCCTGCAATATAGCATTTACTTGAGTTATATCCAACCACCTGTAGCCATGGGCAGCTATGAGTAACTATCAAGGTTTGACTGATTATTACCTGACAAGGATGTCTGGGGTTGCTGGAGCATTGGGGTTGCATGTGAACAGAGAAATACAAATAAGAAATAATCAGGAGAGAACTTCTTAAATGATCTCTGCCTTCTTTGTTCATAATCAGCTCTATATTTATCCATTACTTTAAGAGAAGAGACCTTCCAGTATTCAGTATTTATCATACAGAAATCTTTCTCTTTACCTATATAGTACTACAGAAAAGTACACAATTCACTATTGAACCGTTCTTTATAGTAGAAGTAACTGTTTTGTTAAGAAACATAAGTACTGACAGTGTCACTTTTTGTATATATCTACAAGAATATTTATCAAAAAATCAATTTGTTGATTGATGTTTGTTGATTTTTACTCCATGCCTGATGAACACTTACAATTATGTTTGAAAGAAAACAAGGGAATATTTTTGTTGGACACATGAAATTTGTAATATGGTATGCTTCAGAAAACCTATATACTTTCCTACTGCTCTGTGTATGTGTGTGTGTGAGACAGAGAGGGAATGAGAGAGAAAGAGACCATCTGTAAGTCATAAGCATTCCATCTGTGTGAAGTTGTTTAGCTGACTCCTCACTTCTAGCATTTTATCCTCCACACTGTTTAAATAACTTACATGTTTACACTGGTCTCAGAGTTCATAATGGCTGCCTCACATAATCCTAGAACTCTAGTTGTCTGTTGTAACTGTATGATCTTGACCAAAATGGCACGAAGGAAGCAAGCCTTAGGCTTGAACAGTATACATGGAGAGTCGCTCTTCCACCTTCTCCGTTCAGCAGCAGTGACATGGGATGTAAACGTTCTGACATCTCCTTGCTTGACTGGTGCTGTCTTACTTCCTACAGTTTATGGATCCCTGTACTGTGTGGTCTATAGAAAAAATCAGCCACCTGCGGTTTGTGGCCGTTTAACTCAGAAATAAACTACAGAATTTACCCACAAATTCAGAAGTGGCTTGGATCAATTTGGATCCATCTCCAGATTTAAACTTAGACACTCCCATTTGCTTATGCGTCCTCCCAAATCTCTGAGGGAAGAGGTTGGATTAAAGAGGGAGACAAAAATGTTCCCAGAGTGGGTTTTTAGGTAATTCAACTTTCTCTTGGTGGCAGCTTTTTATTTCTCTGAGAAGCTAAGAGATATTTGCAGACGTCCTTCATATTATCCTTCTTGTACTGACCATCTTCAGAGGTCTTCCACAGACATGGTGATTCACATACTACAGCATACAAAGTGGCCTTAATGTGTCAGCAAGCCTATACACACACAAGCTACAATTCAAGATGATTTCTATAAATAATGATGCATATTAATCAATGACAAACAGAAAAAAAGAAAAAAAGAGTCTCATGGGTGAGTGTTGACTACCTTTTGTCCACATGAGTGTGATTTAGTTGTTCGTTTATGTGTTTAGTCAGCTGAACTGTTGACACTCCCTGCTGATATCCCTATTCAGTAAGTAGTTTATGTTAGGGACATGAGTACAGTGGTGCCTCGTATAACGAGTGCCCCGTTTAACGACAAATCCGCATACCGATGCGGATTTTGCGATCAGAAAAGTGATCGCATACCGATGTTGCCTATGGGGAAAAATCGCTTTGCGATGTTTTCCCCATAGGCACCATTTTCCCCCAGCTGAGCGACGGGAGCCTCCCAAGGAGCGCTCCCGCAGCTCAGCTGGGGGAAAATGCCTGCGGTGGCCTAGGAAGGACCCTTCTGAAGGGTCCTTCAGAGGCCACCGCCGGGATTCCCCTTCCCCGCGGTCAGCTTCCCCGGCCATGGTCGGACTGTCAGGAGTCCGACCATGCCTGGGGTAGTCGGCCGCAGGTGGGATCCAAGCTGCGGGGGTGGTGGTGGAAGGCATGGCTGGGCTCTTTGGCAACTGCCGAGGCTTGGATCCAAGCCTCGGCGGCTACCGAAGAGCCCATCCATGCCTCCGATCCTCTCCCCACGGCTTGGATCCCAGCCGTGGGGGGAGGGTTGGAAGCATAGCCGGACTTCAGCCGGCTAAGAGGCCAGCGATCGGGCAGGAGGAGGTTGGAAGTTTCCCCCAACCCCTTCCGAGTGAACACCGGGTTTTCAGCCGGCTAAGAGGCCGGCGATCGGGCAGGAGGTGGTGGGGGAATCTTTCCACCTCCTCCTGCCTGATCGCCGGCCTCTTAGCCGGCTGAAGTCCAGCTATGCCTCCGATCCTCTCCCCACGGCTTGGATCCAAGCTGCGGGGGGGGGGGGGGTTTGGAAGGCATGGCCGGGCTCTTCGGCAACTGCCGAGGCTCGGATCCAAGCCTCGGCGGCTGCCGAAGACCCCATCCATGCCTCCGATCCTCTCCCCGCGACTTGGATCCAAGCCGCGGGGGGTGGGTGGAAGGCATGGCCGGGCTCTTCGGCAACTGCCGAGGCTCGGATCCAAGCCTTGGCAGTTGCCTATGGCAGGGCTAGCCCCCGCGGGTCCAATCCAAGCCACGGGGGGAAGGTGGGGAGATCGGATGCCTGCCAGGCATCCGGGGTTCGGATCCCACCTGCCGCCGGTTACTCAGCCTTGGGTAACCGGCGGCGGGTGGGATCTGAGTCTGGGATGCCTGAAAGGCATCCGGATCCCCCCGCTCTCCCACCCTCCCCCCGCAGCTTGGATCGGACCTGCGGGGGGCTAGCCCTGCCATGGCTGGACTCCCAAGAGTCCAGCCATGGCAGGGCTAGCCCCCGTGGGTCCGATCCAAGCCGCGGGGGGAAGGTGGGGAGATCGGATGCCTGTCAGGCATCCTGGGCTCGGCAGCGCGGGGCGGCGGGGACAGGGTGGATGGGTCTCCCCACCCACCCTGTCCCCATCGCTGGCATCCACCCCCGCCGCTTTCTCCAGCCTGGATTAGGCTCCTGGGAGTCTGATCTCGGCTAGGGAAGGCAGTGCGGGGCGGCGGGGACAGGGTGGACGGGTCTCCCCACCCACCCTGTCCCCTTCGCTGGCAGCCACCCCCGCCGCTTTCTCCAGCCTGGATCGGGCTCCTGGGAGTCTGATCTCGGCTAGGGAAGGCAGCGCGGGGCGGCAGGGACAGGGTGGAGGGGTCCCGAAGGCTTCCAGGCTTTTTCCTGGAAGCCTTCGGGATCCCCCACCCACCCTGTCCCTGCCAGTTTTTAGTCCATTGGAACGCATTAACCGGGTTTTAATGCGTTTCAATGGGCTTTTTTATTTCACTTTACGATGTTTCCGTATAGCGATGTTAATCCTGGAACGGATTAACGTCGCTATACGGGGCACCACTGTACTTAGGAAATTTCCTCTCTTAATGATTTTTCCAAATTTTCCCATGGTAAGACTTCTTGCAGCAGCAAGATTTCTTGGCTTTCCACAAAAATGAGATCCTGATTAGAGATGGGGACGAAGTGCCAAAATGGGGCTGCGTCTTGGTTCATTAGTCATCCAACTTGGTGACCCATGAACCACAAATTACCTCCCAGTGGCCCGACAAACCACTAATCAGTTCATCAGTTCATCAGGTCATTTTTTAAAAGACAGCCCCTGGGGCTATCTTTTTTAAAAAAAACCTCACCACCCACAGCCGTTTCTATGCCACTTTGTTCCTATGCCACTTTGATAGCTGTGGGGCATAGAAAGAGAGTGAAAGCACAACACAATCCATCGCCTACCCCTGCTGTATTTGCCAAGGCTCTGGAGCTGGGGGATCGCTTCGATCCCTTTCCCTCTCTTGATAAAGGGAAAGCCTGACATAAGGCATCCCCCACCCCCAGGGATGGGATTCCCTTTGGGCAGGCTTTAGCAAGGTGGCCGAAGGAAAAATCCCTCTCTGAGGAACAGCTGATCCATGGGGCATACGTAGATAAGGAACAAAGGGACAAATATAAAAGGGTTATATTCATTGCTTCCTATTCGTGGGGGGGGGGTGTCTCTAAACCCCAAGAACACACAACAAGTATCTGACGAATCAGGAATATTTGTTGAATATCCCTGATTCATTTTTATTTTCGTCCCCATGTCTAATCCTGATCTCATTGTTCTGTGCAAAAAGTTGCTGAGTCCTGCACAGCTTGATGCCCTTTCCGATGAATCCTCTCCAGGAAAGATGTCATTCTTTGTGGAAAGTGTAGTGATCCTGTGCCACCTGGTATTCCTTCTGCCCTTTCTGCCTCATTTCTAAATAGGAAGGATGCTGTTCTCTGCAGGAATTTTAAGTTCAGTAGTGGTCAGTATTATTTCCAGGGGGGGAAATCATCGTACAAACCTTAAGGAACCCCATCAGATGTCCTACCAGATTACTTGGAGGAAGGCAGGAGGATCTCGTGTAGAAAAATCTCATTCTATGGAGAAAGAGGATTTTTTCTCTCTCTGAGGGTGAGGGACTGCAAGATGCACATCCCTAGTTTTAAAAGCTTATTAAATTCGGTGAGATTGAATCAGCCTATGTGCCAGACTGCAACCATGGTAATTTATAAATGAAAACAAACTAATAAATGACTTGAATCTGAAAAATTTCCTACCATGCAGCCTCCTTTTGTATGGGTTGCAATTCTTTGTTCAATCTGTTTGTTGGATTAAACATGATTACTTGTATGGGAGAACAAGCATATCATAACAAATTACAAAACTAATGATCTCAAGGAAGCAATCTGATCAAAAAAGGCCGTGCAGGATTAATTCAGTTTCAGACGTTTGAAAGATTGATTAAAAGAGATTAAAGTCCGTTGTGACTTTGCTGTTGTAGGCTATCTGTATCAGTGAAAGATTTAATCTTGAGAATTTAGCTTTCACTCACTGTTGCTTCCCACCTTGCAGAGGCCCTCAAGCTAATTGAAAGTGAAATGATACCTATTATTGGTTGCTCTGGAGACAGAAGTTTCAGCTTTTGTTTGGTACTGGCCAGTCAAGATAAAACGGCTTCATTTGAGATCATTTTCAACTGTGTACCTCTTCTTGTACACCTGCCCACCCACTTACCCACCCACAGAGAAGCATCCATGACCAAGGTCACATTCAGCTGTCACTGTGGCTTTCCACTTTACAGAAGGCATAATTTGTCTTTGAACCTATATAGAGAGGGAAAGTGGGAAGGGAATAGTGTAATATACTGGAAGAACTATGTACAGTAATATTGTTCCAGCAGGAGCATTTGATCAGGATAATCAATTTTGGTGATCCTAGAACACCAAGGGCTTGTCCTTTAGAGGGGCTGAATACAAATAGGTGAGTTTCATATGAGTCTGTGATGCTGGGATTATTTTGCGCTGTTGCTTTCATGTTCCTTTTATCATGGTTGCCTTTATATAGAGACTTCCGATTCAAAATGGTTCCCTACCCCTCAATCACATCCATTAGTACAGACTACTTTGTACTGCATGGCAAACATCTTTCACTGCAAGATGTTTACTTTCTAATATTGATGAATCGTGGCCACATAACAAAGAATAGGTCAGAGGGACATAAAATGTTTTGATTATTATTCACCAGACATTATTGCCTTCCTTTGTTTGACTACTTTGAATAACTCAGGCTTTAACAAACATATAATCCCATAGTCAAACACTGAATATAATTGAGGCTGCAGGAATAAATCTTCACAGAATTATGCACACAGAAGAAGAAAACAAAGTATGTGATAAAATATATTTTTGTGGAAAAAATGATGAACTTGTTATCTGTTTTTTGTGTGTGTGTGCACGCATGCATGTGCGTGCGTGCATGCGTGTGTGAACTTCAACTACGTATTCTGTAAATACCCAACCTGTTCCATAGCTCTGTTTATACTTTGATAAGCTCGTAGTGGTCTTGTGTGTGTTGTGGTCTTCATTCATCTCAAGTGATATGCACATAAAGAAATATTTAATTCTTCTAAAAAACCCCAAACCCAGTTTATGAATGTGAGATATTGTGATTCTGTTCTCATGACTGAAAAAGCCTGGAAACAGCCCAGTATTGCTGCACAAAATGGTGTCTGTGAGCCACCATGAAAAAGCATGCCAGACTTTACATACCAAAGGGCAGCCTGAATGTTGAGAACGCCAATGGTAGAAGTCAGGTCTACAGAATACCCGTTTCTTTTTACTACCATTCACACTTGTTGAAAAACAGCCCTGGCAGTTGCTTTGTATTTGGGTGAGAAGTGGTTAACTGATGGAAAAGGGAATTCGCTTCTGGAATTTTCCCTTGCTTGGAATCACTTTGTGACCAGTAGGGAGCACAAGAGGGAGATAATTCAGGTACTGTAGCCTGTTAGGCATCAGCAAAAAGGAGGACAGATGCAGACACTGACCTGCATAAAACTGCATATTCTCATTTATACTTTGTTGTGTGCTATCAAATTGCCTCTTACAACAGTACACAAACCTTTCTGTACTGAATCTTGACTTAGAATCAGTACCTGTGTTACTGAGATACTTTTTCTCTGGTGTGATAAATCTTTGGTGCAATGTTTGCTATGAATAGGGAAGCACATTATAGCCAACATCTTCATGTGTGGGTACTGATTTAACCATCAGTTCAGCACTTATGCAGGACCTCCATATGCACTGTAGGACGCCACATCTTTAGATCGAACACCTGTGTTCTCTCCCCATTGGTTGGTTACTATTTTGAGGTGATGCAAGTGATGTTGTGCTGCAAATATACTGCAAGGAACACATGTTGTACGATCAGAAAGAATATCCTGACTTGATCTTATCCAATTGAAGGAAGGGTAAAAAAGAAATGGTAAATGTTGGGATCTTAAAAGATTTGAAGAAATGGTAGTACAGAAGGGCAAGATAGGTGGAAAAAGTAATGAAAGGGATAACAAGTAGAATTTATAAGTAGAGATGGGGACAAATCGAAAAAAATGGTGCTTCATCAGGATTAGTCATTAGTCAAAGTTGATGAATGAATGAAGTGACGAAGCACCAAATTTTAGTGATGAATTGATGAATATTCATTGTTAAAACACAATGTCCCACTGAACAGCTGATCAGCAGGACATTGGCCAGCAGACTGGCTGCGGGAAGGCAAATACACATTTCTGTTCCCGCAGCCAGCTTGCACAAAGGGACAAATAAACATGGGTAAATATTTGTCCCTTCATATTTGTTGGGGTCTCCAGACATGACGAATATGAAGGGATGACTATCCCACAAATCGGCAATATTTCACAAGTATTGCAATTCGTGTTTTTTTTAAATTTGTCCCCATGTCTGTTTAAAAGACATTAATGGAAGTAGGGGACCAACAAGGTGTTCTTAAAGCATTATGGGAATGGATAAATATATGTGATAAAATAATTTTAAAGACTAGGTCTATAAGACTGAAGGGTGTTTTTTTTTTTAAAAAAGATATAAATTCATATGTATATGGTGTTTAACTCAGGTGAAACTAAATCATATGGATACCAAATATTCAAATTTCTGTTGGAGAGAATGTCAGGAAGTAGGCACTTGTTTCCATATGCTTTGGGAATGTGAGAATATATTGAAATGTTTGAGTTTGGTCTTTAGGGAAATAAATAAATGAAATAGTAAAGTTAAATATAGAGGTTTGCCCCAATATAGCTCTTTTATCAATATTTGATAATGATCAACGGAGTTGGGTAACTAATTTCAAATGTTTTAACAGCTATAAGATTAATGGTAGCAAAGAATTGGAAAGTTAAGCATGATTTTCAACTGGAGGAATGGTCTAAAGAAGTTTGGAATATAGCTATTAATGATAAATTAGTGTGTAATATGAAAATTAAAAAAGGATAGTCACATGAGGAGATTTTCATTGATATATGGGGAGATTTTACTAAGTTTGTATTTAAAAAGGGGAAGGGCTGTGTGCCTTCACAAGAATTAGTGCAGTTTTATAAGAGGAACAGGCTGTGGTTAAGAAGGAAAATTGATTATATTGCCAGATGATACTGGTGTATGTGGGAGTGCCCTTGTATTATTGTGTTGTTTTTATGTTGTGTGGTTTTGTGTTCTTTATGTTTTAAGGATTCTCTGTGTAGCTGTGTTATATTTTGTTTTCTATTAAAAGGAAGGAAGGAAGGAAGGAAGGAAGGAAGGAAGGAAGGAAGGAAGGAAGGAAGGAAGGAAGGAAGGAAGGAAGGAGCACATGTTGGAAATATATTATTTGCTTGCTAAAGTAGGTCAGCTAGACTACAAACTAAACACTGTTTTCTGTCAAGAATGGCTTAGAATATTTTAGACAGATCTTTAGAGATCTGCTTGGAACTCATGTGTGACCTCAAACTATTACAGAGTAGTTTAGCCAATCAGCAAGCCCAGCAACCAGACAAATGAGATGATTATTTTAATGCCCATATAAAATGATGTAGTATGGTGAGCTCCTTCAGTCTTGACTGTTTTCCAATGTGGTTTCAAAGGGGGGGAAATCAAAACAACATTTTTCCACAGAATGAAAATCTGAGTAAGAAGATTTTCCTTGTACATTAATACATTTTTTAAAAATATAAATCCTGCCTTTTGGGATTACTTAACATAAACAGGATATTTTTTTTAAAAAAAAATCTATTTCTTTCTTTCTCCTCCTCTCTCTTGGCTATGTTATAATTTTTAAATCATTGAGTTATTCACAGCAGGGCAGTGAAGCCCTTTTAATTTCAAATTCACTGTGTATTGCGGTGAGTATTGGCAGCATGAAATCTTGCATAGTTTCAGGGTTTTTATCATTTTTAAACATAAAATTAGACACGTCCATTAAGAACATGTTGCGGTCACTTCGTTCAATGCCCCCTTTCAGAGCCTTGCATAGATGCAGTGGCTGCTCAGTGCAATTATTAGCTTAATGAAATTGCAATGCTTTATTTAACAGTGCCTTGAGAACCCAAACCAATTACATTTTGTTTCTGTAGAAAACTGTTTTTGCCCTCAATGTCTAGTGGTGGAGAGGTCTGTAGCCCTTCTGTCTCCAGCTGTTGCACCCATCTGCAGCAGCAGAGAGAGAGGCAGGGCAGCAGGGAACTCTGCTGTTTGATTCCTCGCACACTTGCTGCCCGGGTCTGCTTGTTCCCTTCATTATTTCCTGTTCCATTCCATTCCTTCCTTCCTTGTTAAAGCTTGGCGGTCCTACCACTAGGGCAAGTAGTCGACCAAAGGAGGTGGGAGAGAGTGAGTATTCAGCAGAAAGAGACTGTGAAGTTTTCAATCAGTCTCGTTTTGAGCTTGTTAAGGTAGCTTTGCTGGATCTGTCCAGGTTTGCAGGAGACACAGAGCACAGCTAGAAACAAGGCTGATTGAAAAACTTCTTCATGTGTTTCTACCGATTTCTGTCTTTTTCTCTCTCTATGGTCAACCTAGCTCAGGGGTCCCCAACCCCCAGTCTGCAGTCCAGTGCCTGTCTGTGGCCTGGGCTAGACCGGGCCATGGAGACAGATCTCCCCCCCCCACATCCCCCACACAGCCCCATTGCACATGCATGCAAGTGCCCGTGCGAGCTCCCTCACCCCTTTACGCATGTGCACAAGTGTCCCCAAGCACCCCCACCCTTTGTGCATGCGCATGAGTGTGCGTGCCTCTTGCTTGAGTGCCCCCATTCCTTTGCACATGCTCATGAGTGTGTGCGGCCCTTCATGCATGTGTCCCCCCTTCCCCAACTGGTCCGTGGTGTTAAAAAGGTTGGGGACTACTGACCTAGCTGTTCTAGTATTAGGACAGCAAGCCTTTAAAACAAAAAAGGGGGGACAGAGTGGAAAAGGAAGAAAAAACAAGCAGACCCAGGCTGCAGGTGTTGGGGAGGAGAGGACTCAAATTGTTACGCTGCAAACAAGGCTGATTTCGTCCTCTCTCTCTCTCTACTGACACCTTTATGGTTGGCTGAAGCAAATTCATCCAAGGAAACCCAACTTCCCAGGTGAAACTTCACTGTGGATCCATTCCCATTTTTCCTACTCTGTAATCACATCCTTAAGGAACATCTTGGACTTGAATATGACCACATTCTTTTCAAAAACAAAGCATAAAAGAGTGGATGTCATGGATACATACAGGTGTCTTAGGGCCAAATTAGGGGCCTGCTACCACCCAAATCTTTGAGTGAATAACTTTCCCTGTTCAGCTAACAAGCTCCTCTACAGAAATTTAACTATAGAAGAAAGAAGAATGATTCATGTCTTCTTCCACAGCTCTTGGAGAAGAAAGGACTGTTATCAAGATTGCTCTGCCAAGGCTTATAAAATTTCTTCAGCCTTAATATGCTCCATTGAAATTGACTTGGGATGTAGTTCAAGAGCCAGCTGAGCTGATACGGGACTAGGTGAAACTGTGCCAAATTCAAACCTCTCCCAGCCTAAGAGTGCTGGAGATTATTTAGGACTATAGACTAATTTTGTGGTCACATCGTGATAGTGAACAGGAGAAGTCTGCTCATGTAAAGACCTCCACCTCTAGCCTCCAAAAGTTTCTTTTCATTGGAGGAAGACTCCTGGGTTTCATCAGATAACATTTTGTTTGTTTGTTTGACTTGTTTGACTACCCACTCTGGGCAGCTTACAACATTGTTACATAACGTAATAAACAGCAACTTAAAAACAGTAAACATAATAGCTATAAAAATCAAAATTAAACACATACAGAAAATAACATAAAATTAACTAGAAATAATTTAATGTAGTTTAAAGACAAGGTGGCGGAACTGATAATGTAAATGCTGAAACAGCCCCTGTGTTATAATGTGATAAGGTCTGGGAAGGCCTGACTGAAAAGCCATGTTTTCAGTGATTAAAAATTCCCAGTGAAGGGTCCAGGCAAATATCTGGCAGGAGATTATTCCAAAGATAGAAATATATACATATTCAGAACGTTTCAGATACACCATACACAATATGCAAAACCCCAAAGTTTCTCAGCCCATGAGTGAAAGGAAGGATTTCAAAGTCACTAAATTATTTAGTGATTTTGAAATCCTTCCTTTCACTCATGGGCTGAGAAACTTTGGGGTTTTGCATATTGTGTACGGTGTATTTGAAACAGTTTGAAGACCTCTTCAATAAAAGTTATATTCTATATCCCAAAGACGGGCAGTGACTGCTGAGAATGCCTGATTTTTGGCCTTCTCTTTCTGGATCTCTTTTGGGGTCAATATTCTTAATCGTCCAGCCTGGGGAGATCATGTACAACAGGCAGATCTCGTCAGAAGGAAGCATTCTGTCAGGTAACAAGGTCCCAAACCATTTAGGGCTTTGTATGTGAGCATCATCACCTTGAAGCTGGCACGGAAATGAACAGGTAGTCAGTGCAGAGTGGCCTGAGTTGGGGGGGGGGAGATGATGGCTTTTCTTCACACTACTCAGTAGTCTGGCTGCCATATTCTGGACCTGTTGAAGTTTTTGTAGCAACCTCATAGGCAACTCCACATATTTTTGTTAAATTCGGCAAAAGGCATTGCAGCAGAAAAGAGAGGCCAGTAAAAGAAAACCTTGTTTGCTCAAAACCTTGGAATTCCACTCATAATTCTGTGCCATCAGCCGCTGTCAGGCAGATAAACCATGTATACTAGTCTTCTAAGACCAGTATGTATTGAATAGCAACGGGTGGCTTACTGTGTAAGCACCTGGTGTGCTCTGGTCCATGGGGTCACAAAGAGACGGACACAACTAAATGGCTAAACAGCAACAACAAGGCTTACTGTGAAAAGAGGAAAAAGTAGAAAATCCCACTGGGTATGCCCACAACACTATCTGGCAACTACATTAGCTCTTTTCTAGTCACTGTGATAATGCTGCTGTCATGTTTCCTTCTCTCTAAGATTGATGTATACAATATAGTTTATGCAGAGTGTTGTGCATGATCCATGTGGAGGAGGAGGGCATGCGCTGATGTAGAAACATAGAATGGTGGAGGAAGGTTAGTGACAAATACAGAAAGCTGTGTAAGGGTGTCCGGAAACAACTTCCCTAAATTATTTCTTACAATAGCACTCGAAGGATGGTAGAGCTTAAGTTTTCTATAGTGTGTAAGCAAGAATGCTGATGAAACATGATGTCATCCTGTCATAGTTTAATATTAGACAGATAAATGATAACTTTAGAACTGCAGAGCTGGAAAGGAACCCTATGGATTTTTGAGTCAAGCCCTTGTCAAGGAAGCAGTGAGTATTTAAACTCCTAACCTCTGGCTCCAGAGCCATATACCTAAATCACTGAGCTATCCAACATTCATTAGACAGAGTGTTGAGTTCTCTGTGCTGTGCCTACATTGTCTTTAGGAATCCTGTCACCTATCTTCTCTCCCTATTCTTAGGAGTTTTCTTTCTTTTCCACTTTAGGGAGAGGGTCTTGTCTCCTTTATATTGAGTTAGGTGAGATGAAAGGATTTATGGTCTGGTGTTTCTTAGCCCCTTAGGCTAGTTTGGTCACATTGATATGGCCATGGAGGAGTGCCTTGTGGGTGAAGACCCAGCCTTTGCGGCCTTAACATGCCACATGGTTCCAGACCCCCCCTAGAAAAAGGTACAGTGGACCCTCGACTTTCAGACGGCTCGACTTACAGACTTTTCGAGTTACAGACTTCTCTGGCCACAAAATTTAGCTTCGACTTGCAGCCGGAGAATCGACCTACAGACCAGAAAAAAACCAAAATGGAACAAAAACGGAACAAAAATGGCCGGTTACGGGATTAATCGGTTTTCAATGCATTGTAGGTCAATGGAGACTTGACTTGCAGACTCTTCGACCTGCAGCCACCCTTCCAATATGGATTAATTCTGAAAGTAGAGGGTCCACTGTAATGGTAAACCATACCTTGGAACCACACCAAGCTCATCCACACTATTCTCAATCACTACGTACAGATGCGAAAGCTGGATAGTAAAGAAAGCTGACAGGAAAGTAAATTAAATTAGGATACTGGAGGACAGCTTTGTGGATACACTGCTCTGCCAGAAAGATGAACAAATATGTCATAGGGCAAATTAAACCTGAACTACCTCTGGAGGCAAAAGTGATGGAACTGAGACTGACATACTTCAGGCACATCATGAGAAAGCAAGTTTCTCTAGAAAAGAAAATGCTGGGAAAGGCTGAGAACAATAGGAAAAGAGGAAGACAAAATATGAGGTGGAAGCCTAAAGAATTTTAGGGTTGAGCAGGATTGTTGAGGACAGGACATTTTGAAGATCACTCATTCATAGGGTTGCCATAAGGTGGAGGCAATTTGATGGCACATAACAACGAAACAACAACACATGAGTACTCTATACCCAGAAAACTCTGGGATGGATCACCGTAAGTCAGAACTGACATGATGGTACACTCTTATTGTTGTTGTTTGCTGTTCAATGTGCAGGTGAGTTTCTACTACATGGGTTATGGGTCAATCCTTGGGTGTGTTCTAACCTTGATTTCAGGTAAATGATTTCATATTTGGTCTCCACTGGCATGCTTATGTGAATTTGCGCAAAAAACAGGGTTGGTAAACATCTGTAGGCACCTATGTGGTGATTAGTATTTTCTGAAGCTTGCAGCTGAGGTTTCTGGGCCTAAGGCTGAATAGGGGTCACCTACGACACCTACAGTGGGGTCTTGACTTGAGAACTTAATCCGTATTGGAAGGCGGTTCTCAAGTCAAAAAGTTCTCAGGTCAAATCTGCATTTCCCATAGGAATGCATTGAAAACCATTTGATCCGTATCTGCTCTTTTCCGTCCATAGAAACTAATGGGAAGCTGCTATTCCGCCTTCGACCACTAGAGGGGGGATATTTTGTTTCTTTTTTTCTTAGGTCAAGAAAGGTTCAGGGAAGGCAGGGAAAATACAGTCCAGGCAGTACAGTTCCAGGCAGCCTGAAGACTGTCTCCCAATCCACTCTCTAAACGCTGGGAGGAGTGAGGAAGCAGACAGGCACCCTTTTCACTGGCCAACAGTTAACTGAAAGTTCACATTTTGCACTTTCCCTGCCTCCCACGTGGGTTTTTTCAGTTCTTAACTCAAATCTAAGTATGTAAGTCAAGTCAATATTTTCCTATGAGAGTGGTTCTTAAGTCAAAATGTTCTTAACTCAAGCCGTTCTTAAGTCAAGACCCCACTGTACTTTATTATCAACACCCTAGGTGGAATAGATTAGAAAGGCCCCCAATAGACTCACAAGAGTGACAGCCTGTGGTATAGTGAATTAATCTCACGAGTAAGTACTTGGCCAGGAAGGTGTAACTCATGAGATTTTTTTGCAACTTTATGACCTGGTTTAGATGCTAGGACCCCACATTGCTTCCCTTCACAAATTGGAGGTGTCACCTTAATTCATTCATTGTGTCTCACCTCTTTATTAATTTCTTCATCTGCAGTGAGTGTAATGATGGGTGCTCAAATGGAAAGAGGTTAACTAAACAAATAGACTCTGAGCCATATGATAGAATTTTAGTAATATATTCTATGACTGCTTCCTTTAAAATAGCACATTCTGGTGTCTAACTTTCTGCATGTGGCTGGAAAGTGTCTGTAAGCTTCATTTGAGATTTACTTCACAATGTTTTTAAATGCCAAAAGTAACATATCCTTTGAGGAGTCTTCAGGTCTCACCTTATGTGAATTCTTTATGGAACATAATTAATTTATTTTTAGTCACCTCTATGACATTACTTCAGTCTAGTATCACTTTTCTTATTATCTTAGAAGGTTCTTTTATAGGACTGCCATGCTTATGTGTGTGTGTGTGTGTGTGTGTGTGTGTGTGTGTGCGCGCGCGCGTGCGCGCGGTAACTTCTGTGTGCCATAAGATGAAATAAACATGCTGTATTCACTGTAACACTAAGTTAAATTGTCACCTTGTAGGCAATACATATGTCCCTCCAATTCAGATAATCAGACTGCTTATGAAATAATGATGAAGAGTTACCATTAAAAAATTAATAGAGAACCTGTCAGTTCTCAATAGATAAACCAGACAATTGTGGTTGAAGGAAATGTGTTGAAGACTTGCAATTTCTCACTCACTCTATCTCTCACAGACAGAACAATATAAAAGGCAATAATGCTTTTATGTCTCATATGAAATTCAGTAATGAGAACATTAATATCATTTGAGACACTTCAAATATATTGATAGAAACAGCCAGCGTGATCTTAAAGAACCCAGGGTCTCCATGGCTTTCTAATAGAACCTGCTTCATTCATTTCAATCAAACTTTACTGGAGTGCAATCCTTTGATAAGCAGGCAGAAAGTAACCTGCGAAAAATGTTAACTCAGTAAAGTTAAGAAGCTGCTGTCATAGAGGCATAGAATTATAGAACACTAAAGTTTGAAGGGCCCCATAAGGCCATTGAATCCAACCCCATGCTCAGTGCAGAAGGCTGGACTTGGTGGATTCAGTTTATTTTAACATGAGAAAGCTCCCTAAATTATATCATTCTGATTTGAACAGAGGGAAGTGAATTACTTTCGAAGTGTTTGCCAGTTGCTAGCCAGTTGACTAAGGATCAAACCACATAGAGGGTGGAATAAAACAAATCTTATGGATGCCTCCATGTTCCCCTTCCTACTGCAACTCCCTCCACAATTAGAAACTTTGTTCTATAAATTCAGGGAGGTCTTCCAGAAAGATTTGGGATGTGGGAACAAAACTATAGGAGAACTGTAGAAAATTGCTTCCTTCCACATTCATTAGTGAAGGGCTGATATATTTTTTTCCCCAGAATTTGGCATTGCCAGTTGATTAATGTAATAAAAAAGTGGAAAGCTCACTTTTTTTTTGGGGGGGGGAGTGTTTTGATCACAGAGAAGCAAGGAGTAGAGTGAGGAAACCAAATGAATAGGATGAGTTCAAGGGAGGGCTTGACCCTTTCTCTATCCAATATTTGGCTTACATCTTCTGATGAAATCTTCTGATAACCACTAAGAATAGTGGTTGGGATTCTGGAAATGATCAATGAAGTCATAAGACCACAAAGATGTTTACAGGTCATCATGGAAAATACAAAATATGTCATGATAGAAAGAATTGCCACATTTTTCCGTGTATAAGATGCTCCCATGTATAAGATTTCCTAATCTAAAATTAAAAAATCTAAGTGGGGCTTAGCAAGTGTAGGGGGAAAGGGATCAAAGCGCTGCAGGATCACATTGATCCCTACTTTCCCCTCCACTTGTTTTTGTTTTCTCCTCAGCTTACTTCCGTATATAAGACGACCCTCAATTTTCAGTCTAAAGATTTTAGACAAAAGTATAGTCTTATACACAGAAAAATACAATATTTCTGTTTTAAGAAGTAAAGCCAAACACTTCTTAGGCTTAATGTCTATCTTTATATTTATATGTCAAAAATGAGTGTTTTCCAAGCGAGCTACTGGAAAGCTTTGGGAAAGGAACGTTCACTACCATTGAATGTACAGTAGTACCTCAGTTTGCAAAATGGATTCGTTCTATGCGATACCATGTAGTACGGAAATTTCACAAACTGAAACGCCAATTGTGCTACGAAAGAGGTGGCACTATAGGCGCAATGTGCCTTGGGAAAACCCTTTTGTAGTGCGAAAAGAAAAGAAAAGAAAACAACGTAAACCAGGGATTTATTTCTTATGGATTTCGGTTTGTAAATCAAAAATTATGTAAACTGAGGCATTCACAAATCGAGGTACTACTGTAATTTTAAACTGTGTGATTCAGTGAGACATTCACTTAAAGGAAAGTGACATGTTGTCTTCTTATATTTGATTTTCTTCACATTTCTGTACACTGTGTTCAAGATCTATGTTTATATTATTAAAATTATAAAACTGTCATTTTTTTTATCTCTTTATAGTGAAAAAGGCAATTGAGTTGAAATCAAGAGGAGTCAAGATGCTACCTAATAAAGACAGCAACCACAAGAATTCTGTCTGTAAGTCTGTTGACAAATATCTATTCTTTTAAGATTATGGGAGTTGTATCTGATTATTAAATTCTAAAGACACAAAGATGCAGAGATACAGCCACTTATGTAGAGCCTGGAGGGGGCACATATAAAGACCAGGTGTAGTTGATTTTACGTGTAATAAAAATAATAAGTTAGTTGTTAGATTTATGTTATTGTTGTTTTCTCCCACAGACGAGTGGTTTGAGCCTCACTTGCCCAAACAGCTTGATCTCTAGCTAATACACTCCTTGACGTGCAGTGGCAGTGGCATTTGAGCTGGCCCTGGGAAGCCTAAAGGATTAAAAAACAGTAAATTTACTAAAACAGTAAATGTCTCTGGATAAAATGTCTCTGGACATGCTTATGAAATTAGGATAGAAAGCAAATGGAAGAACATGCAGAAAAGGTCAGTGGATAAGCGGAAGGGAAATATCAGCAATGCATCTCTGTTTGTACAGTGGGCGTTTCTCTGTACAGTATTTTGAAAACAACACTGTTAGAACACTCACAATCAGTGACTAAACAATACGGCACAAAGAGAATACTGCAAGATACTGACACATAGGGAAACAATTAGACATCCTCCAGCAATGAAAGTAATTCAGTACAGATAACTAAAGTACAATGTAGACCACAAAGCGTTCCTGAACAGGAATGTTTGAGCTACTGGGTAGAAAACAGAGAAAAGCTGAGATAAGTCACTCTTCAGAAGGAGGTTCTTGAGCCACTGGGTATAGCCAGTGTAAAGGCCTTCTTTTCAGCTAAACATACTACTAGGACAATGAGACACACTGCAGTACCTCTAGTGAAGACATAAACAAAGGGTTATAAGAGAATAAGAAATTCTTCAGACCTCCTGTCCCTGAACAGTGACAGGTTAAAATGTCTTCACTGGAGTTTGAATGGGATGCTCCCAGACAAAGCTTTTATCGGACAATGGGCTTACCACAATCATTGAATTTGTCCGAAATTTGTGTGACATCCTTCATTTGTAACATTCCTATGGTTGAATATTTCACTACATCTTTCATCCTTTTTACACCATTAACAAGAAGGGAAAGTTAGAGTAACTGTGCAATGTCTTTTGATTGGTAGTAGTCACAGTCTTCTGTTGAGAAGACTCTAACCGGCCACAGAAACTAGACCAAAAGCTAGCGTGATTGTTTTCATAAGGGACTAACATCATCCTCATACTGTCTATGGCTTTGTTAACAGCTTGGCCGCCACACTGAAGGTGTGGTATCTCAGTATTCTTTATAGACAGCCTTACTTAGAATACATTACACTACTGTAGACACGAGCTAATTAAAGTAGATATCATCCCATCCAGGCCCACATTCATTTAGATAACTGAGCTCTATATTACATAGAAAACCTTATATGTATTTCTTGCTTACAATGCTGTGCTTCAGTGATGTTAGTGCTGCTAAGCATTACACCCTATTTATTCACGCATCTTTGTAATCATCCTTCACTTTTAAAAAAAGTTGAAATCACTTTTTTTAAAAAAAATTCAACTTTGAGGCACGGCAAAACCAATTTGGAAAAAAGCCTGTAATAGAGCAATAGAAGGTACCATTATATTGTGGAATGCAGTCATACTTTCCACCATCTCTCTCCAGAAATAGTGCACAGGATGAGCAAAGCCCATGGTACTTAGAAGTGGTATTTCCATTTTCTTATCAGTTTTCTTTGTTTGACATCTCAGGAGTATGGGATAACACTCATGGTAAATGAGGATGAACTTTGTATATTGTTTTGTGCAAAGTGAATTTATTATTTATTTATTCACTTGGTAGTCTTGATTGCACAAAATTTGTATACAAAACAGCTTTTTAGAAAACTTCGCTTTCAGGGATGATGATGTAGTGAATCTTCTTACAGAGGAATGTGTTGCTGAAAACTAAGATACACATTCCTCAGAGTAAGCCCCACTGAATCCTGTGTAGGCACTGATGGGGCTGAGTTGTATGCTTCTGTGATGCATACATTTGGATTTGCAGTGTCTGAAGACAGCAATGTCTGCCTATATTCTTTGAAGTACATCTTGTAGGAGGCTGCATTTAATTACAGAAAGTGAACAAATGACATGCTATTAACAATATTCATGACACAATCTGCTGTTGATTTCAAACACATTTTATTGCATTTTCTAAAGAGGGGTGGCACTATTGTATATCATACCAACCCAAGTGAATTATTAATACAAACAATCAGCTAATGAAGATAAACCTTGCATTAGCACCTTATTCACGCCCTCACCCAAATTTTGTGAAACATTCCCTCTTTGAGTACTTCAGTTCTTCTTACTTTGCTTTGACTTTCTTCTACACTTTAAATGTTACAAGCACTTCAGTGTAATGTACTGGGGGGGGGGCTGGAGTTTGGGATCTGACCATCTTTCAAATTCAATTTTGTTAGTTTTTTTCTGGGTCCCACCTGCGTTTTCTTCCCATCTTTGTTTCATACCAGGTTTCAAGGCTTTGCTTTCTTCCTCTTCTGAAATCCATGCACAGTTTTTGTTTTACCTTTCCTGGTGTGCATGATTATTTGCACATTTTACCTCATTTGTAGAACTTTTCTCCCTTGAGAGAGGGTGTTCATTCGTATTTTTCAATTATGCCATGTTTCATAACCCACAATTTAAAAATTGCCCATTGCTTTATATGCACATTATTCTTGCAAATACACTCTAAAGCAAAGTGTGCTGCTTATATAGCACCTCACAATGCTTAAGGCATTCTCTGGGCAGTTTACAATTAATTATGCAGGATACACATTGCCCCCCACCCACCGGAAGCTGGGTACTTAATTTACCGACCATGGTAGGATGGAAGGCTGAGTCAGCCTTGAGCTGGCTACCCACCTGTTGGGATTAAGCTCAGATCATGAATAGAGTCTTCACTGCAGTACTAAAGTTCAACCACTATGCCACAAAGCTCCTTTAATGCTTGCAAATGTGGCAACTGTTGAAGTGAGTTGTATTCTTTTGTGTGTAATTAATCTCAAAATACTGTATGTGAAAAGGCTATTTTATAGAAATAGTGTTGTATTTTGTCAAATCCAACAAAATTATTTGCTGTCCTGTGTGTGAATGGGTGCACTGGTGGAGATAAGGCATATTCTTACTGGAGAAAGTAGATTTCAAGGAGGAGGTTTGTGAATAGAGAAGGGGCACTACATGGAGTGACAGCTTTGTTTGCCCTCTCTTTGATTTGAGTTTTGCATCTTTGTGTATTAGCTAAAAATCTCTGGCTCAGAATGTTACTTGTATTCTACATTCTAATATCAAAAAAATTGCTGACATATGTGTGCATAGCAGAATTAAATTAAGGTTTGCCTGCTTTAGTGCCAATGCTAATGGAATGTTTTCTTGCTTCATTAGCTGAAATCCTGTTGCTCGCTGTATTAAGTTACACAAGAAAAGACTCATTGAATCAGTGGGGATTTGGTGAGTCAACTCCTCTGTAAGTTCCATTGATTCAGATGGGCCTACGCTAGTTGTTACTTACGTAACAACTAAGGTAGGCCCCTTTGAATCAACTGAAGATGTGGCAGAAGTGATTCTCCAGATCCCAACTGATTCAGTGGGTCTGCTCTAGTGCACCACACCACACTAAGCAATAGGATTTCAGCCATTGTATTATTTCTTCAGTTTTGACTTTGGATATATGACTAGAATGGGCAATATTTGGGACTGGAGTGAGTGTGCCGTCCCGACTGACACCCCCCCCCTTGTAAAGAGTAGCACCTGCTGCCTTTCTGTGACTAAATTTACTCCTGCATTGCTGAATGTTGGCAATGTACCAACAATGAAAAATAATCCAACCATTTGACTGTAAAAGGAAAGCTTTGTTTTTCCAATAAAAGTAGGGGGATCGGCTAGGGAAAAACAAAGGGAAATGTTCATCATCGCCTGCTCAGAGAGACATTTCTGTTAAATGCTTCATGTTTGCTTTCATGGTGTTGATATTCTGTTTAATCCTAGATATGGAGGAAATTGAGCTATTTTTAAGGCAATGTTTTTTGCCATGGAGAGTCAAAGAACAAATGGCTTTACAGATTCATTATTGATCTACTGTAGCACATTTAGATGAATTGATGGCACATGCTGTGTTACTCAGCGGTTCATGCCCAAACAGCTAATTTTTGGACAGGCTAGCCCTGCTGATCCTCTGTCAGACACAAAACGATAGTGCCAGAAGAGTTATTATTTACATTGGTTGAGGACAATTATTACTAATGCAATGGTCTGAGATAGAAAAAAAAAATCAAGATGAGTATTACAGTGCAGTTTTATCTTGCTGTCTACAGACTGTGCTGTTCTATTCAGATTAGTTTCAGAGCAATCTCTGATGGCTTTATAGCAGAGGTCTGAAAAGTGTGATCCTCCAGACATTTTTAGACTGCAATTAGGCCATGGTGACATACCATGGAAGTATCAATTGAGCAACTTCTGAAGGGCTGTGTGTTTCGCTGTCCTGCTTTACATCATCAATCACCATCATCTCAGATGCTTCATCAGCCTCTCACTCTATCTGCAATCTATGGCACTCATCAGTCAATCAATGAAAGTAAACTGGGCCACTGGCATCATAGATGTTTATCGTTTATTACTGAGAGGGGTCAAACCTGCACAGTTGGATTTTCTGTGAGGTAATTTTTCCGTTTATGAGAAGCTTTGTGAAGGGCTCAGGACTGCAAAGACTGAGTCTGCCAGAGCTCATAATGTTACTGCTAATTCTTGGATCTGCTGGGTTCATTCCTTCTATTTTCATGAACTTAATGAAACGAGGGAAGAAGGTGACAACCAATCTATCTGCACAGACTTTCCAGCCCATTGTGGTGAAGTCGAATAGGCATTGCTGGGCAATAAATTTCACAGGGGAACTCAAAGAACTGTACGGTCGTCTTCTTTTTTTTATTTATGCCCTCCTAGAGTAGAAAGCTAAACTCCACAAAGACATCACAACGGACTTCAAATACGTATATGTTTGAAATCACCCTCAGCTTAATTCTGTAGTTTCAGTATTCCTTCCGTTGAATGAGCCAGGAGGAATAAAACCAGCAACACAGTACAGTGCCCAGATTATTTTATGTCAGCAACATGGAGCAGTGGAAAATACCCCTTGGCTTCCGTTTCCTTTCCCAGTATACATCTGGTATGTTTGTGGAGCTGTGGGAAAAGAGATAGGAAGTCATCTAGTGAGTGAGGCCCATCACCAAGATACTATAGGTGTGAGTGAATTAAACTCCTCCCAGTGTGTTTTGCTGCTACTACAGCACTTGCCTCTGCCACCAAAACTCTGTGGGGTGTCCAGACCCTAGAGATGCTCTGTGCTGCAATTTCAGTGGCTGTTTTAGTGAAGGCTGGGAGCAGAAGCAGGAAACTCAAGTGAAGTTAAAGTGACCTCTGTAGCCTGCAACCCTCTGTGTTGCCTGTGTCTGTATTAAGGGATGAAGGAACATTCATAATAAACACTTGACCGCTTTTCCAAACTCTTTCCTACTGACAAAATTCTTAGCTTGTCTTTAATGCTTTCTACCCTATAGAATTTTTACCATCCTAAACAGACCCTGGCACTATTTCCTTAGCTCATCTTGAACTGAGGAATTGTTTAATTTGGCAATATCCTGAAGTGGCTGTCTTCTTAAGCCACTTCAACATGTTGGCAAATGACAGGAAGGCTCACTACGGTGCATGCTGAAAATGAACCAAACCAAAGCAATCCTACCCACACAAAAAAGAGGAAGCCCCTTAGAGAGGCAAGAAAGGTGCAGGTAGAACTGCTCCGAGGGTGGGCTGATTTGCTCTAGCAAATACATTGTTTGATCACTGTCTTTAGGAGTAAACCAGTCTGTCCCTGTAGCAGACGAAACAACAGCTAAATACCCATATCATTGTAGGAGAGATAGCTGTGTTAGTCAGTGCAAGCATTATAGGTAAAAGCAAAACAGTAATAAAAAGTTTTTTTTTTTTTTTTTAAAGGCAGAAACATGGTGAAACTTAAATGCTAACCTATATATACAGTCATGTAACTATATTGGTGTCTCACATAGAGCCTCATTCCTTAGACCTAAAGAGGTTTAGCAAGACTTTATTTATTTATTTATTTATTTATTGGACTTATATACCGCCCCATAGCGCTACAAGCACTCTCCGGGCGGTTTACAATTTTAATTTAAAATAATCATAATAAATGACCTATCATTGATAACTCATTTGTTCCTAAAATCTCGACTGATTGAGTAGAAATGAGAGAGAGAGAGAGAATCCAGATTGCTTCAACATACTGAAGATGAATCCATAAATAACTACAAAGTAAGCTATGAGTATCACTTATAGGCCAGTTGGCTTTGTTCCACTTCTATTCTGCTTCTTTAAGATGATTATTTTGACACCATGGATGAAAGAGCTATCTTTTCGAAATGCCTGTTGTGACATCTGTCTAAACAATCAGTATTTGCCAATGTTATTAGATCACCTTCCCCAGTTTTTCTTTATGACCTCAAGGCAGTATGCAGTGTTCTCCTCTCCCCTTTAAATGTTATCTTCACAAAAACCCTGTGAGATAGGTAAAGTTAAAAGAAATTGACTTGGTTACTACCCAAGATCATTCAGTGAGCTTCATTCTTGGGGTGGGAAGGGAACTCTGGTTTTGTGGCCACTCCAGTGCATGCCCAAAGCCCTCAGACCATCTTTGACCCCTGGGCCACCTCTCCCAAAGCAATTGGCCTTAACACAGTGTTATAGCCCTGAAAGTCTCTATAAGAATGCAAGTGGCCATTCTGACCCACTCAGCCCAGCTTGTTTTATGTCTGGGTAGCTTTCCCCCTTCGCCATATCTAGAAATGACCAGTTCCCCAATGAAGTAAAATGACCTCAAAATGTATTGACATTTTCCTTCTCGAATTTTATATGGTAGAGGCAGATTTACAGCTCACCCCATAATTATGTATTATTAAAAATATATAAATCTATTTTAATGTGCTTTCTTTTACTCCATTAAAAATGCATTTTAATGCAAATGTGGCAGAGGGTCAGAAGTTACTTGGCAATATTGCGACTTGGCAATTATAAAAAGAGGTTGGAAAAGGTTGTTTTATACACTGTTGTATAAGTATAATAACAGGCTTGAAAAGCAACCACCATTTTTGTGTGTGGAAATGACCTCCCTTGATGTCTCCTCCCCCCCAAAGCCCCTTCAGAGAAGAGCCCCTCCCCTTCAAGCCCAAATAAATACTTCCACCATGGCTCCCTTGCTCTCTACCCTGGTTTTCCTCCCTAATGTGGTTTTTTTTTTTTTTTTGGCTTATTTTGCCTTCCTCCTGCATGACTTAGGCAGGACTCAAAAGGATCTCCTTGCCCAGGTCCCTTCACAGTGCTGCCATCGCTGTACCTGGAAGAACACGAAACTCAAGTGGAGTGAAAGGTGCCACTAACACAGCAGCAGCAACTTCTCAATCCTGCTGCCATCCTGGGCATCAGAGTTCCCAGCATGCACTCCGTACTCGCCTCATTCAGGGCTCTTTGAGCTGGGCTAACATTCCGGTCCAAAGGGCTAACCTCAGTCCTCCAAAGGTGGATGTGGAGGAGCAAAGAGAAACGGGCAAGAGTGGCTCTTTTGGAGGGGGGGTAGGAGTGATGCGCACGCATAAAAGGAAAATCCACCCAAAGGGGTACAGAAATTACTAAGAACTCTAGGCTGCCTTATCAAAATCTAAGGAGTATGGAATAGAAGATAAACAAACACAGGAAACTCCATACTGCAGCTGAACAAAATCAGAACATTAGTATATAATATACAAAAATATCAATAAAAATGTATCACCAACTGATATCAAACCATCAAACAATACTTGTAAACAATGTTCTATCTTATACTAAGCAAGTAAATAAAAGGATAAAGTTATTCAATGCAAATGTAGTGTTGTCCAGGTATCTACTGATAAAAAATCGAAGTCTAGGGTCTGGAAGTGTTGAGTAAAAAGTCCATTCCAATGTGGAGTCAAAGTCTTGGATCTTTGGGGTAATGCTGACAAGTTCCAAGCATAAATAATTGTCCACTAAGCTCGTTTCATGGTATTTTTACTTCTTCAGAAGGTATCCCTTGGACCTCCAAGATGCTGGAAACGGGAACATTCATGAACCTAAAATAGTTTTCAAACATAATAATAATATACCTCATTTTGTTAGTTGTACTTCCCCCACTATTAGGTAATATTAACAATCTCTTACTTACAATATATTTCACTTCCACATGCTAGCGTCCTCTTATCTGATTGTTAGTTCTCTGCTGTAAATCATTCCCAGAAATCAAGGTAAATTTATACTCCCTGGTGGCTACCAGAATTCCTTAAAGGGACCTTCTTCTTCTGCAGTTCTAGTTCAGATTAAATTCATTTATCTGTGGGCCAGGAAGATTAATATAAAACAGCATTGTGTATATATCATGTTTATTACAATAGATTTAAAAATAATTGCAACTAAAAATAATTGTGGTGACCCACCCAGAAAACACTTCATGACCCTGTTGGGGGTTACAACCCTAGGTCAGGGACCCGAGCTAGAGAGCAAAGCTCAATAGTGCCCCTTCATGATTTGTTGATGGCTGAAATACGATGTTGCATAAATAATAGCACTGCATAACTAAAATTATATGTTGAGCACATTTTCAATCTCCCCATTTTGTTTCAGAATGTCTTTAGTTTAAATATTGAATGAAAGGTATGCAAATCATTGCAAAATACATTGTTAAGTGAAGTAGTGTTATCCATTGTCACCGTTAATAAGCTGCTAAAAATGTGCATGATCCTTAAGAAACATTCATAGTTGAGTAAAATACATACTTAAGACATTAAAATACAAAATACACATTTTCAGAAACATTTCAAATATAAAATATTAACCTATTTGCATAAAGAAGGTAAAATACTACATTCATTCATTTGTTCATGCCATAGTGTCTTCTCCTAATGTCATAACGATTAGCATACATGAAACTCATATTCAGCTTTACAAAGACATAAAACCTAATGGGAATAAGCCATTTTTATAATGAATGCCAATTGTTGATAAAGCCATTAATTTATTGGTGTAAGTAGACATTTACACAATCCTTATGTACGGACTTTAGATGAAGAACTTGGGGCAGCACAGCACTTGAATTCCAAATAGACCTGCAGCAAATCTGAACCTGTGAATGCAATTTATTTAGCTCTTTTCGCTGGTAGAGCAGCTTTTGTGAGTGGAGTTGGAGTTCCCCATCCCACAATAGCTTTCTATGTGCCCTCAAGATTGGTTTTGGAGAGTTTGGTGGAAACCCAAGAACCAATCCCAAGAGTGCTGGGGCCCTGCAGAAAAGGACCCCTTTGCACAACAGTGGGTCCCAGAAAACGTCTCCAGCACAACAATTTAGGCACCACTTTAGAATGACACATTTACGTGGATTACCCACAGTATCTTGGACCGGATTTTCCCAATGTCTTTTCCTTGTCTCAAACATAGCTGTGGTGGTTCTTGACTCCGAATGGGGTCTCAGTCAGGTCTGCTTCAAACCTACCCCAACATGCTGAATCACCATTTCTCCACAAGCACCAGCACCACAAAGCTGCTATTAACAAACATTCAAAGATTAATATTTCCACAATATATTGTGTTGGGCCTTTAAATCAGTCGGCTGAGCCTACTTGTTGCTTTCACCTTGATAGCTACTGCTTCTTTGAAATGACTGTTAACAAGCAATGTCTTCTTCAAGGGCCATGAGTATTTTGGCCTCTTTATTATAATGCTGCTAAAAATGTATTTTTAAAGACCTTGCCTCGTGGTGCAGTGGTTAAACTACAGTACTGCAGTCAAAACTCTGCTCACAAAATACACTTGATCCCAATGGATTCAGGTAGCCACCTAAAGATTGATTCAGCCTTCCATCCTTCTGAGGTTAGTAAACTGAGTACCTAGCCCACTGGGGGGGGACGACAATGTGTAGCCTGCATAATTAAATTGCAAATCACCAAGAGAGAGGTTTAAACACAATGGGTTGGTATATAAGCAGCACACTTGGCTTTTTTACTTTGCCTTTTCACTCTGGAATCCATAATAACCTTTGAAATGTCTAGAGGAACATTTCAACCACCCCATTGTAATCAACTTTTAGACAGATACAGAGTTGTCTGTAACAAGGTTAAACATGTCATTCACTATTAGTCGAATCTGAAGTTAATACTTTGATTCTGTCCTTATTGGGTATTGTAGGTTTTGTAATGGAATGACTTTTGACAGTGGAAAAATAACAGTGGCATTAAACTCTCTCACTTATGTAACACTTTAATGAAACAAGAGGGATAATTACCCTGATCTACTTTGTTCCATCATAAAACGTAATAATACAGATTTTCCCAAGTGTTAAAGATTTTAACATTCTCAGTGATCCAGATCCCTATTTAATAATATTATGCAATGTTATTTTATTAACTTGAGGAAATTGCTTCATAAATCAGATTAGTAAATTATACTTGTTTCTGGAAAATAGGCCTTTGTCACTGCGGGAACTGAAATATCTTTCAAAGTGCTATTCACAAATCTAGCTGTGAAGAAAACAGGTGTCTAAATGTATTTGGGAAGGAAAGTATCATTTGCAACTAGACGCCCAAAGAGAGTGTTTGCTTTTTCAGTTATAAAGATTAACATGCTTTTTGCATAGGTAGTCTTTTAAATAACTAAAAATACTATTACTGGATAAACCATGAATAACTTTGCACAAATTAAAGAAGAACATGGAATTAAAAGGATTCTGAAATGTTGAAGTACTCCTTTTCATATGAATGGTAGAATGCAGATTTTTAAAGAGGTTTACAACATTTTATAGAAGTGAACTGCTCACAGTATGGCAAATAAGCACTGATTTCTTTTATTTCACACATCCCAGGAGCACAGAAGATAGGGTCCAGATCCTCTTCAGCTTCTCCCTGTCCTCTGATCCTGAAAAGTTATCCATGCCAGTATCTGTCTGACTCTGTTCTCCTCCACCTCCTTTATTGTTGATTCCTGTCCCAGGGGCCCGGCCACTGCCTCCTTACCCAGTTAGATCATCCCTCGCCTCCACTTCCCAACCTGGAGCCTGTCTTCCCATGTCTGGGGCTGAGGAACTTCAGTTTCCTCTGGTCCCACCAAGAGGTGTGGGACAAGGGTGTATGGGTCACTAGGGGTGCCAGGAGTCACCCCTCTCATAGTAGTAAATATAGTTACGGATGATAGCTATTTGCATTTATTATTAGATAGCAATTAACTTTTAACTTGGTTCCGCTTCTCTTCAGCCTTCTTATAGTATTTTGCCGAATCCTTTTTGTGCATACTTTGTTTCTTCTGTTAGTCTTAAACGGAGATTAAAAATAATTGTGTCATGTTCAACTGAGCTTCTTTAAATGGGCATTTGTCTTGCTGTTTGGTGCATTGCAAAAGTGGGTTGGTTCACTCCTTTTTTCTCGCAATCAGAATCACTAAAATGAACCAATCTGTTCTCAGAGCATCCCTACCTATACCTTTTTCAGCCCCTGTCAGAAGCTTCAACTTTTTTTTTTTTTTTTGGTGTAGTTAGGCATACTCTAGCCTGCTTCCAGCACATGTGATCACTGGGAACAGACCAACATCGAGCATTGCAACTATCAAAGCTGCCAAGGCTTCCTCCACGGTCAATTTCCAGTATTGTGAAATGGCTTAATAAGCAAGCCATTTCAAAATATCAGTAAATTGAACACTTCCCCTGTTCCTCTGCAGAAGGGCAGGGGAAATGAAATTATTAGGTTTTGCCTCTGCTACACCATAGCTGATGCACTTATTTCCTTTTCCTTTGTGTGAAATGCTGATTGAAACTGCAGCTGCAGGCAGTTTCTCAATTGGCACTACACAAAAGGCAAAGAAAATATTTTTTGAAATTTAATCTAAGTGATTCGGTGCATCAGTGATGGTCTAGCAGACACCATAACTTATTGAGACTTCCAGGAAGTGCATTTCTCCTTTTTTGTTGGAAAACAAGAGGGTCACAGAAGGTCTCTAAAAGCAGCCAGGAAGGCACCTGTTGCACTAGGACTGAGCTTTGTCTATATTTAGAATACCCTATTTGAGCCAACCTTGATTTGATTGTATCCACTTATGCTCTTCTAACAACTGAAGATGTTCTTCTGTTTCTTTAAGGGTCATTGACATAGTCAAGATCTCTGCTAACTGAAGAGAAAGGGAGCTGGTTTTCACTAATTTTCTCCACGTCCTGCAAATTCAACCCACTTGTCATGCTGTTCTGAAATGTTCCTCCGCTCTCTGAAGGAGATTTGCGGGGGAGGGGGGCAGAGATGGCTGCAATGGGTAGGGGGAATTAGTGAAAACTGCCCCCCCTCTTTTTCTGTTTGTGCACTCATCCACAAACACTCACACACCTTATAATCCTTTTATTTTTTTAATTTGAAATGTATATGTGAAAAATATACATAGAGAGAGGGATTAAAATAGCATGCATTGCATGACAGTGCCACTGCTGAAAACCCAACATTTCAATCCTGAACATGCCAAATACTGTACAATCCATATCGAACAGTACGGGATTTATACCTGAGTGAAAAATACATAGAATTGTGTGTGTTAGCTCCTCTGAGTTCTGCTCTGCATATCTGATCTACATGAATTCAAAAACTCTATTTATTAAGAACGCTGCCTGGATTATTTTCAAAGCCCAGGATTACAAAGAAAGGGAATGAAAAACTATGCTGCCCAACATTACTGGGTGATTATTGCACATTGTCACCATAAAGGAGGACACAGAAGCTCTCTCGTTTCTTCCTTACATTTATTCAACCATCATTACATGCAATTGAGTTTCCTTGTTTCATTTAATGTAATTACTACGTTGAATAGTAAGATAAAAAGTGGACTCTCAGTGTTATAGATTATTTAATTCAGGTGACTTTTTTATCTCTGTAGATCCTTCTGTTCCTTAATGGGTTGGAGAAACACTGACACAATGAAAAGATCTTCCTTCAGCCCTTAATTCACAATGAGATCTTGCTGTCAAATATGTTGAAGTGCATTGTGGGTAGAATGCCCTAGACTGGAACAGAAAGATATGCCATAATTCATAATGAGTGAGGCTGAGGCACACCACCTTGAAGTAACAGTCCACTTCTTTGATTGAGGTGGTGGTGCCTCCATGAGGTAACAAGTACTGTACAGCTACAATCATCCCAAGTCCATGTTTTTGTAGCAGACATATTTCTGCTACATAAATTCATTATTTTTTTTGGGGGGGGGAGGGTTTCCAAGAAACTCCCCTTCTGCTTTAAGCATGGGAGAAACTTTTAGATTTTACTTTAAGTAATGGACCAACAACACATCATAAACTCATGCAACAAACCCCACAAGGAATGTTCTCGTATGTTCTAGCATAGTTTCCTTGACAAGTTTAGAAGCCTGCTTTCCACTTCTTTGTATCGATCTAGCACTTACTCATTTGCCTTTCTTGTGGTCTGTGACATCCATAAAGCGTTTTCCCAACACCACATGTCAAATAGATCAAAATTTTTCCTGTCAGTTTTTTCATCGTTTATATCTCTGCATACCAATTTGGAATACCAAAGTATGGAAGATCTTGGCCTTGGCCTCCAGTGACACATCCTGCTCTTAAATAACTCATGTAGTTCCTTCATAGCTGCTCTTTGAAATTTCAGTCTTCTGATTTTTTTTTTGGCTGCGGTCTTAATTTTGAGCAATGATTGAATGAAGATGTAGAAAATATTTAACTATTTTGATTTATTCATTGTCAAATTTAGAGTTATGCAATTCTTCTGCAGTTTTTTTTGTCTTCCTAAGGTTCAACTGTATTCTGCTTTTGCACTTTCTTCTTTGACCATCCTCGGCCATCATTTCAATTCATTGCAGCACTTGAAATGTATACTTACCTGGGAGTATGTCCAACTGAACTTTATGAAATATCTGGGTAGATATAAGTAGGTTCCCACTCTTCTGCAAGTGTAATCCAGTAGGCATTTCTGTTCGCTAAGCCCAATGGAAATAAATGGGTGCCCATGCCATTAAATAGTTATTGCTCTCTGTTTCCTATAGTTTTGGTTCAGTTAACCTTTCTCTGGGATAGTCAACAGCAATAACAGAGCAAGTACTCCTCCAGCACCTGAAGATGTAGAAATTAAATATTCTGGTGGGATCCTGTTTACTGTGCTGGTTTAATTTACTATCATGCGTTCCAGAAGCTTTAACACAGCTTTCTCTAATATGGCAGCTGCCTCCCAATGTGTGCCAACTGGCATGGGGCCAAGTAGTTTGGACTATTTTATTTATTTATTTAATGAATTTATATCCAGCCCGTCTAGTCAATAGACTATTCTGGGCAGCGTACAACATATAAAATAAACAATTTAAAATATAACAATAATATAAGACATCATAATCAAACTGATTCAAGATGGAAAAGGTAAAAGAGTAAATCAAGTAGTGGTTGGAGGGAAGGCCTGCCTAAACAGCCAGGTTTTCGATTGGCTTTTAAAGATGCCCAGTGAAGGGGCCATGCGGATCTCTGGAGGGAGATTTTTCCAAAGGCGAGGAGCCACTGCTGAGAAGGCCCAGTTCCTTGTTTTTTCCTTCCGGGCGTCCCTTGGCGTTAGGCTCTTCAGCCTCACCTCCTGGCTAGATCAAGTGATAAGGGTAGGTTTTGGTGGGAGTAGGCGCTCCGCCAGGTATTGAGGCCCTAAACCATTTAGGGCTTTGTACGTAAGCATTAAAACTTTGAAATCGATGCAGAACCAAATGTGCAGCCAATGCAAAGTGGCCAGAGTGGGAGAGATATGATGATATTTTCTCACACCACTAAGGAGTCTGCAACCCCCATCATCCACTTCCTCCATGGCCAATGGTTAGAGATGCTGACAATTATAATACAAAAGATTTAGAAGGCATCATTTTCTGGGCGAGTGCTTTAGTACCATCCATTTTGGGAAAGTCTGAACATTTGGAGAAGCTTTGAGTCAGAGTAGCAACTCTTCATTATGGAATTTCCTGAGGTCTGGCCTCAACTTTTCTGCAGGTGGGCCAGATTTTCGGACAATAAATATTGGCGAATATAGATCATTAAGGAATTGACTTTTTATTTTCTTAATGAATGGCTGTTTTTGAAATACTTTAATGACTTTACTAAAACCCACCAAATAACTGAACAATGTGGAAAATGACTCCGCACCCCACCCCCTTAATAAGGCCATGAAGAGATTTCTTGTGTCATATCGAACATCACTGAATACAAGGTCCTCCTGGGTTCAAGGTGGTGGTTCTTCAGGAGGTATCCTCTATACCAGTGGTCCCCAACCTTGGGCCTCCAGATGTTCTTGGACTACAACTCCCAGAAGCCTTCACCCCCACCTCTGCTGGCTAGGATTTCTGGGAGCTTAAGTCCAAGAACATCTGGAGGCCCCAAGGTTGGGGACCCCTGCTCTATTCAGAACATAGAGACTGATGAGACTCTAGGTATTGGTGCAGCTTCCAGCAGGTATTGGTGCAGCTTCCTCCCGGGAAACATTGTAACGAGGAATGAAGGCTTAGATGAAGGCTTTCATTGAAGGAGGACTCAGCCTTGTACAGGTGACTGAAAGGAAGGTGTCCACAGGTATATGTGCTTCTGGGTTGGAACTGCCAGGATTCTGCCCCAGGGAATTCTTGGAGAACCCTGGGATTAGGAGTGTGGGGGGAAAAAAAGGGCAGGAAGCACATCCCTATCATTCAGCTGACATGTGACTTTCCATGCATTGCTTAATTTTACAAATCTCTTTCATGTCCTCCTCATGTCCTACTTTGTCTTATATCTGTAAGAGGTCTTAGCCTTACAGGGAAAGTGCGTCATGCATCTTCTCATTTGGATTACTCATTCTTCTGCTTCCACCTGCCTTGAAACGTGTGACTAAAAATAAAACTAAAATTAGATGAGGGTCTATGTGCTATACAGTTTACATAGAACATTTCCAATTCCTTTTTTGTTTGTTTTTCTTCTGATGTGACTATAATAATTAAATTTGCTCCAAAGAAAAGAAACACGTTTTAATATTAATTCAAAAATTGTTAAAATATCCAAGAAATTAACACAAAACCAAAGCTGTATGGGCTGTATGTCACTGCTGCCGTTTAGAATTAGTACGATTACCATATATGAAGTTATAAGTTTATTTTCTTGAGGAAATGCATTAGAAGTATGATGGAAGAAATTATGGAAAAACAGGTCCTTAGGTAAATAAAACAAAATGTTGTTAATAACTATTTAGGTCAATGGTCACTGTTTCAGGTAATCCACCAATGATGGCCAAGAGAAAAGAATTATATGTATGTTTAACCTGTGCTATTATGTTTATGTTTTATGTTTCCTACTCCTAACCAGCTTCCCTGTCTTATCTCCTGCCAGTTCACATGAAAAATACATAGACATGAACAAAAGCAAATATAAGGTGCTATTGTGAAAGGCAAAACAATTGTATCTTTGACATTCCCATAAATATATATGTAATTATAAAAATCAGCCATGTTTGCTTGTGCTGCATATGAAACTTTTATTTATTCCACATAGGCCTTTGTTACGTGCAGTGTTTAGAAAACACTCTGTTCTCCGATGTATCAGTCATTTGAAAAACACAGCAAAGAGCTGCTCTCAGAAATTCACTCTGCAGTACTCCAGTACGCCACCTCATCAAGGAATCCAAAATAGCAAAATAATACTGAGCCACTGGCCTACTTTTCATTCCGCGAGAAATAATTGTAATTTGTCTGTCATCAGAGTGGTGGATCATGTTCTATAACTTGAACAAGGACCTGACTAAACGTTTTAAGTAAGCATGAATGTATTATATGTCAGGGGATGGCATGAAATAAGAAATGCTGAAATGTTTGTGGTAAGTATATGTGGCTAAATCCAGCCCAAAAGGATGAGGGTTACCTTTGACATTTTCCAAGGCTTATTGTGTAGGGATATGGGGCCCTACAAATCGGAACGGAGTTGCTCTTGAGAGCAACTCACCTCACCTACTGAGCATTTAGTAAAAGTGACATAGGAAGGGCTTCCTGCCCCTTGAATATTAGAGGCCAAGGGAGGGCTGGTCAGCTGAATACACCTCTTCTGAGAATGAAGTTGGTTTGCCCTATTGCCTACGGCAGGCTGGATGTACTTAATGTAACTTAAACTTCTCCTTTTTGCAGATCCTTGTATTAATCAATGTGTCTATAGTTTAGTACCAACCCCAGCCATCTCATTTCTCTTCATTTCCAACTTCCAGCCACAAATAATGGCATCATGCAATGGCAAAACCTGTAATATATTTCTGCTGGAAGAGAGAATGAAGTGTTTTAAACACCTACCTATGCAAAAAATTAGCAAGTATTGGCAAAGTGTTTAGAACATTTGCCAAATGTAGGGCTTTTTCTTGGATGAGGGTTTGAAAACAAGAAGGAGGAACTGAAAGACTGAAAGCAGAGACTGGTGAAACAAAACGTCACCATTGTCCATAGTCCTATTGAGGTTTTGCAGCCTGAGTGTAGGGCTTGATGGAGGTATGCATGTAACAGAAGGCTCCCATTCACATAAAACATGTCAGCATGTTTGTCAGAACACACAAGTACAGTATTACTGCAGAACTTTCATAGTGATCATGTGAAAGTCTTCCTGTGTTCCAGGTTGGGTGAAGTGGGGAGAGGTGAGATTGATTAGCCTCCCTGCATCACCACTACAATTCAAGCTTGATAATAATGCTTGAACAGAGATAACTTGCTTTAAGAATGAATGATGAAAGAGCAGGGCCAAATCCTATTTTCAACCCAAATATGTTCATGTGCATATCTGAAGAGGGCTGAAGATGATGTAACAGGCTAACAGGCAAGTAGGTATGAATGAATTACAGTGTATTCATTCAGCTGGATCCATATTCTTCCACTCATTACAGAAGAGTTTCACTAATCGAAAGTTGACCCTACCTGATATTTGAGTATTCCTCCTATACCATTAGGGATATAGTGGTGCTGCAGGCTAAACCCCAGAAGCCTCTGTGCTGCAGGGTCAGAAGACCAGCAGTCGTAAGATCGAATCCACACGATGGAGTGAGTTCCCGTCGCTTTGTCCCTGCTCCTCGCCAACCTAGCAGTTTGAAAGCACGCAAATGCGAGTAGATAAATAGGTACCACCTTGATGGGAAGGTAAAAAACACTTAAATCTAGATTCAACCCATTTGATTTGACAGTATGAAGAAGCTATGAGATGTGTGGTCATTCCCACATAGGGCCAGATAAACAATGCTGACAAGATCATGTCTATGATGGGCTGTGTGAGGCTGAATTTGGGGAAATGATTAATTCAGGCAGAAGAGAGAAAGCAAGGAGAAAAAGAAAATAAAACAGAAGGAATCGAGAGAGAGAAAAGAATAAACAGCCACCTGTGTTGTGGATTATTGTTCAGATAAGGAACCAGAGAGGTGAACACTTCAGGAAGGTATTCATATCTTTCAAGTATGTCTGTGTGAAAGGAAATCCCATATTATGGCTAATATTTTAAAGTGGTTCTGTCTTATCTCATTAGATTTTGAAAACTGTGCCTGCTTATCTTTCTCTGCTTCTAATCACTTCTAGGAACAGGAGCCACTCGGCTAAATAGCAGATGCCTGTTGTGATGATGAGACACATTCTAGGAGTATGTAGTTTCAAGCCAAATTGACTACTAATGGGCAAATGGCTTTAGAATTTTATTAATGAAGCTATTGCACATGGTTTTAAAGCCATGTTGTATGATAAGAAAAAACGCTTAGGGTAGAGCAGGTTTATCAAACAGGAGACATATACAGAAGAAAGAATTACTCTAATTTATGGCAAGTAAGGGTCAGTTCCCAGTTTGGAAACTGATTTTTTAAAATAGTTTGTGAAAATTATGAAAATTGTGAAAATTTCTAAAATTAAGCAATTAAGAAAAAAACAAACAATTAAAAAAAGACAAAGTGATCAGTATTCCTAAGTTATAGCGTTGGAAGTATGTGTCCAGTCTCTTGGTGGCCCAATGTTACTCCAGAGTATCCACAATGCAGTGCTGAGAAAATGCATGTGTAAAAGCTGTCTTGAATGAGCTCCTCAGAAAGAAGATTATATACAGTATATGCTTTCTAAATTGACATACTCTAAAACAGCCATTCTCAATAGGGGTGGGAACAGGGGCCCTGGTACATTTGAAGGGAGCCACAAGCAATTCTTCACACACCACGTTATAAAATTTATTATGCAACATACAATCCTGATTTGGCCTCTGTTTCTCTCATATTGTATTTATGGCTGTGGCCAAAAAAAAAAAAAAAAGGTTTAGAATGATTGCTCTAAAACATATATGAATTGGGAAGTCACCCATTTTGTTGTCCTTGCAAGATTTCCTTCACATTTTAACACAGAGAGGGGATACACAGTTGGATGTATGAGGGGTGGGTCATGATGCAGTAGCTTTATCTCTGTCACTCAGAATGTAGAGTTCTGTCTCCATGGCAACAGGATGGCTACTATTCTTTCTAGAACTAACTAGCCAAAGGAGATAATAGGTGTATCTAGATAGTGTGTATTACTCCATTGCCTGGTTAATTTGTTGATGATGCTTGTTAAAATTCAAGGAATCAATAAAAACAACTTTTCATTTAAATGTATAGGCTTTAGATCAGAGGTGGGCAACCCTGCACTTTCTAGTTGTTGGACTGCAACTCCCATAGTCCCTATGCAGTGCTGTAGTAATTAGGGCTGATGGGAGTTGGAGTTCAACAAGATTTGGGGGGGGCAAGAGAGTAATCACTATTGTCATACATAGTTCTCCCCCACCCTCCTCTACATTAGTTTTGACCACATGAAAGCAACATGCAGATAGAATAACAAATTGGATTAATTCTTATAGTCAGAGTGGTCATTACCTTTATTTATTTATTTAAAATATTTTTACTCTGCCTTTCTCCTTGAAAAGGATCCGAGGTGGCTTACAACAATGAAAGACAACATTTCAAGGTTCTTGTGGTATAGAGCCCTTCTGTTTCATTCTTCAAGCTAAAAGCCAGTAAACAACTTTCTTACGGCAAAAATAAGCTGATTTTATGCCCATCAATGATGACTAAGATCATAATGTGTAGTAACAAACTCATTGATGACTAAGATCATAATGTGAGGTGACTAGCTCCTTGGTCAGCTGCACTGATTCTTATAGTGAAACATTAAATATTTTTTTCAAAATGTAATCCATTTCTGTATCAAAGCACTAAAAGAGCTTTTTTTAGAATTCATTTCTCTTTGCTGTATATGACAAAGTCTTCTTTCTTTAGACATACAGTAATTTATCTTCAAAATATTGGATGTGGATTGTCTTTCTAAAAGTAAAATTGAAAATGGTATTAAAGCTGATTAGAAGGAGAAAAACAACTATAGCATGTTTATGTAGTGAACTGGAGTCAGCGTTAATTGACCATAATATCCCTTTGCCCTATTTTTTTTAAGTAAGGTGGCACATGGTTATGTGAATAAGGCAACATATTCAGTGTATGTTTGGTAATACTGGGGCAGATAAAGAGACTTCTTATAATAGTCCCAAGTTTAGGAACTAGTTTTTTTAATGATCCATGCCTAATTGTATAAAATATTTCCATAAGGTATATTATTAATATTGCTTAGTATTATATTTATGTTTACAGATGTTTTGTGTAACTTGCCATGGCTTATTGTGCTCATTGAAAAGATGCAAGTGTGCACAGCAGTTGTGTGGTTGGGCACATAACCAGGCATGGATTGAGATGTGTCTTAGCACCTCATCAATTAACTGCAATTAGCCACAGGAAAGTATGCAGATCTTACACAAATGTTGTGGTGGGATTGTTATTGTTGTTTAGTTGTTAAGTAGTGTCCGGCTCTTCGTGACCCCATTGGACCAGAGCACACCAGGGCCTCCTGTCTTTCACTGCTTCCCGGAGTTGGGTCAAATTCATGCTGGTAGCTTCAATGTCACTGTCCATCCATCTTGTCCTCTGTCATCCCCTTATCCTCTTGCCTTCACACTTTCCCAACCTCAGGGTCTTCTCTTCTCATGAGATGGCCAAAGTATTGGAGCCTCAGCTTCAGGATCTGTCCTTCCAGTGAGCACTCAGGGTTGATTTCCTTCAGAATGGATAGGTTTGTTCTCCTTGCAGCCCAGGGGACTCTCAAGAGTCTCCTCCAGCACCACAATTCAAAAGGATCAATTCTTCGGAGGTCAGCCTTCGTTATGGTCCAGCTCTCACTTCCATACATCACCACTGGACTATGTGGGTCTTTGTCGCCAAAGAGGATTGTAGCCATTGCCTAATTGGTAAAAAGGCAGCATTCTCTAAGACAGAATTCTTGTCTTGATGAAGGGCTGCTTTAGGTGGCTGCTTTTCACAACAACGCAAGTAGCAACTTCTGTTATAAAGCCAGGATGGTTTGCAACTCATTGTAAAGTGAGAATTCTGTCTGTTCATTTGACCAGCTTTAAAGGACATGTCTCTTTCCTTTCTTACTTTTGATCAGTTGCTTTCAAAGGCTTTCTCTTAGGCTTGAATTCAAGTTTGTCTCTGGGGAGTGGAGCTATAGGTGGAAGAAGAGACATACCTGAAGTTGGAGGAGAGTACTGGTATGCTCTGCACTTAGAATCATTGAGTCCTGGAATATGATTGGGGGGAAAAGTGGTGTATATTTTTTATATGAAAATCAAGCTGATTGGAAAGGGGAAAAAACCCTAAATACAACATTTTAAATCCTGCATTATTTCCAATTTATGCGACGGGAAAGAGTTGCTTTATTTGTTCCTGAAGAAAACATCACAACAGATCACACTGCTCCTTTTCTCTGTAGAACATTGGTGAGGATATATCCTAAGTCTCGCCTTGTTTGGAAATTACAACCTATACAAGAGGGGGCATTAACTCTGATAGGTTTGAAGGCTGTGAAAGGCCTAATCAAATTGAATGGATTTTATGGGATGCTATTTATCCCTTGGCAATATTCTTCCTGGCGTCATGTAAAACTGGATCATGTGATTAGTACTTTCCTTTCTTCACTCAAGCAAAATATAATATACTCAAAGGTGAAACTGGATAAAATCCATTTTCAGCACTCTCTAAACCTTGAGAAGAAGATGCTGTTTTCCCGTTTGTCTCTGATTTTTGTCAGTCTATTTTAGGCAGCTATGATACTTATAACTTTGACTCCTGTATATTTCTGTTTTGAAAAGTAGCCATCTAGAATTTCATGCTCTACGCCAATGGAGCAAAGACTTATAACCGGTAACTGCTACTTCCTGTGTTGTTTTGACACTGTATGCGAAGCTGGAGTATTCTCTCCAGAGCACGAAGCCTGAGTAAAATAATATGGAGGACAGACTGTTACCCAAGCAGAAGATCCCCCCTCTCCACGTCACTGAAGTAGTCCGATGGAAAGGCAATAAGGAATACAACTGGTTCCAGCGACATTGCAGGAGTTGCCAGAGCGTGACTGTACACAGTCACAAACTGCCTCCGGGACTCCGTTTCCGGATTTTGCCTCAAGGTTATCTCCTGAAGCCTCTTCCATCAGTGGATATGGCCACAAGGCAGTGGAGGTTTGAAATCCAGAGTTTTCCTTCTCCTAGATGGGCTGCCTTCCAAGGCTAATGAGCCCCACCTACCTGAGTGCATATATTACTGTGCTTTTCAGGCACGGAAAGAAGTATAAAAGGGTTGAAAACAAAAGGAGGGTGGAAAGGAGTTTAGAAGGGGTGGAGATGGAAAGGGGGAGGAAAGGTATTTGGAAGTGATCAAGATGGAAAGGGGGAGGAGAGGAGTTACCTTACATTTTAACTAACATATATGCACAATACATTCTCTAGTGACTTTTCTAGTTCTGAATCTAGCTTCAATATCTGGCATTTTCTTGCTCCAGGTGAGATAAAAGTACTTGTAAAAAAACTTACCATCATAATGCTTCTATGGAAAATTAATATGATGATCCTACAGTCAGTGAACTCTTTGGCATCTGCTACCTTGGGAATGGAATGTGTATTGGTATATTCTTGTTATGATTTTGATCAATTCAGAATGTAGTTTGAAATAGCTCTATCAGTGTCCCATCTACTGATTTCATTTCTTCAGAAGACTCTGAAAACAGTTTTCATTTCATTTCCAAAAAGGGCAGGTTCTTCATCATAGGATTTTTCTTCAAAGAAACTTGTCATTCTTGTATCTCTTCTGTGCAGTTCTTCCATATACTGTTTCCATCTTCTCTTTATTTTATCTTGTCAGATAATATAGTTCCCTCTACATCTTTCAGCATTCATTATCTTGGTTTACATTTCCCTTCCATTTCTGGGACCTCATGAAGGATCTTTCTTTCTTTCTTTCTTTCTTTCTTTTCTTTCTTTCTTTCTTTCTTTCTTTCTTTCTTTCTTTCTTTCTTTCTTTCTTCCTTCCTTCCTTCCTTCCTTCCTTCCTTCCTTCCTTCCTTCCTTCCTTCCTTCCTTCCTTCCTTCCTTCCTTCCTTCCTTCCTTCCTTCCTTCCTTCCTTCCTTCCTTCCTTCCTTCCTTCCTTCCTTCCTTCCTTCCTTCCTTCCTTCCTTCCTTCCTTCCTTCCTTCCTTCCTTCCTTCCTTTCTTTCTTTCTTTTTCTTTCTTTCTTGTTGTCCTGTCACTCTTCAGTAATTACTTTGGTCATTCTCTTTGTGTCTGTCTGCAAGTTACTGCAAAGTTGAATTTATTATTCTGACCTTATTTGTTTCACCTCTTACTTTCGCTTCTTGTCTGCCATTAACAATTTTAAGAAATTTATCAGTATTCCATTGGTTTTCTTTTCTTTTGGAAACAGGACTAGTCTTTTTTTAATTTTTTTTCATTGAACTCTACTTCCATTTAATTATTTGAAACCCTTTCATTGAGGTAATGTATGAAGGAGCTAAATTACACAATAATTTAGGTTTAATATGTGAGCAATTATAAAGCAGTTTCCTTTTCTACACTTTCTCTTAGAAGCCGCAGGTGGTTTGCTGTTGATGTGCCCTTACTGAAATATTCAATAAAATGCACTGTCAGTTTCTTGTATACTTGATCACCATCCGGTTTCCATGTCACTATGAAGGGTTTTGTGAGAAAGGAAAACTACAAAAATCTGCATTTCATTAATACATACATTTTGTATGTATCCTGCTCTATCTTGCTCTTGGAAATTGGTTGTTTTACTAAAAAATGCGGACAGTGTAAGTCTCCAGCACCCTGTGGATTTGTGGCTCTAGCTACATAATATCTTGGATATAATAATTACTGCCCCTTCATGCCCTTACCCATGTGGCTACTTTCCCTTATACCCAGTCATATAGATTGAAAGAAAACCACTCCTGTTCTGTAATCCAGTGACTAATCATACAAATATTAAGGCTTTTTCTATACCTGGTCTTTAGCATATATTTTGTCTAGAGAGGCACTCACTGAATCTCCTTAACTTCCAGGATGCTATAAAACATAACTGGATATTCTGCTTGTTAATTTACTGATAATGGAACAAGAGCAGAATTAATATTCTGGTGCTTCTGATGCAAGCCATAAATGAAACGTGAAGGCTTTAAAAACATCCCTCCTCATCTTCAACATGTAATATAACACTGGATGGTGATTTTGTATTATTTATTTATTTATTTATTTATTTATTTATTTATTTATTTATTTATTTATTTATTTACTATCCCGCCTATCTGGTCGGTTAAGACCACTCTAGGCGGCTAGAGTGGTTCCATTATGAACTGGATTTAATTTCAAATCTATAAATTAAAATGTACCTGGGTTCGAATATACCTCCCCATATGGGTGCGATCTCGTTTTAGGATAAGAGTTGGGTAAAATTCTCCAAAAAAGATTTTCCTGGCATCTAAGAGGCATCTGGATTTTGAAATTCCATCTTCTTTCTTTCTAAATTGGGTCCATTCCTACCATGTGATTAGAATGTGAAGTCCTGAAGCATGCTCCATTCTCACTGTGAGAAGCATCTTTAGTCTCTTCATCTTTTAAAAGTCAGGAAAAACAAGTCATCATCTTCTTAACAATTTGAAGTCTAAATTGATTTCTCAGCTTCGTTCACTGCATGCATTATTGAATTATTGTGTGTTTTGTGGAATAGTTATGACTTCACTGAAGAGCTGCCATTCATGACAGCAGGATTTCAGAATTAGTTTTGTGTTGAAGCATTTGGACAAGAGCTAACTTCCACCCTCCCTTCATTCTTTCCATCTGTCCCATGTTACAGGAACACTTCTGGAGGCAGCAAAATTTGAGGTAGAGTGGAATTGAGTAAAATCATGGTTAAAAAATTAAAAATCAGATGTTTCATGATTTAAAATAAAAAATTGTCTTTTAAAAATTTAAATTGTGATTCAAATCAATTTGATTTTTTTAAAAAATAAATCATTGATTTTTTATCTGCTCAGATTTGAGGGATGAAGATGTAGGCCAGGTTGTCGCCTCTATGAAAACCAAAAGCTTATGTCTGAGCAGCTTAGCAGCATCACTTCCTATTTTTGGAATATCCCAGTGTAAATTATAATGTATCATGATGACCTGGATTCTTTGCTGGGGCATTTTGGATGGGTATGTGGGGAGGAGAAAATAGAAGAGATAGAACCAAGGTCGTAATAGGGAGAGGTGCTACTGGGACCTAGTTTGAATTCCTTCACTCATCTGTTGTTCACTCAGCTCTTGAAGGCTAGACTTTCAAGAGTATAAAGATTTTGCTTTTGATTACCTTGTTTCCCTCTCCATGGTAATGGCTCTTCAGACAGCTGCACCATAGCATATCTACAGATATAAATGCTACCAGCTCAAAGTAGCTGCATATATGCTATATGTGCTTCCTCGGATTGGTGCTTCACAAATGTAATACATGCATGCTCACTAAGGGTCGATCTTATGGTTGAGTTTTATGGAGAGGAATCTATCACCAAGGGCTCATGATCAGAGCTGAGAAGGCGTTTCACTTCCATGTTTGGGATAAGAGATGCCTTCGCCTGCAGGCTGCTGCTCTTTATATATACTCCAGACAATTTTATCAACTGCTTCCAAACAAAAACGCCCCAGCTGTATGGATATCATAGCAGGGTATACTTCTATCTTGTATTTGCTAGTATGGATAATTATCTGGGTTTCTGCATATGTTTGATTCTATCTTTCTACCTGTGTCTGATTCTATCTCATGGGATTTCTCTTGGGCCAATATTACTGCTCGAGGAAGTCATTAAATATTCTCAGAGATTCTTCCCACCCTGCTTATAACTGTTTTGAACTGTTGCCGTCAGAGTTCTGGCAGAAGATACAGAGCAATTAGAACTCGGATGACATTTTTTTAACAGTTTTTATCCTAGAGCTATAATTGCACTTAACAAGAAACTTAAGAATCACCAGCTGTGAATTGTTGGACTGTACAGTGGTGCCTCGCATGACGACGTTAATTCATTCCACGAAAATTGCTGTAAAATGAAAACGTCATGCGATTTTTAAAAGCCCACAGAAACGCATTAAAACCCGATTAATGCGTTCCTAGGGGCTTCAAACTCACTGTCCAGCGAAGATCCTCCATAGCGCGGCCATTTTCGCTGCCCATGCAGCAAGGAATCCATGCCAGAAAACACCCGGCGGCCATTTTTTTCCCGGCAGCCATTTTGAAACCACCAATCAGCTGTGCTAAAATCATCGCTTTGCGATGATCGGTTACTGAAACAGGGGACCAATCATTGCAAAGCGAAATTCCCCCATAAGGAACATCATTTTGTGATCGCAAAAACATCGACGTAAAGGGATTTCATCGTCAAACAGAACACTCGTAATGCGAGGCACCACTGTATTACTATTACATGGTCTGTTGTGTTGTATGTTGTGTGGATACTACGAGTTTTAGGTGGGATTTAGGGATTGTTATGAGGGTGTGTGTGTTTGGTCTGGTCTCTGAGTGTTCTTTGTGAATTTTGTTGTATGTGTATACAGTGTATATATGTTCAATGACAATAAATTGTTTATTATTATTATTATTATTATTATTATTATTATTATTATTATTATTATTATTATTATTATTATTATTATTATTATTATTATTATTATTATTATTATTATTATTATTATTATTACCCTTGAGGATATTGGTCTGATGGGAAAACCCTGCAGTAGTTGGATGTACCACATTTTCTTTAGGCAAGCCAAGAGAATTGTGTAAAGAGGAGCAACGAATAAGGCAAGCCTCTTCCAATGTCTGTAGTAAATCTGGGGAAAAAAACTTTGCTGTTGATGTAAAGCTGATCATTGGCCAGAATCATTTATACAGTATACTGGTGTAAGTCAAACAGTTTAAATCTCAGTGGCAAGTTGCTGCTACTAATGGAGTTGTCACTTCTTATTTCTTGTTGTACATCAAACCATGAAACTCTTGCACAATAAGAAGAAAAAAAGCACTGTTTCCTTCTCCAGTGGCAATTTGCTACTGAATTTTGCACAATTTGCCTTACACTCTTATATGTAAGTAAAAGGATTAATGGCCATTGTGACCTTCTTGAGAGAATGAAGTTCTAACCTGCTGTGAAGCAGTGGCAGTTTTAAAATATCACTATGACTGTTGTAGCCATTGTACAGGGACTAAATCAGTTGTTCCCAACCTAAGGTCCCCAGATGTTCAAAGCTTGACCCGAATGGAAGCTTCTGGGAGTTTTAGTCCAAAAACATCTGGGGAAGCAAGATTGGGAACCACTGGACTAGATAATGTCAGTTAGTACAGCGCTCTTTGGGATACGCCTGATACACAAATCATTCTGTAAGCAAAGAGGCAAGGGGAAATGGTTTTGCACTAAATTCAATTGTTAGCTCAATAAAGAACAGACCATCTGAAAGTTGTAATTAACCAGTTAATTAGTTAAAACAAATTAATTTAGTTTTGGATTAAAAACTGTGTTGTATACAGATTTAAAACATTATTTTAAAACTGTACATTTTGGTAATCCTTCCCATCTCAATTGCCTCCTGGCTTCCTAAACACCTCTCTAAAGAGGTATATTTTCACCTGCTGGAGGAAGGAAAGGAAGGCAGGAGAATCAAACATCACATGCAAAGATTGTCTAAATAAATCAAATAACAAATACACATTGTCCGCATGGTCCATTGATATCAAAGACAGTTTTCCTTAGGTAATTTGAGACCATTAGGTGGATCAGTGGAAAATTCCACAGAAATAGAAGGCAAGTCCTGCATATAAAATAGAACAGTATCAGGGTTTTCTTCTGATTTGCTGGACACTGTAATTAACCCCATGGTGAAGTATCTACAGGATCTCATCCCTTAAGCAAAAGTGGACATAAAATGGAGGATGTGAAACAAAGTCCTTCCCATTTTTTTCCTAGTTAGGGACCAAACTAAAATTCGTGTTTCAACAGGATATTTGGCATAGTGAGCACTGCAAGAAACTGTGTTTGGTTTAGATTTGTATCCAGAGGAAGATAATTTTTATATGCATGTTTTCTGCTTGCAGAGGTAAGGTTTTACATTATGTTAAAATGAATGCTTTTGACATGACACTTGCTTCCTATTGAAATATAAATTATTGTTTGCAAATCACAGATGTCTGAGACAAATTTCTAGCATTAACGTGACCAGAGAGATAAATGTATTCCCTTACCATTGTTTGTTACCATTCGGTTGACTAAAATTGACAAAGGAGAAGAAATATGTGGCTGATGCTGGTAAGAAAGGATTGTTCCCTCCACTCAATCCCTGCAGTCTTTCCACAGCCAAGTGCTGGAATAATTTATTTCAGCTAAGCCACATTCTTAATTCAACATTCCTTTGACTGTCTGCTGTAGAGTTTTCTAGATTCAATGCTAAATCCAATAGCTTGTCCCAATTAGTCTACACTTTTTCAAAGAATCAGCCATGTTAAGACTATGTGGGCCTGCCTTTCAAAAGTGTTTGAAAACTTTAGCCGGTCCAAAATGCTGCAGCCCAGTTGCTGACTGGGGCTGGTTACGGGGATCACATAATCAGTCCCCCAACCCCCTGTTACAGCAGCTCCTCTGGATGCTGATCCATTTCTGGGCACAAAGTGCTGTTTTTATCCTATAAAACCTTAAAAACCATTTAAAATAAATTAAATAAAAGCAATAAATAAATTATAAATTCCATTGATTAAATTAATGAACCTCGTGGCGCAGTGGTTAAAACGCTGTACTGCAGCTAAAACTGTGCTCACGACCTGAGGTTCAAATCCCAGGTAGCCGGCTCAAGGTTGACTCAGCCTTCTATCCTTCCGAGGTCGGTAAAATGAGTACCCAGCTTGCTGGGGGGGCAATGTGTAGCCTGTATAATTAAAATTGTAAACCGCCCGGAGAGTGCTTGTAGCGCTATGGGGCAGTATATAAGTCCAATAAATAAATAAATAAATAAATAAATAAATAAATAAATAAATAAATAAATAAATAAATAAATAAATAAATAAATAAATAAATAAATAAATAAATAAATAAATAAATAAATAAATAGATCTACTCCAGTTAGGATTAAGTATTAGATTTATTCTCAAACTTCACCAAGTGCTATCTTTCTCCAATGGAGTACAACAATATAGGCTTTCAATATTTGTTATTGTTTACTTGACCTTAGCTATGGGGATTTTTTCTTTTGATAGCTAAACGGTAAATGATGCCTATATGCAGATAAACAGTACAGTTGTATGCACATGTTCATTTAGGTATTGCCACTATGCCCATTTTTTAAAAAACATTAAGAAATACGTTTCTCATTGGAGTCAACTGTTTCATTGTAGGGATGAATAGTTCTTCCACTGAAACCAAGTCATTGTTGTGTATGGGCTCGAAAAAAGATGCAAAGCTATTGAAATCTTTTGGAGCCAGTGACTGAAATCCTGTTGCTTTACTGTAGAGCAGTGTTTCCCAGCCTGGGTGGGAGTCATGCCCCCAAGGGGTGTGTGCGTTGCAAAGTGTTTTCTGGAGGGGGTCATGGGGCACCTTATACGTCTAGCCCTTGTTAATTAATTTCTTCTTTGACCTTTCAAAGTAAGATATTAAAGTTAGTGTGTGTGTAGGTATGTGAATTGGATCCTTTGGGGAGGAAGAAGCCTCAGCTTTCTGAGAAGGGTTGGGATGACTTTACCCCATTAAAATGTTTTTTTATGAAAACCTGGTGAGGGGTGTTGCAGGTGACTTGGCTGTTATGAAGAGGATTGCAACTTGAAAAATTTGGGAACCACTGCTGTAGAGCCTAAAATCTTCTTGCTTAGTACACTAAATTGCGCTAGAATAAGTCAGTTCCTTTGTAGGCTCAATTGATTCAAATGGGCCTACTCTTAACTGCTACTTATTTCAACAGAGGCCCTTTTTAATTACAATAATTGAGCTTTTGGAAGAGTTGACTTGCTAAATCCCCATTCATTCAGTGGGTGTACTCTAGTGCAATAGGATTTTGGTTAGTAAATCATACTAGAATAGGTCCATTGAATCAATGAGGGTTTAGTGAGTCAACTCCTTCATCAGTTCCATTGGTTCAAATGGGCCTACTCTAGTTGTTACTTTCTGTGCTGAAATAAGCCAACAGTTGGAGTAGGCCCATATGAATTGATGGAATTTATGTAGCTGATTCTCCAAATCCCCACTAATCAGTGGGCCTACTCTAGTCTGACTTACTACTCTAAGCAACAGGAATTCAGCTAGTGGATCTATACAAAGGCATATAGCCAACCTAATGTGAACATAGTTCTCAGTTTTATAGGAAGCATCATGAACTTACAAGCTTTATGCATATAACTACATTTTTTTGAAACTTATCAACTGGTACTGATTGATTGGTGTTTACTGGCAGGAGTCTCAGATTTGAAAAAGGAATCCAGGGAATGTAGAAATTTACAGGATTGATTTAGAAGTCTTGCTTTGCAAGATTTGAAGCCATCAATATTGTTCATGTGTCCATACAATCAGAGTAGCTTTTCACATCAGTGACTCACATTCACTTGCATTCTCATATAACAGCTGCAAGCTTTCATGGGTGAAATGAAACTCTGTAGGAAACAGACAGTATCCGCATCTGATCTACAGCTGAAATTAAGATATTGACAATAATCCCAAGATAATATGTTGTTTGATTTAGATAGATTTCACGCAGGCATCTTAAATGTAATTCCAGCATAAATACTATCTCTGGTTTAAGAGAAGAGTTGAAGTTCTTAGCAAATTCACTTGAGGTTATGGGTTACAGCATGAATGAAAGAGAAAAGTATTTATACGGATCAATGAAAGCAAACACTTAAAAGTTATGTATTTTTAATTATTTTAAAACATTTGTATCCTCCCTATTCTGTAATGAGTTCCAGGCAACATATAAGAAATACATACTTAACCATTAAAATGGTTTTACCATGCATCTTGAAACAATAACAGCAGGGGGGAAACCAGCAGGTTTTTTTAAAGAACAAACTAAAATAGAAAAGTTGTATGCTGTAGTTATTCCTAAAAAAGAAAAATAAGTTATTTTCCAATGTCCAAAATGTTGTTAGTGAAGACACAAGATGAGTTTTCCTTCAAAGGAAGTTCCAGTACTAAGATATAGCCACCAAAAAGACCACCTCCTTGGTTTTAGCCATACACAACTCTGCAGCTGAAAAGTTATGCAAGAGGGTCTATAAATCTGATCTGAGTAGATAGATTGTGTTTTTCTGGTATGTGGTTTTCCTAATGCATGTATTTTACATATTTTCCTCTTAACTAAAGTGAGTTTGCATGCATTTTTCCAAATATAGCTATATTTTAGTCATTCCAAATGTATGCACCATTTTGTACACAATTTTGACCTGTAAAAATATATTGCAGGGTTCAGAAATACACCACCTCGACTACTTACTGGAGGGGAAATGCTGTGCAGAGTAGAGAGAGCTCAACCTCAGAAATGTATACCATATTTTTCACTCCATAAGACACTCCTAATTTTTAGGGGAGCAAAACAGGAAAAAATATTCTGGTGATTTCAGCCTGCTGAGCCTGTAGGGGTGGAGGACAGCTGGGAAGGGTCTCGGAGGGGTACTGCAGGCATCAGTTTGGGCCTTCCTCCACCCCATGTGGGCCCACTGGGGCCAAAACTGCCACCTCCCAGACCCTTCCCAGCCATCCTCCATGCCCCCGAAATTGCCACCTTCCCTTCCCTCCCCAGACCCTTCCCAGCCGTCCTTCTCATACACCCCCGTGGGCCCAGTGGGCCAAAATTGCCACCATCACCCCCGTAGACCTCCGGGAGTCTACCTGGCCTTCCTCTGCAGCTTTTTCCTAACTGTTGGAGCGAAAGAGCTACCAAGAAGCAGCCTCTTTTGTCACCTACAGTTAGAATTTAAATTGCACCCTTTTTTACAGTATTCATTCCATAAGACGCACACACTTCCCCCCCACTTTTTTGGGGGGAGAAATATGTCTTATGGAGTGAAAAATATGGTAGGTTTCCTTGGCAAAATGTATTTCATCATTTGCCAGTCTTTGGAGGTATGAAATGGTTATTTTTGTATAGAATGGAATGGAAACACCCCTAGTTTATTTTTCACCTTAGTGAAAGGTACATGCATTGATACTGCTCTAACTGTGGTATCACAGCTGGAGAGGACTTGAGTGAATTTATCCACAAAGTGCCTCACAGTTTGGTTGCGGCAGGCTGTTGAAGAGTCTTTACCTCCTTTAAACTAACTGCTTGATCAAACAAGCTATTTGATTTAAATCATAAAAATAAAATTCCAGCTGTTTTGATTTAAATAATGATGGCTCCGGCACAATGGTTCACAACCTTGGATCTACAGTGGTGAGGGCTTCTGGGAATTTTAGTCAAAGAACATCTGGGGATCCAAGGTTGGGAACAACTGGACTAGAGGTGTTCCCCCCCAATTTCAGTCAGTAGTGCAACAGCTAGCATAGTCAATCTGATATTGTCATATGAACCTAATGTGTTGCTTCCATTGATACAGAATGTGTCCACCACAAAACAGCTCAAACAAGTCTTCAGCTGATTCTTCTAGCTTCCAACTGTCCTACTAAGCCCCCAGACCAATTCATTCCAATCAACAGAACAGAATTAAGAACAGAGCAGAACACTCTAGAATTCTCGCTGTAAATGGCACTGGAGAAATATCCATGAATTTCTGAGTTTTGCATTATAAAAAAAGTGAGGATGTTGCACGGGACTGTCACACATGGATAAGCAAACACTGACAACTTAGAAACTTTTTATTGAAGGAAGGAATAGTTATATTTAAGCATTTGATTTAAAAACACTTTAAGCAAAAAATGTTGAATGTTTGCTTCAATCAAATCCTCAATCAAACGCTTCAGTAATTTTTTCAGCATTAAATCATGTATTCAGTCTCAGTACCTGAAATGGAGTATTCTATCAAAATTATATACAGAAGAACTGGTTCATTTTAAATGTTCATCATGTTACTTCAAGATTGAGATGCAATTTGTTTTAAACTTAAGATAATGGAGGATAATCAAGAAACTGAACTATAATGTAAAAAAAAGTGTTTAATTTTACTAGTAAGGATGTGTTATTTTCATTGGTCTTATTTGCAACTTCTGACTTGCTTAAAGGCATCAGTATTTACATATGCCATTTGCTTCTTTGTCAAAAGTCATGATATTCACTATCAAGTCTTATCTCCCTTGTGAAGTTTTCAGATCAAGGACACGTGCCATATGAAACTAAATCCATCCCACCATTAACACCATTGATGTTTGCGTGTGTCCATGCTTGCACACATACATGTATGTGTCAGCATGTTTTATTGCTCTGAAGGCATTATGTGACAAAGACATTTTAAACAGAGACTTTTGTTCTGACTTCCTTTTTCCAGTTGATATACTTCCAGCCAAGTGTATAAAAAGTATATACTGCCATTCTGTCCCTGGAAGAAGTTGTTGATTTGTCTAGATTTGGAAGGCTTGTCAGTTGGACTGCCTGCTTACTTTTCATAAGAAGAATCTGGTTGGACCAAATCAAGGGACTCCAGCACTATGTTCCTATATTGGCCAACCAGAATTCTGTGGTTGCCCCACAAGCAGAGCATGAGCAGAGTCTCTCCCTCCCACCCACGTGTCCTTCCCAATAACAAGCATTCAGGAGGATTTGCCTCTGAAACTGGGGATGAACAGCCAATTAGCTGCTATGACGTGCAGTCACTGATAACTTTCTTCTCCACAAATTTGCTCAATCCCTTCATAAACCAAGATGTCTGGTATCCTTATGCCTTGGGGAAGTAGACTCCATGGTTTAAAAATCTGTATGATGTGAAGCACTTCTTTTCTGTCCTCAATCTCCCACCATTCAGCTTCATTTGATAATCTGGGTTTTAGTATTGGAGAGAAGTAGTAAAATGTCTTCCTTTTATCCATACTGTAGATAATTGTATACATTTTTATTAAATATTTTTATTTTAACTATAACATAAACATAAAATACACAAACCAAAATACAATTTCACTGTGTTCCCCACCACCATAGATGGGACCTCTTGTGAAAATTGTATACATTTCTGTCATGTCTTTACTCACACAATTTCCCCTAATCTTGAAATGTAACCTCCTATCTCCAGATAATGGCAGATAATTGCTTATCTGTTGGGATATATTTCAGTTACACAGTTGGGTGTATGGCGGGCATGTGACTGAGATATACCTTGGTCCATTTGCCACAGTTTTCCACAGTGTAGTGGATAGATTAATGGACCAGGACTAAGGAGACCTGGGTTTGAATCCCTGCTTAGCCATGGAAATTCATTGGGGATGTGGAACTGATAAAACCACTCTTTAAATATCTCACTTTTAAGGCCATATTAGGGTTGCTGTAAGTTGCTTACCACTTGAAGGTGCATAAGAAGTTATGCAACTTTTAAAGCAAAGCAGACTAAAATGTGCTGCTTATATACTGTTCCATAGTTCTTAAGACACTCTGGGGGTGGTTTATAATTTAATTATGCAGGCTACACATCCTCCCCACCCCACCAGTGGGCTGGGTATTCAGTTTACTGACCTCATAAGGATGAAAGGCGGAATCAGCCTTGAGTTAATCCACTGGGATCAAATGAAGGTTGTGAGCAGAGGTTTTTACTGCAGCTTAACCACAGTGCCATGATGCTCCTTTACAAAAACATCAGTAGGCCAATGTCTACCAGACTACCATTGTCCATATGCTTGTTGACATTCTCAAGCAATCGTTAAAGTTAGAAAAGACTTCCCTTTGCATAAGCCATTCTGATTCCTCTTCAGATACTTGAGCCTTTCCTTTTATATGATTCATAAGTTTATTTTTAGTAATGCTTCATAGTGCTTTACCCACAAAGACCATTAGGATAATTTTCTGAAACCCTCTGAATGTTTTGCAAAAGTCAGTGTTACTGATATTATTTGATCTGATGACTTGGTTGTCAGCATTCAAGATCAAATCCAGTCTAGTTATTACAGCATGTATTCAGAGTCCGTAACAATATTCAGTATACTATCTCCTTCTATCTCTCCTTGTTCTACCAAACAACCCACAGCTCTGAGGCTATCAAGTTTATTTCCCCTACTGGCCAATCAGGGACTAGCTTCCCCAGGGTACTTCTACAGCATTTTGTTTCATCAGCTGTGCTAGATCAGACTGTTCAGCTTGTGACTTACTCAGCTGAAGGAGACGATTGGACTCTTCTACAAACTTTGACTCATCAATTTGCCACAATATTCTTAAGAAGGTATTCTGGCATCACAGGCAGGCTGCCAGCTGCCTAGCAGCATCAGCAAATACAGTCCTTTCGGGGGGGATGTCTCACCAGAATCCATGGAAAATGCAAAGGGAACCTATGCACACAGATGATAGAGCACGATCTGGCTGGAAGGCACCATGGAGCTCAGCAGCACACCGACCCCACCCATAAGGAAGGACTGGAACAAAGGACTGAATGTTGGTTGAAACTGGGTTTCAATCAACATTCCGACAGCAGCGGTTGGAAGAGTATTAGATTAAATATTCCCCAGGTGATTGGATTGACAAGAGATAAGGGGGAAAGCAAGCAAAAGAAGGAAACACAAAAGAATCTGAAGAGTTTGTGTACCTCTCTCAGTAAAACAGAGTGTGACAAACCCAGACCTACTGGGATATGCCACACGTTACTTAAGCTGCCACCAACCATTCCCTATAAGAAGTCACACAGACCAGGGATGGATTTTTAAACAAATAAAAGAATAAGGTTTATTTAAAAACAACACACAGGGAAAATAAAATGATCAGGTGAATAAGATATAGTAACGTGGCTTATTCTCATTCATACATGCATACAGTTTGGTTCACACAGAACCCTTAACTTGAAGCACAGACCCTGAACCTATCAGTTCTGGCTAACCAACAGACACCTGAACCTATCAGGTTGGTACTCTGACACACAGTAGTACCCTGTCTGACACACAGACTCCCACACCAGCTTCTTCTTCCCAGCTGCTGCTTCTTCACATCCCAGCGTCTCTCAACTTCTCCACACAGGCTTCACCTATATATACAGTACAGCCCCTCCTCCTGATGTCCCGCCTTCCACTCCCCATAGGATGGAACTTTCCCTCCAAACCCATGACAGACAGGTAACATCAGTGCTGTATGTAACACCTCCCCTCTTTATAAGTTGTTTTGTAGGGGGAAAGCTAAGGTGCTTTTTCCCAAAAAACAACCTGGATAAAACACACAACAACAGTTATACATATAATACCATACTTACTTATACTTACATTCTAAGTTAACCATATCAATTAGGCATTTAAACATTTACCATATACATTACATCAATTTACCTTTATTCATACAAACCAAGTTCAAAAAACAGGTACATTTAACTTTTTGTTCACCAAAATATATACATAGTCCATGTTCTTTCGCCGTCTTCATTCTTCAGGTCTTCTTGACAAGGCGTCAGCAACACAGTTCACTGACCCTCTGACCACCTTCACTTCAAAGTCATAGTCCTGTAGGTTTAAAGCCCACCTCATAAGTTTGCTATTGTGGGTTTTCATTGTCTTTAACCATTGCAGTGGTGAATGGTCAGTGCACAGAACAAAATGTCTTCCCCAGATGTAAGGCTTGGCCTTCTGGATCGCGTAGACTATGGCCAAACACTCCTTCTCCACGGTTGCCAAATGTCTCTCACCTTTTTGAAGTTTCCTACTCAGGTAGGACACTGGATGCTGGTCACCATTCTCATCCTCCTGGCACAGAACTGCTCCTACCCCGCTGTTAGACGCATCGGTGTAGATGATGAACTCCCGGTCGAAGTCTGGAGCACGCAGCACTGGATAGTTGATGAGCGCCTCCTTCAACCTCTGGAACGCCGCCTCACAGTCGCTGGTCCACGGGATGCGGTCATCAGCCTTCTTCCTCGTCAGATCGGTCAGCGGAGCCGCAATCTCGCTAAACCTCGGGATGAACTTTCTGTAGTAGCCCACCAACCCAAGAAATGATTTGACTTTTTTCTTGGTGTTGGGTCTGGGCCAATCACGAACAGCTTCTATTTTGGCCTCCAGGGGTTTTATCACTCCTCCCCCTACCATGTGACCCAAGTATTTTATTTCTGGGCTACCCAGCTGACACTTGCTGGCCTTTACTGTTAGCCCTGCTGCACTTAACCTCTGCAGCACTAATTCCAGGTGTATCAGGTGATTTTCCCAGGTATTACTGAAGATCCCTATGTCGTCAATGTAGGCCACTGTAAAGTCACTGAGCCCTGCCAAGGTCTGGTCCATCAGCCTTTGGAATGTGGCTGGTGCATTTCTGAGACCAAAGCTCAGGACTCGAAACTCATAGAGACCAAAAGGGCTGCAAAAGGCAGTCTTTTCTTGATCCCTGGGATCAATTCTTAATTGCCAATATCCCTTTACCAGGTCCAATGATGAGATGAACCGACAACCCCCTATGGTTTCAATCAGGTTGTCTAGCCTGGGCATTGGGTAGGCATCAGGAGTGGTTACACGGTTTAATTTCCTGTAATCGACACAAAACCTAATGCTCCCATCAGGCTTGTCCACAAGGACTATCGGAGAGGACCAAGGACTAGAAGAGGGGACGATTATGTTCTCCCTAAGCATCTCGTCCAGCTCCTTCCGCACCTTGTCCCTATAGGGTCCCGTTACTCGGTATGGGGATACTGCCTGCGGGGGTGCATCCCCTGTGTGGATCCGATGCATCACTCCCTTCACTATCCCCGGCTTGTTGGAAAACACCTGGTGATATTTACTAAGCAGCATTTTTAGTTCTTGCTGCTGGTCTTGGGTGAGTGCAGGACTGATCTTTACCTCCTCTGGGTTGTATTTTACTTCCCCTCTACCCTCCCAGAAAGGTAATTCAGCTTCCTCACTCTCAGCTGCTTTTATCGCGAATAAAACCCTCTGTTCCCCTCTGTAGTAGGGTTTTAGGGCATTCACATGAACCACCCTCCTTGCTTGGTTCTCCTCCTGCTCTATTAGGTAGTTCAGGTCTGACATCTTGGAAATGACCCTATATGGTCCTGCCCATTTGAGCTGCAGTTTATTCTCTCTGCAGGGCCTAAGCCAAAGCACTTCCTCCCCTGGGTCAAAGTGCCTCTCTCTAGCTTTGTGGTCATACCATGTTTTCTGTCTGACCTTCTGAGCTTGCAGGTTTTCTGCTGCCAGCTCTAGATTTCTCTTTAGGTCATTCATCAAGGTGTCTATGTATGTCACAACGTCTTGTGGGTCATCCTGGGTGATCTGCTCCCAATTTTGTTTGATCAAATCAAGGGGCCCTTTCACCCTTCTCCCAAATAAAAGTTCAAATGGACTGAACCCGGTACTGGCTTGTGGCACTGATCGATAAGCAAACAAAAGGGATTGCAGCTTCTGGTCCCAATTGTTTGGATTCTCTGCCAAGTAAGCCCTAATCATGCGCATTAGAGTCCCATTGAACTTCTCAGTTAACCCATTACTTTCAGGATGATAGGCAGTGGTTTCCTTGTGCTTAATTCCACAGATTTGCCATAAGCGTTTCATGAGCTTTGATGTGAACGATGCGCCCAAATCTGTGATTATTTCTGAGGCAAATCCCATCCTGGACATATACCCCACCAAGGCATCTGCCACTGTGTTAGTTTCAATGTTAGTCAAGGGTATGGCTTCAGGGTACCTTGTGGCATGGTCCACAATGGTGAGAATGAACCTGTTCCCCCTCTTTGTGGCCTTGGGCAAAGGTCCCACAATATCCACCCCTATGCATTTGAACGGAGTGTCAATCACAGGCAAAGGGCACAACTTTGCTTTGGTCCTGTCGCGGCTATTCCCCTGCCTTTGACACACATCACATTGTTTACAGAACTCCCTGATCTGCTTCCCTATGTCAGGCCAGTAAAAATTCTGTGTGATTCTCTGCTGTGTTTTGTTCACCCCTAAGTGTGCAGCAAACATGTCAGAGTGCCCCCTTTGTAAGATCATGGGGCGATACTTTTCAGGTACCACTAGCTGACTCCTGATCCCATCTCCCCCTTTTGAGATATTCCTCAGGGTCTCTCTATACAAAATCCCCTTTTTCTCTAGAAATCTCACTGGGGTTTCAGGTGTTAGCTGGGCGTCAGTCACCTGTTCAAAACACTTCTGGAGAGTGGCGTCTGCCTTTTGCTCTTGTCCAAATCTGCTGTCTGTGGTTAAGGTTTCCACCACAGCTTCTGAACTCCCCTCTGCTTCCGTCTCGGGCTCATCATTACCCCCCTGAACTGTCCCCGTGGTGGCTTGTGAGCGTGTAATCACTAGCACCCGTTTCACATGTTCAGCCAGGTCATTTCCCACGAGCACGGCTGCTGGCAGAGTCGATGAAATCGCTAGCCGCCAAACTCCCCTCCAGCCTTGAAAGTTCACCGGTACCTCCGCTACTGGCAGAGAGATCACCTGCCCCTCAATCCCTGCCACCTTCATGCTCTCATTTGGGATTACATACTCCCTAGGAATAATATCTGGGTGGCACAGGGTCACCTGGGAACAAGTGTCCCGCAGCCCCCGATACTGCCGGTCAAGTATTCCTACGTCCACCCCTGCTGTCTCAAACAACTGAGAATCTGTTCTCACCAACAGGCAGCGCCTGACCTCTACAAGAGGACCATTTTCCTCAGCCTGATCAGCAGATGTAGCTGTTCCAGATTGAGTAGCCATGGCAACAGGCTCCCTCAGTGACAATGAGCCTTGCTCTTTCTGGACACAGAACACAGCTTTTGGCTTGGTTCCACTCGAATCCTGAGGCACAATTCCCTTTATCTGCTTCCATTTCTCACACCCTGAGATTAGATGGCCCTTTCCCTGACAGAAATAACATTTTCTGCTGTACTTGGAGTCCTTCTCCTCTGGTTTTGGTTTTCCCTCCAAAATCTGGTTCCTGGACTGGCTCTGCCCAGAAGTTTTATCAACAGAATGGCCACCCATTTTTGGCAGGCCCTGAACTAACCCTTTGGAGTACTTAGGGTCCCATGTTTCCCTCATGTTTTCTTCAGAATAATTCAGGTTTTGACGTTGTGCCTTAACCTGTGTGCCTTCTTTTGGTTTCTTTTCTAGCTCCTTTTGCTTAGCCTCAAACTCAGCCCTGATCTGTAACCTTCCTTCCTCAGCCCTAGCTTTTATCTCTTTTACTTTTTCTTCAGTCTTATCTCTGATTTCTTTTAACTTAATGTCTTTTTGCTGATTATATTTTTCAAAATCTTGCTCACTTTGTCTGACCTGAGCCTCATACTTTTCTCTTTCCGAAATTTCTTCAACTGATAAATTGTTATTTTTCTTATTTAGGAATGTTAATTTTAATTGTGCCATTCTCATTCTGTGTTCCAGTTCCATCTCTTTCATCCTCATGGCCATTCCCCTTTTCTTGGCATCTGCCTCTGCCTGACTGATTTCAGATCTTTCTCTTAAGTCTAATTCCCTCATCCTCAGGTCATGCTGTTGGGCTAGGAGCATTTTTCTGAGTTCTGGGTTCTGTTCTCCCGTGCTGTCACCCTGCACTGAGCCAAATTCATCCTCAGAACCTTGGTCTACCTGGGGGTCTTTCACTTCACCCATTTCTGCCATTTGGCTTCGAGTCAAGGGCATACTCCCCCCCAGAACAGGCTGCTTCAAAAAGTCAAGCCTCAAAATAAAACGACCACTTTTTTTTTCCTTTTGCCTCAGAACCAGCTTTCCCTATAGATTGCTGCTGTCCTTTCAGCACTAACTTGCAACTGTAGCGAGTTAGAGTCTACCCCCCTCTGCTGGGCCTCTCAGCAGGCAGGCTAGATCACTGCTACTACACAGTTTTGCCTCCGCTTTTTCCCGCCAAAACAGGCTGCCTCAGAGCACCCTAATCTAGTCCCCAATCTGAGGTTACACGTTCTTCTACTAGTGCACCCCCCCGTGAGGTACACCTAGAAGATTACCTACGTGCTCTCAGATTGTCCCTGACTAGACCCCCCTTGCTCTGGGCACACTTGCCAAGGCTTTGCTGGACCACTGGACAACTGGACCAGTCGTATCCCACACGCTGGACACCAATCAATGTGACAAACCCAGACCTACTGGGATATGCCACACATTACTTAAGCTGCCACCAACCATTCCCTATAAGAAGTCACACAGACCAGGGATGGATTTTTAAACAAATAAAAGAATAAGGTTTATTTAAAAACAACACACAGGGAAAATAAAATGATCAGGTGAATAAGATATAGTAATGTGGCTTATTCTCATTCATACATGCATACAGTTTGGTTCACACAGAACCCTTAACTTGAAGCACAGACCCTGAACCTATCAGTTCTGGCTAACCAACAGACACCTGAACCTATCAGGTTGGTACTCTGACACACAGTAGTACCCTGTCTGACACACAGACTCCCACACCAGCTTCTTCTTCCCAGCTGCTGCTTCTTCACATCCCAGCGTCTCTCAACTTCTCCACACAGGCTTCACCTATATATACAGTACAGCCCCTCCTCCTGATGTCCCGCCTTCCACTCCCCATAGGATGGAACTTTCCCTCCAAACCCATGACAGACAGGTAACATCAGTGCTGTATGTAACACAGAGCATTCAGGGTGAAGGAATTAACAAAAGAGTCCAAAAATGAAAGTAAGAGACTCTTTTGTGTTTCCCCTTGCCATTAATGTTAACCTGAAAGTCCCATCCCTGTTAGACACCTCCTGGGAGGGTCTGTCTTTATTCAACTTAATTTTTGTTCAGAGGTATTCCTTCATGAAGTGGGGGAACTATATGTGCCCAAATGACTCTTATTCAGCATCTTGTAAAATTGTTCAAAGCCTTTGTGATACTTGAGTGTTTTTTCTTCATTCAGTAAGTTATGAAGCTTGTAATAAGTGGCACCTAGCATATATTTTAGGGTGGTGCTGATAATATGCTATTATGTAAATCATGGAGAATGATTTGGGAAGGGAGCAGGAAAACACAACATACTGCATTTTGTAGTATGATCTAGAACACTGGTTCTTAACCTTGGGTTACTCAGGAGTTTTGAACTGCAACTCCCAGAAGCCTTCACCACCAGCTGTGCTGACTGGGGTTTCTGGGAGTTGCAGTTCAAAAGCATCTGAGTAACAAAGGTTAAGGACCACTGATCTAGAAGAACCTGTCAAGGATAATTTCCACACTGAGGCAGAACAAGGCCTATGATAATCAGCAGCCATATTTTACAAGTGTGCAAAATGCTGAATCATGCAGTCTGGGATGATTCATTGTCCCACACTGATTGGCTGTGCATGGGTATAATTGTGTGGACATGCAGAGAAGATGTAGGATCTCTTCTAATGAATGTCATGTTGTCGGTTTGTATTGCTAAACTTCTGCATATATTGTAAATATACTTGGTGCTGGAAGAAGCTGTCTTTGTGTGATTCAACTGGACTGCCTGGATTGAAACAAAACTCTGCTAACTTACACCAACAGAACCATATATTGTGGATCAGTATAGCAAGTAAGAATCCTGTTGAGATTATACAGTAAAGTAAGTGACATTAAGTCATGGCAGAAAAATGCTTCTCATTAACAAGGTGCTGGTCGCATGTCTGGTTGTGTGCCAGTCACACAACAGATTTTGTGATCAACAGCTTGGTAATGAGCTGCAAATTGTTACCACAACTCATGTGATTTCACATACTCTAGAGTAAACACCCAATAGGGTTCTCCTTACATTTATTTCAGACAAAAATAGCTTGGTTGTGATTTGTATTTGCTGGAGAAAGGAGAAAGATTACAATTCAGTTGAATTAATGTATTTAATAATACACATTCAAAGGATGCTAGTGTTTTTACCTTTTACTCTTCAGTTTTCTGAACTTTGGCAAATAGCAAAGGTTTTGAAAATGTCATTTGGAGAATGAAGGGAAATAACAATGGATTCAAAATTGGGAGGCACCTTGTAATAAAGCAGTGCATTTGTACTTTTCAGTTCTGAATGGCAGGAAAGACTGACTTTGTTTATATTCTTCCGAAATAGTCTGCCATCAGTCACAGTGTTAATAACTTTTGGCCTGGATAAACATGAAATTAAGTTACATACTCAGAGAAAGATAGATAGCTTTAAACTTTTTCGCAATCTGGTCTGTGAGGTAGTGCATGGGTGAAACCAACCTCACATGGGGCAAAACAGTAAATCAGTGTTTCGACACATATTTTTAAGAACCAAGTAGAAAGAAATTTGGAAACAGATGCTTTTAAAACACAAGGCACAGACAAACCATTAACTAACAAAACTGACCAGGATCCTAGGAATAGCTAACCAAAGTAGATTTCAGGGAATAGACTTCCTTTAAGTCTTCTGGCCAAGACAGGCTCTTGTGAAGACAAAGGAAACCTCTCCCATACACACTGGTGTTCTTCTAGGTGCTTGACAGTTCCCAGAGACAGATATTCAAACCTGACCAGTCAATAACCTTGGATGACTTTGGTTGTAAATAGCAGTCTTCATTTGCAGTGTTTTCACATTTGTTTAATGTAACAGCTAGTCTTGAGTTTTTATTTTTGTCTCTGCATGTCAGGATATGTCCGCTAAACCACTGGTTCTTAACCTTGGGTTACTCAGGAGTTTTGGACTGCAACTCCCAGAAGCCTTCACCCCCAACTGTGCTGGCTGGGGTTTCTGGGAGTTGCAGTTCAAAAACATCCGAGTAACAAAGGTTAAGAACCACTGCCCTAAACAGTGGTCCCCAACCTTGGGCCTCCAGATGTTCTTGAACTTCAACTCCCAGAAATCCTGGCCAGTAAAGGTGGTGGTGAAGGCTTCTGGGAGTTGTAGTCCAAGAACATCTGGAGGCCCAAGGTTGGGGACCACAGCCTTAAGAGGCTGTTGGGTGGTGGTGGTGGTAGTGATAGAGGGATGAATCTGTTGTGCATGTGAATGCCAGTGTGGTGTGGCAAATTGCTAAAGGTGGTAGGCTACTTTTTATGATTAAGCAACTTAGCTGAGGTAAGGGATGTGGTGGCGCTGCGGGCTAAACTGCAGAAGTCTGTGCTGCAGGGTCAGAAGACCAAGCAGTCGTAAGATCGAATCCACGCAACGGAGTGAGCACCCGTCGCTTGTCCCAGCTCCTGCCAACGTAGCGGTTCGAAAGCATGCAAATGCAAGTAGATAAATAGGGACCACCTCGGTGGGAAGGTAACAGCGTTCCGTGTCTAAGTCGCACTGGCCATGTGACCACGGAAGATTGTCTTCGGACAAACGCTGGCTCTATGGCTTGGAAACGAGTCGAACACGACTGGACAAAAAATTGTCAAGGGGAACCTTTACCTTTACCTAACTTAGCTGAGAATCCACAGTGCTTAAAAATTCTTTAAAATATCCATGCCCGACTGTTCTAGTCCAGCTCCCTCTTGATGTGACAGTGATCTGAATTACACCTCTCTGGCCATAGGCCAGGATGATTCCATACCTGCGCAGAAGGAAGCTGTCAAAGCAACCCTTGCTAACAGGCGATTAGTTTAGGCATGAGAAGAGGTCAGAGACCACATACCTCAGTAATAAGCTGTGCAAAGAAGAATCTGGGTGTCCAAAAACATACACAGTGCTTCTTGTAGACATTCACAGCAGGGTGCAGCCAAGCTGGAGATAATTCCGTATTATGCTCCTGAACCAGGGGCAGGTAAGGAGAGAAGGAAGAGGAAGTTTGAATGCTGCCTTTGTTTGCATTGGTGAGGCTCAGTTGGGAGCAGGTGTGAAGCTGAAAGAGAAGGTAGAATTAGATGGTTGCTTGCCTGCCTGCCTGCTTGCTTTTTGACCCCATAGGCTTCTGTAGCTTTGGTTCACAATCAGTTAAAACAACACAGTACTTATCATTAAAAACACTATAGAATATCATGCTTTTAAAAAAATCAATATTAAAAATACTTTTTAAAATCCCTGAATTCAATAAATGCAACATTCCTGAAATCTCCATGTTACATACAGCACTGATGTTACCTGTCTGTCATGGGTTTGGAGGGAAAGTTCCATCCTATGGGGAGTGGAAGGCGGGACATCAGGAGGAGGGGCTGTACTGTATAAATATGTGATGCCTGTGTGGTGAAGAGTAGATGCTGAGACAGACTGTGAGACACTGGGTTGGGACGAAGCAGCAGCTGGGGAAGAAGTAGCTGTTGTGGGAGTCTGTGTGTCAGACAGGGTACTTCTGTGTGTCAGAGTACCAACCTGATAGGTTCAGGTGTCTGTGGGTTAGCCAGAACTGATGGGTTCAGGGTCTGTGCTTTAAGTTAAAGGTTCTAGGTGAACCAAACTGTATGCTTGTGTGTGTGAGAATAAGCCACGTTACTTTATTTTATTCACCTGATTGTTTTATTTACCCTGTTTGTATTTAAAATAAACCTTATTCTTTTGTTGTTTAAAAATCCATCCCTGGTCTGTGTGACTTATTATAGGGAATGGTTGGTGGCAGCTTAGTAACTGTGTGATAGATCCCAGTAGGTCTGGGTTTGTCACATTGATTGGTGTCCAGCGTGTGGGATACGACTGGTCCAGTTGTCCAGCGGTCCAGCAAAGCCTTGGCAAGTGTGCCCAGAGCAAGGGGGGTCTAGTCAGGGACAGTCTGAGGCGCGTAGGTAATCTTCTAGGTGTACCTCACGGGGAGGTGCACTAGTAGAAGAACGTGCCAACTGGGGAGACTTAGATTAAGGTGCTCTGAGGCAGCCTGATTTTGGCGGGAAAACGCTGAGGCAAAACTGCGTAGCAACAGTGAGCTAGCTTGCCAGCTGAGAGGCCCAGCAGAGGGGGGTAGGCTCTGACTCGATACTGTTGCAAATTTAGTGCTGAAGAACAGCAGCAATCTCTGGGGAGAGCTGGTTCTGAGGCAAAAAGGAAAAAAGTGGTCGTTTTATTTTGAGGCTTGACTTTTTAAAGCAGCCTGTTCTGAGGGGGGGGTTATGCCCTTGACTCGAAGCCAAGTAGCAGAAATGAGTGAAGTGAAAGACCCCCAGATTGACCAAGGTTCTGAGGAGGAATTTGGCTCAGTGCAAGGTGACAGCACAGGAGAGCAGGACCCAGAACTCAGAAAAATACTCCTAGCCCAACAGCATGAGCTGAGGGTGAGGGAAATGGAGGAAAGATTAGAGAGAGAAAGAAGGGAGGAAAGGGAAAGGCAATTTGAAATGGAGCAAAGGGAAAGAGAGAAACAAAGGCAATTTGAAATAGAGAGATTGGAAAGAGAAGAAAGATTGGAGAGAGAGAAAATGGCGTTTGAATTAAGAAAACTGGAACTGATGAACCAGAACAATAATAACAATAGGGATTCTGAGGGAGGCCAACTGTCTAAAGCTGACCTGAAGAAATTCCCTGTGTACCACAAGGGAGATTGTCCTGAGGTGTTCTTTTCCTTAGTGGAAAGAGCGTTTGTGGACTTCTCAGTGAGGGAAACTGAGAAGATGACCATCATGCGTTCTTTAATCAGTGGTAGCCTGGCTGAGGTTTATGCCGAGATGCCTGAGGAACGGATGAAAGATTTTGCAGAGTTTAAAAAACTGGTGTTCGCAAGACATGGGATAAATGCAGAGCAGCTGAGACAAAGGTTCAGGTCCCTCACCAAGAAGCCAGAACAGACTTTTACCCAAGTGGGGGCCCAATTGGTGAGGCTGCTTGAGAAATGGCTGTCGCAGGAGGGAACAGAGACCTATGAACAGCTTAAAGACTTGATAGCCCTGGAACAGTTCTATTCAGTCCTGCATGGGGAATTGAAATTCCAGGTGAGGGAAAGGAAACCGAAATCTGTGGCAGCAGCCGCAGAGATCGCGGATTTTATCTCCCAAATAAGAAAGCCCTTGGGTGAGGGGAAATCTGTAGGTAAACCCAAAGAAACCTACAGCAAGTACTCTCAGGGACCAGGGAAAAGCCAGCAAGGGGGAGGGGCCCATGGTGAAGGGAAGCCCTCAGGCATGAAACCAAGCCCTCAGAATTTGGAGGGAAAACCCAAACAAGAGGAGAGAGAATCAAAATACACCAGAAAATGCTATTTCTGTCAGGGAAAGGGTCATCTGATCTCAGAGTGTGAGAAATTGAAGCCGCTAAAAGGAATGGTGCCTCAGAATTCTAGTGGGACCAAGCCAAAAGCTGTGTTCTGTGTCCAGAAAGAGCAAGGCTCAGTGTCACAGAGGGAGCCTGTTGCCATAGCTACTCAGTCTGGAACAGCTACCTCTGCTGATCAGGCTGAGGAAAATGGTCCTCTGGTGGAGGTAAAGCGCTGCTTGCTGATAAAAACAGATTCTCAGTTGTTTGAGACAGCAGGGGTGGACGTAGGAATACTTGACCGTCAGTATAGGGGGCTGCGGGACACTTGTTCCCAGATAACCCTGTGCCATCCAGATATCATCCCTAGGGAGTTTATAATCCCAAATGAGAGCATGAAGGTGGCAGGGATTGAGGGGCAGGTGATCTCTCTGCCAGTAGCAGAGGTACCTGTCAACTTTCAAGGCTGGAGGGGAGATTGGCGGCTAGCGATTTCATCGGCTCTGCCAGCAGCCGTGCTCGTGGGAAATGACCTGGCTGAACATGTGAAACGGGTGCTAGTGATTACACGCTCACAAGCCACCACAGGGACAGTTCAGGGGGGTAATGATGAGCCAGAGACGGAAGCAGAGGGGAGTTCAGAAGCTGTGGTGGAAACCTTAACCACAGACAGCAGATTTGGACAGGAGCAAAAGGCAGACGCCACTCTCCAAAAGTGTTTTGAACAGGTGACTGACGCCCAGCTAACACCTGAAACCCCAGTGAGATTTCTGGAGAAAAAGGGGATTTTATATAGAGAAACCCTGAGGAATATCTCAAAAGGGGGAGATGGAATCAGAAGTCAGCTGGTGGTACCTGAAAAGTATCGCCCCATGATCTTACAAAGGGGGCACTCTGACATGTTTGCTGCACACTTAGGGGTGAAAGGGCCCCTTGATTTGATCAAGCAAGATTGGGAGCAGATCACCCAGGATGACCCACAAGACGTTGTGACTTACATAGACACCTTGATGAATGACCTAAGGAGAAATCTAGAGCTGGCAGCAGAAAACCTGCAAGCTCAGAAGGTCAGACAGAAAACTTGGTATGACCACAAAGCTAGAGAGAGGCACTTTGACCCAGGGGAGGAAGTGCTTTGGCTTAGGCCCTGCAGAGAGAATAAGCTGCAGCTCAAATGGGCAGGACCATATAGGGTCATTTCCAAGATGTCAGACCTGAACTACCTAATAGAGCAAGAGGAGAACCAAGCAAGGAGGGTGGTTCACGTGAATGCCCTAAAACCCTACTACAGAGGGGAACAGAGGGTTTTATTCGCGATAAAAGCAGCTGAGAGTGAGGAAGCTGAATTACCCTTCTGGGAGGGTAGAGGGGAAGTAAAATACAACCCAGAGGAGGTAAAGATCAGTCCTGCACTCACCCAAGACCAGCAGCAAGAACTAAAAATGCTGCTTAGTAAATATCAGCAGGTGTTTTCCAACAAGCCGGGGATAGTGAAGGGAGTGATGCATCGGATCCACACAGGGGATGCACCCCCGCAGGCAGTATCCCCATACCGAGTAACGGGACCCTATAGGGACAAGGTGCGGAAGGAGCTGGACGAGATGCTGAGGGAGAACATAATCGTCCCCTCTTCTAGCCCTTGGTCCTCTCCAATAGTCCTTGTGGACAAGCCTGATGGGAGCATTAGGTTTTGTGTTGATTACAGGAAGTTAAACCGTGTAACCACTCCTGATGCCTACCCAATGCCCAGGCTAGACAACCTGATTGAAACCATAGGGGGTTGTCGGTTCATCTCATCATTGGACCTGGTAAAGGGATATTGGCAATTAAGAATTGATCCCAGGGATCAAGAAAAAACTGCCTTTTGCAGCCCTTTTGGTCTCTATGAGTTTCGAGTCCTGAGCTTTGGTCTCAGAAATGCACCAGCCACATTCCAAAGGCTGATGGACCAGACCTTGGCAGGGCTCAGTGACTTTACAGTGGCCTACATTGATGACATAGGGATCTTCAGTAATACCTGGGAAGATCACCTGATACACCTGGAGTTAGTGCTGCAGAGGTTAATTGCAGCAGGGCTAACGGTAAAGGCCAGCAAGTGTCAGCTGGGTAGCCCAGAAATAAAATACTTAGGTCACATGGTAGGGGGAGGAAAGATAAAACCCCTGGAGGCCAAAATAGAAGCTGTTCGTGATTGGCCTAGACCCAACACCAAGAAAAAAGTCAAATCATTTCTTGGGTTGGTGGGCTACTACAGAAAGTTCATCCCGAGGTTTAGCGAGATTGCGGCTCCGCTGACCGATCTGACGAGGAAGAAGGCTGATGACCGCATCCCGTGGACCAGCGACTGTGAGGAGGCGTTCCAGAGGTTGAAGGAGGCGTTAATCAACTATCCTGTCCTGCGTGCTCCAGACTTCGACCGGGAGTTCATCATCTACACCGATGCGTCTAACAGCGGCGTAGGAGCAGTTCTGTGCCAGGAGGATGAGAGTGGTGACCAGCATCCGGTGTCCTACCTGAGTAGGAAGCTTCAAAAAGGTGAGAGACATTTGGCAACCGTGGAGAAGGAGTGTTTGGCCATAGTCTACGCGATCCAGAAGGCCAAGCCTTACATCTGGGGAAGACATTTTGTTCTGTGTACTGACCATTCACCATTGCAATGGTTAAAGACGATGAAAACCCACAATAGCAAACTTATGAGGTGGGCTTTGAACTTACAGGACTATGATTTTGAAGTGAAGGTGGTCAGAGGGTCAGTGAACTGTGTTGCTGACGCCTTATCAAGAAGACCTGAAGACTGAAGACGGCGAAAGAACATGGACTATATGTATATAATGAAAACAAAAAGTTAAAATGTACCTGGTTTTGAATTTGGTTGGTATTAATAAAGGTAAATTGATGTACTGTATATGGTAAAATGTTTAAATGCATATTTGCTATGGTTAACTTGGAGTGTAAGTATATGTAAGTATTATATGGTATGTATAACTGTTTTTGTGTATTTTATACAGGTTGTTTTTTGGTGAAAAGCACGTTAGCTTTCCCCCTACAAAACAACTTTTAAAGAGGGGAGGTGTTACATACAGCACTGATGTTACCTGTCTGTCATGGGTTTGGAGGGAAAGTTCCATCCTATGGGGAGTGGAAGGCGGGACATCAGGAGGAGGGGCTGTACTGTATAAATATGTGATGCCTGTGTGGTGAAGAGTAGATGCTGAGACAGACTGTGAGACACTGGGTTGGGACGAAGCAGCAGCTGGGGAAGAAGTAGCTGTTGTGGGAGTCTGTGTGTCAGACAGGGTACTTCTGTGTGTCAGAGTACCAACCTGATAGGTTCAGGTGTCTGTGGGTTAGCCAGAACTGATGGGTTCAGGGTCTGTGCTTTAAGTTAAAGGTTCTAGGTGAACCAAACTGTATGCTTGTGTGTGTGAGAATAAGCCACGTTACTTTATTTTATTCACCTGATTGTTTTATTTACCCTGTTTGTATTTAAAATAAACCTTATTCTTTTGTTGTTTAAAAATCCATCCCTGGTCTGTGTGACTTATTATAGGGAATGGTTGGTGGCAGCTTAGTAACTGTGTGATAGATCCCAGTAGGTCTGGGTTTGTCACACTCCACTTATCAAAGTTACTGGTTGTGAATATGACAGAAAAGATTCTCGGAGAAATGCTGAAATTGCTTGCCTGCAAAACGAAGGGCAAGCCTTGGTTTTACAGCTTGGGGTTAGACAGTCCGGTGAGCAGAAAGGGATTCCCTGACAAGGAAAGGAACGGTGAGCTACAAAATTCTTTCTGGACTCCCGTAATACGCAGCTATTCTCTTTGGCATGGGTGCTGGAATTATTTGCTTACAGATTTATTTTTATTTTGGCATCTATTCCGAGTTGCCACCCTTCTGCTTTCTATCCTTTTAACAGCTGCACAAAAGCAGACATTCATCCAGTGAGACTGTTTCCAGCACGCATAGAGAGAGAAGAGGAAACCTTTCCTACTGAGTTTCTTTTTTTATCATACAGTAGCTTGAGGCGCAAGAGCTCTGACGGAAAAAAGAAATTGGCAAGCCTGATCTTACTTTGTACCTAGTGCATCCGCCACATCATTAGACTCCAACATGATCGTCAGCAGCCTGGATTTACCTTTATTTGTTGTGTTTCTGTCTTGGTCTTCAAGATATTCAATGAGACAGTTCATTTTGTGAAGAGATGGATTTATTTGGTTACAAGATGTCACACAGCAAGGGTCTGCTCAGCAGCAATTTGCTGTAAAAAAGTTTTGCTGATTCTGTATGTCTCTGAAATGCTTTGAATAAACATGATTTGACATTGACGAAGATGACTACCTTCTACATTTCTTTTCTCTTATTGAATGCCTTATGATTGAGGTTGTCACCTTTTCTCTCGTCATAACCCTCCTGTTTGTGACAAGCAGGAATTAATCCAATAAAGCTTTTCTTGCCGTGGAGATACAGCTATGTCAGTTGACTTCACCTGTTGAATTTCTGTGTTACATGTGACTTATACGAGCTCGTATAGACTACAGAAGAAGCCCTTTTAGGTTTGAAAAGGCTGTGATTCAGTTTCCAGTGGCAAATCCATATTGAGAATTGAGAAGTTAATGATTCCATCATTGTAACTTCAATAAAATCATAGTGGCTGTAAGAGCAGAGGTCTGATCAGTAGGGAGCACTGAATGGTTAAACACTAGATTTTTAGATGCCTTCTGCATCCTTCTGAGCCTGGGCAACTCAGTCTAGCACAATTCATTGCCAGTCTCGTGCAATCCACAATAGATCTGTATTGATGTTTTCAGCTGTAATCCACAGCCCAGCTATGTAAGATTGCAGCCTAGTTGAGCAGTGTCCGAAATGTCAAACTGAATCATGAACTTGATGGTTAAGATGCTAGGTTAGATTTCAGGGAAGAGATTGGGATGGAGAGGTTTAGCATCAGCGTGCAAGATAATGAATTAATTTTAACAAAAAAGAGAGCAATTCTCTTTCAATTGTTTCCAAAATTACTTTTATAGTTCTGAGGTCAGAGCTTTTAGGATTTCTTCCACAGATCATCCAGCACTAACTTTAGAATATAACGTAAGAGAAATAGATGAGTCTGATACATTGTTTGACCAACTTTGATTTGCACTGTACTTTTTCAGTTAATATGCTTCAAGTTTTTGCTTGTTTGTTTTTGAGAAAAATCCAGGTGATTGTTTCTGGATTGTTTGTTTTGATTGTTTCTGGTTGTCGTAATTTTTGCCAGCTGATTGAGAAGTCGGATATTTCCACAAGGAAAGAAAATATTCTGTAAGAATATATAGAGAAGTGTAGACATGGCAATTGATTTCTGATGTGCAGTATAGGACTGAATGACACATTCTATGCCATTTTGAAATAATAGCCTAGCTGCGGTGAAAATGCTTGAGATTTGTGTGTTGAAATATACTGTAAGGACTCGGTTTTATCTGTTTTATGTAGCAAGCAATATTTGGAGTCAGCAATTTGTTTTGTTTGTTTGTTCAGTCATTTAGTCGTGTCCGACTCTTCGTGACCCCATGGACCAGAGCACGCCAGGCCCTCCTATCTTCCACCGCCTCCCGGAGTTGTGTCAAATTCATGTTGGTTGCTTCGATGACACTGTCCAACCATCTCATCCTCGGTCGTCCCCTTCTCCTCTTGCCTTCACACTTTCCCAACATCAAAGTCTTTTCCAAGGAGTCTTCTCTTCTCATGAGATGGCCAAAGTACTGGAGCCTCAGCTTCAGGATCTGTCCTTCCAATGAGCACTCGGGGTTGATTTCCTTTAGAATTGATAGGTTTGTTCTCTTTGCAGTCCAGGGAACTCTCAAGAGTCTCCTCCAGCACCACAATTCAAAGGCATCAATTCTTCGGCGGTCAGCTTTTTTTATGGTCCAGCTCTCACTTCCATACAACACTACAGGAAAAACCATAGCTTTGACTATTTGGACTTTTGTTGGCAAGGTGATGTCTCTGCTTTTTAAGATGCTGTCAAAGTTTGTCATTGCTTTCCTCCCAAGAAGCAGGCGTCTTTTAATTTTGGGGCTGCTGTCTCCATCTGCAGTGATCATGGAGCCCAAGAAAGTAAAATCTGTCACTGCCTCCATATCTTCCCCTTCTATTTCCCAGGAGGTGATGGGACCAGTGGCCATGATCTTAGTTTTTTTGATGTTGAGTTTCAGACTGTTTTTTGTACTCTCATCTTTCACCCTCATTACAAGGTTCTTTAGTTCCTCCTCACTTTCCGCCATCAGAGTGGTATCATCTGCATATCGGAGGTTGTTGATATTTCTTCCTGCAATCTTAATTCCAGCTTGGGATTCCTCCAGTCCAGCCTTCCGCATAATGTATTCTGCATATAAGTTAAATAAGCAGGGTGACAATATACAGCCTTGTCGTACTCCTTTCCCAATTTTGAACCAATCCGTTGTTCCATATCCAGTTCTAACTGTTGCTTCCTGTCCCACATATAGGTTTCTCAGGAGATGGATAAGGTGGTCAGGCACACCCATTTCTTTTAGGACTTGCCATAGTTTGCTGTGGTCCACACAGTCAAAGGCTTTTGCATAGTCAATGAAGCAGAAGTAGATGTTTTTCTGGAACTCTCTGGCTTTCTCCATAATCCAGCGCATGTTGGCAATTTGGTCTCGAGTTCCTCTGCCCCTTCGGAATCCCGCTTGTACTTCTGGGAGTTCTCGGTCCACATACTGCTGAAGCCTACCTTGTATGATTTTGAGCATAACCTTGCTGGCGTGTGAGATGAGTGCAATTGTCCGGTAGTTGGAGCATTCTTTGGCACTGCCCTTCTTTGGTATTGGGATGTAGACAGATCTTTTCCAGTCCTCTGGCCACTGTTGAGTTTTCCAAACTTGTTGGCATATTGAATGTAGCACCTTAACAGCATCATCCTTTAAGATTTTAAATAGTTCAACTGGAATGCCATCACCTCCACTGGCCTTGTTGTTAGCCAGGCTTTCTAAGGCCCACTTGACCTCACTCTCCAGGATGTCTGGCTCTAGGTCAGCAACTATATTGTCTGGGTTGTCCGGGATATCCAAAACTTTCTGATATAATTCCTCTGTGTATTCTTGCCACCTCTTCTTGATGTCTTTGCTTCTGTGAGGTCCCTTCCATTTTTGTCTTTTATCATGTCCATCTCTGCACAAAATTTTCCTCTAATATCTCCAATTTTCCTGAACAGATCTCTGGTTTTTCCTTTTCTGTTATTTTCCTCTATTTCTTTGCATTGTTCATTTAAGAAGGCCCTCTTGTCTCTCCTTGCTATTCTTTGGAAGTCTGCATTCAATTTTCTGTAACTTTCCCTATCTCCCCTGCATTTTGTTTCCCTTCTCTTTTCTGCTATTTGTAAGGCCTCGTTGGACAGCCACTTTTCTTTCTTGCATTTCCTTTTCTTTGGGATGGTTTTTGTTGCTGCCTCCTGTACAATGTTACGAGCCTCTATCCAAAGTTCTTCAGGCACTCTGTCCACCAAATCTAGTTCCTTAAATCTGTTCTTCACTTCTACTGTGTATTCGTAAGGGATTTGGTTTAGATTATACCTGAGAGGTGCAGTGGTTTTTCCTACTCTCTTCAGTTTAAGCTTGAATTTTGCTATGAGAAGCTGATGATCAGAGCCACAATCAGCTCCAGGTCTTGTTTTTGCTGACTGTATAGAGCTTCTCCATCTTTGGCTTCAGAGAATATAGTCAATCTGATTTCGATGTTGCCCATCTGGTGATTTCCATGTGTAGAGTCGCCTCTTGTGTTGTTGGAAAAGGGTGTTTGTGATGACCAGCTTGTTCTCTTGACAAAACTCTATTAGCCTTTGCCCTGCTTCGTTTTGAACTCCAAGGCCAAACTTCCCTGTTGTTCCTTTTATCTCTTGACTCCCTACTTTAGCATTCCAGTCCCCCAGAATGAGAAGAACATCCTTCTTCGGTGTCAGTTCTAGAAGGTGTTGTAAATCTTCATAAAATTGTTCAATTTCAGTCTCCTCAGCAATGGAGGTTGGTGCATAAACTTGGATTATTGTGATGTTGAAAGGTCTGCCTTGGATACGTATTGACATCATTCTATCATTTTTGAGATTATATCCCATTACGGCTTTTCCCACTCTTTTGTTGACTATGAGGGCTACTCCATTCCTTCTACGGGATTCTTGCCCACAATAGTAGACATGATAATCATCTGAGTTGAAATCACCCATTCCCATCCATTTTAGTTCACTGATGCCCAGAATGTCAATGTTTATTCTTGCCATCTCCTGTTTGACCACCTCCAGCTTCCCAAGGTTCATAGATCTTACATTCCAGGTTCCTGTGCAGTATTTTTCTTTCCAGCATCAGACTTTCCTTTCACTTCCAGGCACGTCCACAGCTGAGCGTCCTTTCGGCTTTGGCCCGTCCACTTCATCAGCTTTGGAGCTACTTGTACTTGTCCTCCGCTCTTCCTCAGTAGCATGTTGGACGCCTTTTGACCTGAGGGTCCCATCTTCCAGCGTCATATCTTTTAGCCTTTTGTTTCTGATCATGGGGCATTCTTGGCAAAGATACTGGAGTGGAATTGCCGGTTCCTACCCCAGGTGGATTGCGTTTAGTCAGAAGTCTCCACTATGTCCTGTCCGTCTTGGGTGGCCCTGCACGGCATAGCCCATAGCTTCTCTGAGTTACTCAAGCCCCCTCGCCACGACAAGGCAGCAATCCATGAAGGGGCAATTTGGCACTCAGTAATTTGGCACTTTTGACAATTTTCTATTTTATATAGACATATGCATATAGTAACTGGCAGGATAGTTCAGTGAGTTAGGTGTATTGCTGCAGGGCCAGAGGTGGAGACTTAGATTTTACATTGTACTTTCTGGGAGGAGAACCAGCCTTTTTAGCCCGTGAAAGCTGCATAGTCCCAGGGCACCCCAGGAGAATGGAATGGTAAACCGCTTCTGAGTTCTCTGTACCTAGAAAACCTTGAAAACAGCCACTGTAAGTCAGAATTGAGTTGATGCCACATAATTGTTCTTATGCATATAGTGCTACAATGTCCTTTCAGTAGGGTGTGTTTGACAAGTATTTTGGCTCTTGTTAAGCTTTGGCTTTCAGATAAATTACGGCCGGGATCCGATGGTTGTTGTGGGTTTTCTGGACTCTTTGGCCGTGTTCTTAAGGTTTTTCTTCCTAACGTTTTGCCAGTCTCTGTGGCCGGCATCTTTAGAGGGCAAGAGTCAGAACTCTGTCTGTGCTCTGTTAGGAAAAAAACCTTAAGAACACGGCCAAACAGCCTGGAAAACCCACAACAACCATCAAATTACTGATTATTTAAAACATTTGCTAATTGCTTTGCTGCCTACCAGAATTGATGTACACAATGTTATCTCTCCATTCTCTTACTCTTTCTTTTTTGCACATACAAAGACCTCCATATACCACCCTGTTATATTTAAAACATGTTGCAGTTGTGACCACATTAGCCATACTTCATACTAGTGATGGGATGTTTGTATTTGTCTCCCAGGAGAGACTAATACAAATATTGCCACCTCAAGTGGCTGGGCCTTTTGGACCTACTCCCCAAAATGGGCTGGTTCACTTACCACTTGCAGCGTGCTGGGCATGGCCATTGTTGTTCACGACGCACCAATAGCAGAAACAGCCTGACCCGCCCTTCCCTGCCTCCCTGCATGGCCGAGCACTCAGAGGTTGAGCAGGGAGACCCGTCATCCCACTTCTTTGCTGGAGTGGTTAGCAGCACATGGAGGCGGGGAGGTGTTAGTCGGGCCGTTTCCACCTTAGGAGAGAGGTCTGAGGTAGACATGAAAAGGCAGCCTTTGTGTAGGAGAGGGGGCCGTTACTTGCTGATCTACCTCTGGCAACAAATTCAATGGATGTGATTGGATGTGATGGTACGCTACCCTGTTCTTGGCAGGAGGGTGCTAATAGTGCTAATTCTTAGCACTAATAGCAGCTTCCTTCTTAGAAAGAACATTAACATGGGAGAAGATTCCTCTGTATGTGGCTCCTGTTTTTTAAAAAAAAACACACACAGAGAGAAAAATATATTTAAAACAGTGGCTGAAATCTTGTTGCTTAGTTTAGTAAGTCACACTAGAGTAGGCCCATTGAATGAGTGAGGATTTAGTCATCTCTTCTGTAAGTTACATTAATTGAGATAGGCTTAGGAAGCAACTCAGTCACAACTAGAAGAGGCCACTTGAATCAATGAATTTTATGGACGAGTTGCCTTATCTAATTCCTACTGATTCAGTGGGCCTACTCTAGTGCAACAATACTACACTAAGCAATAGGTTTTTAGCCAGTACAGTATGTGGTTTTACACAAGTAACCACAGTGCTCCAGCTCTGTATGGCTGTTTTTCCCCTCAGCTCCATTTAAGTTGTCAGCAGAAGCCCAGTGCAGGTGGCTGTTCCACTGTTTTCTGGTTTTTTTTAAATTTTTCTCACCCTTCCTATTGTGAGACAAGTTATGTGCTTCACATTATTCTGCATGTTTTCATGTGAAAGAAATTGAAACCAAGGCTGCAAGTGTATGCAACTACCTGAAAATGAACTATGCTGGAATGAATGGCAGTGCATACTGAGCAATGTATAAGAGTAAGATTGCACCGAGAATTTATAGACCTTGCCAACATGATGTGGTTTCATTGTTAGTTGTACTGACAAAGTATGTCAGTATTAATATGCCTTTCATTGATCTAACCATTGCTGTTTCCAACTATTTGTCATGGCTGGGCTAATCATTGTTTTTCTGATTTGGTGTTACGTTGTTCTAGAGAGATTTAGGAGGCAGCAGCATTCTTTTCGAGCCCCAGTTCTGCATCTTGCCATGGGACATTTAGACATTGTTCCGAACACAGTACTGCATTCAGTACTGCAACAAAGAGTCAAATATCACTCACAGGACTGTATTTTACAGAGTCCCTGGCCTAAGCAACGGATGCCCTTCTTCCAGAAAACTATGACACATAGTTCCTGCAGCCGGCCCCATTATTTTGGCACATGAGAAAGAAAATCCTGCACGCACCTTTCTCCAGCTTCAGGGCAGTAACAAATCAATAACAATTAATAACTAACAATCACATGAGTTTTCCATGGTGTCTGAAATCTGTTGCCTGCCTGAGGCAGCTACCACACTTTGTCTAACAGTAGGGCCAGCCATGATCACTGCTTGCATTGTTGGTACTGAGCTATGTGATGAGCAGTTGGAGTCTCTGGCTTTCCATAAGTATTCAGACAACTGAAAATATCGATTAAATGGTGTGTACAGCAGACTGTCATGGAACTGAAGCCCCAACAGTGCAGCAGGGGCAGGCGTACATTTTCTACAGCACTACATCTTGGAGGATAAAGTAGCACTGACCAGTCATTTGGCAATCCGGAATCATCGCAATTGTTAAAGGAAGATCTATGGAAGAAATCTTGAAAGCTTACACCTTCCCTCACAAGAGAAGCAATGAATTTGAAGATCAAAGACTTCTGCTTGTGTGTAGGCCCTTCTCCTATTCAGACACATGGCTGCTTGCATGAGGAAAGCCACAAGGGAGCAGAGTGGGAATAGCTTCTTCCCTGTAACCATGCTGATGATCTCACATTACATAAAGACTGAATTAGACATATGTTGGGATGCAGGACCCCCTCTCAATTTCAAGCAAAATAAGGCATATGGTGTGAATTGGCACAACTGGATCTGTTCCAGAGATACTTGAGAGAGACAGGGCCCCAGAGATTGTAGTCACTTGCTTTACCTTAGCAGCAAAAATAAATAAATAAACAAACATTACAACTTAGACGGCAGGAAAATAAAAAGTAGAGGCCTGTGGCTTTGTGTTCCTAAAATCTTATGAAAGATCCTACCCACACTCAACCAGTTTATTATTATTGCCAGCCTGTCCTGCCAGTGCTTTCTGCCTTTTAACAGCCTCACAACGGAGCTTCAAAAGCAGGGAGGTGCTTTTGGCTTTGCCCTGTCTCCAAGTGTTAATACTTGAAAAACAACAAAACGTTTGTGGTACCATTTTGAAGAAAAATGTCTTGAATCCTGCAGAAACACAACAGAAATAACATCTTTTTTCTTTGATGTTATTGTGCATTCTAGAATAATAAAAATGATGTGTGTCTGTCTCTCATTCAGAGTCATAGCTTAATGATCAGGAAGTCTAGACATATGAAACTCTGCATGCATAATGAAGGGGGCTTGAAGGTGTGGCCTTGGTAATTAATTGCTTTGTAAAATACATTAATCCAGTTATTTTAATTCTAATGGCTTGTATCCTATTCCAGAAATACGGAGTGGAAGGGCAATAACTTGTGTCCCCCACTTGCAAAGTTTCCCCATCCTATGATTTGTTGTGTGATTGATCTCATTATTGGTGTGATAGGTGCTTTGTCTGGGTGGGGCTATGTTTATGCATTTGCCTTACTGCTACATATTTCTGCTATAGGATCCTGGCTGATGTGTTTGTGCATTTAGAGCCTGTAACACCATCTTCAATCACTAGGTGGCATCACTGGTGACTTCCTTAAACAGCACATAGCTTTATGGTCAGTACAGTAAGAAGTTGAGGTGTTGGGTAAGCAGAAGAACAGGAGAAAAGAAGATTATAATACTGAACAAAACTAGATTGGATGGAATCAAATAAGGCTGAATAAGAACTATTCAGAAATTGCACCATACACCATTAAGGAACCTCTCCTTCATTAGCCAGACTAGAATTAGTTGGACTTTTGAGATAATACATTTGTGCTGGAGGAATTTCATCTCGTGTGTGGCCCAGAACAGCAAGCCCACATCTTAAGAATTGTATGTTGGAGCAGGTGTGAATCAAGCCAATCTACTGCAATCTTCCAAAACATTTTTGCTTTTTAAAAAAATTACCTCTCTGAAGTTGTATTTGATGTACAGTATAGTGATATGAGAATGACCCCTTTCAGAATGTAACTCTTTGTAACTTTTTTGTTTACTACAGTGACACAAGGTGGAGATGCAGTTGCATCAGATACATGCCCTGATCCAGGAGTTCCTGAAAATGGGAAAAGGACAGGCTTGGATTTTAGGTATGTGTTCATGCTCAATAATGAATGTGTATGTGTCTAAATGAGACTGGCTTCAATAACTCCAAACTCCTCATAAAAACTGAAATGCAGTGAATGTGGTAAACTGAAAGATTCTGTGTAGAGGTAACTCCAGTCGTTTGCTCCAACAATGATTTAAATGGGCTAATTGTGGGTGAAACTAAGCCCCAAGAAATTATAATTTGCTTGTCAAGATGTGAAGTCCTCTGATAAATCACAGATCTTCTTCAAGATCTTATGATGTCCATACTGATTTTTCTGCATGTGCATCATCGAAGTGCAACTTGAGAACTGTAGTACAGCGTGACACTGTGCATCACAGTTTCACAGTCCTATATTACCCTTTGTGGTTGGCTGTTTTCATGTGTTCTCCTATTTACAGTTGGTACTGACCATGGAGCCAGTACAAACACCAACACTAGAAGTGTTGTGAGTCTGAACGGCAAAAGTCACAAACATCATTTTATGAAACATAATTGGCTGGTTGAAGAAATTCAGTTCCAAACTTTTTCAGTGATTAGACTGGAAATCAGTAAGCAAAGCTTGAGCATAGCAAAGGAGGTTTTCTTTACATTCGTCACATTTCTTTAAACTGAAAAAAAAGTGGTTTAAACCAACCCATTGCAGTCAGAAATTGTGGAATTTGGATGCTTATTCATGTAGCTCATAAAAGTGAAGAATATCAGCTTGTAATCAACCCAGATTTAGATATTCAGAATACTAAAACTTTTTAGATACTTACACAGAATTGATGTACACCTGTCCACATGCACATGCACATGCACACAAACACATATAGGCAGATCCCGGAACATCATTTTTATAAAAGCTACACTTTGGCATACTTTTGATGTTTTCTTTAAAAAGAAAAACATTGCTAATGCTGTTATAGCATTATTATTTTCATTTCTTTATTTTAATATACTGATAAAATGGAAAAATGAGCAAAATATGAACATTTCTCAAAATGACCTTTAAAATGTTTTAGAGGTAATGGGTGAACATGATCCAGAGGGTTCGATGATGATGATGATGATGATGATGATGATGATGATGATGATGATGATGATGATTTGTCTTCCTTGCACTAAAATTTATTAGTGATCTTACAGATTGTTACATTACTTCAGGGAGGAAAAGCTCTGGTTATGCCCTTATTATCCCTTAAATTAGCACATTACATGAGACTTGTTATGCGTTGCATGCCAGCTACACCTTTTGCATATAGGCAATATAAGCAACATACATATTAACAAGGAGCTACCTATTTTGAGGTTTTAGTGGCTTCACTTGTAAAGGTAACTCTAGAAAAGGGAATAGCTTGGCTTAGATTGAACAGCTGCCGTGTCATTTAAAGCAGACAGGGAGTTCAGATGGTCAGGAGGTTCTGTGAACCTTACAGGATGGAAAGAACACTAGCCTGGGACACTCAGAATCTTCTAATGCCCCTTAGAACAGTGGTCCCCAACCTTGGGCCTCCAGATGTTCTTGGACTTCAACTCCCAGAAATCCTGGCCAGCAGAGGTGGTAGTGAAGGCTTCTGGGAACTGCAGTCCAAGAACATCTGGAGGCCCAAGGTTGGGGACCATTGCCTTAGAAGACCAGTTATTTCATATGCCCAAACACATTCCAACCAAAACTTCCACAGAAACCGAAGTATATTCTGACTGTAACTTGACACAAAAACTTTTGAACAGCTCAAGGTAGAACTAAATATCTGAAAGAACATGAGGCTACTGTTGAAAAGGACAGCTCCATGTCATTCCTCCTTTTCTTCTACCATAACAATCCAGTATATTCTGCCCAGTGCTCTGACATCATGGTGTCTGTTTTTGTCAGTCAGTGACAGGAAACAATATATATTGGAATGTCAGGACACAACATAAGCTCTGCCAGATGCTGGGGGGGGGGGGAATGGAAATGTTCATTTTTTTTTCTCATGCTGAGTTCTGCTCTGATGTTCCCAATGTCCTGTTTCCAGTATATAGTTTATATAGATGCAGAGGGATAATCTGTTTATGAATTCACACTTTGTTTAAAGGTAAAAACAATATATTTTTGTTTTGTTCTGTTATGATTTTTGAAAAATTATAAAATAACACCTGTCACCCCCTTCCCCTCTCTTGTCCTCTCTGTGTCTGGAAAGCCACATTATAATGTGTGTACAGTTTGTTCTAACTGAGCCGATTCCTGTACATTTTGGAAAGCTACAATTATTTAGGTATCCTGCCTACACAGTGCCGATTTATTGTGCTGCCATCTCAATGGCTCTCAAGTCCGTTTGACAGAGGCACATTGTTTTTTAGTCACCCTGTGAAGCAGGAAAAGAGAAAGGTCATTTTATCAAACTTCAGCTCTCTTCAAAAAGCTGGAAATCACGCCTTTTTCAGCAGGAGGAGAGAAAAAGTAATTTAGAAAGACCAAAGAATTCTATCAACTAGAAAAGAGGATAGTTTCACAGGCAGGAATGTCACTAACCTCCTAAATTGTTTCCTCTTTCTTGATGTCTGTGGATTGGTGGGCAAAGGGAAATGACAAGACCTAAATCCTATTCAGTGACTTGTGCAGTGTCCTGTCAGAGCAAACGAGTAGCTGCAAAAGAAGGTATCATTGCTTAGTGGCAGAGCATATGATCTGCATGCAGAAGGTCACAGGTTCAATCCCTGGCATCTCCCTTCAAGACAAATCAGCAGATGATGTGAAAGACCTTTGTCAGGGCTGAAGGAACATTAATGTTGTAAATAGGTAATTCTGGCAGTCTTTTCAAGTTTGTGAAACCAGATTTCAAAGGGCTTTTGTGCTTTAGTCCTTGAGACTGATGATAATCAAACAGAGCAAGCTAGTTTGCATAGCCTTGGAGATTAGAGAAACTCCTGCTGTGATAGTCAGATGGCTGCATTAGTTAAGGATTTTCCTTTTCCAATCAGAGTGTATCTCTAATGTCAGTTTCTTCACTGGAAAACTAATTCTGGTTGGAGTACAGTATGGTGGGGCAGGTATATATAAGACAAGACAGATGTTCAAAAGTCCTTGCTAGTGCACCACAGCTATATGTATAGTTTAAGTAGGAATTTGTTTTCTGTATCTCTGCATGACCTGTTGTTTCCTTCAAATTAGGGTTTGTGAATGGATTTTATGCTGTCTCTGCATAAAGTGTGGTTGGATCATTTGGTTACTTGTGACACGGAAGGGACAGTCAGCTCTTGGAGAGCTTGAAGCACATTGGTTGTTATTTGTCAGACAAATTATTTGGGCTAAATTGAAACAGATGGTATTTATATATCCCTACTATAAAAGTCTTGTGCAAAATGTCTTTTGCAGAAAACTTTGTGGAAAAGCTGGCTAATTAATTGAAAAGATGCAAACAACAGGGCTATGCTTCTCCACATATTAAAAGTTCGCATTACAAGGCAGCAGCTATAGTAGTAGACAGAGGATGAGATGGTTGGACAGTGTCATTGAAGCGACCAACATGAATTTGACCCAACTCTGTGAGGCAGTGAAAGACAGGAGGGCCTGGCATGCTCTGGTCCATGGGGTCACGAAGAGTAGGACATGACTAAACAACATAGTAGCTTAGATGCATAGTGTACACATTTGTACAATGTGTAACTTTCACAACCATCAATATTGAATGCATGCAAATGCTCACGGAGAGACTATCTTTGCCTTATGGGGGGGGGAATGCAGTATCTTGCTCTTTTGTGTGAAGAGGAGACAAGTGATAATTTATATCTGTAGTCTCTGGTTGTCTTTCTGAGTTCTATTTACTAAATCTGTGCATTAGCTCTCAGGAAAAAATACGTGAGAAGGAATTAAAAGTTGGCTAAAATGCACCGTATCAAATGGGAGACAGTTCTTGTGAATGTCTCAGCCCTTATTCAAGTGATCAGAGAACATCTTGTTCCATGATCTCAATTGACACAAGTTAGAGAGCTTGCCCATTTTTCTCTGTTGCCTTACTCCGTTTGAAGGCGAGACATCAAAAGCAAAGCAAATCATGCTGCTTATATACTGCCCCATAGTGCTTCAAGCACTCTCTGGGCAGTTTAAAAGTTAATTATGCACTAGTTAATTATACACATTGCCCCCCCCCCCAGCAAGCTGCTTATTCATTTTACCAACCTCAGAAGGACAGAAGGCTGAGTCAACCTTGAGCCAGCTACCTGGGATTGAACCCCAGGTCGTGAGCACAGTTTTGGCTGCAGTACAGTGGTTTAACCACTGCACCACGAGGCTCTTGCTGTACCCTGTGGTTGAGAATGTGAAAAAGTAAAGTTCCCAATTTCATGGACAATCCCGTTCCCATGCAGTTCAATGGGAAATGGTGCTTCAACTTATGAAAATTGTGAGTTATGGCCACCGTTCCAATATGGATTAATTTCGTAAGTTGAGGCACCACTGTAAATCAAGGTGCTAAATTGCCCCTTGAAGCAAGAGACAATATAAACTGGTATCATGTGACCGTGATTCAGTGTGGAAAGGATTGGAAGAAGTAGAAAACATTTCCCTCATGTGATCAGGACCTATCACAAATTAGGAAGAACATATGGACATTTGCTGTTCCTCGCCAGTCAAATGAGTCAACACACAACAGTAGATGCCTACGCTGATTTCTTAACTTGTAGTGATGCACATGTGAAATTTACAATAGTGCAGTTACACTGGTGTAATTTTTTTCCGTTGGATTCTGGCCAACATCTTCAGGAAAGAAAAAAGGAATGCATTTGAGGAAGTGGATTATAATTCACAAAAGTTACTGCTAAAATAAATCTCTTAGTTTTAAAGGTGCCGTATAAGATTTTTTTTCTTTTTCTTTTTTGTTATGCTGAACCAGACTAATAAAGCTATCCTTTTAAATATCACACACTATTTACATCTTTAGGATCTTTTGAAATACAGTGGTGTCTTGACTTACGAACATCCCAATTTATGACCATTTCGAGTTACCACCAGCTCCGGCCACAAAATTTTGCTTCTACTTGTGACCGGAGCTTCCACTTATGAACAGAAAAAGGCAGGGGGAAAAGGTGGGAAATTCAAATTTCTAACAATAGGTGGTGATGAGGCTGCTTCTTTGTAGCTCTTTCACCCCAGCAGTTACAGTGTGGGATTGGAGGAGGCTTGGGATTGCCTCGCTTATGCTTCTGAGTGAGCATGTGTGTGTGTTTGCAGGGAGGCTTCGGGCTGCCTGGTAAGGTAAGGTGCTGTTTTCTGTTTTTTAAAAACTGTTCTAGGTGTTTTTGCAGCATGGTTTTGAGCTGGGGGAGGTTATGTTTCTGTGCTGTGATGGGTCTTGAGGGTTTTGGTTTTTGGTTTTCCCCCCCATTTCCAATGGGTCTTGGGGGGGTTGGTTGCTTTTGGGTTTTTTCCCCATTTCTGATGGGTCTTGGGGGGTTGGTTTGTTTTTCAGCTTGCCCCCATTTCTGATGAGTCTTGGGGGGGTTGGTTGCTTTTGGGGGTTTTCCCTCCCATTTCTGATGGGTCCTGCATGCTTCCCTTGCTTTCTCCTTTGCTTTCTTTGCATTTCTGACCTGCCCCCTTTGTTCTCTGTGCATTTCTGATCTGCTCCATTTGTTTTCTGTGCATTTCCAATGGGTCTTGCACACTTGATTGCTTTTCTCCCCCCCTCCCTTCGACCGGAAGGGATTAATCATGTTTCCAATGAGTCTTGAAGTGATTTTTTTGGTGATTTTTTTCTTCAGCCGGGACGGATTAATTGCATTTCAATGCATTCCTATAGGAAATGGTGCTTCGACTTACGACCATTTCAAGTTACGTCCATCTTCTGGAGTGGATTGTAGTCATAAATTGAGGCATCACTGTCGTCTATTTAATAAATAATGTCTAAGGCATTCATTGTTATCTTTCCCCCATTTCTTCCTTTGTAAATTATTCTTATCAATTAACAGAGCTGAATAGTTTTTTATCCTGTATTTTGCATTTACTGACTTCCATACTTGTGATCTGTTTTCTTTTGTTGCGATTACTTTCTAGAATTGTAGTAATGTGTTGTATGAAGAGCCTCGTGGTGCAGTGGTTAAACAGCTATCCTGCAGCCTGGCCAAAACTGTGCTCAGAACCCGGGGTTCAATCCCAGGTAGCCAATTCAAGGTTGATTCAGCCTTCTATCCTTCCGAGGTCGGTAAAATGAGCACCCAGTTCGAAGGGGGGGATGCATAGCCTGCATAATTAACTTGTAAACCACACAGAGTGTGCGTTAAGTGCTATGGGGTAGTATATAAGCAGCATACTTTTGCATGTATAAATCTGGAAGATGGACAAAATTAAATAACTGCTCAGCTGCAAAATATCTGAAGCATTATGCAGTAAATATAGACATAACTGAGACAAACTAAATTACTTTCCAAACTACATTGAAAATACTTAGTGTGTCACTTTTAAGACTTCTCCAATGAATGTGCTTTCATGATCTTTCCTGCTGGCTGGGAAAGGAAAAATAAATGATAGGACTTAATGCTCTGTTTTACATTCCACCTATGTAGAAAATACCCTAGACAGCCTTTGTCATTACAGCAGCCTGTTGTTTTCTGTGAAATATTCATGTACTTCAGTTCTGTGCATACTTACTAGTGAGTAAGCGATAGTGAGCATATTAGTATATACTCTGTGATAAGCATGCATAGGTCTGCAATCTTTTAAAAATCATATTGTAAATGCATACTGTAATGCATAAATTCATAGTAATGGAGAAATATCTTTTGGCCCCTATTGTGTGTTAAACCAGCCCAGAATATATTTGGTTCTGGCACCCAAGTTTTAAACCATTGCCAAGCAGTTGTGAAGAACGGCTTTCTCATTCCATTATACCATGTTTACCTCACAAAATGGCAAAGCAGTTGTGAAGAATGGCTTTCTCATTCCATTATACCATGTTTACCTCACAAAATGGCAATGGCAGCCTATGGGAATGGACAGGGATAGCACTGTTGTAATTAGCTAGAAATAGTTAAATGATTGATTTGATTTTGCTTCTTGAAGCAAAGGTTTCCAATTTATGGCACTTACTTTATCTGATAGAACCTTAAAGTTTGAAATGAAAAAATGCCAAAGAAATGTTTGAAACGGTTAACTTGGGACTGCAAAGACTGTAGATTGAAAATGTGTATTAATTTGTCAAATACACTTAAAGGAATTAATCCAGAATGCTAAGGCAATTTCTCAAAGAGGCAAAGCATAGCTCATGTAATATTAAAGAGAGAATGTAATATTCAAGTTACAGATTATTTTGAGCCACGTATATTCCCCCTTCTATTTGTATAAATAAGCCAAACGTTTATAGCCATAAACCAAATCTTAATAGGGAAAATTAAGTCCCTAACAGGAATGAACAAATACTATCCACTGTAGAATTTGTTTAGCTAGTACCAGATAAACATGTTTGTTCCCTCCAAACCAAAACCATTTTCTTGTTTCCCCACTTTCCCCCCTCTGATCTTACTCTCTCTCTCTACCCTGCTTCTTCTTCAACCTTTCCATCTCTAAATTCTCCATCTCAGCCTTGCCAGGCATGGTAAGTTTCTCTCCTCTCCCTCTCTCTCTTAGAATTGCTGTATTGTCGTGTAGCCTGCCTGAAACAACCACAGGAACGTAAAGAGCAACAACTATGGAAAACATCCGTTTCAGAGTGGAATGTTTTCCTATCTAGATAGCTGAAGCATGACAAAGTCGCCAAGTGTGGAAGGAGTTCAACCGAGAAAGTGTTTCCAAGAAACACTGAGAAGTAAAAGGAACACCCAGTTGAAAAACTCATTGCTGCCAGATATTTTTTGCTCCTGTCTGAGGGGGCTGGGGGAAAGACCACCACATTTTTTTCTGAAGTAATACTAGCACAAATGTTGACCTTTTTCTGTTAAAAAAAGGGTATTTTTGTTGCAACTTTGGAATGTATATAAAAATGCTGCATTTTTGTGCAAAATACACTGTTTTGTCCAAAATACCAGGAGTTTCTCTTTGCACACAAAAAAGCTGAGATTCACAATGTTCACAATTTTTTCACAAACCAGTACCAATCTCCAGTCTCAGAATCAACCACAAGGACTGAAGAAACATCTACTCACCAGGTAGAACTAATAATCCGACTAATTTGGCTGTAATTGACTCCTTTTCTACCAGGTTTATAAACTAAATTATAACCCCAGCCTTCTAATAGAATTGCACTATCCACAGGGGTGTGGTACTGGTTTGAAGAATTGAGATTTACTCATAAAAGCTTGCAGTTTGTATGATTTTTAGTGGTTCAATAAAGGTATCCCCTTACTCTTGCAATAAAATAGTTTTGGAAGTTTCCCTTTTCTCTCGTGAGAATAGAATAAATGAAAATTTCCATCTCTCACAAAGGTTGCTGTAAGAATAAATCAGTACATGTTTTAAGGTAGCATTTTAATATAAGTCTTATTATCCATATAATGACAGTAATGGCAGAATTAAATAGTGCCTGTTCAGAATAACTTTCCTGTAGAAAAAAAACCACTGCTTCTGTTTTTGAAAATGGTTCTGGAGACCAATTATATGTGAATAGTTGTAGAGAATTTCTTATGTTTTAAGAGAAAATTACTTAAATTACAAACTGTAGTAAGTAGGTATAGGAATAAATAGGTAAGTAGCTATAAGAAGGATTGCAGCATGAAAGGCAAAACCCGTCTCCTCTGCCTTCCTGTCTGTTTTATGTCTTACACACATGTGCACACATGCATGCATACACATATGTACTTGATCCTTCTTCTTCCACTTCTAATGCAGGCAAATTGCAAAATGTAGTACAAGTAACCCTGTCATATATTGTCTCAAAATCCCATTCTTATGCACACAGAATATTAGATATTTAGGTCTTACACTCTTATTGCTTTGGCAGACACATAGAGAAAGACAGTTGGACACACCAAGACTGTTTTATTATTGTATGTCATTCAGAAAAGATAAAGGTTTGGGGAGAGAATCTCTAGCACATAATATCACTTTTCAAGGAAGCAGTGATATTCATAAAAATAAGGAGGAGAATGTTCATTGTCTTCTTTGCATTACAGTACATCAATCAGAGTCACACAAAAAAAGTATTGAGTTTGTCAATACTCTTGTCTGTTTTTATGTAATTTATAGTCATGGTTTCCCCCTCTAATATTTTGGAAAAGATCACTGCTTGTCTTTTCCTCAGAAATTGTATTCTTGTTTGTGTTTCACAGACTAGATGAAGTAAATACTCCACGTGGGGCAGGGGGAGAGACAACATGTTATTTTCCCTGTTTTCAGGAATAAGATTCTATTTTGGGGTGTGCCTTTTTACATTTTTCTTGTTTTTGTTTCTTGGAAACGAAATATTCTGTGGAGTGTATGACACAGGCAATGATTTGTTTCCCTAAGTTGAAGTAAGACTCCAGAGAAAGCTATTGCACTTGTCAGGAAAATAATGACCCTGGCTATTAGGCTGAATTGCGATATATGAGCAGGCACATTATTCAGAAGCTCTCCAAGTCTGGAGAAAGATATTTAGTGAATGAAATTGATGGAAAAGGGAGAGAGTTCATTTTAAAGTCAGCCTAACCACTACTGATTCGGTAGTGACAAGTTCCTTGAGAAGTTCTCGCAGCTTAAAATACAATAATGTCTGGGAAATTCCAGTTCTCCCCCCCCCCCCTTTTTTTTAACCTCTTTTGTGATTCTTAGCATTTTACTTCTTGAAATTAAGGAATGTTTTTTGTGTGTGTATGTGTCGTCCTTTTGTCTTCTTTTCCCCGTTGTTCCTGTCATTTTTCCTCAGAAATTGACACATCTACTAATGTGATTTAAATTTCATGGTGCCATGACAGCTAAACTACTGCTCAGCTCTTTCCCATTTCATTTATTAGTTCAGATTTTGTATTTTCTCATACTTGTGATATCAATTTATTACTATATCTCAGCAGTGTTATTTCCCATAGATGTTTCCCAAATCCATTTTTTTTCTGTAGAGATTTTTTTGCATTCTGTCAGCTGCAGGTTCAGTATCACTGAAAATAACCCTAACTGTTACTGTATACACATTCTACTTCATACCTCTCTTTCTTTCTCTGAGTCAGATTTTACAATGTGAGTTTGTTAAAGCAGAGAATTGTCATGTGTTGTTTCTCTGTTGTTTTATTTTAAAATTGTTTAGTAACTGATGCAACAATTAATAAATAATTTTAAGATGAATATTCAAAATGTGTAGCACTATGCATCAAACTAGGAGGTCAGCACACTCCTCTTTATTTAAAATACTCTGATTATTCAGAGCAAGCTAAAATCTTACAAAAGATCTTCTCCCCCCCCCCCGCAACTTATTGGTTTACTCTATTTTATCATTTCTGATTATTTAGAAATCATCTAAGGCCAAAAGAGGCAAGGATCACCTCCCTTCTTGTCCTCCCCTAGCCTATAGCAGACAAAGATTTTTTTTTATTTCTAAAAAAACACACCACATGGTGCAGTGGTTAAACTGCAGTATTGCAGTCAAGACTCTGCTCATGACTTAAATTCGATCTCAGTCTCAGGTAGCCAGCTTGAGATAGATTCAACTCTATTCATATCGGATGCACGATTTGGCATCCCATTACAAATTATTGTGAAAGTTGGGCTCTTCAGTCCAAGTCTGATGTGTAGCCTGCACAATTCAATTGCAAACTGCCCAGAGAGTGCTTTAAGCGCTATGGGAACGGTGGATAAGCAGCACATTCCGTTTGCCTTATTCACAATACAACAGTTTAAATTTCAGCCCATTACACCGATGAGTAAAGGCTATTCATCCCTGTTCCTGAACAGTTGACTTTCATGGCAGTCTTTGTAATGGCTCGTTGTCAATAGAGTGGTGTGGAGATCATGGCTGTACATTTTAAATCATAGGATGGTTGTGTGAAAGGTCACTGAATGCCCTTGTTCTATGTTTTTTCCATGCCAGAGAGACTCTTGAGGCCCTGTCAGGCTGCAAGCTGCAGTTCTTGCTGCATGAATGTGATGATGAATGATACCTTGAAAGAACACCTGGTGCTCTAATTCTTTATTAGTCTTCTGGACTATAATTCACAGTAATCAACTTTGAGCTCTTTGGGGAAGTATTAGGGATCACCTACTGCTTCATAAATTATTGTACTTAAAGGTACAGAAGAACGTAAGCCATTGAAACACTGGATTTTAGGGGGAAAAGATATCCTGTTTGATCTTCAGCTCTAATAGCAAGTTCTTAAGAGAGTGCAAGAATTTATAGGATTTGTGCCTATTATATTTTTTTTCTTAACTGCATTACCCCCTATTGTTTGCACTTTCTAATGTTGGAAAGAGACATTATGAAGACAATATGCAGTGGTTTTGCTAAATACCATAGCCAGCAACCATTTGGAGCATCCTTTTTTTCAGGATATGCTGCCCAGTTTGCTTCTGATTACCTACTAGGATTGCCGGCCTTAGCTGTTGTTCCTCTCAGGCAGGACAGCCGAGGATATTGACCCCAAGAAAGACCCACAAAGAAAAACCAGCTTTAAGTCCAGTCCGTAGTTGTATTATGTCACCCTGGGATTATTTCCAGAATCAGGTTTTTTTTTTCCCTCTCAGTCTCTCAGTGTTCGGCCTTGACCAGCCTGCAGGCTAAAAGTTAGTTTTGCTTTCTGAGGCAGCAGGACCAGTAAGCAAGCTAGCTGCTTCTTCTCTTCTTCCGGCCAAATATTCTGCACTCTGGTTTCTCTTTCCGCTTTATGGGGCTGTTCATAAATCAAAGGCTTCAACTTACTTTATTGTTGTCAGTTTTCAATGCATTATCTGTTTGTTCTCCTCTTCTCCGTAGGGGGTGGGTTACTCACAGCTTCACTGCCCAATATGGCTCCCACATCTGATCTTTGCTCGGGTGATCTCTTCAGAGGGAAGGAATACCAGGTTGCGACCCGGCTTCCTTCCCCTCTGTTGCTCACCAACGGCTTCAGGGAGACTTCTCCTAGTCTTTCTTTTGACCATTCATCTTCTGAAGGACCCCCAAACCAGGCAGTTCCAGCTTTCCCTAGGAGCTTCTCCGGGAGCTGCTGGCAGCACCGCGACAAGCCCAGCCTTTGTCCAGAAAAGTGGTTCTGAGCTGCTTCTGCTTGCTTCTGGTCTCAGCTGACTGTTTCTGTGTTTCTGCCAGTCATTTGTTCATTGTTTGTTCATTTTGTTTTTGAGCTGCGGTTCTATGATATGGAAGGCTGTTCTAGTACCTAGGGATGGGGTTTTTGCATTCTTTAAAAAATGTTTTTACCACAAACCTTATAATTCTCCATTCTGAAGATTCCACCTGATACATAAATGTGGCTCACCTGGAAAAAAAGGCCTGACAAAGAAGGCTGTGAGGCTTAGTGTAGGCCTAGCTCTAGCTTAGCTTCTTAATCAGAAAGGATGCTACCAGTGGGACAGCTTCCCTTCTGAAGCTACTGTGGGGCTAGGCCTACACTAAGCCTCCAAGCTTTCCCAGCTATGCCTTTTCTCCAGGTGAGCCACATTTAAGTGAAACTTCAGAATGGAGAATTATGGGATTTGTAGTCTAAAACATCTGAAATCCCCAAGCCTACTAGCATCCTGCAGTCTTATAGAGTTGGTGCAATTATCCAGTAAGTTGTTCAATCCTGATATAAATTCATAAAAAATGAGCAATAGTCAAAATAGAGTGTTTGAAACCTGTTTTTATTTTTGCAATTTATTTTTATAGTGGATAGTAAGATAGAAATATTGAAATAGGGTGCAGTCATAAATCTTATTGGGTTTATATTACTCAGTTCTGTTTCTTATCACTAGCATTTATGCATTTATTTAGATTCAAGACAGTTCCTCTGGAAATAAAAGAGTTTCTTCAATTCACAGAAAAGACTGTGATTCTCAGGAAGCTGCTGCTGCATTTGTTATTTCTAGCTGACACTTCCTTTTGGCAGTCTCCAGTGCCTCTTGTTATGCTGTTCTGAAGGCTCTTCCAATCCTCCAGAACAGGTTTGAGGGAAATCAAGGCATTGGAGATTTCCATCAGGGGACAGGGGAGAATTTCAGTTCAGTTCATTTTCAGTCAGAAAAAATAAATCACCAAAACTTAAACATTTCTTCATAACCAGCATGGAAGGAACTCGGAAATTAAAACTGTGAATATAGAAGAAACTGGAACTAGAAGGTTTGCCTGTCCAGGTCCAGGGCTTTGACTAGACTATGGGTTTGAACCCATGTGCATTCAAACATTAGTGATATAGTGCAGTGGTTCTTAACCTTGGGTTACCCAGGTGTTTTTGGACTGCAACTCCCAGGAGCCTTCACCACCAGCTGTGCTGGCTGGGGTTTCTGGGAGTTGCAGTTCAAAAACACCTGAGTAACCCAAGTTTAAGAACTACTGATATAGTGCAATCACCTTTTTCTTTTTGCATGAGAGGCTTCACATCCTTAACATCTGTATGGTATAGGAGTACAAAATGTTTCTATCTCCACTGAAAATAGGTGTACCTGTTTGGTCAGTGCACATAAAATATAATTTTGTTCATTTATATATTTTTTTACATTTTTACCAAAAACAAACAAACATGTCTTTATATTTGTGGATTTAAAGAACATAAGACAGATAAAATGTCAGTGCAGAGAAAATGTTGGATCTCGTCTGTACCTGTGAGTTAGCTTTCATTGAATGAAGCGTCTCTTGTGGAATCTCAGGAGTCATGTCCTAAACTGTTCTTAGATGTGTTGATTGCCCATGATTTCTCTTTCGGGCAAAGACTTCAGGGCCGAGTCAGCTTGTTCCCTGGAACTGTACAAATTAGAGAATTACTTCAGGTCCATGTGAGGGAGAGAAGCAGAAACTGCTCTTATGTTCCTGAAAATTTGAGGGAACTTGAAGCCTGATGGGTGAACCACCTCAAAAGGGCTTGAAGGTAATGAATAAGGTATAAAAAGAAGTGCAGAAGTTACTTTAGTTGGCTTAGTTGTCTCTTAAAAGATGTTATGCCATTCTATGAGGGATGTTCACTGTACATGCTGTGAGACAATCCTGATGCTATGCTAGTGTAGTTTAGTTGGCTTTCTTATTTTCTTGTGTACAGTGGTGCCTCGCATAACGTTTTTAATTGGTTCAAAAAAAAAACACCTTATGCGAAAAAAACTTTATGCGAAACACCATTTCCCATAGGAATGCATTGGAAACCGGTTAATCCGTTCCAATAGGCACGGATTGGCGTCCTTAAGCGAAAAAACCCATAGGAAACATTGTTAAATGATACAATGTTTCCTCCATTGGAATGTATTGAAGCCGACTCAATACATTTCAATAGCTTTGCGAAGTCAATTTTTGCAAATTTAAGTATGTCATAAAAGGGTCAAAAATGGTTTTAAATGCTTGGATTAGCTTCTGCACCCTCTAAAACGGATGCAAAAGTTAATTTGGCTTTGATCTGACTTTTCGTTAATTTATGGTGAATTTTTCCCCCCAACTTTTGACAGCTGTCAAAATCTGACAGCTCCATTGTTTCCTATGGGGGAGAAAAAAATTCACAAAAAATTAACGAAAAGTCAGATCAACACCAAATTAAGTATGCACACATTTTAGAAGGTGCACTAACGATTCCAAGCATTTAAAACCATTTTTCAACATGTTAAGACACTTTTGTAATTGAAAAAATGAACATCGTTAAGTGAAGCAGGGGACCTAAAACCAAAAACGTTAAGCGAAGCATGGTCCCAACATCGCTATGTGAAAATCGCCCATAGGGAAAAACGTTATACGAAGCACAATCTGACTCTGAAAAAATAAACGTTAAGCGAAAAAAACGTTAAACGAAGCAAACGTTATGCGAGGCACCACTGTATTTGCTCTGTATTGTTCTTGCCTTAGATTCTTACTGATTGTTCCAGGATACTTTTGATACCTTCTTAAGACCTTTTAAAATGTTTGTCTTTTGCTTTTTCACTATCTTTAGTAACATATACACATTTCTCCATTTGGTTGTCTGGATTTTTGGCTAAGAGGGTTTGTGGTACCTCAGAACAGATCTTCCCTTGACCACCTACTGGGAGCTTGTCTGCTTTGTGGATGTGGTGGCCTTGCAGGATTGGTGTAAGAGTCAAAACTACTTAACCTTAAAAAAAATTTCCCTGGAAGCACTGCTTAGTTGGGCCAGACTGGAGTGTTGGGAGGTTACTGAGACCAGGCAGGATCCTGAGCCATCACCACATTTAACTCTTCTCAGCATACCCACTCCAGGGTCAGCAGGGCAGTGTGTCTCAGTGGCAAGAGCGGGACTTGCTGACCCCAGTGCTCCATCACACATGGTGACCGTCTTTTGTGCTTTCCCCCCTCACTTTTGTGAGACTGGCAAAAATGAACTTCCATGCAGCTCTTTCCAATGGTCACCAGTAAATGTTATTAAAATTGCTGTTATAATTGAAACAGTTTTCTGCTACTAGAATTTTGTTTGTTTATCTGTTTCTTTGCTTTATATATAACTTTGGAGGAGGTAGCCATGTTAGTGTGTGCAAGCATATCAGGCAAAATCCAAAGAAACAAAAGAAAACAAAGACAAAAACATGTGGCACCTTAAAGACTATTATATTTGAATGTATAATATATCATACATTGTACACTTTATACATTATACCCTTCATCAGACATATGGAAGCAGAATGAAATGTTGAATGAAATATCAGTTCCACAAGTAGAACATTCTAAATACTCGTTGGCTCTTGCACTATTCTGGGCAGTTCACAACAGGTAAAATAACCACACATATAAAACAGTAAACATATAAAAACAATAAAAAGCATGAAACCATCAAAATACGTATGGTGCAAGGCACTTTATGAGAGTGAAAGCAGTGGTGGGACATCAGGCAAGGTCTTTATGGAAGGTCTCCGTGAAAAGCAGTGTTTTAAGCGGCCTTCTAAACTTTAGTAGGGAGGGGGCCAGGCACAGCTCCACTGGGAGGTGATTTCATGGAGTCAGTGCAACTGAGAAGAAGGCCTGCCTAGAAGTATGGCAGTTATGATTATCTAAGTAAGGAGCATGGCTAGGTGTGGCACCCCAAAGCTCATGTGCTTTTCCTGCTCAGAAAAGAGCACAAGAGTGAATGTAGAATAAAATGACTCTTGCCACAGATGTACAGTGGTGCCTCACTTTACGATTGCCCCGCATTACAATGAATCCGCTTAATGACGATCTTTTTGCGATCTCAATTGCGGTCTAAATAGGGGAATTTCGCTTTGCGATGATCGGTTCCCTGTTTTTCGAACAGCTGATTGGCGGTTTCAAAATGGCCGCCGGGTAAATAAAATGGCTCCCCACTGTGTTTACGGACGGATTCCTCGCTATACAGGCAGCGAAAATGGCCACCGTATGGAGGATCTTCGCTGACGAGTTTTTACCCCATTGGAATGCATTGAACAGGTTTCAATGCATTTCAATGGGTTTTTTCCACTTTACGATGTTTTTGCTTAACAGCGATTTTCCTGGAATGGATTATCGTCGTTAAGCGAGGCACCACTGTACAGTGAATATTCAAGGAAAAAACCAAACCAAACCAAACCAAGCCACTGAATTGAGCACCTGGAGTCCTGTGAGGTTTAGGAATGCTGATCTCATGTGAAAGAGAAGGAAAACCAAAGGGGAAGCAGAAATACCCTCCAACCTTTTTGTCTGCAGTTCCCTCTACACT